>NC_141168.1:1892500-2485000 GCF_055505025.1 Bos grunniens | reverse complement strand
GCAGCCCGCACCAAAAGGACAAACCCCTCCCACTGCCGAGGGACCGACTGGCCTGCGGTGGAATTCTGCCACCTGCCAGCCCCAGACCTGATGGCTTCCATGCTTGCTCCCTGTGATCCGCCCTGGGCACGTTACAGCCTCACCATCTCCTGACCC
Source organism: Bos grunniens (assembly GCF_055505025.1). Classification (NCBI taxonomy): domain Eukaryota; kingdom Metazoa; phylum Chordata; class Mammalia; order Artiodactyla; family Bovidae; genus Bos; species Bos grunniens. Next base: position 2,484,844 of record NC_141168.1, on the reverse strand, counting down.
CCCAGGAGGAGGGCTGCACAGTGCGGAAGGCAGGGCGGCTGAGCCCCAGCAGAGCGAGGGCTGGCTTCCTGGCTGGAGCAGGCGGCTCAGCCTGCCTGTGTTCACGTGGCCACACCTGCTGCTGGGACACAAGCCCGGACAGCCCTGTTCTCACCAGGCTGAGAGTCCAGTGGGGGAGGGGTTGATGCACGTTTTACATGATGAATGTGGGACATTTTAGTCATATCCCGCCTTCCTCGCGGTGTGACTCGCCAGTGGTCCCTTCACCTGGAGGACCTGTGTCCTTACCTGTGATGCAGTAGGACGCTGGTGCATAACTCGTCAGACACCGCAAGGCCCCAAGCATGCCGGCTCGTGAGCACAGGGCCTTGCGGGTCCCTGGTGGACGTCACTACTCGGGAGACTTGGCTGTTACTAGCACACCTGCGTCATCCTTTGCTGGACAGTGAAAGTGAAAAGTGAAAGTTAGTCACACAGTCGTGTCCAACTCTTTGCGATTCCATGGACTGTAACCTGCCCAGCTCCTATGTTCATGGAATTCTCCAGGCAAGGGAGCACTGGAATAGGTTGCTATTTCCTTAAATGCCATCTAGGAACATCCTTCCACTTCCAGACCATTGGCTTAAATTGTCCCTGTTATTAAAGTTGAAAAGAAGCATCCTTCCGAGGAAGCTGCCCACCCAGGTCCCAGGATCCTCCCTGTTTTATGAAATCCCAGGGCACCTACCTCTTATTTCCAGCCTTGGCATGACCGCCTACAAACCGCTTTGTATGGACATCTGCTCACTTATCTATATTCTAATTCAGCGCTGCCCAGTAGGAGGAAAAAGAGGTGCCATCAACAACCACAGGCATATGGCTGCTTATTTCCGCGCAGACCAGTGCTCCTTTAATGAACATTGTTCAGATTTAAGCTCTTAAATTCTTTTTAAAATTTTTATACTGGAGTATAGTTGTTAAAGTATAAAAGGAAGAAGGCCAATTAATTTTAATACCGTATATTTTTGACCTAACCATCCAAAATATTGCATTTCTACATATACTCAACATAAAAATTCCTCAGTGATACACTTTGCATTCTTTTTCTTTCACTAAGTCTTCAGAGCCCACGAAGTGCGTCTAGGCATGGACCGGCCGCTTTCTGAGCGCCCAGCAGCCTGTGAGGCTGAAAGCAATGCAGCAGACCAGGTGACGCTCAGCGGCAGTGTTCTCGGGCCGACTCTTGGCGTAACCACCCGGGACAGGACCTGGAAGCGTTTTTTTTTTTTTTTTCTTTATTGTGATGGATTACTCATTACTTTGTCACGCATTCTCATGACCCCATGGCAATCAGGGCTGCATTTGTACCACTTCAAGTATTATACTTTCCGGCACTGATTTTTCAGGGATGCTATTTAAAAATCAAGGATCCGTCAAATCTCTGTGTTTCTCTTGTCTGCCGTGGAGAGTCCTGCATTTGGGTTTCAAGCTGCTGAAATGCTTCCTTCATCACTGACCTGTCCCCATTCCCCTGCCAGGGTTCTTGAGCCCTTATGATACCAGCCTGCTGACCACAAATGTCGGCCGGAGCTAAGCGTGGGTGAGGCCCTGTGGGGCGTGGTCCTGCATCCACAAGACTCACTTTTCTCCCCAGGGACCTTCAAGGGCACAGTGGGGACCCACCAACTTCATGGACGTGTGTGGCCTCTCAAGTAGAAAAGATTCAAACTGTTTTACTTAAAACTTTGGAATGTTCTTATAGAGTTTAAGAGGCAAAGAAGAGGCACCAAGAGTGGAACGTGAAAACTCATCTGCAGAAGAGGCTGCATGTTAGCCTCAGCATGTTTCAGCTCCGCGTTAGTTTATTTTAAGTCTTAAAAAAAAAAAAAGACACCGCAAACTGGATTTTCAAGTTTCCTGAGGGGGTTTCACAGGCAAAAAGTCCTGAATTGCCTCCATAGAGTGGATGTCTGGTTGATTTATAAATTGTTGGTTACAGAGGCATTAAAACACATTTATAAATTAGTGTCAAAAATCAGTATTGCCTCAAGGAAGACTATGATATTAAGTAATCCACAGTGGTGAAGGCGTTCGCATTTCCCATTGATAACGTTTGCACCTCTTAGCCATCAATATTGTCAATGTGCTCCTTCCAGAAGCATCATTTAGCCTTAAGGTCTTTTTAAAAATTCTCTGTAAATTTCGCCTTGGAGTATAGTTGATGAGCAATGTTCTGTTAGTCTCAGGCATACAGCAAAGTGAGTCAGTGATACATATTCGCACATCGATTCTTCTTCAGATTCTTTTCCCATATAGATTATTACAGAGTGTACATTAGAGCTGTTTGATAACGCCTTTTCAAAATCCACAGGTCCTTCTTAAACGACACCGGATCTTGCTGAGCTTGATTGCTGTGTCTGAAGGCATAAGGCATTCTCTAATGAAAGAGTTATGATTTCAAAAATCCCCCCAATTATAAGGAGAGCCTTCCGCCTCTGCCTGGCCTTGGAAGGGAGCCGGCTGCCTGCCTGGTAAACAGCTCGCAGAGGGAGAGAGATGGAGGTATTGAAGACGACGGGCAGCACAGCTGGGGCTGGGACGCTGGAAGAGAGAAGCGGTGTCTGTGGCCAGGGCAGGCAGACGTGGGGGCCGGGCCCCCCGCCACCCCAGTTCAGAGCACCCCTCCACGTCGCCAGTCCCCCGGGGCAGGCTAGCCGGGCCCCCACCCCATGACACGCGTCTTCTCCAGGACCGACACGCCTGGGGCCCTGGAGGGCCACATCTCCGCTTTGTCGCTGGTATTTAAACTGGCTCTCCTTTCAGGCGTCCCCAGAACTCAGGGCCCCCAGATGGATTTTCTTTGTCACATTTCAGGGGAAAAGGAAAGGGAATAGAAAGCCAGCAGTGGAAAGCCATTGGAGTTGGCCCCGCAGAAGTTGGCTCACATCTGTCCTGCACTGTCCCCTTTGCTGACCACCCGCTTCCTGAAGCCTGACCAGCGTCTCACTGGAGGCCCCCCCGGGGCTCCTCCAACACTGGCCACTGTTCCTCTCGCCTGGCTCCTGGGTGGTCCTTCAAGTCCCTAAACCTCCACAGCCATTGCTCTGAACATCCATCCCCTCAAGAGATCGTTCCAGACCCCACTGTCTGTTTTGAGGGTTGGTGCTGGCTTCAGGCGGGAAGGTAGGCTTATGATGCCCGCAGATTCAACAGCATCAGATGGGCTACAATCACAGGGCAAAGGCCCAGGCTTCTGAGAGTCTCCCTGTGAGATTCCAGCTTCTCTGATTAGTAACTCAGGTGCCGATAAATTCACCCAGAGTCCTGACGCTAAGCCAGGCCCCGGCTTGGAACTCCAGAACACACACAGTTCATTCACTGAGGTTTGTACCTGCAAATCATTTGTCATTGATCCAGGGGAAGAACTAAATACAATAAAATGTAAGTAAGTGGTATTTTTTAGGCCCCATTGGAATTCTGAAGCTCAGTGGGCTTCAGCTTCAGGAGGAACCACCTGAGTGGTAGGGCAGGTGGCCTCCGAAGGAGCTGATGGCCAGCGGCCAGTGGGAACTCAAGGGGCCGAACCCTTGGTGGATAATCCACAGACAGTCTCATGCTGCAGCCCAATTAACTCTCCAAATGCTTCAAGGGAAAAAACAGCTCACGGAAGAATTCAGTTGAGGGATTCCTACTGCTCTTGTAAGAGGAGAAATCGAAGGTTCCAGTTAGATTCCGGCCATTTTCCGCATCTCTGCCTCTCCCCTTCCAAGCACTGCCCCCCACCCACAAGCGCTCAGACCCTGGAGCCTGCCCTGACCCCACCCCCGAGAGCCCTTGGTGGTCAGACCGTCCCTAGGGGAACCTTGTGTGCAGTTCGTCCAAGAAGCGTGGTCCCGGCCAGATACTCACAGCTGAAAACGACGCAGTGGCCCCCTCCGCCCCAACCCCGCCCACTGCCGGGCAGCTGCTCCTCCAGGGCTCCTCCGGCCACGTGGACATGACCGCACGTCTGAGCCAGGTCGGGAGGTTGGGAGGGGCGGGAGTGGGGGCCTCCGGAACCCCTTAGCACTTGCCCCGTGGCCTCTATGGCCACAAGCAGAGCTGTGCTCCAAGGAATCACAGACACGCTGTCTCCCTGGGTCTGCTCTCTCGGTCCCCAGTGTCTGCAGCGTGGAGCTCGCCGGCCAGAGTCCAGGGTGAGGCAGGCCCAGGGGGGCACGAGGGGGCTGCAGGGCTGCTCCAGACCCTCCCGGGGCCCTCGGGGGGTCAGCATGGCCCACTGGATGCCGAGCACTTCGTCTCTCCCCTGCGGGTCGTATGTCTTAATGTTTACGGTGAGTGTGAGCCTAAGTGAGCAGGTGTGCGCGTGTGTGCACACATGCCCACTCCTGAGTGGGCCAGGCCTGGCTTTCTTTTTGGTCCTACACCCACAGCACCAACTCCCAGAGGAGGGGCCAGAGGGACCAGGACTCAGGGAGGGGACCTCCTCTGGGAGGTGGTGGCCCTGGGGTGGGGCCCTGCCCTGCCCATCCCAGGCGCCAGTGAAGCACGCATGTTCCAGATAGAATGGCCTCTCTGGGCGGGGGGGCAGGTTAGGGGGTGATGCCCAAGACAGACATGCCTTGGGCTCTGGCCTGGGCACACAGTGGACACTTGGAAGAATCAGCGTCCACGCAGAGGCGGCCAGCATGGCTCCCACCTTCCCAGTGCTAACAGCGTGGAAGGAGGGGCCAGATACCAATGAGCTGGTGCAAGGAGAGGGGCTGGGGGTGCATGTGCCAGGCAGAGCGACCCCCTTACCTCGGGGCAGGGGGGTCAGCGTTAAGGGTGGCTGGGGGTGGTGGGGTGTAGTTTCCGTCTGAGTTGGAGGATTGCTAAAGCACCCGATGCCAAGTGGGCTCTGGGGACCCCTACCCCCGCACACCTGGCTGGTGCTGACCACATGAAATGGCACGAGTGGGGACACACCAGTGAGCTCCGTGCAGGAGACCCCTCCCACGGGGCTCAGAGGGATACCAGCCGGCGAAGCTCACACCCCTAATCCTGGTCCAAGGAACCCACAGGCTGTGTGGGGAGAGGCTCTGACCACCCTTTCTGATGAAGGAGAGGGGAGGTGACACGGGACTGCAAGTCCGCCTGGGTTTGTGTGACCTCTGGGCTCGCCTCGTCCGTCCTACCTGCTGGGGGAATGACTGGGGGCTGGACCCCGACAGTCAGGGCTCAGGGGTCCCATGAGCTCTAGCTCAGCCACTGGGCTCCCCACCCTGCCCCCAGATGCAGCTGTGGGATCCGGCCCTGGATGGAATCACAACACTGTCTAGCGATTTTAAATTTTTTTCTAATTTTGGAAGAAAAAGTAGATTGATTTATCAATGCCTAAAAAAATTTTTTTAGCTTGTTTATGACAAAAGAAGTTAAACAAAGGTCAGGTCTTGCCCCTGGCGCTGGGTTTCGCAGCTACTGCACCCAGCAGCGAAGGCAATGGCACCCCACTCCAGTGCTCTTGCCTGGGAAATCCGATGGATGGAGGAGCCTGGTGGGCTGCAGTCCATGGGGTCGCTAAGAGTCGGACACGACTGAGCGACTTCACTTTCACTTTTCACTTTCATGCATTGGAGAAGGAAATGGCAACCCACTCCAGTGTTCTTGCCTGGAGAATCCCAGGGACGGGGGAGCCTTGGTGGGGTGCCGTCTATGGGGTGGCACAGAGTCGGACACGACTGAAGTGACTTAGCAGCAACAGCAGCAGCACCCAGCAGATGAGTCCATCGCTGGAGGGCCCCATGTGCTGGAGGCCATGGCTTCTCCTCCTCCGCTGTCCCCTCCAGGCAGGTGAGGCGACTAGGGAAGGGCTGTTTGCATTTGAGCATGCGCAGTGCCTCCGTTCAAGATGCTCGTTGGCCAGTGGGCCAGATCGGGAGGTGGTGCGTGGTGTGGGTCTCCAAGCTCAGCGCTGCGAGTTGCTGCCCCTGAGGGTCCAGCCTCAGCCACACAGACTGAAACACACGTGCCAGCACTCGAATGGACTTCCCACTGAACCCTCATAAGTTAGCATTGCTGGACTGCCGCCCTCCCCTCCCAAGGAAACCAACGACCAACTTTTAAGCTCTAAATCCAGACATTCTCAGACATTTTCTTTCTTTCTTTTTTAAAATTTATTTTATTGAAGTATAATTGATTTATAATGCTGTATTACTTTCTTCTGTACAGTAGAGTGACTGTTACACACACATATATATGCATTCTTTTCCAGGTTCTTCTCTATTATGGTTTACCACAGGATACTGAATACAGTTCCCTGTTCTGTGCAGTAGGACTGTGTTGCTTATCTATTTCATATAGAATAGTTTGCATCTGCTAAATCGAAACACCCACCCCCTCCACCCCGCCATGCCCTTGGCAACCACACATCTCTTCTCTGTGTCAGATGTTCAGTAGGAAATATTTTAGGTTCTGTGTTCCATACAGTCTTGGTCACAACTACTCAACCCTGCCATGATAGCAGCAAAATAATATCTGAGTGTGGCTGCATGCCAATAAAACTTTATTTGCAAAGGCAGCTTAGGGGCTGAGCGTGGCCCTCTGCTCTGGTTTGCAGATTCTGTGTTTCTTCCTGAGTCAGGTCACCTTGGGGATGACTTCTGAGATCACTCAGTCCCACCTTCCCCGTCACAGAGAGACAGTTGTGTTCCCAAGGGGTGTGACGAGCTGGGTCTGGGTCTGAGGTGCCTGTTCAGAGTGTATGGAGCTGTCTCCCCTTTACTCCTCTGGTTGTTGTTATTCAATTGCTAAGTCACGTCTGACTCTCCATGACCTCGTAGACCAAAGCCCGCCAGGCTCCCCTGTCGTTCACTATGTCTCACAGTTTGCTCAAACTCACATCCATTGAGCTGGGGATGCCATACAACCATTTCATACTCTGTCATCCCCTTCTCCTGCCTTCAATCTTTCCCAGCATCAGGGTCTTTTCCAATGAGTCAGTTCTTCTTGGACCATAAAGAAAGCTGAGCACCGAAGAACTGATGCTTTTGAATTGTGGTGTTGGAAGACTCTTGAGGGTCCCTTGGATTGCAGAGATCCAACTAGTCAACCCTAAAGGACATCAGTCCTGATTATTCATTGGAAGGACTGATAATGAAGCTCTAATACTTTGGCCACCTGATGTGAAGAACTGCTCCTCTTGCCATGGCTTAAATCCATTCAGTGGGAAAGCTGGTTGCATCTTCAGTCAGGGGACTGAGGGCCCTAGGGTGGGCTGGATGCACACTCAGGCTAGAAGCTACATTCAGCTCTAATGGGCTCAGCTTGTGCTTAGGCTTAGTCATGCCCCCACCAGGCCAGGTTCATAGGTAGAAGTCACAGGTTTCCAGAATGTGACTATTGGGAGGCGGATCCTTTAAGGAGGTGATGAAGGTAAATGAGGTCATGTGGGCCCTCGTCCACTGTGACCGGTGTCCTTGTAAGAGGAGATCAGGACACAGACATGCACAGAGGGGCCACGTGAGGGCGTCTATCTGGCAAGGAGAGGGGCCTTGGGAAGAACCTCCTGCCCACACCTGGATCTCCAGGCTGGGAGAGAACAAAGCTCTGTTCAAACACCCATTGCTGGTCCCTGGCTCTGACAGCCTCCGGACGCTGAGACCGCCTGCCTGCAGTGGGTTGATGGGATTGATGTCCTTGCTAAGAAGCGAGGCTGAGATTTCCATGTACCTGAATGGGCTCTTGCTTGAACCTCTGTCTCCACTCCCTGGACCCCCTGGGGACCCCTCTGGGGACCCCTCTGGGAAGGGAGAAGGCTGACAGGTTCACGGTGCAGCAGGAAACCCCACCACATCTGGACCCCAGCAGCTGCACGTGCGCTTCTGTGGAGCCCCACAAGGGTGGGGCAGAGGCTGCATTTGGGGGTTTGGGCGGGTCACCAGGAGCCAGTCTCTGAGGACAGCGGGAGGTGAATCCGTGCCGTCGTCACACTGTGGAGTTAGGGGGACTCGTCTGCTGTGCTCCCGACACTTAGACCCTCCCAAGGAAAGAGCCCCCAGATGGCAGGAACCCGCAAGGACCCAAGGGCGGCAATTCTGTTTTATGGAACACGAGCAGGAGTGGCTTCAGTCCTGGAGGAGAGCCCCTAAATTAAAGTTGGTGGTCAGAGCGTCCTTGAAGACTTTAATCTTTCTAATTTTGTCCTCCGTCGTCTAAGATCACCTTCATTCTGAGATGAACCGGCCGTGACACCCTGGTTGGCAGCGATTTCTCTTCCTCTCCAGCCCGGAGACACAGCCCCCGACGGACAACGTCGCCTTAAGACGCCAGCCTGAAATTCTGTTCCCGTGGTTTTTCAAAATAAAAACATGTGATCTGTCCTTTTCTTTAAAACAATTTTTTTTTTCACAAGCCTAAGAAATATTAGGCAGGCTCGATGGGGCCTGCCCCTGCCCAGAATGGGAAAAGAAAGGCTGAAATGAGAGCTTCTCCTCTGCAGAAAGAAACCCGCCAGAGGGAGGGAGAAGCCAAGCAGGCTGGCAGGTGCAGTGAGCTCGGAGGTGTGGGGCTGGCGGGCGCGTCCCTCTGTGGGGCCGCGCAGACCTGCAAATGAATGAAAATATTTCCCAAACACGCCAAGATGTTCTGCGCGCGCGTGTCAGAGAGACAATGGGCGCAGACGTGACGGAGCCCCCCGGCCGTGGCCCCGCGCCAGCCTCGCGCCAGCTGCGTGGTGCGCCAGAGTCACGGCAGCTGTATTTAAACGAGAAATTAAACCTCCTGTTTAATGCACAGCGCCTTTTTCGCTCTCAAAGAGGAAGCATGAGCAATTAGGGGATGTGTGTTTCCCGGCCAGCGTGGATCTGTCGGTTTTTGTTTGGGGGTGTCTGCGATCTCTAAGTCGGGCATAGGAGGGGGCCGAGGGGTGGCCAGGGTCCCTGGCAGGGAGAAAGCTGTGGCTCCCTTGCCCCTCGTGAGCAGAATGGGGTCTCCGACATGCTCGGCTCCCTCCTCGGACGTGGCGGTCCTTTATCCTTGACTGTGCTGGGGCTCGGTTTCGAATGGGAGGTCACAGGAGGGGCAGGGAGGGGAGACAAGAGAAGCAGAGAGAGAGAGGAGGAAGGGGGACAGGACAGAGAGGGCTCGTCCGTCTGCAGACACACGGAGGCCGGGGACTGTCTGCTTACCACACTCGGCATCCGGGAGCCTGACTCCCGACAGCCTCAAAGGCCCCTGCGAACCGCGTCCTGGACGGCACTGCCACTGTTCAGAGCGAGCTCCCGGCAGCAGGAGGGGTGAAGACATGGTCTCCTCCGTCCCTGGGCCAGCCTGGAGCCCCACCGGGAGAGGAGAGGAAGCAGGGGAGCGCAGGGACCAGCCGGGCGCCTCTCTGAGAGGCCCCCGTGGGGGCAGACTCGCAGAAGAACCTCCCTTCCTCCGGCACTGCGCCGGCTCACAGCGACGCTGACCTTCGAGCTGGACACGACCGCGGGGCCCCCTTGACTGTGACACCGCCGCCGAGACCCTCTCCCACGGCTTTTGCCCCAGGGCTTACTTTGCCGGTGATGCGTTCACCTGCATTCGCCTGTGGTCCCTGTGAGCGAGACAGCTCTGGTCTCCACTTGGCAGGGGAAGAACCCCAAGTCAGGAAAACAGCAGAAGAGATCCAGGCTCTCGGACAGGAGATTCTCACAGGACAGTTACTTACACAGTAAGTGCCCAGGGGCAAATGGGGGATGGGAGCCACCTCGATGAGGGCAGCAGGTGGGAAGGAGGCCCGGAGTCAGGGTCCCCCGAGGGCCACAGGGAGCCGTGGAGGGGCCCCAGGAGCGGAGGGGTGCTGGTGTGCCTTCCCCCAACCTCCTGCCATCCCATCCCCACCTGTGTCTCCTGATGGCTGAAGCCCCCAGAGGCCAGAGGGCAAAAGGGTCTGGGAACACAGTTCCTGGAGGCATGGACCTCACTAGGCCAGGGGGACACAGGACCTGAGAGTCAGAGAGGGCTGCCACGAGCCCAGAGCTGGCACAAATCAGGAAGCTAATGCCCCTTGAGGGTTCCGATGCTTCTTCTCTGCCTGCAGCGTGTCCTTGGTCAAGGCTTGCGTGCTGTGTATGATCACTCGCTCAGTCATGTTTGACTCTGCGACCCCACGGACTGTGGCCTGCCAGGCTCCCGTCCCTGGGATTTCCCGGGTGAGAACACTGGAGTGGGCTATTATCTCCTCCTCCAGGGGATCTTCCTGACCCAGGGATTGAATCCCTGTCTCCTGCATCTCCTGCATTGGCAGGCGGGTTCTTTACCACTGAGCCACCCGGGAAGCCCCCTCAATCATGGCAGGGAACCCAAAAAGAAATTTCAAAGCAAGGAGGGTAAATGTCACAGAGTCTTCAGAAAACTCGTTTCCTGTCACCCACCTTGCCTATAAAGGGTACTTTATAAAAGGTACTTTATAAAAGGTACTTATTTAACCCTCCAAGATAGATGGCATTTTATGAGCATTTTGTGAGTGAGGTGGCCCTGGCATCGGTCTCTAAAGCCCATTAGTAGAAAGGGCTCCACCCTGGACATCACGACAGGAAGGACTGGGGTCCCCGCACCCCTGAGGAGGCAGTGCTGAAACTGTCCTGTAGCCCCATCCAACTGCCTTTGCTCAGCCCTCAAATGCATCTCTTGTTCCCAAGTTCACCCGAGAGAGACCACAGATGACGCCGCAGCCAGTTGCTCAGGCCGACTTTGAATGAAGGGCTTGAAAACTGAAGCAGGATCATGGCATGTTTCCTGGGTCAGTGGAGAGAGGCGCTGAGAACAGGGCGCCTGTGGGTGGGGAGCTTGGAGGGGCGTGAGGCTCCTGAGACCAGGCCCCCCAGGCTAAGCCCGGCCACGCTTAGGGCTCATTTCTCTTTCCTGTCATGAGTCCAGGGCTAGACACGGAGGTGGCAGAGCTGTCCCTCTCAGGAACGTGACGTCTGCGGTGAGGAACACGTCCAAAGCTTCTTCCCAGGTGACCAACCTGTGGCCCAAGGAGTCCCTAACGGGAGACCTTTCACTGGGTGAAGACATGGCTCTTTCTAGAAGTTCTTCCTACAGGGTAAGACCACCTGGGAAGGAGCATGGTAAACCGTCCTGAGAGTGAGTTTATCAGACTTCAAGGAAGCAGGATGCAGAGAAGAGCAGTTTCAACGTTGATCGGGGCCAGGACACGGTTCTGGGGGCCTGAGGGCCATGCTGCAGTGGGGAGCCAGGGGGCCTGGGCCCCTCAAGGCCGGGGTGGTGGTGAAGCCAGAATAGAAGGAATGAGGGATGGAAGGAGAACCTCTGTCATCGCCTTTTCCTCTTGCCCTCAATCTTTCCCAGCATCAGAGTCTTGTGCAATGAGTTGGCTCTTTACATCAGGTGACCAAAGTATTGGAGCTTCAGCTTCAGCATCAGTCCTCCCAGTGAATATTCAGGGTTGATTTCCTTTAGGAGGGACTGGTTGGATCTCCTTGCAGTCCAAGGGACTCTCAAGAGTCTTCTCCAATACCACAATTCAAAAGCATCAATTCTTGGGTGCTCAGCCTTCTGTATGGTCCAATTCTCACATTCATACATGACTATGGGAAAAACCATAGCTTTGACTAGACAAGCCTTTGTAGGCAAAGTGATGTCTCTGCTTTTCAACATGCTGTCTAGGCTCGTCGCTTTGGCGTATTAGTCATTCACCTCAGAGGATAATTTAATCATTGGGAAACATCCACCCCCAGCTAGCCACCAGCATCAGTGCTCAGGAGGCTGACACAGGCCACAGAGCATCACTTTTTAGATTAAATCTAAATCTTGCTTTGAGAGCCAGCAGGTGAGAAGACAGAAAAATAAACGTGGTTTTCTCCAAGCAGACATGGGTCCTTCTTACACGCACCCTGGTGCCAGCGCTCTGTCAGCTCCTGTTGGTGAGACCTCTAAAGGGAGAGAGGGGCGGGCGGCCTCCCAGAGACGGGCTTACAGGGCCAGTGCCCCTCCCCTCTTTCCGCACATGCCCACGTCCGGTCACCTGCTGGTCGCCGTGTCCTCTGCCTCAGCGAGGGCAAGCCTGAGCCCCAGTGAATCACTAGGCTCCTCACCCTGTGTCCAATTTTGAGAGAAAATCACTCATCACAATTATGTGTGAACTTTCTGAGGTGAAGAGAGCCACACGTTTTTCTGTCTCCCCGTCCGCTTTATAGGTCCAACTATCCAGCAGAAACATCTGCGAGTCTGCCCTAATTGAGCCATTTTCTGAATGTTGGCCCCAAGTAGGCTGGGCGAGAGCATGGCAAAATGGAATCTGAAATGTGCCATTAGCAGGAACTGCAGGCTCCTGGAGGCGGTGATGGAGGCAGGCTGAGTGCAATTGAAGACGCGTAATTACTGCAAGTCTTCATTATGCTTGGCCTTTAGACCGTTGGGTGGGGAGCTGAGATCCAGAGGACTCGAAATACAATGGAAGTCTAATGTAGAAATAGCCGTCATTAAAATCTATACAGACTGGGGAACATTTTTATAAAACCGTCACTGTGGCACTGACCTTCAAATTCAAAACTCCCTTTAAAAATGCACATCCTGGACATAAAGCAGGAATAACAAAAGACGACTCTTCTCCCTTTTCACCTGTCTTGTACATATCACGGCCCAAGAAGACTACCCGAGTGGCTACAGCTTCCAGGAGAGAAGGATGAAGCCACCGGGTTACACAGAAATGGTTTCCTGGGGAGTCAGGAAGGTGTTTAACAAACAATAAGTTTCCCCGGAGCCAAGTTCTATTCAGTTTTAATGGTGTTTGAGGACAAGTCAGTAACTTTGGGGCCCTCTGAAGCAGGGAAAAGTTATTCCCTTTTCAGTAAGGGGATTGAGGGCACCTGGGTTCAAGGCCACACCCTCAGGACAAAAGTGTCATTACCAGCAATGAGACTCCTACTTCTGATGGGCCTGCTCTCCCCCCAGCCCCACTGCACACCAAAAACATACAGCAGTTTAACAAACAGTTTTCGAAGTTGATTATTACTTTTTTTTTTCTCCTGTATGGGGACTTCTGCTATAAAAATCAGGCATCACTTAACACAGAGGACTTTAAAGCATCTGCCTCTTGCCAACGGCTGCAGTTTCATCTTAACTGATTCCAGGCTGTATTTTGACTACAAAACTCAGAAATGATAATAGACGACCATTTAGGGGTTGAGTTAAAAGTTGACAAATGTGTGATATTAATGTTATTGAAGCTATTTCAGGACACAGAAAACTCATTTTATGAAGGCATCATAACTTTTCATACAAAACTCAATAAAAATTTAAAAAGTATAGACTCATGTCACTTAAAAACATAAGGGCAAAAATTATAAATAAAATATTAGCATTGTATTAGAATAACACACCATGACCAGGCAGAACACAAGAATAGATCGATATAAAGAAGGCTATCAAAATAGGCCATTACTCCACAAATTATCCTATCAACAGAGACTTAAGAGGTATTTGGAAAATACTGCAGTAATTCCAAGTACTGCATTTCAGACTCTTTTGTTGACTATGATGGCTACTCCATTTCTTCTAAGGGATTCTTGCCCACAGTAGTAGATCTAATGGTCATCTGAGTTAAATTCACCCATTCCAGTCCATTTTAGTTCACTGATTCCTAAAATGTCAACGTTCACTCTTGCCATCTCCTGTTAGACCACTTCCAATTTGCCTTGATTCATGGACCTGACATTCCAGGTTCCTATGCAATATCGCTCTTTACAGCATCGGACCTTGCTTCCATCCCCAGTCACATCCACAAAGCTGAACGCTGAAGAATTGATGCTTTTGAGCTGTAGTGTTGGAGAAGACCCTTGAGAGTCCCTTGGACTGCAAGGAGATCCAGCCAGAACATCCTAAAAAAAATCAGTACTGAATATTCATCAGAAGGACTGATGCTGAAGCTCCAATACTTTGGCTATCTGATGTGAAGAGCTGACTCATTGCACAAGACCCTGATGCTGGGAAAGATAGAAAGCGGGAGGAGAAGGGAACAACAGAGGATGAGATGGTTGGATGGCATCACCAACTCAATGGACATGAGCTTGAGTAAACTCTGGGAGTTGGTGATAGACAGGGAGGCCTGGTGTGCTGCAGTCCATGGGGTCGCAAAGAGTTGGACACAACTGAGCGACTGAACTGAACTGAGCAGTAATTCCTCATAAAACTTTCCATAAAATAAAGAGGAGGAAAGTTTGAATATAGATTATTTAATAAAACCCAATAGCAAATATTTTCCTAAATGATAAAACATTAAAGTCATTTAAATTAAAATCAGGAACTTGGAAGGGTTGTCTATAACAACATCCCACTCTAACACTGTCTCAGAGATTTTAGTGTACTCAGTAAGGCAAGAAAGTACGTTACCTTGTATAAACAGAGAGAAAGTAGAGATGAAACCACAACTGGTTGCTAAGGACTGAGCATATACTGGGAATCCAAACTATTAAAACCAAAACATGGCCATCTGACGTGAAGACCTGGTTCTACTGGGAAAGACCCTGATGCTGGGAAAGACTGAGGGCAGGAGGAGAAGAGGGCGACAGAGGATGAGATGGTCGGATAGTGTTAAGGATTCAGTGCACGTGAGTTTGAGCAAACTTCGGGAAATAGTGGAGGATGGGGAAGCCTGGTGTGCTGCCGTCCTTGGGGTTGCCAGCGCCGGGCACAACTGCACGACTGAACGACAGCAACTAAAGGTTACTTAAAATTTTAGTATTTTGGCATATATATGTAAATATACAAAAATTAATAGTTTTTCTTCACTCTAACAATAAGAACCTAAAAGTGAAAATGAGAATAAAAGAAAAAAACTATATTCACAATAGTGACAGGCACTTAAATTAGTTAGGAATACATTTAATAAGAAAGCCCTAATATCCATAAGAAAATCTTACACAGGGACTTAAAAAATCTGGACCAATAAAACAGTAATTGTGTTCTAAGATGGGAAGATTTATTATCATAAAAATGGTAATTCTCCCAAAACTAATGTAATGCAAATTTAAAGTAATTGCATGTAACATGCAAAGCTTTTAGTTGGCAAAAATGATATTACATCTATATGAAAGAACAAGAACCCAGAAGAAGTCAAGAAAATTATGGAGAGTAAGAATAGGGAGAGAGCATGGCCAGGTACCAGAACATAACACACAGCCACTGAAATGAGATCACCGTGGTGCTTGGACAGAAGGGAACCAGGAGAGCACTGCAGTGAACAGTGAGTGCTGAAACGTGTCACAGTGCGTACGAAAACTTAATATGGGACAGAGGTGATAGCTCGTACCAGCGCAAACATAATGGACCATTCGGTAAATGTTGCTGACGTAACTCCTGATCCACACAGAAGAATTAGAGGCAACTCAATATTACTCGCTGGGAGGACTGATGCTGTAGGTGAAGCTTCAGCAATTTGGTCACCTGATGGGAAGAGCTGACTCACTGGAAAAGACTCTGATGCTGGGAAAGACTCTGATGCAGGAGGAGAAGGGGGTGGCTGGAGAAGAGAACGAGATGGCTGGATGGCATCACTGACTCAATGGACGTGAGTTTGAATAAATTCTGGGAGATAGTGGAGGACAGGGAAGCCTGATGTGCTGCAGTTCATGGGATTGCAAAGAGTCAGGCATGACTTAGCAACTAACAATAGCAACAAGAATGTCCACGGGCTTCCCAGGTGGCTCAGTGGTAAAGAATCCACCTACCAACGAGGATATGCAGGTTAGATCCTTGGGTCCAGAAGATCCCCTGCAGGAGGGCATGGCAACCCACTCCAGTATCCTTGCCTGGAGAATCCCATGGACAGAGGAGCCTGGTGGGCTCTAATCCTTGAGGTCACAAAGAGTCAGGCACGACTGAAGCAACTGAGCATGCACACACCAAACTATCTCATACAAAAGACAAGTTCTAGAAAAGTAAAGGAATCAAATGTAAGAGATAAAACTCTAGTAAGAAAATTTAAGCCACAATGTGTAAACTCTGATGTTGGGGCGGGGGTGTGTGTCTCTGTGCATGCTCAGTCACTCAGTCGTGTCCGACCCTTTGTGACCCCATGAACTGTAGCCCGACAGGTTCCTCTGTCCATGGGACTACCCTGGTAAGAATACTGGAGTGGGTTACCATTTCTTTCTCCAGGGGGTTTTCCTGACCCACGGATCAAACCCACATCTCCTTTATTGGCAGGTGGGTTCTTTACCACGGAGACACCAGGAAATCCTAATAGATTACACATATAATATTAAAAGCTCAGAATTTGCTCTAAACAAGCTATATACAAATAACACATACATATAAGATATATATTTGTACTTCATACAAGTAACAGATTTGAAAAAATACATTTACACCTCAGATGACAATCACTTAATATCTATAACACAATATTAGCTGTGATGAAGACAGTTAAACATATATTTTCAAAGTTAAATAAAAAAACAAAGATAAAACAATAGAAAAATGTTTAAAGATATGAATAGGCAATTCACAGAACAGCATATTCAAGTGGCAAAAATATGAAAATATACCCAAATTTATTAATGGTGATAAAAGATTAATTAAAATGATAATAAGTATTCTTTACATACAGCAGACTGGCAAAAATTCAGAATTAGTAGTGATATGAGAAAGAGCACTCACACATTGTTAGAGGAGTTATAAAGTGTTAAACAGGTTTTTGAAGGAAGAGAAGGCAACGTGACAACACCTATTAAAGTTAAAAATACATTTGCTCTTTGACCTGGAAATTCTTCCCTGAAAACTTCTCATAGAATAAAATCTTTGGCATCTAGGGACATATATCCTAGAATGTTTATTTCAGCAATGTTCATAGTAGAAAAAAGTAGAAATGCGCATTAATAGAGGCATTGTTAAGTTAGCTATAGTGTCCACCCCGTGGAATATAGGGCCGCCGTTAAATATAATAAACCAAAGCTTAACAAGGTCACTTGGTGAGATTTCCATGAGGAATTTCCGAGTGACGTAGATAAGTCTGACTAACAATCTGATCTTTAATAACATGCAGTGACCACCTGTTATTTGTGATAATTCAGAGTACAGATTATAGAATATAAGGACACCTACACGGCTGTTTACACAATTACCTTGGGATAACCAAGTGTCAAAACTGAAAGAGGATTGGGGTCAAACTTGAAGAAGGAAAAGAGAAACTGCAGTAAGTGAATGTATGTACATGAATCACATTTTTACATTCACAAAAATTATATATTGTATATATATGAATATATGCATAATAAAAACAGAAATTAAAATGAAAAGTTAGCCAAAAAATGACAAGATCTAAGCTGATATTCCACCTCCAGTTAGGCATCTAATATTTGAAATAAATGTAGAACATGGGATCCTTTATTTTCCATGCACTCTTCTCAAGGTAATCACCATCTCAGTAAAGAACACCACCATCCATCCAATGGCATGCACAGTAAGTCGCGTTAGCTGTGTTCGACTCTTTGTGACCCTGTGGACTGCAGCCCACCAGGCTCCTCTGCCCATGGGATTGTCCAGGCAAGAGTACTGGAGCGGGTTGCCGTGCCCTCACCAGGCTCCTCTGCCCGTGGGATTGTCCGGGCAAGAGTACTGGAGCGGGTTGCCGTGCCCTCCCCGGGGATCTCCCCACCCAGGGAAGGAGCCCAGGTCTGCATTGGTAGAAGGTTCTTCACCACTGATGCCACCGGGGAAGCCCATCCATCCAGTGGCTGATGCCAAACCCTACATATCTTCTCAGTTTCATCCTTCCTTCCATCCTCTTCATCCACCTACCTATGAACTGTCTTGCAAAACTCGTCCCCTGTTTTTTAAGTTCTCTCCTTTTTCACTATTACCGCCTCCCTGGTCTGTCTGTGTTATTACAGAAGCCTCCTAAACAGTCTAGACGGCTCCTGTGTGTGTGCTCAGTCGTTTCAGCTGTGTCCACCTCTTGGCAACTGTGTGGGTTGTAGCCTCCCAGCCCCTCTGTCCAGGGGATTTTCCAGGCACGAATACTGGAGTGTGTTGCCATGCTCTACTCCAGGGGATCTTCCCATCCCAGGGATTGAACCTGTGTCTCCTGCATCTCCTGCATCGTCAGGCCAGTTCTTTACCATTAGCACGACCTGGGAAGACCAGATGGTTCCTAGCGTCCACCTTTTCTCCTTTACAAGCAGATCTAAGCACAGAATACAAAGGAGCTTTCACAACTGTAAACAAGATCCTGTTTTTCATTGGCTTTTTCTTTGGGTATGTTCACACAGTCCTTTTTCGGTAGATAGTTTTATTAAAATGTCACATGCATACAGGACAGGATACACATTTTAATTATACAGCTCAGCATACTTCCACCAGGTTCTCAGATCCGTGTGGCTGCCACCCAGATGCAGGTGTGGTATCTCACAACACCCACTTTCAAGATCCCTTCCACTGTCCTCCAGACTCCATTATTTCTATTGAAAGTCATCAGTGTCCTTCACATCACTTGTCTAAAGGATATGCGTATTTTCTCTGCTTTCTATTAAGATTTATTTTTGTCTCCAGTGCTTTGTAGTTTGACTGTGATATACCTGGTGTTTTGTGATTATTTTTATCCTGCTGGTACTTTTTAGGGTTTCATGAATGTGTGACTTGTCATCTTTCATCAATTTTGGAACATTCTTGATCAGCATCTCTTCAAACATTGCTTCTGCTCCCATTCTTTCTTTTCCTATCCTCTGTGACTCTGGCTACACACGCATGATACCTTCCTGTCCAGCCTCTGTGGCAGCCATGGAGTGTGCTGCTCAGACCACCCTTCAAGCAAGAACTTGCCTTCTTCTCAAGTGAGTATATTTGGGTGGCAGCTGCTAGCTCAGGGTCTTTGGGCCCCACTTCAGATTTTAGCCCACCATCATGCCCTCTCTTGGAAGTCTCCTGCTGATGACTGGTCATCTCTACCTCACGAAGGATCCCTAATGGGCCATCATTGATCTGGCACTCCCTGTTGGGTTCACCAAAACCTTGTTAGGCCCAAAGGTTCTCAGTCTTGTTACTCTCATTGCCCCCCAACTCCTGCCCATGGGTTTTATACGTTCTTAGTGGGAGGGAGTCTAACGCCAGTGGTTACACCACAGCTAAAATGGAAATCCCTCCCTAGGAATGCATTTGAGCTTCCTATCCACATTTGGTTAGCCACTCTTAGAATGTACTAGGCCACTCTTAAAATTGTGGAAGGAAATCTTAAAAAGGGATAAAAAATATTAAAACCCCTGCAGTCCCCGCTGGCTGAAGGAACCTTTATGAAGAAGTTCACTTTCCCTAAGGGAAGCCTTGGATCAATACAGCCACAAATATTGCTTTTAGAGCTCACAT
Organism: Bos grunniens; assembly: GCF_055505025.1. Taxonomy (NCBI): domain Eukaryota; kingdom Metazoa; phylum Chordata; class Mammalia; order Artiodactyla; family Bovidae; genus Bos; species Bos grunniens. The sequence continues at coordinate 2,465,521 of NC_141168.1, read as the reverse complement.
CGCTCATCCATAAAGTTGTTCCCCTAAATCCCAGGGATCTCCTCCATCTGAACTTCCACTGACTGATCCACGTCCCTAGGAACTATTTCCCGGGCATCGCCCTGCACTGGGGGCTCTGGGCACGTGAATGAAGTGGGCTCCGACCCTGAGGAGCTCACAGCCCAGGGAGCTTAAGAAATAGACACGACCACACACGCGGACGCTTGCGTAAGCTGTGGGGTTACCATCGCCTACCCCTGCTGCAGGGGCGGGGTGCAGGTACAGATGGCTTCACTGCACCACCAGCTGCACAAGTGGGCACCATTTACTGCAAACATTCCAATACAAACTGTGACATCACAGGCCGGGGATCTCCTGCACCACCTCCAGGAAACCAGTCAGCATGAGACAGCTCCGTCCAACCCTCTGTTCCACGTATGTGACAGGGCCTGAGTCCTCCATCGTCACGCTGCTGTGTGTGACCAGGGCAGTGGCTCCCAAATCCTGTGGCCTTGTCTCCTGGGGCCCCGGGCCTTCAAAAGGCCTCCTCAGGCAAACTCTGCAGGTTCCAGCCAGATGTGGGGCTTTAACAACAGAACATAAGCAAGGTGTCAAACTTGATCCCTGTAAGATGTATTCCTTGGCCCACAATCTCCCTTTAAAGGAGATACCTAAGCAATTAAAACTATGGAGACCAGCATTCTTTTCTCTTATCCTGAAATTCCTTGTTCTCCAGAGAGCAACAGATGGTCCATTAAATATTAGCAAGGTTTTCTGTCATATTACAACCATGATATCTGTGACCTGTGACCATGGCAGAGGGTAGGCAGATGGCCTGGGTAGACATCAGACTCTATCACCTCTTAGCCATGGGGCTTTGGGCAAATCCCTTTACTTCTATGACTCTGGTTTTTCATCTACAAACCTGAGTTATTAGTAGTACTGATCTCAAAGAATTGCCAGGAAGATCAAATGGGTTGTAATGACAAAGTGGTTAGAACTGTGCCTGGCACACAGTAAGCACTAAATGGGCGCTGCTGCTGTCGGGATGGTCAGCAATACCCCTAACAACAGGCATTCATGTCGCTAAAGGTAACTGGTATTACTGCGATCATGATCATGACTCATTAATCACCACCGATAAAAACTGTTCAGTGATGGAATTACCTTAGATTCATATGACCTTTTCTATTAAAAACACAAGTAGTTTACTGTTGGAAGGAATGCAAGCTGGTTCAGCCACTGTGGAAACTAGTCTGGAGCTTCCTCAAAAAAACTAAAACTAGAGTTACCTTATGATCCAGCAATCCCACTCCTGCACGTATATCCTCCTGCTAAGTCGCTTCAGTCGTGTCCGACTCTGTGCGACCCCACAGATGGCAGCCCACCAGGCTCCCCCGTCCCTGGCATTCTCCAGGCAAGAACACTGGAGTGGGTTGCCATTTCCCTATATATCCTACAAACCTACAATTCAAAAAGATACATGTGCCCCAATGCTCACAGCACCAGCGTTCACAACAGTCAAGACATGTCCACCAACAGATGCCTGGATCAGGACGGTGTGGTGTGTACATACACTGGAATACCGCTCAGCCATAGAAGAACGACGTAATGCCATTTGCAGCAACGTGGGTGGAGCTAGAGACTATCACTAAGCGAAGGAGTCAGACAAAGACAACTATCGCATGATATCGCTTACACGTGAAATCTGAATAGGACACAAATGGTCTTATCTACAAACTAGAAACAGGCTCGCTGCATAGAGAACAAACTTGTGGTTGCCAAGGTGGGCAGTTCGGGATGAGTAGATGCAAACTGCTATATATAGGGCAGATAAACACCCAGGTCCTGCTGTGGAGTATGCTAGGAGTATACTCAATATCCTGTGGTAAGCCATAATGGAAAAGAATATCAAAAAGAACGTGTATGTGTGTATAACTGAGTCACTTTGCTGTACAGCAGAGCAAATTTACTAACACAACATTGTCAATCGACTATACCCCAATAAAACTTCGAGCAATGGTACGTTACACGTGCACAAAACTACCTCCAAGAGAGTGGCGAGGGCCACTTGCTGCGTCGTCCTCGCTCACCCCAGCTGGCTGCTGCTTCTGCTCTGGTATCCAGGGCACACGTGCACAGAATACAGTGGCTGGGAGATAACGGTCACATAAGAGCAGCAGCATGATGCTTCCTGAAGGATATCTGGCAGGTTGGCGCCTAAGTTCACTGGAAAACTGCCCTCAGGACAGGAGAGCATGCAGAAGCTAAGAGACACTTCAGACAAAATGTTCCATCTCCTGTCTTCAAGCAAGTCATGAAAGCTGGACTCATCAAAGACACCACACTCTTCAGAGGAAACCTCGCAGGGAAGTCCAACATAAAAACAGATCCACTGGGCCTGAAGACGGGAGGGATTATGCCTCGAATCCTGCTCTGGACACTCCTTTACCCTCCGGGTCGTTGTTCAGGCGCTCAGTCATGTCTGACTCTTTGTGACCCCACGGACTACAGCACACCAGGCTTCCCTGTCCTTCATTATCTCCCAGAGTTTGCTCAGATTCACATCCATTGAATTTGTGATGCTGCCTAACCATCTCATCCTCGGTCATCCCCTTCTCCTTTGGCCTTCCATCCTTTGCAGCATCAGGGTCTTTTCCAATGAGTTGGCTCTTCACATCAGGTGCCCAAAGTATTGGAGCTTCAGCTTCAGCATCAGTCCTTCCAGTTACCCTCTAGGGCCCCTCTTAGGACATCCAGGAACTCCCTTTGGAAGCCCTATACAAATCATAATTTACCACTTTCTCATGAACTACAAAATGCTGCTCCACACAAGGTCTTTTGAGTCATAAATCATAGTGGTCATGTCACAGGTAGGGTTGGGGCTCAGCTGAGGAAGTGGCCAAGTTCTAACTATTGAGTCATCAAATGAGGGTCACTAATGCCTACTTATGTGTGTTGGCAAGAGGAAGGGTCTGCTTGTCCAGCATTTACACCTAACCTTTCCTCGGCTACTCCTTAGATACAGTCAACACCTTGACTGTTTTAACTTGGGGGGCAACACACTTTGTGTCAACATCGGTTGTATCCAGAAGCACAGCGTCACAGGTCCTTCTCGCCGAGGCTGATGTCGTTTCCAGCACAGCCAGCCCGCCAGCCACAGGCGGTGGTCCCCACGTGAGCCCAGTTCAGCTTCCCTTCTGCCCCCACGAGTCTCCCCTCTGGGGCCCCTCTCGGTGGCCGGGTGGAGAGGCTGGCTGAGTCATGCATCTGGCTTGTGCAGGGCTGAGGCTCAGCACAGCGCCCACCACCCCACTTAGCAAGGACCCCCTCAAAGGGCTGGATTCAAATGCAGAAATTACTAGATGCGTTTGTTCATCGATCTTCCATATTTATTTCATTCTCCTTGGAAAAGAAACTGGTCCTGCCCCTTACTACTCGCAGGACCTCTTCTGATGGGGCTTTGGTTGAACGTGGATGTGGACAGAGCCTGACTGGGGGGCTTCGGGAGGATGAGGAAGAGAAGGCACTCAAAGCTTTCCGCATCCTGTCCTACAGGTGAGCTGTGCCCCCGCCTATCACCCCAGGACCACCAGCCTGTCTTTCATCCCTTTTCTCCCCAGCTCCGACCTCTTCACAGGAGTTTTCGCTCTGAGATGACTGCATCTGAACCTCTCCGTGGGGCTGCGTGGTTGATATTGTTTAGTCCCTAAGTTGTGTCTGATTCTTGATGACCCCACGGACTGCAGCACTCCAGGCTTGCTTGTCCTTCACTATCTCCTGGAACTTACTCAAACTCATGTCCATTGAGTTGGTGATGCCATCCAACCATCTCATCCTCTGTGGTCCCCTTCTCCTCCTGCCCTCAATCTTTCCCAGCATCAGGGTCTTTTTCAATGAATTGGTTCTTCTCATCAGGGGGCCAAAGTATTGGAGCTTCAGCTTCAGCATCAGTCCTTCCAGTGAATATTCAGGGTTGATTTCCTTTAAGATTGACTGGTTTGATCTCCCTGCAGTCCAAGAGACTCTCAAGAGTCTTTTCCAGCACCACAGTTCAAAGGCATCAGTTCTTTGGTGCTCAGCCTTCTTCATGGGGCCACGTGCTGATGAGCAATTTGGGAGGAAAGATGGGGCGGGGGAGAAACGTTGGATCTGGATCCCAACCTTCAACGATGACCAGCTCAGAGCTGGAGCCCCGGTCCTCCTGCACCTGCCCAGCCAACGTCTCCAGGGTGGCCCCTCAGGCATCATTACTCACGAGGTCACCTCCTCCAGCACAGTGGGTACCAGAGGGAGGAAGGGGCAAGGAGGAAGGACTCTGGCCAAGGGAGAATCCAGAAACTCTTGTTTCCCTTTTGTGCAATGTGTCTGAGGATGTTCTGTTTAGCTCTTTCTAAAGAAATAATTTTTAAAGACTGATGAAAGGCTGTTCAATCTACTAATATGATTATTTGAGGAAAGTGGAATTCCTTCCTTCTTTCCTCTTTAGGAAGAGTCCACTCCAGCCGTATAGGAAGAGAGTCGACAGAACCAAATCCCGTTCACTGGTTCTACCAGCAGAACTTTAGCAAGAAGGTTCCACCAGGAATTTCCTATGGATGCAAACCACTGTTTGAGGTGTTAAAGTGAGTAATTAGGTCATTTAGCAGAAATGCTCTGACATGCAGTGAGACTGTTGAGACCCATGGGGAAGACAGATTAATGTGGCCAACTGCTTCCAACCTCAGTGCAAAGGAAGCGGAAGTAGAATCCTTATTATCTGAGAGGGACGATGTTCCCTTTCGTCCATCATCCTTAAAATGAGGCAAATCCGGATGTAACTGCCCTTATTTACAGCAGGCTGACGACTCCGCTTGTCAAACTCAGTTGAATGTCCAAAGTAGCTCGACGTTAATCCATCCCTCCCCCCGAGGCCCATAAGAACCAGATCACGCGTCTACATAATAAATTCTCTGTGCCAGGAAATTGTTTTAAAGAAATAATGTTTAGGTAAGTAAAGGAAAAAAGGCTTCCTACTGGGAGATATTTTCTGAACAAAATTAAATATTATAAAACCATATTATTAAATTCTGTCAAAAAGGTGTTAATCTCGTTACTCTGCCATGGAAGCTTTGGTTCTCTGTAATTATGGATCACTGCGAAGTTAACCTTTTCTGTTATCTTGCGGCCAACATGTAACATAGGATTGGAGAGAGGGAGAGATGGAAAACATCACAAAGAGTGGAGGATGGAAGTGCTGTGAGTCTGCCCACGATCCTGAAACTAAGCAGGTCGGACCTGCAACATCTCCATTTACTAAAGGCATTCTTTGGAAACCATGGTAAAGCTAGCAGGCAGCCGCGTCCACACACACACGCTCACTCCGAGCTTTCTTTTCTTTTGAAATCTGTTGAAAATATGTACATGGCTGTTACAGACTAATTGTCTTTACTTGGATATCTCCTTGTGAAAACTGCTGCCCTTACAAGGGTGCCCTCCTGCTGAGCATCCCTGACGGCTTTCCACCCGTTCTCCATGACGACCACCATCCTCAAGCACGTGTCTACTACAACCATTAACAACATTGCTGATGCTGTGTGCAGACTGATTGTTAAGACACCTTACCTCTGCCCGTGACCACCACTGGGCACCCACGTGCCAGGGCTGACCTGCGTGGGAGCTGAGTCACGCCCTCTGACCCTCTGGACTCATGATAGCACTGAGGATTTAGGACACATCTGCAGAAAAGAAATAATAATGCAAGATTGCTGATGCTAAGTGCTATCAGGGTTACAGGGATGAAATAATTACACACCCTTTCCTGTAGGAACTTGACCCAAGCCCACCATGGCCACAAGGAATCCTGTCTCACTGACAACTCCCGGGAGGTTTCCCTTCCGGGCTTGATCGGGTAGGCAGCCTGGTGCTGTGCAGACACGGCAGCAGGAATCCTGCCGTCTGTCCTGGTCTGTCCCGGAAGGACGTGTGTGACAAGGAGGTTGTGTAAATGCCGCTGCCATTGTCCCCTCATCTACAGAATATGCGTGTGGCGCTAACACAGCTATCTGCATCCTCAGCATGCTCTAAAATGAAGTAAGACCCTGAACAAGTAAAGGCGGTTTTCAAGATCTAAGCAACACTGGCTCCCACACGCGGGCACTGAGCTTTCCCTTACTGTTTTCTCAGTTCCCACCCTTCCCATGTCTAGGATCTGCAGTCCCTACGGGGCCCATGGCGTGGTATGTCCTCGGGCGATGCGTGTTGACTGGATGGAGGAGCAGAAGGAAGTGATGCTGGAGGACACCAGGAAACCCGTCAGGTGCGCGAACATCCAGAAATGGGAGCTTTCGTTTCTAACACAAATCTCCGCTCGCTAATCTGCTTTCAGTCCCTGTTTTCTTCCTTGGCATGCTCACGGGTTATTAACTCTCAGCCTCTCCTGCGTGTGCCCATCAGGGTTCCCTTATGCTTAATTGAATCCACAGATGCCTCATTTTATTATTTCTGTCAATGACTCAAGCTGGATTTAGCATAAGGTGACCCAGCAGACAAGCTGCCTGTTTAGTCTCCTGGGACCCCAGCACGTCAGCAGCGTCCACCAGGTCCCTCCTCGCGGTCACTCCCGGGATGCAGTTTGTCCAGGTCAGCCCAAGCCCTACAGCTTTTCAGGGAAGTGTCTCCTCCGGGCGTACTCCCAAAGGGACCTGGCTTTCCATGTCCTCATACAGAACTCAGGTCTGGATCCTAATGACTTAAATTCTTGACTTGAGAAAACAGGGTTGTACTGGGGTCAAATAAACAAGTAACATGATAAATAACGAACATAACGCTGGTGATTGAGAGTATCACAGGAGGAATAAGGATGCTGACTTGCAATTGATCAAGAGAAGATGCTGTAGGGAGTATTGTGGAGGGAAGAGGGTGCTGTGTTTTAAACTAAGAAAATCTGAGCCTGAGAGAAGCTGAAGAGAGGGAGGGAAGGAAGCCTCAGGGAGGAAGAAAGTGTGGTCCAGTGGGAATCCCAAACTCCACCCCCGCACTGTGATGGATGTGAGTGCACTGCCCAGATCTGCATCAGGACACAGACCCTGACCCCCACTTTGGGGAGGGCTGCCTGCAGACGGTCCTCGTGTTGACTTGTTGGGAATCATCTCGGCGAGGCACGCTGCCCTGATCAAGGTCACGGCTCCCTTCCAGACCCTCCCCTAGGAGCCCCTGATTGCATGTGCAGACTCTCCTTTGTGGGCAGACAGTGGTCATCCCTCCACTCTGCCTGCCTTTGTTGGGGAAAGAAAGAAAAGAAAGATAGCACTAAGTCGTGTCCAACTCTTGTGATCCCACCAACTGTAGCCCTCCAGGCTCCTCTGTCCATGGGATTCTCCAGGCAAGATTACTGGAGTGGGTTGCCATTTCCTTCTCCAGCGGATCTTCCCGACCCAGGAATTGAACCCAGGTCTGCCACATTGCAGGCAGATACCAACTGAGCTAATGTCGGGGAAAGAGCACCACAGAGGCCGTGTCTGAGTGATGTGACTTCATTTGTTGTGAGACCATTAGGGCGTGTTTGCCAGTGGATGAGTCCCCCTCAGCCTTCGGGACTCATCCTTGGTGACAGAAGGTGCTGTCGCCCCGCCAGGACCCTGCCCTGCGGTCAACGCAACATCAGATGAGCTGACCGCACCTCCCCGTGCTCCCCTGGCCGGGGTGATCCCTGCCCGCCTCACTGCAGCTCATTTGGACCCCATGTCAGCACCCCACTGTGTACAGTGACCTCATGGCCCACGTCAGCACCCCACTGTGTACAGTGACCTCATGGAGTAATGTTCCCAGGAGGAAGGCATCAGAAGATTATCTGGAAGTCTAGGTAATCCTGGCCGTGCCTCCTTATGCTGGGCTGAGCCGTGCAGGGCCTGGCCGGGTCTGGTGGGTGTGCAGACATCAATTCGGCCCCTGGCATTTGCCTGGTGACGTGAGCTGAGCGGGCACGGCCCTGGCCTGTTTCTCCGTCCATCAGGAGGCTCAGATCTGGGATTGGCACTTGGCCCTCAGCAATGTTTATTTGCCTGGGCACAGTCTGATATGCTGGTGAGCTGCAGAGCTGGAAATGGAACATGGTGGCTTTCTTTAATCTAAAATTGTTTAAAGGGAATGTCCTCCAACTTTCCAGAGGAGACAAAAAACAAGACGGTGAGGCTCTTAGGGAGGAAGAATAGCTCCAGAGGGCTTCTGTTCTGTGGGAAATTAATCTATAAAATTAGACAGAAGAGGCAAGAAAGGACAAATAAGCCAAACCAGGTCTTAACAGGAAGCATCGTGTGGCCAAGTGAAGCAAATCCAGACACTTTAGTCCAAAACGATGTTTCTATTTGAAATATCTGACAATTCAGGGAGGAGGACCAGAGGTGTTTGGCTTAATTAGCTGGATCTAATCGATGATACTGGGCTTCTCAGCTGATGCCAGAGGTGAAGAACCCGGCTGCCAGCGCAGGAGATCCGAGACACAGGTTCGGTCCCTGGGTTGGGAAGATCTCCTGGAGCAGGGCATGGCAAGCCACTCCAGTATTCTTGCCTGGAGAATCCCAAGGACGGAGGAGCCTGGCGGGCCACAGTCCATGGGGTCACACAGAGTCGGACACGACTGAAGTGACTTTGCACGCACGCAATCAACAAAATTAGAGGATGTTATTGGCACTCCACTCCAGTACTCTCGCCTGGAGGATCCCATGGACGGAGGAGCCTGGTGGGCTGCAGTCCATGGGGTCGCTAAGTCAGACACGACTGAGCGACTTCCCTTTCATTTCTCACTTTCATGCATTGGAGAAGGAAATGGCAACCCACTCCAGTGTTCTTGCCTGGAGAATCCCAGGGACGGGGGAGCCTGGTGGGCTTCTGTCTATGGGGTCGCACAGAGTCGGACACGACTGAAGCGACTTAGCAGCAGCAGCAGCAAGGAACCCCAAGAGTTCTTAAAGAATTCATGACAACTATATACCTCTATCAGTGGTTGAGGGCTAACTGATTCTAACACAGTGTAGGAAATTCCTTCCCAGTGGACGGTCTCATGAAGATGTTTTGTATCCACTTGAGGCCAAAGAGCAAAGACAAACAAAGGCATGTTAATTCACAGTGGGGCCGCAGGGCGCCCGAAACTCAGAGATGAAAGACAGACGGCACTGTCTTCCCACCTCTGATCCCGAACTTAACACCTTCAGGAAGCAGGCTTAAGGAGACGCTGATGCTGAGGAAAGAAACCGGAGGCCTGTTATTACCTGGGTGTTTCACAGATCAGATCTCACCCGCCAAACCCTCACGACCCCACACTGCCAGAACCGGGAACAGCAGACCTGCGCCCTTGCGTTCCCCAGCACACCGTGCTGCCACCGTGGGGTCTCAGTGACGGGCAGGTGAAGTGGGCCAGGGTTGGGGGGGCTTGATTCACAGCGTTTGCCCATTTCTGTGGTGTAAATACTCCTGGACACTTGACTGGGGGGTCTCATAAACCATGCAAGCCAGCTCTAGCCAGTGACGGATGCCCCAGAGACAATCAAGTCATCTTATGGTCTGGCCAGTCCACAAGTATGTGTTAATGACTGACTCCATCCTTCTCATTGATGTTACCTCTGCCAGCACCCAAGGCCTCAGGTCACACTCGACAAGAGCTGAATCTCAGGCAGACACCTTCCCGGAGCCTGGGGGAGAGGTCCCGGGGTTGCTGAGAGAGCCCTTCACGGTGACAGACATGTTGCCCCCGACCGCACACGGGGCCGAGGGCAGCACAAGCTGCCAAGCACTGTGTGTACCCGGGAGCTGTTTTTGGCAGCGACACACCCAGAGCGACACAGCTCCCGATCGAGTGCGTCTCAGGTCCGCGTGACATTAGCCACAGACTCCCGTGAGAGTTCTTGGGAGCTGATAGCACTGAGAGAGAGAGGAGTCCCAGGGAATCATCAAAAGCATCTCTTTGGGGCTGGCCCCAAGGAGAAGACAAACCTGAAATTGGGAAGGAAAAAAAGAGTCAGACAGAAAACTATATCAAGAAAAAGGAATTTTTTTCTTCTGTGGGCATGGCGCATTATAAAAAGCGTTAGGGGAATCTATTCTGGTGTTTCACAGAAAGCAGAGAAAAGCCAGCCCTTCCACCCACTCTTCTGGACCAGGCACCCCACCGGTTCAAAGCCAACCCTTCCCATCCATCTCCTGTCTGGAATATTCTGCCACCTCCTGACTCCTCCTTTCTCAGTGGATCTCTGTAGCCCAGCAAACCCAGGCCCTTCCAAGGAGGAAGGCCATGCATGACCTACCTATGTATCATTTGTAAATTTTTATTTTATGTTGGAGTATAGTCGATTAGGGGGCTTCACAGGTGGTGCTAGTGGTAAAGCACCGACTGCTGGTGCAGGAGGCGTAAGAGCCTTGGGTTTGATCTCCGGGTAGAGAAGATCCCCTGGAGGAGGGCAGGGCTACCCACTGCAGTGTTCTTTCCTGGAGAATGCTATAGACAGAGGAACCCGGCAGGCTACAGTCCGTGGGGTCACAGAGTCAGACACGACTGAGCAGCTGAGCCCGCACGTACCCCGCACGGCTGATGAACAGCATTGAGTTACTCTCAGGTGGACAGCAAAGAGATGGGGTTCTACATACACAGGTAACTCATCTTTCTCGGGTTCTTTAAGGCAGAGCTGGTGGGGTGACTGAGAGGCAGGCTTCCTTCTCTGTCCTCCCCCGACCCACCCTGACTCCCCCGCCTTCCACCAAATACCATTTACTTAATTAATGTTTTCCGTGGGAGTGTCTCCCTGTTCCCATATATTTACTTGAACCATTTGCCGCTGCAAAGGAAAATGATTGTTTTTATTTACCTAAACTTTGAATATCGCCCATTGTCTGGGTTACTATTCAGAATTCCTGCACTTTAATAATCTTATGATATGCGACTTGGAAATCTATGCAGATTCGTCATTTTATCAAATAATTGTTTACTGGGATTATTTCAGTCTGTAATTGCTTCTCTCTTTTCCCCTGTGAAACACGAAGCGTCCCGAGTCCTGTGCCCAGTTCTCAGGAAGGGGAAACAACAGCATCGGCCGTCCCTCGGAGATGAAAGGAGCACACGGCTCGAGGTCCTCACCCTCGCTGGAGAACGCTGCCGCCTCCGTCTCCCGGCTGATCCCTAGGATTTAAAGCTCTGTTTTGCGCCTGAGACCAACACGGCGTGCTGTGGGAAGCAACCCTTCTCAACTTTGGAGATGGAGGTCAGACAGGTAGAAAGGTTCCTCTGAGTCTCAAACCCTGGAGCTGGGAGCGCAGAAGGGGAAGAGCCCCGGGAGGCAGGATTTGGGGAGACTGGCCAGGCCTCTCGGAGCACATGGCTTTCCCTCCCCTCCTGGGAGCACCACCTCATCTCTGAGCGGGAAAGAAAGAAAGAAAAACAATCAGCCTGGAGCCACCAAATGCAGGGGAAGTACGGCCTGGCCAGGAGTCTCCCACCTTTGACTGGGGTTTAGATTGGTGGTGTGCGTTCTGGAAGGAGTGAGAACCTTCTCTAGCTTCAGGCCAAACCCGATCCCCTGGTCTTCCAGGCGTACGTGAGGAAGTTTCCAGAGGCCTGCAGGGCAGGGGCTGTCACTCTGGGAAGAGGGGGGTGCTCATGGAGGGCCCGCCACCCCACGGAGAGGCTCCGTGAGGATTTACCTGGACAGCGTGCTGGGAACCATCACATGTCACAGATGGGATGGATGCGGAGGGTCTCGCTTCCCCATCTCATCTGGGGCCACAGAGCCAAAATTCATCTCAGCCTACCAGCCCTTCCTAACTCAAACCCACATTCACCTCCCAGAGAGCTCGGGGCACAGGCCTTTTATGAGTGAGCCGACGGGTGTTTCTCAACAGCCCATCTATGAAAACAGCTCCTCCTGCACACAGGGCACAGGAGAAGCCGGTGGGGCCACCAGGTGCCTGCAAGCCACCACCCAGCCCCAGACTGGACGTGAACCTGGAGCTCTGCGCCCTGTCCTGGGGACGGAGCACAGATCACCCTGCACGGGCAGAGCGGTGGGCAGACCTGCGAGCAGCTGCTGAAGACTCGTCTGCCCAAGCAACTTGCCCTCCAAAGTTGTCACCAACACGGTCCTTTGCTGTAAACAGCCCCCATCCGTGTGGAACCCAGTGCTGAGTGGGTTTCCAGGTAGGATGGGTCACGTATGGTGCCTGCCTGCTCTGTCAGTTCCGATGACCTTACCCTGGGCCAGGAACCTTCCCTGCACTTCCAAGCAGGCTCTATCGCCCCAGCTTCGCCCCTCTGGCTCCCTGCAAGGTCTCTGAGCCGCCTGCGCCCCTGGAGTGCAGCCTCTTACGCAGTGGGCAGACCCTGATTTCATGTTTTCCAACTCCTCCACTCCTAAAGACCCAGGACACAGTTCAAATTCCTTGGAAGTTTCAGGATACCATTCACATCAAAACCAATTTGATTTGATTTTAATTTTTTTTTTTTTTTTTTTTTTGCTGCATGGGGTCTTCGCTGCTGCACAGAGGCTTCTCTGGTTGCGGCAAGCGGGGGCTCCTCTCTTGCTGCGGAGCACAGCCCTAGAGCCCTCGCGAGGGCTCAGTAGCGGCTGCGTTCAGGATAGCTGTCTCGAGGCATGTGGGATCTTCCTGGGCCAGGGGTTGAACTTACGTCCCCCGCATTGGCCGGTGGATTTTTACCCACTGAACCAGAAGGGAAACCCAAAACTAATGTTAAAAAGCCACCTAAATCCCAGGAGAAGTGAAAAAGTGAACTTGTAGAGCGACATCCTGAGGGTTCAGATTCCTTGGGGAGTCAAAACCTGAACAGAACTGACCCCCGTGGTCAGGGTTCTACTCAAAGGACAGTTACGTTCCACGTCAACAAGATTTCCGAGGGCCTTCCAGATGCTTCCTTCTAACATGTGAGGCCTGAAAACACAGCACAGCCTCAGATCCACTCATCTCAGTGTTGGAGCTGCTCGATTCTGTGCAAGCAGAGTGGATTTGGTTCCAAATTCACCTTCTTTCTTAACAGAAGTGCGTTTACTGCTCAAGTGCCCACCATCAGTGTCCAGTATGTGCTCCTATTTCCTTTCCCTATGGGTGTTTCCTAAGTGCAAGGCAATTGCTGGAATGAAGGCAAATGCAGAGAACACAGAGATGGTCACCATCGCCACGGCGCCAGTCAGCAATCTCCATGGTGACTGGAACATACAGCGTCCGGAAGAAGGGCTATTGTCTGAGGAGCTCACGGTCCTGTCTGAGAAAGGATTAAACATACTCCCCCATCACCAGGCGTCAACCTCACTCACTGCCCCCAAATCCAGCCCCTACTTTGGTCAATTGCATACACAAACACACACACGTGTGCATGCACGCACACACGGGCACACACACACGGGCACACACACACACGTAACACTGTAACAGTGACCACCACGCAAAGAGAATGTGAAAACCTCACCGGTTCACACAAAAGCAGGAAGGGTGGCTGCCTCCATGATCTAATTTTGCCCCTAAAGTCACGTTTTGCTCCAGGTCAGCCCGCTGGGTGCATCGGGCTGTGGGTGGGTCACACTTGGCATTTGCTCCTCGGGAAAGTGGTTGTGGTGGGGACTGGAAGGGGAGTTTTGGGTTAGCAGAGGCAACTGTCCTGCACAGGATGGACAGGGAGCAAGGCCCTACTGTACAGCGCAGAGAAGCATGATCACTCTCCCGGGGTAAACCAGAATGGAGCAGAATGTGGAAAGGCGTGTGTGCAGCTGAGTCACTCCGCTGCACTGCAGAGATGAGCACAACACCGTCAATCAACTAGACTCGAAAGTAAAAGGAGGTGGCGCAGGGACCACAGCCAGGCTCCTCCGCGGGCACTCCTGGGATGCGGTCCCCGCCCTGCCCTCGGCCTCTGCGTCTCCTCTGCGTCCCCAGGACACTCTGGTTTCAGGGTCCTGCCGGCACCGAGACTCTAGGGTGGGTTAGTCTGGAGGTCATTCCTGCTGGCCCTGGGTATGGGTCCCACCCTCTCCACCGGGCAGCTGCAGACCTCTATACAGAGCCCCCCACTCAGATATCCCCTGGGCAGCAGTGGGCAAGGTCACCTTGGGGTCTACGCTGTGACAGGTGGTCTTCTCTCACATCCTTGGACTAGAGGGACACACAGAGTCTGCTCCCCAGCCTTGCCCCAGGAGACAGCCCTAGAATCTGGATTTTACAAAAGGAGACTGCGATGGTGTGTCACTGGCCACCCCCATCTGGGGGTCGCCCTCTCCCCCTGCACCTCCCTCGCGCCCTCCCACGACAACATAGGGCGCCGTGGTGGAGAAGAGGCGCCCAGCTCAAGGTCAGGTTCTCGGTCTCCTATTTCCTGTCCCCGCAGTCACACACCAGCTCTAGTCTCCACAGCGTCCAGTCTGAAGGGGAGGACTGTGCCTCCAGGGTACAGGGCTTTCCCTACTGAACTGGAAGCTGAGTCTGCAACTAGACCATCAGGTAATCAAAGATTAACTGGGAAAAAGGAGAAGCAAGATTTCTGCCTGAAATGGAAGTGAGGGACATGGGTGGCATGCAAGGATTCATGGGATCCGTCCTTGTACTAACAGGTTCAGTGAGAGAGGCGGTGTGTAGAAAATGCCAAGACCTAGACTACAGAAATCGACGCTGGGGTCACACCTGCCAAGAAATCCACTCCATCACTTGGGAGCAGATGGAGAGCCGGGTGAGAAGGATGCGTGCCCTGGGCACCAACCTGGAGACCAGCCGCGGCCCCGAGGCTTCACTCGTACCATTTCATACGATTTAAAAAGTATTTCTTCTTTCTGTTGACTTTAAAAGATCAGAACATGCATTGATGTTGGGGAAAAGTCACCCTTTATTCCATATTTTGCCAAATAGCAGTGGCGGCGTGCCTACCAGCCAGGGCTCCCGGACTCAGAGCTCTGACCCACGGCCTCAACGGCAGAGCAGAGCTGTGTGTGACTTTGGAGATTTCTTCTGATTGTCAGGAAGTAAGCCCGCTGGTAGCTTCTCGCAGGGGAGCCACGTTATGTCACAGGGGGCACCAGCAGGAAGAGGGGCGTGTCCAGGGTGCCGGGGGCCGAGAGGACCATTGCATGGCTCCACCCACGTCAGCAACACCACTCGCTTCAATAAGGAAACGTCCTACTTCTTGCCCACAAGGTCGCCTGCAGCGGACTGGCTTCATCATGGCATTGTCAATCCCTGGTCCACGGGTGGGTCCGCTGGTGACCACGAGGTGAACACTGGGCCCAGAGCCTGTCCCCTGGGAGCCTGTATGGTGAGCTCATGTGGGCGGCTGGGGCACTGGCCTCTGGTGGCGGCCCCTGAGACGAGCCCCAGGAGCTGACCGTGATCGCTCACTGCTGAGATTCCCGGAGCGGCCCCGTCCCCAGCCTCTGGTGAGGACCGGAAATTCAGGTGTCCCCAGTTTGACTGAGTTCATCAGAGGCCATTTCTAGGGCCTGCAGACCAGAACCTAAGCTAATCCGCTGGGCACCGCCCTCTGACGGAGGAGCCTTAGGGGTTTCAAGATAGGAAGAGGGAGATTTCCTGAGGAACTGGGCTTCTCTCTTTAACCCATGTGGCTGATCCAGACAGCTCACGGAGACCCTAACTCCCCACTGTGCGGGGAGACACCGTAGGTAGGGCAGGTTCCTCAGGCTGGAGGGACACGGTCTGGGGAGAAGCACCTTAATCCCATCACAGTTCTGGATTCCTCATCTGCTTTCAGGGAAGCCCTTTTCCGGTGGACCATGGAAAGCGCCTCGGTAGGGATCATCGACTCCTTCCTAGGATCCAAAACTGAACGGACGACTCCCGGATTCCAAATCCACCCTTACTGGCCTCACTCTCACTGCAGCAGTGGCCAAGGGAACACGCTTGGGACCAGAAGTTACCAGATCTGATTCTCCCAGCCGAGGCTGGTCCTTCAGGGAGGATTCGGGGTGGAAGGGGCAGCTTTTCTTCCTTATCTTTGGGGTAAGGCCAAGAATGGGGAATTGAACCAAGCTCTCTGCTACAGACTGCGATCTTGCATTTTCTGGAAGCAACGCTCCTGTTGTCTGTGGCTGGAAAATAGGAAGAGAAGAAACGAAAGCACAGTGAAGGCCTGTCTGGCGCCTGTCCGTCCGTGCCTGTCCCTGGGCCGCCCCAGGACTCACCCAGGGCTGGGTCTCTGCATCCTCTGCCCACGTTTTGGAGACATTGTCCACATTTTCACCCAGATTTCAGAACTGGTTCTGTGTCATCCAGGATCCTGGACGTGAGGCCGGATTTCAGCTACTTGGTCTCTGTGTCCCGAGGCAGGCGTCTTCCCAGCCGGGGATCGAGGTTCTTGAGGCAGTTTTATCCACCCCCACCTGGACTCTGACAGCCCTCCTCTCATCTAGCCTCCTCTTCTGGCACCCACACTGGTCCTACAGGAACCGAGGCTTGGCCCAGACCCTTCCCATCGCTCAGAACTCTTGGTCTAAACAATCTGACTGTCCTCAGGCTGTTCCCTTTCCGCATCCACCCAGATCTGCTGGGACATTGTCATCTGCAAGACAGCAGGGTCCACAGGAAGGGCTTTCCTGCAGAAAGGCTTCTCAAGGACTGAGACACACCATAAATACTCTGGAATACATGAAAGCATGCATGAATGAACGGGAGACGCTGTCAGATACACTGAAAATTTGCCCTTTGTTAGTTTGCTTTTTTAAACGTTTTTATTTTTAATTGAAGGATGATTGCTTTGTACTATTGGCTTGATCTCTGCCATACATCAACATGAATTAGCCATAGGTGTACATATGTCCTTTTCCTCTCGAACCTCCCTCCCACCCCATCCCACCCCTCTAGGTTGTTACAGAGCCTCAGGGGAGAGGGTTTCTTTCCTGTGGGATTCACAGTGGAGACGCGGGATGCCGGGGGGAAGGAGGGTTCTGGTTCACAGCCGTGGTGACAAGACTTCTATCTGATGGTGATGGATATTGATTTTTTTCCCCTCCTCTTCTCGGCCTGTAATGTCCTAAATCACTTCCTTTGTGCAATTGCGCAGACACGTGGCCCGGCTTCCAGAGCCAGGGGCCCGAAGGCCGGCGCGGCGGGGCGGGGCGGCCTCCGCGGGGCGGGGCGCGCGCGCATTAGGCGCGGAGGGGGGACCCGGGCAGGCCGAGCAGATGGTGCCTGAGACGCGGCTCCCGTCCCGGGCAGCTTTCTCCATAATGGAATCCACATTAAAGATGATATTATCTTCACTTTTAAAGGCCCTAATGGATGATATTTATGTCCGTGAAATATGTTCCCGACTGCACCGTCCATAGCCTGGGAAGTGCGGGCCAGCGTGGGGGACGCAGCGACCAGCACCGAATCCACTTCCTTTCCGACCAGCCGATCAGTACGAGACGTCTTCATACGCGACAAAAGTATAGTTTGTCAGTGTTCCCCACAGAATATGGCGAGGGCTTGAGCTTTAATGCGAGTTGACAGCCTTGTGATATTTTCTGCCATCTTGTTCTTAGCAAAGTGGTCTAAAAATGCATCCATAATTTATTTATAGGCCCTGAAGGTTAACTCCTGAGTAACCAGAGTGTTTCCCCGGGCTCTGGGGATGGAGGCGCCCGCCTTTCTCTGGGCAGTCCTCCTTTCTGTGTCCCGGGGAAGGGGAGTAAGGGCTCAGGGCGCCCTTCCGGAGAAGGAGACAGAGGCCCAAGCACCCACACTTCCTAGATCATCTCAGGACTTCAAGTATTAAAACGGAGAGCATACATGACTTATTTAAAATTTCAGAAGCATCCACTTCTTTTCAGTAAGGACTGAGTATTTGCAAAGGAGCAAAATGATCAACTGGATGCAGAGTGGATAGCATTGAACCTTAGGAAATTTCTAATATCCAAAATGTAAGACATGAGGTTCTTGGAAATTTGAACACCACTGCATGACTCTACAGTTGAATTCCTGGGAACATAAGCCTGGGCGAAGATCAACTCGTTCATTTAGCTCCATGTAGTATTTTCCCCAATAAGATCAAGTCATCTTCACAAACCCAGGACGTATTTCTATTTCAATTATCAAAAAGGTGGTATTTTGGTCTTATTTTAGCTTAGGTCCAAAAAAAGAATGCAAGAAACCATTCATCTCTGATTCTGTCCACTAATAATAGCCGAACCAAATAACTGATAAATAACAACCAAAAATGAGCAAGGTTATTAATGAGTAACCAAATCATTCAAGGTGAATGAAAGTTGGTGCCAGTCTAGCCCTCCCCAGAACCGCAGGGCCCTGCCCTGCTCAGCGGGCAGACCAGGGCCCCAGGCACCTGGCTGTGATGTCTGCTTGCTCTTTCAACAGTCAGGCACCAGAAACTGCGCGTTCGCTCGAACTTCAGACCCGTTGCTTTCAATATCACTCACGCCCCTATAGTGGTGGGCCGTGTGGAGACACCCCTGAGCAGTCCATCTCGGGTCCAGGCATTTCCTCCCAACTCAGTGTTAAAAAGACAGGAGTAACCACAGACGCAGCGCACAGAAGCAGTGAGTCTAAAATCTACGTCATATCTACCCTTTATGCATAGATGCAAAACATTTTATTGACAGTCTATTGAGAAAACATTCACTACCCCAGGAAAAAGGCCGTAAGAAGTGAGATGGAAGAAGCAGCGTTTAATGAAACGATGTAAGACGCAGGCTTTATTGCTCTTCCGGCGTGTTGCTGAATTTCAGTGTGAATCTATACCATGCCACAACCTTTCCTCCACCTAGTCTGGATTTACACACCAGCTCTGAGTGTATTTAAGTGGTGATTAAGACCTCTTGAATGATTCAGTGCTTGTTAGCCATTCTGCAATGATCAGGTTCACCCTTGATCAAACGTGACCCGTTCTGTCGTTTCAGCTCCGTGAGGACTCGTGGTGACTGGTTTGAGGGATCCAAGCTTGACCCTGACCAGCCAAGACTTCCAACGATGCTGCTGACGTGGGAGGACAAGCCCTCCCAGGGCTGGGGGCTTGCATCACCTGCCCTCCTCAACCCTCAAAGCTGCCAAGACCCTCACCTTACTGATGAGGAAGCCTTGTGACTTGTGCGCCTTGTCCCCACAGCTTGTAAGTGAGAGAAGGATTCCAGAAGTTTGCTTTTAGAAGCTGCTCTCTTCAGACTGCACGTGGCCTCTGAATCCCACTTTAGGACTGGCTGAAACTAACGGCCATGGGAGAAAATGCACACGCTTTAAAAAATCTGCAAAACGTGGGGATCAGTGGGTGCTCATTATAAAGAAAAGAGATGTTGTGGTAAACACATAACTTTTAGTTATAAGACTACACGTGTGAGGCAGTGGAGTTACAAGTTGTAATAAAACATGACCAATGATGAGTATATATTATATCACAAGCTGGAATAAAGATTGTCAGGAGAAACATCAACAACCTCAGGTATGCAGATAATAGCACTCTAATGGCAGAAAGTGAAGGAGAACTAAAGAGCCTCTTGATGAGAGTGAAAGAGGAGAATGAAAAAGCTAGATTGAAACTCAACATTTAAAAAAAGACTAAGATCATGGCATCTGGTCCCATCACTTCCTGGTAAATAGAAGGGGAAAAAGTGGAAGCAGTGACCAAGTTTATTTTCTTGGGCTCCAAAATCACTGTGGACAGTGACTGCAGCCATGAAATTAAAAGATGCTTGCTCCTTGGAAAGAAAGCTATGACAAACCCAATAACATTAAAAAACAGAAACATCACTTTGCTGACAAAGGTCTGTATAGTCAAAGCTATGGTTTTTCCAGTGGTCATGTACGGATGTGAGAGTTGGACCATAAAGAAGACTGAGAGCCAAAGAATTGATGCTTTAAAATTGTGGTGCTAGAGAAGACTCTGGAGAGTCCCTTGGACTGCACGGAGATCAAACCAGTCAATCCTAAAGGAAATCAACCCTGAATATTCACTGGAAGGACTGATGCTGAAGCTGAAGCTCCAGTACTTTAGCCGCCTGATTCAAAGAGCTGATTCATCAGAAAAGACCCCTGATGCTGGGAAAGATTGAAGGCAGGAGGAGAAGGGGACGAGAGAGAACGAGCTGGTTGGATGGCATCACTGACTCAATGAACATGAATTTGAGCAAACTCCAAGAGATAGTGGAGAACAGGGATGCCTGGCGTGCTGCAGTCCATGGGGTCACAGAGTTGGACATGACTTGGCGACTGAACAACAACAACATATATATATACTCCCGTTCATGCTCAAGTGCTTAACTGACACAGCCTCAAACCCTGAGCACACTGGAGTCCGCAGTGGCTGTTTTGTTTTGTTTTCTGGCTGTGCCACATGGCTTGCAGGATCTTAGCTCCTGGATCAGGAATCAAGCCTGGACCCCTAACCACTGGGTCACCAGAGAAGCCTCTGAAGTGGTTATTTAGACTCTGGTAACCTGCTGAATTCATGATACTTACTCCTCTGTTCAAAACTCCTCTGCAGCAAGTTCCTCTCAGGAAGAGCAGAGCTGCTCTGCTGGGCAGCAAGGACCCCCGTCGCCAGCCCCGCCCCCCGCACGTCCCACGGGTCTGACCCACCGAGGTCCCTGAGCACACACCCTCCGACTTCGTCTCTCAGGTCTCTGCTGCTTCTCTCTCTCCTGGATACAAGGCGGGCCTCTTGTCTGTTCTCAGGGAGGAATTCCTCTGTTAGAATTCTCCTCTTTTTCTTTCCCAACCAGTAAAACTCAGCTGATTCTTGACCCCCTCCCAAATACTATCACCTCCAGCACTGCTCAGCAGTTTACAGTAAGCCCCATGGAAAAATCAGAAGATCAGGAAACATTTCCACATTGGAGGAGTTCAGAATTGGTTACATTGCGAAGAAAAACACAGAAAGGGCGTTTCCTCATTGGTCACGGTTCCCGAAGCTGCAGTTGTGTTTGGGGGTCTCCCCTTGGGTTCTTGCAAGTGCCTCCTGCCAAGGCATGAATGGGCTGGGCTGTGTAGCTCGGTTATCACGGAGAAAGGCCATAGGTCCAGAAGCAGAAGACCCGGGTTTGAACTTCAGCTGCACCACCCACCGCATAAATAGGCATGAGCCCAGGCTCGGATGCAGTGTGGTCCACACACCCTCAGTCCGAGCCTGACCCGAGTCTCCAAACACCCTCCACATCAAACATTTTTCTTTACTCATTTGACGATGAAACTTGTCCTGAAGTGACAGGAGGCTATTTTTAGTCCTCATTTATCCCACTTAATATGAATATTCATGTTTCACTGCAGAAGTCATCATGTGCTTGATTCTAGGGGACTTCTCCACGTTTCCTGGGTTGGTTGCATAATATTCAGTATGAGGACTTTACTACCTTCTCACAGTCTGGACCCTCAGGACTCTGAAAGTCCCCCAGCCCCCAGGCTTTCAGAGAGGAGAGTGAGCCCCAATGATGTGGGTTTTGGCACCCCCTGAATGGCTCAGGGCTCCTTCATACGAGGCTCCTGTTTGTTTCTGAGTCCTGTGGAGGTCTCGTCACCCCAAGCTCAGCACCCGAGTCCCTGCCTCTGTAAGATTTCAGACAGAAAGAGAAATCAGCCAAGGATTAAAACACTAAGCACTAAGAGCTTAGTAATTAATTAAGAGCCAACTCATTGGAAAGGACCCTGATGAGGTCAGGAGGAGACGAGGGCAGCAGAGTAGGGAGACAGTCAGACAGCATCACCGACTCGGTGACCTGAGTCTGAGCAAACTCCAGGACACAGTGAAGGACAGGGAAGCCTTGCCTGCTGCAGCCCCCGGAGCGCAGAGTGGGATGTGACTCAGCAGTTAAACAACAGCAAAGAGCTTAGCACCGCCAACATTTTGTCTCCACTGGTTGAAGTCTCCTTGGCCAGATGGTCCGTGATGGTCTGATGTCGCAAGCACCCAAAACTACAGGGCAAGTCCAGTTGCGAGTCAGTTCCAAGGAGATATTGGAAATATAACCCAAAATGAAGGGCTTCAAGTCACCCACAGGGATGTGGGAGAACCATCCACATCACGAGCAAATCCACACACCTCACCAATGAAGACACGGTGGAGCTAACTGATTAACAGCCAGAAAGAGGGGCTATAAAAGACGGTGAGGAACTGCACAGGCAGAAGAGAAGGACTTAAAGCCCAAATTTTAAGAGAATCTCTTGGGAAAATGGAAGCTGCTTTTCTTTTTTTTTTTCCTTGCAAAATCTGATGCTCTTTTGATGGGGTTATGAAGTCCAGCTGTGAAGTATGAGATATGACATCATGTTACCGTACAAGTTTGTTGAGAAGATTATGACATAAGCAACCCTTGATTCCTTTATTATTTTTTTAAAAACTTAACCTATAATTGAAATTAGAACATGTTTTACTAACTAGAAGAATATACATTTCACATTATTATTAATAGTTTCATATTTTTTCTAGACAGAGTGCTAATGTACTCTTTACTTGACTGTTTTCCATACAGTTCTGGTTTCTGTCTTCAGGGATATGTCCTAAGCGGCCCATTTCCAGGTTGCCTGACCATGACCCTAAGGACCTCTGCCCGTGGACTGTAGCATGGTCCACGTCTCGGGACTCCTCTCCCGCTAGAGTGGCATCCACATGGTGATCCTCTGTGCGGTAAGAATGCCCCGGGCAGAAGGGCATCGCGAACCTCTGCCCGGCCAGTTGATGTAGCGAAGTCAATGAAGGATCTGACAGCTGCTGTCACCGGAGCTGAGGCGCGCTCGGCCTGCTGTCATCACACACCTGCTGGGGAGGATCCGCGCCCTCCTCTGGGTCGGGCTGGCCCCAGCTGCTCCGCGACCAGCCCAGCCCCGTCCCTGACCATCACGCTCACAGCCGGTCAGTCCTCTGAGCAGGCCGCTCCAGCGTGCCCTCCAGCACCCCCGGGGCCAGGTCTTCCTCTGGATTCATCCCTGAGAAGCCCGACCCTTCATCCAACGACAGCCTTCGAACACCCGAAGGCACCTTTCCTGTCCTCGACACGCCGTCCCAGCGCCGATCTTTCAACTGTTTCTCTCACGCCGTTTCCAGAAGCTTCTCCATCCTGGTTATAACTTAGAGGCACCATCTAAGTTAGCGACGCTCCTCCTAAGATGTGGTCATCAGAACTGCTACCATGCTTTCGACATGTTCTGAACCTCCTCGGTCTCACAAAATGAGTAAGAAGGAACATTCCTAAAAACAACTGGGGGAAGGACTCCCCTGGTGGTCCAGTGGCTAAGAATCTGCCTGCCAATGGAGGGGACTCGGGTTCCATCCCTGATCAGGGAACTAGACTCACATGTGGGCCAGGGCAGCTAAGCCTGCACACCACAGGAAGGTCCTGCGTGCCGTAACCGAGACCCAACGCAGCCCAATAAACAGACGATTTGAAAAAATATTTGGGGGGATTTAAGTCTCACTGATGACTCACACTGAGGTCACAGTCTGTTAAAATAAAATCTCTGGCAAAATAATTTTTCAGTAGATTTTTTTTCTCATCTTTTTAATCTTGATTTGCACAGAGTTAAACTTTTTTGGAGGTAACTTCAGAATACTGTATGGCATCCTGTTTCATCTCTGCTCCTTCCTTTTGGTCACTCTTACAGGCTGCTGAGACATTCGGACAGTGCCCCTCTGTTTCTAATAGGAAATTTGAGACACAAAGAAAAGTATAAATAAGGAATTAAAATGATCCACAAGATCCATTAGTAATAACTCCCTCGATACAGGATCTTTTTCCAAATTTCTCTCTTTTCTTTTTCTCTCTGAGGCACAAGCACACAAAACATGTAACAGATGTGTTATATAATATAGTGGTTGCTTGGTAATACACTGTGAGTATTTTCCCGCATCATTAAATATTCTTATTTAAATGAACTTAAATATTTTTAGAGATATATCACAATTTATGCAACTAAATCCTTATTGTTGGACATTGAGATTTCTCTCAATTAATTAATATTAATTAGTCTGCAACGATTAATCTGCAATGAGCTCCCTGTTCATAAATCATTCTGTGCTGCTCTGATTATTTTACTTTAAATTGCTAAAAGTGGAATTAGTGCATGAAGACAAGGCAACCTTAAAAGCTCTTGCAACCTTGTTGAGACTGGATTAAATATGCATCATGTTAATTCTGTAGCATTTACATATTTGATCAACATCCTCCAACCCAAGCCAAGTGTTTCAGTGACACGATCTTGTGGCAAATGAGTCCATCTGCTTTTAGTTTCATCTGCATATTTTCTCTTTTATCCTGTAATTTCAGTATCTATATAACACAAGGGCTATGTATTAGGCTGTGTGTAATATTCTACCTGGGCTTCCCAGGTGGCTCAGTGGTAAAGAATCTGGCTGCCATTGCAGGAGATTTGGATTCAGTCCTTGGGTCGGAAAGATCCCCTAGAGAAGGCAATGGCAATCCACTCCAGTTCTCTTGCCTGGAGAATCCCATGGACAGAGGAGCCTGGTGGGCTATAGTCCATGGGGTCGTAAAGAGTCGGACACGATGTAGCAACTCAACAACAACAACAATCTTATGCATACCTTCTCTGATTAGACAGCCCACCCCTTTATAAATGAACCGAGCTCCACAGAGCTAACTGTCTCACGGTCACGGCTGGTGATGGGGGAAACGACCTTCCAACCAAGGCTTGTCATCCTCTCAATTCTCAGCTTATCTCAAGTCCTCACACACACACGCACTTAAGAGTGAAGAGGTGAGCTCTTTCTGTGGCATCCCCCAGAACTTCTGAGTCCCTGTCATATGTATCGCATGCTCCTTCCAGTGGTCTCGTCTTGCCCTATTTCTGCCTCTCTAGATCGACAGCTGTCAGGGGCGTGGGATGCACTCTGAGCCACCCCAGGCAGGTGCCCCAGGGGTGCCCACTCCCCACAGCCCCGCATGGTCCACAGGAAGCAGGAAGGCCTCCTCCAAGCTCCCTCCTCTGCGCCAGTGAATCGTGAGCCCTCCCATCTCCTCCTGGGAGCAAGGCCCCACCATGAATGGAGTTTGTCCCTGTGGAATCCAGCTGAGGACCAGGGCTGCTGACCCACTGTTTCTCCTTGGTTTCTTTTGTTTGGAAGTCCAAGTCTTTGATTTGTGGTTGTTGTTCAGTCACTCAGTCATGTCCAACTCTTTGCAGCCCCATGGACTGCAGCACGCCAGGCTTCCCTGTCCTTCACCTTCTCCCAGAGCTTGCTCAAACTCATGCCCGTTGAGTCAGAGATGCCATACAGCCATCTCATCCTCTGTCATCCCCTTCTCCTCCTGCCCTCCCAGCATCAGGGTCTTTTCCAGTGAGTCAGCTCTTCCCATGAGGTGGCCAAAGTATTGGAGCTTCAGCTTCAGCATCAGTCCTTCCAATGAATATTTAGGACTGATTTCCTTTATGATGGACTGGTTTGATCTCCTTGCTGTTCAAAGGACTCTCCAGAGTCTTCTCCAGCACCAGGATTTTAAAGCATCAATTCTTTGGTGCTCAGCCTTTTTTTCTGGTTCAACTCTCACCTCCGTACATGACTACTGGAAAAACCACCTCTGTTTCCTTAAAATCTTCTCATTTCAGTCGTCGCTTATTCCATTCTGTTCATCCTTTCCGATAACAGAGCACAGAGGGTTCTGGAAGCTCTCTCATCTCTGCTTTAAGCTCTGGACCAGCTGACGTGGTGAGTCCCGGGGTGGACCCAGCAGCATGTGTCACCTCGGGCCTTGGCGGGTCAGCTCTCGGGGAAGCTCCTTCTTTGGAGAATTTGGCAGAGAGAGTCTGTCTGTTCACAACTTCTGCATAAGCTGCCACGGACACGCTGACATCCCCCCCACGCCCGCCCCGAGCCCCCAAGGCCTCTGCTGCCCCTTCAGGGTAAGTCGGGGGACGGCCACCGCCACGATCCCTGACCCTGGATGCCAGCCAACACCGAGGGAGCTGGGGAAGCAGAAATTGTGTTCACACATTTCTAGGATGTTTTCCTGTTCTTCCTGTGCAATCAACATGACATCTAAGGAGACAGAATTGGCGAACATCTAGGACAAAGCATCCTCACATAAGTTATCCTTGGCATGTGCTCATCAAACCCCACCTTTAAGAAGTGGAGTGTCCCTCAGGGGCATCATGAGGGCAGCCCCGAACCAGGTAGGATCAGGGGCTCCCCAGGAACTCAGTTTTGCCAAGAAAGGGCTGAGGAGCAGGGATGAAGCATCTCCAGGAGAACACGCTGGACAGCTCTGGAATCTTGGGACTTGGACTTGGGTCTGTTCAGGACTTGGGTCTGTTCAGACCCCGTTTCCAGAATAGTCAGCTGGCGTCACTGCCTCACTGCAGGCATTTCCTGCCTTCCCTCCTATGTCTCCTGCCTTTTTGTCTCACGGAACCTGTCCCCCAGCTCTCTCCTCCTCTCAGATCTGACGTCTGCAGGGTGCAGGGGGCCTGGGAGTCACGGCCGAGGCTGATGAATCCAGGTCTTCTCCACCTGGCCCTTTGGGGACCAGTCACTGCACCATGAACAGAGATTTCACAGGTAACACACTCACGACATCAGGATCAGTGATGCCTTCCTGAGGGCTGAAGGCTAAAGCATCCACATGCCGAGGATCTGAGCTGCAAAGCTTGGGATAAAACTGAGACTTCCATTTCTGGGAGGCTTTCCATTAATCACCATTAACAGGTAAAGACTGTCACAACAGACGAGCTGTGTGTACCACTGAGAGCAGCTCTTCAGCGGGAGCTTTGACATTTTAATCTCCGTCATTTCAACTGCTGGAGAAACGAGGCCAAGATAACCCAGAAATTGCAGGCACACGCACGGCGTGGGTAACGGCCCACCAAGGTGTGTGACCTGTGCACATACATGTGTGGGATTAACCATCGTGGTTCCAAAAGGACTCCTGGGTCAGGACCGGAGGAGGCGCTGCAAACACAGAGCGGGCCTGGGGCACCGGCACCGCCCCACCCTGGGCGGGTCCATGGCCCCCACAGACCTGCGTTTGTTATACTTTCCAGAGAGACACAAAGCCTTGAAACTGTGAGTGATCAGCACACGACGTTTGGAAAGTAGGAGCCACTGGAGAGCTCAGAGAGGCTGAGACGACGACGCAGAGAGCGGGCAGGAAGTTGCTGATGTGTGAAGGCATGACTGGCCTTCTCTGTATGAGCCGGGTCTGTCTGCTGGGCCTGGATCCCATGGCTTACGCGTCCTGTGGGACCGTCCTGTTCAAGGAAACGCCGGGATTGATCGTTTTCTCCTTTTTACTGTCGGTATTGCCTTTGGCCTAAGAATGACAGGTTTAAAGACTGTCATTAGCCTAAGTTGCAAACAGATTATATGTTGATATAATAAATGTTTTACCTCTAATTTTTGTTTTAGTATCTTCTTCTAAATGGGTATCAAACCATGTTGAACCTATTTATTAAGGCTTTCCTCTGAAAGGTGCCACGGTTGCAAAAGCCAACCTCTGTCCTTATCAGAGGCCGAGGAGGCCCCTCGGCTGGAGACAAAAGGGGAGCTGGGCTTGGAGCTGGACAGCCCTGCCCGGGGCCCCCCTCGCCTCCAAACGCATTCTGCCTCTCTCACCCTACTCACTTTGCTCCTGCGGCTCCTCCTGCCTTCCCAGATGTCTACCCTTCTCAGAGATCCCTGGGGCTGTGGGCTGAACTGTGTCCCCTTTCCTTAAATTCACATGTTGAGGCCCTAACCCCGGTGTGGGAGAATGTGGCTGTATTTGGAGACAGAACTTTCACAGAGTTGATGAAGGTTAAATGAGATCATTAATCGGTAAGTGAAAGCGAAAGTCACTCAGTCGTGTTCAACTCTTTGCAACCCCATGGTCCATGGAATTCTTCAGGCCAGAATACTAAAGTGGGTAGCCTATCCCTTCTCCAGTGGATCTTCTGACCCAGGAATCGAACTGAGATCTCCTGCCCATTGCAGGTGGATTCTTTACCAGCTGAGCTGCCAGGGAAGCCCATCATTCTTTGGGTTGGGTCCCAAACCAATAGAACCCATGGCCCTATAAGAAGGTGGGCTTCCCAGTGGTGCTAGCGGTAAAGAACCCACCTGCCAGTGCAGGAGATGCCAGAAACTTGAATTTGATCCTTGGGTTGAGAAGATCCCCTGAAGGAAGGAATAGCAACCCACTCCAGTATTCTTGACTGGAGAATCCCATGGACAGAGGAGACTGGTGGGCTACAGTCCATGAGGTTGCAAAGTGTCGGACAGGAGTGACTGAGCACAGAAGATGAGGACATGGACACACTCAGAGGGATGGCCACAGGAGGACGGGGAATGTGGCTGAGGCTCGAGGCCTCGGGAGAAGCCAGCCCTGCCCATCCCGGGACCGCGGCTCCCAGCTCCCAGGACTGGGAGATGATAAGCTCCTTTGTGAAGCCCCCAAGTCTGGTGCGGGGTGATGGCAGGTCTAGAAGATGGACCGACCAGCTTAAGGACACTGTCCTTGTGGGGCCAGCCCAGGACAGGCCTGCCTGCACAGTGCCATCCCAGGAGCCCCTCCTCTCATGCAGTGACCTGTGTCGGGGCCGATGACCAGACTCCTGGAAGACAGAGACTCACGTTGCCTGGGCTCTGGAGCCACAAAGCCCGGCACCCCGCACATCACAGATGCTCCCTGGGGTGGGGTGGAGGCGGGTGGAGAGGCCCAACTTCACCTTCCACCCGACGGCCAGCACTGCTCCCTGCCTGGACCCGAGTGGAGGACGCCACCCAGCAGCCATGGGCTGACCTTGCACCAGGCCCTTGGCTCAGGCCTCAGCTCCACTTGCAGCTGGCAAGCTGTGCGGTGTGAACTGAAATGAGAAACCGCAGGATCAGAGTTCCCTCTGCATCTGCGTGGCTGGGGGGCCTGGCTGCAGGCACACGACCCTCTACCATAGGTCAGCTTGAATGCTGGGGGCGTGGGGGTTCGGGCTGAGAGGCCAGGCCAGACTCCCTCCAGCTCACTGACCTGTGGAGGATGCTGGGCCCCAGCAAGCAGAGCATCAGACACCAAGACAACCACATCACCCAGGCTCCATGTAGACAGGTGATTGCAGAGGGTGGAGCGGAGTTCCCTGTGCTGTACAGAAGGCCCTTGCTGATTGTCTATTTTATATATAGTGGTGTGTGTGTGTGTGTGTGTGTGTGTTAATCCCAAACTCTTAGTTTATCTCCACCTCCAACATCAAGAAGATCAAACCAGTCAATATTAAAGGAAATCTACCCTGATGCTGAAGCTCCAATACTTTGGCCACCCGGTGCGAAGAGCTGACTCACTGGAAAAGACCCTGTGCTGGGAAAGGTTGAAGGCAGGAAGAGATAGGGGCGACAGAGGAGGAGATGGTTGGATGGCATCACCGATGCAATGGACATGAACTTGGGCAAACTGCAGGACATGGTGAGGGACGGGGAAGCCTGGTGTGCTGCGGTCCGTGGGGTCAAGAAGAGTGGGCACAGCTTGGCGACTAAACAATAAAGCAAACCGTAGTTCGTTTTGTGAAGTCTGTGAGTCTCTTCCTTCCAGTTTTGTAAGTAATATGTGTATCCATTGCTGTATACCTGGGGGATTTCTCTGATGTCTCAGTGGATAAAGAATGTGCCTGCAATGCAGAAGATGAAGAGGACGCGGGTTCGATCACTGGGTCATAAAGGTCCTCTGGCGGGGGAAATGGCAACCCACACCAGTACTCCTGCCTGAAAAATCCCACGGACAGAGGAGCCTGGTGCGTTACAGTCCACGGGGTCGCAAAGAGTCAGACACTGCTGAGCACACATGTGAGCTGCTGTACAATGTTTAAAGCAACTCTCCTCTAAGATCAAATAAAAATACAAATTAACACAGAGGTGAAGCATCTGACCAGTTCAACCTGTCATAACATGAGTGAGTGAGTGAGTGAAGTCGCTCAGTCGTGTCCGACTCTTTGCGACCCCGTGGACTGTAGCCCATTAGGCTCCTCCGTCCATGGGATTCTCCAGGCAAGAGTACTGGAGGGGGTTGCCATTTCCTTCTCCAGGGGATCTTCCCAACCCAGGGATCGAACCTGGGTCTCCTGGACTCCAGGCAGATGCTTTAACCTCTGATCCGTAACATGGATTAATCTTAATTTAGGGTCCGTCAGAAATGGAATCACCAGAGCAATGCCTAAGTCAACGACCACCCATTGATTAACCACAGAGTCTTAGAGAGCAACCAGCTCCCCCACCGCTCTCTGAGGGGGGCACGTGTTGAACAAAATGCAATTTGTTGATTCATCACCCTTCTGTGAGATCCTCACGTTTCTTTGCCTTCTGTGTAGTAAGCGGTCCCCCTTAAGATGAAATCTATGAATAAGAAAATGAAGTGTTCTCCTGAAAACACACAGGCAGCCACACCAATTTTTCTGGTTATTGATGCATTGGCCTTTAACCATAACAGTGACGTATGCGGTCAGCCGTGTCTCGTCTCCCGTCCATCGAGAGCCAGGGCGTCAGTGCTGCTGGTCAGGAACCTGGGGTTACGAGTTGTCACTATCAGGATGCCGGTTCTGAGGTGCAGGGTGACCATGTTTTATCATCTCACATTTTCTCTTCTCTGGCACGGGCACGCGTGCACACACACACACACACGTTTCCATTGGATGAGAAGCAGAGAAGTAGGCTAAGCTCCTCACGGGGAAAGCTCACTCTCAGTCTAAAGCAAGGTTATTATCAGTGAAAAATCTGCTTTCAGGCGTCTTCTTGGTGTGGGGAACAAGAAACTCCCCTGACCCACTCCCTGACTTCTGGCCTTTGCTCCCTGGTGGGAACTTCAGGGACGGTGCTTCCACTTCCACCCATGGGGTCATTTTCTGTCCACTGAGTGGGCCCCCCAATCATCAGAGCCCTTCCGGGGAGGCCGACCACGGAGCCCAGTCTCAGCGCCCAGGAAGGGGTGAACCAGAGGATGGCACCTGGGCCCCTGGGCATCTCGGACACAGGGGTTCCCAAGCCTTCAGAAGGCTCGCAGGCAGACCCTCCGGCCGGCAGGGTGGGGCACTAGGGTAGCTTCCAGCTGATGGCTTCCACTGGCAAATGTGCAGGTTTGCACGGAAAGTCATTAATTATCTCCCATTTAATCATCTATTTTAAGAGTTTCTGTGGGTTGGATAATTAAAGATATAGGATTTTATAGGGATTACTGCAGGACTTAAAATCCCCAACCGTGGGCCCAGGCCGACAGCACTTGTCTCAAGGCTTTGGGAGTATGTCTCTGCTTGTGACCAGCCTCCTGGGCCTTCCTTGGGGCTGGCCTCAGACCTTCCTGGTCTCCTACTGCCTTCAACCCACCTCTGGGCTCCAAGATGTTCTCAGGAAAAGCCCCGTGTGTCTCTGCTCTCAGCTGAGGGTTAGAATGCAAGCACATGCAACTCCTCCATCTCCAAGACCAGGTGAAGACAGCTGAACAGCAAGAAAGCCTGGAGGGGTCCTGCTCTCCTCCGAGGGTGAGAGACAGGCAGGCCTTGACAAGTGGCGACCATCAAAGGTGATCTTCAGTGGCCCCAGCCTCCAGCTCACGGCCCCATAGGATGGCTCCCCTTGAGTGTGGGCTGCAGTTAGTGACCTGCATGCCTGCATGCATGCATGCTCAGTCATCTCTGACTCTTTGCGACCCCATGGACTGTAGCCCGCCAGGCTCCTCTATCCATGGGCTATCCTGGGCAAGAATCCTGGAGTGGGTTGCCATTTCCTCCTCCAGGGGATCTTCCTGAGCCAGGGATTGGACGCAGGGTCTCCTGCATTGCAGGCAGATTGCTGACCACCTGAGCCCCCAGGGCAGCCCTGCGCCTGGTGACTAGCTTTTACTAAAAGAAATAAGTCACAGTTAGCAGAGTGTCACTTCTGTGATTAGGTTACGAAAGGCTGTGACTTCCGTCCTGTGACACCTCTCTATCAACTGGGCTGCTTCCGTGAAGCAGGTGCTGTGCTGGAGAAGCCACATGGGCAAAGAGCTGAGGGCCACCTCCAGCTGGCAGCCTCGAGAAGCTGAATCCTGCCGACAATCAGGAGAGCATGTTTGGGTTTGACGGTCCCCAGGCGAGCCCTCAGATGAGATGCGGCCCCAGGCAGCTCCTTGCCTGCAGCCTCGTGAGACCCTGGATCAGAACACCCGCTAAGCCTGCACAGACCCTGACTCACAGAAACAGAGATGGCAAGTGCCATTGCTCAGCGATGACTGGTTCCACAGCAATAGATGACTGGAGCTTCCCAGGCGGTGCCAGTGGTAAAGAACCTGCCCCCCAGTGCAGGAGACATAAGAGACGCGGGTTCAATCCCTGGGTGGGGGAGATCCCCTGGAGGAGGGCACAGCAACCCACTCCAGCATTCTTGCCTGGACAATCCCATGGACAGAGGAGCCTGGTGGGCTACAGTCCGTGGGGTTGCGAGTCAGATGCGACGTAAGGGACTTAGCACGCACACAGTGAATGACCACCACACTCAAACCGACAAAAGTTAGTGACTGTCATGAACGTGTACACTTTTCAACACAGTTATTTTCCAGAGGGTAAGACTTCTAAGCGTAAGAGTGATACATCCAGTAATAAATACAGAACCTCAGTTTCCATTTGTTGACAAGTAGGAGTGTCTCTGCTGCAGCCGAGACGCCTCTCTTCTCTTCGTATCTGTTGAGAGCTTCCCCGTCCTGTGTGCTACGAAACGGTGCTGTTTATAATGTGTCTTTCACAGGTCAACACCATTAACAACTGGGGGTGGGGAGGGCCCAGGGGGGCCCAGCTCAGTGGCCTTGAATGTGGCTGGATGCATGGAGTCTGGAAGCCTGCCATTCCAGGGCTAAACAGTGACAGCTGATGGGCCTGAGCTGGTGTTGGGGGTAAGGGGACAGGGCTGCGTTGCTAGGAGGGAAAAGGATTGAGGATAAAAATGACTCAGGCACCCAATGGTCCCCTCAGTGACCTGAGCTCCTACCAAAAAAAAAAAATGGTGCTAATAATACAGTTGATGGATCCCTCAATTTCTCAGAATCCTCTATTTTGCCTGGTACTTGCAAAGAGCTTACTTATCTTATTCTTGGGCTTCCCTTGTGGCTCAGGTGGTGAAGAATCCACCTGCGATGGGTTTGATCCCTGTTGGGAAGATCCCCTGGAGAAGGGAAAGGCTACCTACTCCAGTATTCTGGCCTGGAGAATTCCATGGACTATGTAGTCCATGGGGTCACAAAGAGTCGGACATGACTGAGTGATTTTCACTTTCATTTTCTATCTTATTCCTATCGCTAGAGTCAAAGAAAGCAGAAGAGGCTCAGCTCAAAGCTCTTCTAGCCACCAGGGATTCTGACAAAGGCTTAGACCATAGTGGAGAATATTAGGAAAATATTGGTCAGCAAGATACCTGATACAGGTAAGAAGGCAGATGCGCCAGGAGGGCGCAGGGCAGAGATAGGGGAGATGGGCGAGCTGGAAGAAAGTCAGCCCACCGCCTGGCTCCTAGGGCTCGGTCTGCAGAGTCTCTGAGCAGTGATGCCTTTCCTTCAGCCCAGGGTGCCACTGCCAGGCTCTTCTGGTCCCACTGGGAAGAGGAACTGGGACAGAGGCTGGCAACAGCTTGAAATGACCGCTCAGTCCATCATGTAGAGACCAGGAAATTGGGCTACAGAAGAATTGTCTTTGAGAAGTCAGCTCCAAAAAGTACAAAGGTTATGAAAGCACGAAGGCTCTGGCTTACTCGTTTTCAGGGGTTCCCATATTATCGGAGCTCCAGTGATACAAATGCAGTTGTCTAAACAGAGCAGTCCTGAGGGCCCGCCGACAGCAGAAGTGTGTCTGCAGAACCGGAATCATGCTCCCTCCCAAAGGAAAAGCACGCAACTTCACAACACACTAGGGTTTTCAAATACAGTTTGTTCCTTCTTCTTGTATTTTTTGCCTTACCTTTTAAAAAAAGTCATGATCAATATCTTCTCTTTCTTGAACTATCCTCCAGTGACCTGGAAAAGAATTGGGAGGTGAGAGTTATAAGACCCAGAGGCTTCCCGGGTATGTTGCTGGCCATTGCTCTTTCTTCTTCTCGTCTTGGTTTCCGTTCAAAAGGACTGTCAATCCGAGGTCTGCGGCTTCTGCACGACCCCACGGGAGAGTCCTGGTGCCCTCCTGTCCTCTGAGATCCCGGAAGTGTACATAAACTGGCAGGGCAGGCCCTCCAGGGGCCCCATCTACACACTCACATGGCGGAGCCTGCTCTCTCGTGGAGCTTGGCTCACACAGGTGTGTGTCGTAAGGACTCGAGTTCAAGCTTTTCTACGCTGAGACTGGGGCTGACTTGAGAAGCACGGTGCTCTGTTCGAGAGTGGCCATAGGGAGAAACCTGGGAAGAACCAGGAGACGAGAGCTAACTCAAGTACTGGACCCAGGTGGAATAAGAAATGCCAGGGCAGACGGGGCTACAGGGTCAGGAGACCTGGCCAGATTGGCGTCCAGGAAGATTCGCTGTCACCCTAGACATGGCTCCACTGGGCCAGCAGCGGAACCTGGGGTGGAGGAGGGTTCCTGGCAGACCAGAGGCTCCAGTGATGAGGACAACCAACGTTGCATTCTGGGTTTTTCAGGACTAAGAGAGAAGCAAGCATAAGCCAGAAGCCAGTCCTGCTTTAAGGGGATTTGACAATCCAGATGAACTTGACTTTTGGTTCCAATGGCGTCTTGGGGAGCTTGGAGGAAAAGGGACAGGGCCAGCCCTGGGCAGGGGATTTAAGAGGAATGATCCTCAGAAATGTTTATTGTTCTCGCCACATGACTTTAAATGAATTGGGAAAAATACCTCCTACAAGACTGGACATTTTCCATCTGGAGCAGGAAAGGCAAAAACATCTCCCACGAGTTTTCAAAATCCAAAGCCATCCTCAAACATTCTCAGGTTTGCATTTCAAATTCACACGACCTGGTGATCCCTGAAACCTCAAGCCAAGACTGCAGTTGATCATGATCTGGACTTTGTAAAACATCCAGGCATTTGAAGAAGCCACTGAGAGACCTACCTTGGAACCAGGCCTCAGAAAATTTCCACAATTGAAATCCCATTAAACGTGAGCTCACGCTCAAAAGATTTCAGACACTTGCTTGTTCCCCATGGTCCAGAGGATGCTAGACCAGCCCAGAAGTAGTATAAGGAGAGTTAAGGAATGGGTGGGAGGAGGGCATGGCACCTCACTCCAGTATCCTTGCCTGGGAAATCCCATGGACAGAGAAGCCTGGCGGGCTACAGCCCACGGGGTCACACAGAGGCAGACGAGACTTAGCTACTAAACAACAACAGCAAGGAACGGGTGAGTCCCGTATATACTTGGAAAGTACAGCTGACAAGGAGTGCAGACTGCGTGCATGTGGGGTGAGCCACACTGAAATCAAAGCAATTCTAAGAGTCCAAGTCTGAGCATCTGTAAGGATGGACTTGTCCTTTCTGAGTGGGGTTGGGGGGGAGGCGACAGAAAGGAGAAGACTCAGGAGTGAAGGGCCTCTGAGCTGCCACGCGTGATGGTGTGTCTGCCGGGCACCGGAGTGAAGGGCCTCTGAGCTGCCACGCATGATGCTGTGTCTGCCGGGCACAGGAGTGAAGGGCCTCTGAGCTGCCACGCATGATGGTGTGTCTGCCGGGCACAGGAGTGAAGGGCCTCTGAGCTGCCACTCGTGATGGTGTGTCTGCCAGGCACCGGAGTGAAGGGCCTCTGAGCTGCCACTCGTGATGGTGTGTCTGCCAGGCACCAGAGTGAAGGGCCTCTGAGCTGCCACGCGTGATGGTGTGTCTGCCAGGCACCGGAGTGAAGGGCCTCTGAGCTGCCACGTGTGATGGTGTGTCTGCCGGGCACAGGAGTGAAGGGCCTCTGAGCTGCCGTGCGTGATGGTGTGTCTGCCGGGCACCGGAGTCACAGTGTCAGAACACAGGCCACAGGTGGTGCTTGGGATGGATCCTCGGGTCCAAGGCATGTTTTTTATCATCTTCAGCAGATGGTGCTACAGCCACGGGGCCAAATGAGGTCACTAAGAGAACGAACGTGCACGGAGGAGAGATGGAACAGACTGATCTGGGACAAGACAACTTTCAGGGACCAGAGGATAAACAGAAACCCTCAGGGCATCTGCGGGCTCGCCAATGAGGAGACCTTGTTGCCGTGAGGGAGAGCGGGCTCCCTGGACAGGGGGAGGGAGGGGCAGATTAGAGTGCCTGAGCGCTAAGTCACTTGGTCGTGTCTGACTCTTCGTGACCCCATGGACTGTAGCCCGCCAGGCTCTTCTGTCCAGATGACTCGCCAGGCAAGGATACTGGAGTGGGTTGCCATGCCCTCCTCCAGGGGATCTTCCAGACCCAGGGACCAAACCTGAATCTCCTAAGTCTCCTGTGTTGGCAGGCAGGTTCTTTACCACTTGAGCCACGTGAAGCCCAGGCAGATTAGAATGGGCTCGAAAGAACATGGGAGAAAAGGAAGCCTAAGACAAGACTCAAATGGTATTTAGCAGAGCTTTGCTCAGGGTGAGAGCAGAGAAGAGAGGCAGCAGCTGAAGACAACAGGTAAATGGATTTTCTGGTTCGGATGGGCAATGGGAGAGTGCGTGTGGCTGCAGATGATGACGATTCTACGAGACGAGAAAATGGTGATGCAGAACAGATGGGGCAGGGGAGCTGTGGCCAAGCAGGAGAGAAGGGCTTTCCTGTACACGTGAGGGTTGACTTAGGATAGGAGCCAGGAGGTGTTACCCCAAATCTCGGGGAGAAGACGGTTATCTGCGTACAGATCCCCTTAAGTTGGGCTGTCATGTTGAGAGTGGAGAAGACGGAATGGATATTAGGATTCGAGATCCTAATCAAGATCCTATAATAAGAAAAGACCAGGAAATAGTCCAGGGCAGCGGGAGGCCCTTGAAGTTCATGGTCATGACCCCAGGCAGCAAGTGTCAGGAGCTGGAGGTGCCCGAGGAACAAGCAGAGAACAGAATCCACCCAGACGGGAAGCCAGGTGGGGAGCTGAAACAAACTCTCCCAAGATTACATGAAGCAGCGGTCCCCAACCTTTTTGGCACTAGGAACCAGTTTCACAGAAGGCAATTTCCCATGGGCTGGGTGGGGGGATGGTTTCGGGATGATTCCAGGGCATTACCGTCTCTGTGCACTGTATTTCTATTATTATTATTGCATCAGCTCCACCTCAGATCATCGGGCATTAGATCCAGAGGCTGGGCATCCCTGAGGTAAAGGAGGCGACAAGAGCCATGAAGGAGGCTGCTCAGAGCTGAAAACATCTGGGACTTGAAAGAAGGACAAAGAAGGCCTCTCAACACATGCACACTGGTCCCCACGAAGGGAAGTCAAATAACAGGACATAAAAATATTTCAAGATGTAACTTACACTTCCAAGAAACCAGACGAATCTTGATTCTACGTCTGAAATGTTGCACCAGAGCGAGGCGAGCAGCGACATATCATAAAAGGTTGACAAAGAGAAGTGATAAAAAGCCAAAGCATGACCTAAAGTAGGAATTCCTATCATTATCACACACCCATGGGTTAAAAAAAATGAATATAAACTCCTGCATTTAAAGGAAGAGATGCCACCATGGACACGCACCTGAAACAGTGATTCGGAAATCCTGCAAAAGACGGGGAACGCCAGGCAGATCTGCGCGTGCGTGCGCAGCCGCGCAGTCACGTCCGACTCTCTGTGACCCCTGTAGCCCGCCAAGCTCCTCTGTCCATGGGATTCTCTAGGCAAGAATCTTGGAGTGGCTTACCATTTCCTACTCCAGGGCATATTCCTGATCCAGGGATCAAACCTGCGTCTCTTTCATCTCTTGCATTGGCAGGCTGACTCTTTACTCACTGAGCCACGTGGGAAGCCCACTGGGCAGATTCAGTTCACATTAAAAAAGAAAAAGGAAAAAATAAGAAAGAAAACTTGCAAGAATTACCAGGACTATTCTGCAGGAGAGGAAGGGGTGAGACTTCATCTTTTAAAATGCTATAACCCCCCGTGAAACTGCAGCTATTAAAACTGTATTATATTGGAACACAAACAGATAAACAGATCAATGTAAGGGAACAGAAAGTCCACTAGCAGAACTAGACACATAAAGCATTTAATGAAGAGCAAATGCAGAATTTCAAATCAGTACAAGGAAAGATGGCTGATCTCCAGTGCTGGGGCGGCTGGGCTACCATCTGGAAGAAAAAGGAAGTGAGAGCCCTGCTCGCTCCTGACACAAATGTAAGTTCTAAAAGATGGAAGCTTTACACCTAAAACTCAAACCATAAAAATATGATAAAGAAACTTTGGGTAAATTTCAATCTTAAGCGTATGGGAGGCCTCTCTAACTACGACACAAAATTCAGAAGCCATAAAAACTGGTGGCTCAGACGGTAAAGAATCTGCCTGCCACACAGGAGAGCCAGGTTTGGTCCCTGGGTTGGGAAGATCCCCTGGAGAAGAGAAAGGCTCCCCACTCCAGTATTCTTGCCAGGAGAATCCCAGGGACAGAGGAGCCTGGTGGGCTGCCGTCCATGGGGAAAAATTGGGCTTCCCAGGTGGTATGGTGATAAAGAATCCGCCTGCCAATGCAGGAGACACAAGTAACCCAGATTCAATCTCTGGGTCAGGAAGATCCCCTGGAGAAGGAAATGGCAACCCACTCCAGTATTCTTGCTGGGAGAATCCCAGGGACAGAGGAACCTGGCAGGCTGCAGTCCATGGGGTCGCAGCACAGCGCAGCATA
Source organism: Bos grunniens (assembly GCF_055505025.1). Taxonomy (NCBI): domain Eukaryota; kingdom Metazoa; phylum Chordata; class Mammalia; order Artiodactyla; family Bovidae; genus Bos; species Bos grunniens. The sequence continues at coordinate 2,426,869 of NC_141168.1, read as the reverse complement.
AAAACTGAGAAATCAAAATCAACAAATATAAGAGAAAAGAGCTTTAAAAGAAAAACACAAATACAGTCAAAAGACAATGCAAACTAGGAAAACAAAATATTTGTGGAAGATATCACAGAAAAAGAGACAATTTTTTTATCTACAAAGCTTTTTCAAAAGGAAAAAATTAATAAAAGCTAATAACGCAATAGAAAAAATGGCTCATTTTCATGCACATGTAGGGAAAGAAAGGCAAGTAGCTCTTGTGCGTGTCCTAAGAAACTTGGTATCACTCAAAGGCAGGGAAGTGGGAACCAAGAGTACAATGATATAGTTTCAAACTCCTGTCAGTTGGGCAAAGATCAAAACATCTGATCACATTAAGTTGGTGGGTGGTGGGGAGCAGGGGTTCTTCTGTGACCATCATCACAGTGAGAGAAGAAATAGGCACAGCGTCCCGGGGAAGAACCATGGCAATGCCTACAAAAACTAAATCCTCTTACACATTTCCCCTGGCAATTCCACTTCTAGGAAGCTACTCTTCACACGAGAATGGCATATATACAATATATACAAACATCCTCAGTTCAGCACTGATTGTAAATGCAAAAGATCGAGAAGAGCATAGGGTACAGGTTCAGTAAGTGATACAGCTGTGTGGTGAAATACCAGGTGGATGTGCAGAAAAATGAGGCAACTTGGACGCCATACATGAAACAAAATTCCAGGCTAACTGTTAATTAATCGTTAGTGCTACCATCTCAGAAAATTTGCAGGACACGTTGGGAGAGAAGTATAACTATAAATACAGCCACTGTGGAAAACAGAACTACCACATGATCCTGCAATCCACTCCTAAGTATATATCCAGAGAAAACTCTAATTTGAAGAGATACACAAAATTGTAAAGTAATTGGCCTCCAATTAAAATAAGTAAATTAATGTTTCAAAGATACACATGCCCCAGTATTCATTGCAGCAGGGTTTCCATAGCCAGGACACGGAAGCAACCCAAATGTCCATCAACAGATGAATGGACAGAGCAGATGTGATACATACACAGAATGGAGTACAACTCAGCCATAAAAAGAACGAAACAATGCCATTTGCAGCAACATCAGCGGACACAGGGATTGCCACACTGAGTGACGTAAGTCAGAGAGACAAACACACTCTGACTTATACGTGGAATCTAGGATAGAGACGAAAACGAACTCACTTACAACATAAAGGCAGACTGACAGACACAGCCAGCACGCTTAGGATTAAAGGGAAAATGGGGAAGGCCTAAGTTAGGAGTTTGGGATTAACAGACGCGCACTATTTATATAAAATAGGCAACTAACAAAGCCTTCCCAGGCGGGGCAGTGGTCAAGAATCCTCCTCCCAATGCAGGAGACACAAGAGAAAAAGTTTTGATCTCTGGGTCTGAAAGATCCCCTGGAGAAGGAACTGGCAACCCACCCCAGTATTCTTGTCTGGAGAATTCCATGGACAGAGGAGCCTGGTGGGCTACAGTCCATGGGGTCACAAAGAGTCGGACGCGACTGAGCAACTGGGCACACACGCACACAGTCGATAAAGACGATCATATAGCACAGGGATTCTATTCAGTGTTCTGTAATAACCCATAAGGGAAAAGAATCTGAAAAAGAAGATTTATGCATATATATATCTGAAAAAAAGCAGGACATATACATATGAGGGTGTGTGAAAAGATAGTATTCGTGTGTGTGCGTACACACCCATGTGTCCTTATATGTGGAAGTGCCTGACAACACAGTTTCATGGAGGGGACCAGTGACAGGGGTCAGGAGTGGAAAAGGAGATTTTTTTCACTCTATATTTCTCATAATTTAGATTTTTGTACATCTGCATATGCTACTTTAAAAACTGCATATGCTACTTTAAAAACCCTCAGAAGATAAATCAAGCTATTTTTGAAAAGGGAATCCATCAGAATTTCTGGTGGCAGGAGGTTTTGCGTCCTCGTTGAGGGTCTGGTCAGAGATGCTGGGTGACTGTATCCTGATCAGGCCTCTGTGTCACAGAGTCTGACCAGCCAGGGACCGGCTCTAGGCACGTGGCTTGGAAGCGAGGGTCGATCGGCCGTCCCCTAAGTGACCGCCTTGTGCATGTCCTGGCCCAGTGTTGACCCAAGCAGCTCGTAGCCACCCTAGAGGAGTAACAGACGCCTGGGCGTCACGGCTACCCTTTCCTGTCCTACATTTTCTGTAAATTTAGGGCAGGTCTCTGAGTGACACCGTGCCTTGAGCAGAGTCCTACCTCCGTGGGGGACAGGGGAGGCTGTGTTTTCTATAACTTCTCCCCCTTGGCTGTTCCAACATCTGCCTCTCAAGCCAAATGAATTTTCTTTCTGCTGAGACAACGCTCGCTGACGCCCGCCTCTGGGGCCGCTGACAACAACTCTGTGTCTTTGCTCTCCAGACATCTGCCTCTGAAACCGAACGGAGTCCTGCGCAATGGGGGAGCAGTCACCGTGGCTTTGCTTGGAGGTCTCTGGACCGCTCAGATGAGGCAGGAGATGACAGAAAAGCAGGCCCCTGACAAAGCTCCGAAAAGTCCTTCTCCGGTTGTTTCGAGGTTGGCTGTGAACTCGTAAGAACAGTGGTAAACTGAAGCTTCTCCATGGACCACAGATGCTCCTGGTGAGCAAGAATGAAAGTAGAAGGCGGCTCGGGGTCGTTCGTGTGCTCAGAGCGTCATCACAGGTGGACGGACGGGCAGGTGTGGGCGCAGGGGGCCCTGGATGGGGCTGGAGCTCAGGAGACCCAGCTGCTGGGCCCACGGTGTTGGGGGGGCCGCCACTGGGTCCTGTCTGTTCTGGGCGTTTCCCTGGCGTCTCTCTGTTAACTCCAAACTAGAGACTGCTGCCCCCTCCCCACTTTCCTTCTCCCCTTCAGAATTGCTTTTACTGAATTCCGTCACACCCTGTCCCCACCCCTTTCTGTGTGTGGGGACAGCCCCTTGTCAACTGAATAGGTGGTTATTTGATGATGCTGGGGGGCGGGCAGGGGAAGACCACCGCTAGGCAGCCCTCCGCCAGCCCCAGGGAAGGGTCCCCAGCAACCTCTCCTTTGCTGAGCAGCTGGGGTGACCTCGGCCTCCAGAAGAGGGGAAGTTGGGGAAATGCCGCAGCCTCATTCCGATTTGGCTAGTGGCGGCTTCCAAATTCAGGCTCTGGTCCTGACCTGGGTGAGAGCTATGACACATTTTCGCGTCTTGCCCTCAGGTCTTGCAATTCTGAAACTCTCCCCTTACCTGGAAACACGCATATGCGGGCACCACTGCCCACAGGCAGACACGGGGCTCGCCTGTTTCTTATAGGAGTTTTCAAATGAGACCTGATCTGTCCTTTCTGGGGAAGGCAGGGTTTCACAAGGACACGTCCCCAGCTCCCTCGTCCCCGACTGTGGTCGCCGTACGCAGCAGGACCGGGAGACAGAGCTCCGATCGTCCACGACGCCCAGAGCCCAGACAGGTGGCTCAGGTGAGGCCAAGCCAGGCCGCCCCAGGGCCGCGGGCGAACGCAGACGCGCCCTGCCTGAGCCCCAGGAAGCAGGTGCTGGCCGGGGCCCAGGCGGCGGTTCTTGCTGAGTCTGAAGAATCCCTTCAAGAGCTGGTAATGAGAGATGCTGAAGCCCTCGCTGATTACAGACTGCGGCAGAATGCAGACGACAAAGGGACGCGCTGGGAGCGGCAGATGGGGAAGGAGAGGGTGGGAAGGGCCTGGAGACCCTCCGGGTGGACCCGAGCCTGGCGGGCAGGGGGCCCCGGACCGAGGTTCCCTCCACACAGGGGAGGCTGGCACGAGGGTCCAGACCATCGCACGTGGGGAGCCAGAGGGCCTGGCATCAGCAGTGGACTCGGCCTGCCAGGTGCGGGGGAGGGAGCTGGCAAAGGCGCGCCCACCATCCCCAGGGCCAGGGGTCTGCAAGAGGACAAAAGAGAAAACACCTGGGTTTGTGCCCTGGAGGCACAGCTGGTGTGATGACCCCGTCTCAGGGGAGCCTGGAGGGCTTTCAGGGAGCTTCAGGCAGGAGGCAGAGAGAACTGGGGAGAACGTCAGCCACACCAGCCCAGCAGCAGGGGCCTTGGGAAACGGGATTCTGGCCCCTGCCCGCCGTGACAGCCCTCTGAATGACTCCCCCATCTGCAGACAGTGAACTCAGTCCTGGCATCTGAGGCAGGCTCCCCACTCTCCAAGGCTGGCACACTAATGCCCACACTGCTATGGTGCTGCTGGAGATGCTGACACGGACTAGGGTGATGCTGGTACCCCGCCGACACTGCCGCCGACCCTGGCACCACTGTGGTCTGCTCGTTCACGCTGACACTGACCCCGATCCTAACAGAGCTGCTCCGGCTGAAGCCCACCCGGTACCCGTCCTGACCCTGGCCCTGACGCTACGCCGGAAGTGAGCCCAGTAACTAACACTCATACTGATACCCGTGCTGAAACTATATTAATAGTGTTGAGACTGAACAACAAAACTTAGCATGCGTGTTGGTATACACCAGCAGTAACACTGGCATTAGCTGTCAGCATCGGCATCGGCAGCCGTAGGCCATAGGGCCGCACAGAGCTGGACATGACTAGATCGACTTAGTGTGCACGTGCGCACACACAGCGAGCTTTACACGCGCAAAAGCATTCACTCCCCATGACAGTCCCCGACAGGGCGCACACCTGTCGCCACCCCCGCACTCGCAGATGAGCAAGGAGGATACACAGAGCTGGCAGCACAAAAACCCACCCTGAAAGGGGCCTCGTGGAGGGCACAGTGGGCGGCGACACAGCCAGGGTGCCCTCAGAGCCGCAGTCTGTCCCTCTGCGTGGAAGCCCGCCAGCGGACAGCCAAGGCCCTCCCAGGTCGACAGAGCTGCCCACCGGGCAGGCGGCATGGCGCCTGGAGCCCTCCTCCTGCTCCACCCTGGCCCCCGACCGGAGCCTCCAGGCCAGCAAGGTGCTCGCCTCGGGCCCACCCCGAACGGCCACTTTGAGAGCCTCTGTGCACCAAGCTGACCTGCCATTGTATCCATGTATTCTTTGCTGTCCTTGCTGTTCAGTTACTAAGTCATGTCCGACTGGATATGACCCCATGGACTGTAGCCTGCCAGGCTCCTCTGTCCATGGAATGTTCTAGGTATGAATACCGGAGTGGGGTGCCATTTCATACTCCAGGGGATCTTCCCAACCCAGAGATGGAGCCCGCGTCTCCTCCATTGGCAGGCAGATTCTTTACCATCTAAGCCACCGGCAAAGCCCCACTTATATTTACAACTTTATAAAGTTTAAATACAAAAAAAGGAGACAGGCAACCAGAAGTAAGAATCACAGCCTGTGGCTTGGGAGAGATGGTCCTCCCAAGACCGTCCACACACAGACTCCCATCACACAGGTCCCTTCCCAGCTTCATGGGCAGACCAGCCACCAGGTCACTCTCGGGGGAAGGTGTGGGCACCAACTGGAACAGCTGAGCCCCCCTGAGCCGCTCTGCCCAGGTGGAATGACTAGAGAACGGGCTGGGGACCCTCAGAAGGATCACTGAAGAGACGAACGCTTGCAGGAGACCAATGCGGGGTCCAGGCGCCCCCTCCTCAAATCCATTCCCCACCTTCCTGTCGCTCAACAGCACCTGATCCCTCGGTGGGAGAGAGTTTTTTTTTTTTTTTTTTTCACTCTGAGTGTTTCAGAGTCCAGGAGAAAATGGTATTTCCTTGCCAGGAGTGCGAGATCAAGCCATGCTCACCCACAGGTGTTGGAGGGGGTGGGACCCGGGGGTGAGCCTGGAGCAGGCGGGGAGGAACTGAGAGCCGCACCTGCACGGCAGGCGGCTCCACGGCCCGGAAAGGGGAGAGGCCCAGCCTGGCGCCCCGAGCCGCCCTCTGGGGGGGACCCTGATGCGGACACTCGGAGGAGGGCTGGGCTGGCGTGGGAGCCCGGCTGGGGAGAGGCGTGCTGCTTCAAATCGCCAGGTCAGAGACAAAACAAGACAGAAACTCATGCTTGGCTCGGGGAGCCAAGGAGAATATCAGTGAAGGGGACATCCTGCTTCTTCAGCAAACCCTGGTGGGGCGGGGGGCGGGCGGTGCGTCCCTGGTCTCTGGGCGCAGGGGGGGGGGCATCAGCCCCGCAGCCACCGAGCCTCATCTGAGTCCCCAGGAGCACAGGGTCCGTACTAACCCCACACTCAGCCCTTCCCACAGGGTGCCCGGGGCTTGGAGGGCTACCTGGGGCACTGGCCGGCACAGGGAGCCACTGTGGCCGCAGCCCACCGTCCAGACGTCCAGGTGCTGCCAGACGAGGGGACGTGGTTCCAGCGAACTGCGAGGTGGGGCCACCACGTGGGGGGAGACCGCACGGAGGCTGCTCGGTTCTCTGGCCTCCTGCCACCCCTCGCCCCAGCTCAGGTCCCGGGCGCCTCACCCTCCCCACCCAGGCTCCAGGGGCTGCTTGGCACCGGTCCCGCCCCCGAGCACTGCTCCTCTGTGTGTGTGTGTGCATGCGTGCGTGTGTGTGTGTGTGCGTGCGTGTGCGTGTGCGTGCGTGTGCGTGTGCGCGTGTGCGTGTGCATGCGTGTGTGCGTGTGTGTGTGTGTGCGTGTGCATGAGTGTCACTCGTGGACACGCTGACGAGGGTAGAAACCGGCTCCCAGGTGACTGTCCACTCGTCCACGTGGGAGCAGCCTCGGCTCAGGGAGAGGACTGGTCCTCACCCCCAAATGTCAGGAAGCGCCAGTCAGCGTGGGGCCCAGGGGAGTGCCGCTCTGGCCCGACCCTGGATTCTGGCAGTGCGGATTTGTCCGTTCCCGGTGTTCCTTCCCAGTGTCCGTCCCTCCCACGGAGGTGAACGAGTTCATTCCAGGTGATGCGTGCCGCCTGGCCGCGCCGCGGAGCAGACACTGACAAGGGACCGTTCTCCTCACTCACGATTTAGGTCACAGCTCCCTCGATTGGCTATTGCCATGGCAACCGGAGCTTCTGCCTTCGCTCGGGACGTGTGACACTGGTCCTCCGGGCCCAGGCACGCGCACAATCCTATGCGAGATGCTGGTGCACAGCCACCCTGCACCCGTGGCCCCAAGAAGACACGTCCACATCCGCGTGTGCTGACCACCCGGCTCGCTTCCCGAAGATCAAAACGTCAGGAGCCATGGCCTCCCGGGAGCCTCTGGAACCAGACACGGCCCGCACTCCTGGGGCTGCGGAAAGCCAGCTGCTGGGAGATTAGCGGGGCTCCGAGCACGTGCCTCTCCCCAGCCCCGTGAGGTGGCTGAGTGAAGCCAGGGGCAAGAACCCCCGCAGCTGCCAGGCCCTCCCCGCAGTCGGTGGTGCACACATCACACACATACACATACACACACCCCTACACACACACACACACCCTACACACACACATGTTTACACACACACACCTACACACACCTACACACACACCCCTACACACACACACACACACCCTACACACACACATGTTTACACACACACACCTACACATGTACCTACACACACACCTACACACCCCTACACATACACACCCCTACACACACACACCCCTACACACACACACCTACACACACACCTACACACACACCCCTACACACCCACACTCACACACCCCTACACACACCTACACACACACCTATACACCTACACACACACTCCTACACACACACACACACTGCTCCATACACACACACATACACACACACACCTACACACATACCACACACGTACACACACTCACACACCTACACACACACCTACACACACACATGCACACACATGTGCCTACACACACATACACTGTTCCATACACACACATACACACATACACACACCTACACACACACCACACACACACACTCATACACACATACACACACACACTCACACACACACACCTACACACATACCACACATGTACACACACTCACACACCTACACACACACATGCACACACACGCCCCTACACACACATGCACTGCTCCATACACACACCTACACACACACCTACACACACACCTACACACACTCACACACACACCTACACACACTCACACACACACCTACACACACTTGCCCACACACACACACACACTCATACACATATACATATACATACACACACACACACACACACATACCAACACACCCACAGCTTGGGGTACACACACACACACACACACGTGCGTGCCCCCCTGCAGCCTTCAGTGCACATGCCCCTCCACACTCCACACACACACCCGCACACACCCCCACGGCTGAGCTGTGCAGGACTCCTGTGCAACCGGCAGTGGGGCGGTGATGGAGCGCTGTGCCCACCAGGAGCCTGTGCTCCTCACCTGGGCCATTGCACGGGAAGGAGCCGAGCGGCTCCCATGATGGCCCCTGGAGGTTTAGGGACCACATCCTACACCCCCACGAGCCTGGCACCACCGCTCCCAACCACCGAGAGCCCACGTCTATGCGAGGTGACACAGCCCGAACCCCGTGCTCCATCTAGAGGACATCGAGCGGGTCACAGAGAGTGTCTGATGGGTCCGGCCCCAGAGAACAGGCGTGATTCCTGGGATGCTGGGACAGCCGGGTCAGGGAGCTGACAAGGAGGCGCTGATGGAATTCCAGGACCTTCTACAACTCGGTCACTTGTAACAGCCCCGTAACAAGTCCTGACATCTGTATCTCTAGGTTAGAAAGGAAGGCGCAGAGAAGTAGGCGGGTAACTAGCAATCCTAACTGGATGCCCTGGGACATACAGAGGTGAGTCTGAGCCCCGGTCCGCACTGCAAGAACCCTGAGGCTGCTCCCGACCCCTGCCTCGTGCACGCACCAGAGCAGTCCACTCTCCACCATAGGGAGGCCTGTGGCCACAACGGCTGTCACTCTGGGATTAGGTTTTGCTCTGTGGCAAGGGAGGAAGGACCGGACAATGATGAAGGTCCCCATGTAGCAGACTGTGAGTCCATCTGGAGAGAAATGGTCCCGGTGGGCCTGGCCTAACCCAATGGGCCAGGATGTCCCTGAAGGGAGGTTGGGAGTCAGGGATCCTCTGACTGACCCTAGAGAAGCAGGGTGCCCCGGGTCCCACAGCTGCGAGGGCATGAATTCTGCCATCAATCACATGAGCTTGGGAGGACCCCATGCCTCAGGTGAGACTCCAGCCCTGGCCCAGACCCTCGAGTGAAGCCTCCAGGGCAGCATCCAGCCAAGCTGGACGTGGAAAACGTGAGATCAAACATGTGTGGAAATGTGTTTTCCCAAACCCGTGGAAACGTGTGTGCTGTTCTCAGGGGCACAGCATGTGGTCATCACTTCACTGCCACGGAAACAGCCACACTGGGCCTGAGACCAGAGTCCACGCTCCCACGACTGGAGAACCCCCAGCTCAGTGACTCCAGAGTCAAGGTTCTGGAGCTGAGTGAGCAAGCGAGGTGGGCATAAGATTCTGTCCGCTGAGATCAGTGCAGGGACTGAAACCGTGGTGCCCAGGAGACTGGTCACCAGCGACCTTGAAAACCATCAAAGGAGACAGGGGACTGGCTTCTTGCGAGAACAGCTGTGCATGTGCAGACAGCAAGCAGGCCCAGGGGAAACGCGGGCCTCCCGTGAGACTGTCGTTTTTATCCACAAAGAGACGTATAATAACAAGTTGAAAAAACGGAAATTAAAACTACCATAACAAAGCTATTCTGTGCTTATTGAACTAAGAAATACATTTGCAGCTTGCCACGGTTTCCAAGGGCTGGTCCCCGAGAGGAGGAACACGCTTTGTTGATTTCGTCAAGACACCCTTCCCGAGCGTGAGGCTCATAATAGGAGTGATTGATATGCATGGGCTGCCGCGTGCGTTTCTGTCGCAGCCCCGATCCATTCTGTGAAAGCAAACCAGCATTTAGCTGTCTATTCAGAGATGACAGGTCTACACCAGGCCTGGGGGTGGGGTGGGGGGATCCCTGTGCCGCTCCTGTTAGAGGGAGTGTATCTGCCTACCAGAAGTCAGGGACTCTTCAAAACATGCAGAGAGTGTTCAGGACACCAGCCAGCCAGTCCAGTTCACACTCCACCTACTCTGGGAGAGAGAGAAGCTGGAATCCTTGGCCTGGTCCAGGGCGTCGGTGAGAACATGCCAGGTGCAGAGATGGGCCTGGTTCCCGGCACAGAGCTGGCCCCTGGGGCCTGCCCTCTGACCTGCTGAAGCATCACCGGGCCCTTCTCTGCTATGTGAGCAAAACAGCTGCCCCACTCGGGGACTGCTGCCCCCCGAGGATGCTGTCCTGTGAGGGCGGGGCCGCCACCAGCACGGGCTCCGAGAAGAAGCTCCTGCTATGAGGTTCCGCTTCACCCCACGCAATGAGTCAAAGGCCCACCAGGAGGTGAGAACTCCCGGTGGTCTGTGCTGGCCCTGCATCCTGAGGGGTCCGGCCTCCAGGAGAACTTCACAGGCGGGTGACCAATCGGGCAGGTGACCTGAGAGAGCTTGCGGACCGTGGGGTTCTTCTGGGTGCAGGAGTGACTGAGATATGGTACTGAATGGGTGATCTAGGGCGCAACACGCACATGGGGAGACGGGGGCTGGGGCGAGGAGGCCCCGCCGAGCAGCAACGGGCAGGACAGACGTCCCTGAGAAAGCCGCCCCTCAGCAGCCGGGACCTCAGGAGGTGTGACAGCAGCCTAGGCCCCACCTCCCGTCTGCTCAGCAGGGAAGGAGAGACCGCTGGTCTGACCTCTCGCAGCTGCGAACCCCTGGAACAGTTCTGAACATAGGGCAGGCCAGCAGAACTTCACTGAAGGAAGCTCGCACACCAACAGGGTCAAGGAACACAGGAGCATCCACGAAGAGCCCCGGAAGTCTGTGGAGACGGTCCCTCACCGCTGACGATGGGGTGACAAGCTCACGCCTGCATGCACGCATCATCATCACATCAAGATGAGACGCAACCGGGGCACGGAAGATCCTGACCACAGCCTGGGTACCTCTCATCCCTTCAGAGAAAAGCTAACATTGTTTTAAAAAAAACGGAGCTCCTCAACCCCAGAGGATTAAGTCAGTGATGGAACACGCTTCTTTCTGAAGTCATTCCCAGGCCTGGGAAGGGATGCTCCAGGGGCCGCGTCTGCTTGCTGCCTCCCCTCTTCTCTCCCCAGACGGGCCCATGGAGGATGTGCAGCCACGCCCTGACCCCTCGGGGTGGGAAGACCTGCTTCCTGAGCCAAGAGAAGGCTTCCGGCTTCCTCCAAGCCAGTCCCCTTCCTGAGGCGACCTGTACCCTGTGGGCAGCTGACATGGAGTACCCAGGCCCCTCTCCCAGCCCAGGTAGTACCAGCTCTGAGGGACCGCCCCAGTTCTTGGAGTTCTGGTGGGTTCAGCCTCCCTCCCCGACACAAGTGGGGGTCCTGGGGCTCCTCCTAATATACTCCCTGCTCACAGACGCTCTGGAGGTTCCGTCTGGGGAACCCACTCAAAACATACAATCCCCCAGCTCCCCCCCGCCCACAGCTCTCTCCCTCTCCGCTGTGGCTGGTGGGCATGCGGAGTTGAGGTCCACACCACGTCACATGTTGGCCCCCGATTCACACCTTCTCCCTTCGCCTCTCCTCCACCTTTCTGAGCACAGCCATAAATATTTATTGTTGATTTTTATTTGCACAAAGTATATTTTATCCTCATTACAGGAACCTCAAAAATCTGAGACATTTTTGATCACCCTTGAGTTCCCCTTAATAATTAATTTGGGAACGATCATCAACAAATTTATGTAAAATGCTCCTTGACTTTTTCTTCTAGAACCGGAGGCTTCTGTCCTCTTTCACAAGCTCCAATTTAGTGTCTGGCTGTGATGTGCTTCCTGGCAATTTTCTCTAGCCTGGATATACATAAATCAAGCTACTCGATAATTTGAAATATGCAATACCTAAGCCCAATCTTTTTTTCAAGTTAAAAAACATTTATGAAATATGTTTGCGCTGTGCAATGCGTGCTTTCTGTTGTTCAAAATAAGCGGTAACTTGACAATAGTCAAACTCAGGGTGAAAGGAGCCCAGAAAGTTCTGCTGTCTCTGGAGAAGTCGGTGCTTAGCTGTGTGGCCCCTGCAGTGAGGAGCTGCCCCGGCTGGATGTGCATGTCCGTTTAATCTTAGGATTTTGAGTGCGTGGCTATTTGCATTTACTTTTTCTGAGAAGTTATTATTCATGTCCTTTGTCTCTTTTCCTAAAGATGGTCAACTACATTCTTTCAGGCAATTTTTTTTTACCTATCAGATTGACAAAGGTTAAAAATTAGCTGTATGCAGCATCACTAAGAATGAGGGATAAACTCTCAGGCACGGTGGCGGAATATCATAGTCTATGACCGAACAACCTTTCAGAGAGAACTTTACCGTCATTTATAAAATCGAGAATGTACATAGCATTGTGTCCAACACTTTCACCACTAAGAACTCAGCCTACAGAGAAGTTCACACAAACCAGCCCGGGTGTGACTGTGGCCGGCCACGGCAGCCTGATGTGCGACAGAGAAATATCAGAAACGGGTGTCTCCCATGGCGACTGTTTAAATCCCTCCCCACCCCCTGTACAAGGATCTGGGCACAGTCTGAATGGATCTGTGTGGACTGTCATGAGGGACAGCCAAGGGGACTCACAGAGCAGAAGGGCAAGCTGCACAGTAATGTCTGTATTTCTACATTTAGAGGAAAGATAATGCACACACACACACACACACACGTGTGCATGCACACACACGCACGTGTTCACTTGTCAAGGTGTCCAAGAAATGGTTAGTCGTGCTCAAGTGGGACAAGGAGGGCCAAGCAAGAGGTGGGGATTTCACTTTTTCCTTTATATTCTCCTCTTCTAAATTTACCTACACAAAATATATTAATTTCGCATTTAAAAACTAGTGAAAAACCACAAATTCTAAAATTTTTAGGTCATGCAGGGCAAGTTTAAAAGGAGGAAAAGTAATTTCACTTTGGACCCCTGGTGTTTGGTATTGTTTATAATTAATTGATTTTATTTAATAACATTTCAAAGAATACTTTTTTTTAGTAACTTAGGCTTTGATATAAGTTCCGTAGTCACTGATTCTAGAACATTCTGCATCCATTCTCTCGGAAACAAGATTTCGCAAATGTACAGGGCTGTATGCATTCGCCAAGAACATTCTGGCCCTTTCAACTTATTCAAAAATTATTCTATGAGCTTTTTTCACTGATGTACGGACTGATAATGGGTAAGTCAGTTAAAAGTGAAGAAAGTTTGCCAAGGGAGAAGGAAGCTAAGTCAGATTAAGTTGATATCCAGAAAAACAGCTTATTCTACTTCCCATGAAAGTAAGACTTGTTTTGTTGCTGAAGTTCTTGCTGCTGGTTGTCTCCCAGTATTTATTCTCCTCTTCCCAACAGCTCCTAATTTTAGCAAGACACGAAACCACTTACAATAAGCATCATATTTCTGTCTTCTTTGGAACTGGGGGCAGCTCTACAAATAAGCCCAATGAGATGTAAGTAGAAATGTTGAGTAAAACTTCTAGAAACATGATTATAGGAAGCCAACTCAGCCAAAGGTGCAGCCCTTTGGGTATCCTGCTTCTGCTCCTTTCTGTGGCTGGCCACACAAATATGATGGCTGGAATTCTGGCAGCCACATTTCACTATGAGGTAACCTGAAGATAGAAGCTGGTCCTAAGGAACACTGAGCGGGGAGGTCAGAAAGATGACTCACCATATATCAAAGCCAGCAAGCTACCCAAGTGTGTGGGCTCAGCTCCTTCATTCATGCCCATCTCTGTGCGAGCCCATGGGCTGTAGCCTGCAGGCTCCTCTCTCCATGGGATTCTCCAGGCAAGAACACTGGGCTGGGTTGCCATGCCCTCCTCCAGGGGGTCTTCCCGACCCAGGGACTGAACCCACATCTCTCGTGTTTCCTGCACTGAGAAGTGGGTTCTTTACCATGAGCATCACCTGGGAAGCCCCCAAACTACCCATGGACTTACACATTGTGTGTGTTTCCCTGAGAAGGAAATAAATTGGGTAGCCCCCAGTTCCAAGTCTTGCTCCTAAAAAGCTTCCAAAGGATCCTCTCCCTCTTCCCTTTCCTGTCTGCCAGCTGAACAGGGGATGGAGTAGCTGTGCCACCCAAAGGAAGGAGCCTGAGCCCCCAGGGGATTTCAAGGGGCAGGGGCTTGCTCTCCTCCAGCTGGACATATGCCCCTCCCCACCCCTCAAACCGTGGACTGAGCTGAGAGGGAACACTAAGCCTGTACTGTGTTAAGCACCAAGCCCCTCGGTGTTTAGACGCAGCCCTCCAGTCTCCACCTTTTCACATTTGACCGTCTCCTTGTGCATGGCTGACATTCAGTTGCTCAGTCACGTCCAGCTGTTTGTGACCCCATGGACCGTAGCATGCTGAGCTCCCCTGTCCTTCACTATCTCCCTGAGTTTGCTCAAACCCATGTCCATTGAGTCGGTGATGCCATCGAACCATCTCATACTCTGCGCCCTTCTCCTCCCGCCTTCGATCTTTCCCAGTATCAGGGTCTTTTCAAATGAGTCAGTTCTTCATATCAGGTGGCCAAAGTATTGGAGCTCCAGCTTCAGCATCAGTCCTTCCGATGTACGTTCTCCTCGCACATCGATGCCCAAATCCCTGTCTTCTTACAAGGACTCAGGGTGCGTTGCAGGTCACCCTACTTCAGGATGACCACAACACAACAAAGGGGAAAGGGCCGACTGCCCCAGCAGGTCTCAATAAAAACATAAGCCCAGAGTCGCTAAGACACAGAGTGGGTCGTGAGGCGGGTGGTTAACTCAAAGACTGTTCGAGCCGTACCAGTGGCTCACTTTGGGCACACGTGACAGCTGGCTGGAGACGGTGGGATGTGCCTATGCTTTCAAGGCCCTGAGACAAGCTGATGTGGAGAAAAATAAAAGAAGGGCTTTTGTCGGGATGGCTGAATAATCGTGTGTTCACTTTTCGTGCTTCTTCAAGCCCCATTGAAATGACAAGAGAAAAAGAGTTGAAAAGGGTTTCACCAGCAGACCTGGGCCGTAAGGAGTCGCTGGGAGACAGCCAGCAAATGGGACCTGATTGAGGATGAAACCATCAGGGACCAGGGTTCCCATGTAGGCAAAAGACAGAACATCTGAAAAGTGAGTTTTCCCAGCAGAACTCAGAAAAGCCTGAATCAGAGGCTGTGAGCACTTAAGCGGGGGGTCCCCTGACGCTGCTGAGATGTGGCTGGTGTGTCCAAGGGTGGGAGCGGGGTGAAGGCACACCTGCTCTCAAGCCAGCGGGCCTGGCGCGCTCAGTTAGGCAAACTCCACAGGTGGTTTCAAAGTGTGGGTTCTGGCCGGGAAGACCCCATGGCCAGAGAAGTGAGGCGCACCCAGGCAGAGCCGCAGCTGTCAGGGGGCTGGGCTTCCTCGAGGGTTCACAAGCCCCAGGGATGCTCACCCCACACACTCCTCCCCTCCCCTCCTGCTCCTCCCAGGCCAGGGTCCGTGTGCCCTCTGTAAGAACTGATTCCTGCTGGCTGGAGTCATGCCCCGCCACGCTCAAACCCTCAGTCCACATCCAGTCTGGAGTGCCCACACACCTGAGGAAAGAAACGGCAACGTGGGAGAAAGCCAGTGATGTGAAGAAAGGTGTTCAGCTCGACACAAAAATAGACATATCTCTTTAAGGAACCAGAGCTGTTTTGAGTCTTGGAATAAGTGAAACAAAACACCGACAATTAAGACATTCAGAGGGACCGGAGAGGATATTCCATGCATACAAATAGAGGGACTGATATGAAAAATAACTTAGCAAATACCTTATGAATTACAAATAGGATTATACAAACAAAAACCTCAGTAGAAGTCTCTACAGCAGGAAGAGCTGGAAAAAGGACGTGTTGGAATGGGAGGCTGGAGGTGGGGGTGCAGGGGTGGGAGTGGTCTGAACAGAAGGCAGTGCAGAAGGAAGGACAGGCAGTGGCAGAGGAAGGTTCATACACGTGGGTAAGAGACGCTCAACCTTTAGCGGGTGTTGGACAGAGGAAGACGTGAGCAAAGACATACTAGGAGGCTCACTGCAAGAATAAAGGCTCGGATCTGCCCGTCGACCAGCACGCCGCTCCATCACATGCAGACACAACTTGGTAAGATTTCTGATCATCAGGATTTTAACAAAAACACAGAAAACATAGACTTAGGAAGCAACCAGCTTACTTACAAAGGTTCACTGACCAGACTGCTGTGAAATCTGTGGTTGACAAGCTCTGATCTATGAAGACGAAATAATGCCTTTAGATTTTACTAGGGAAATTATTTGAAACCTAGAATGTGACACCAAGTTAAAAGTTGATACAACCACGAAGACAAGAGAAAGACATTTGCAGAGTCTGATTTAGAAAATCTACCGAGAGTTACATCTCTCTGAAGGAACTGATGTTCCAGCAAACACGACAACAGAAATGATACAAAAGGCACAAGATAACAGGGCTCAGAAAGAATGACAGACAAAACCTAAGGACATATTTTCACTGTTGAGAGTACGGCTGAGAAATGCAAAGGCGATTGTTAAGAGATTACCTTGGAGGAAGCAGGAGTACAGCGTGAAAACAAACAAACCCTTGAACTGAAGTCCCAGATGATGTTCAACAGAGCAGTAGCTGGAAGAAAGAGAAAAATCCTTAAATCCTCTAAGAGAGGAGCAAACCGCCATAAGCAAAGTATCCGCAATCACACTTCTCAACAGCAGCCCTGGGAGCCAGACGTCAGCAGGGCAAAATACTTGGGGGGAATTTATCACCCGACTAAAGCAGCCCTGGGAGCCAGACGTCAGCGGGGCAAAATACTGGGGGGGAATTTATCACCCGACTAAAGCAGCCCTGGGAGCCAGACGTCAGCGGGGCAAAATACTGGGGGGGAATTTATCACCCGACTAAAGCAGCCCTGGGAGCCAGACGTCAGCGGGGCAAAATACTGGGGCGGGGGGATTTATTTACACCCCTCTGAACGGGCAAGTGTGAGAGTGGAGTAAAGGCATTTTCGGGTACGGAAATCCACGAGAAATTGACTCCTTCTCAGTGAGTTACTTGAGGGCGTGCTCCCACACAGCACGAGAGGAATGTAATAAAGGAAATGGTGGCCTCCAG
Source organism: Bos grunniens (assembly GCF_055505025.1). NCBI lineage: Eukaryota > Metazoa > Chordata > Mammalia > Artiodactyla > Bovidae > Bos > Bos grunniens. Next base: position 2,409,722 of record NC_141168.1, on the reverse strand, counting down.
GAAACAGCAACTCCAGCTCCAAAGAGGGCAACAGGGCATTCTCAGCACACTCAAGGGTTCAAGCTCCGAATGATCACAGCGTGGCCGGCCCAGAGCATTAGACCCTCGTGGAGCAGGAGAAAGAGGGAGCCGGGGATAAGAGAATGCATGGGTCTCCTGGCACTTTTACCAGATTGAGAGTATTAGAGCTGAAGGGACGCTGGAGAGTGAAATTGTGTGTGATAAATACAGAAAAACATGAAATTTGTTGTCTATGGGGCAGGGGAATGGAGGGTAGAACTTTGATGTTTTCCTTTTTTATAACTAATAATACATTTTCACTTTTGATAGTAAATGCATAGGTGGTGGCTGCTGCACTTCAGTCACTAATACGCATCATGCGCTGTACTCAGTCATGTCCAACTCTTTGTGACCCCGTGGACTGTAGCCCGCCAGGCTCCTCTGTCCATGGAATTCCCCAGACAAGAATACTGGAGTGGGTTGCCGTTTCCTCCTCCCGGGGGTCTTCCCAACCCAGAGATCAAACTCGCAACTCTTGGGTCTCCTGCTTGGCGGGCAGTCTTTACCACTTGCGCCGCCTGGGAAGCCCTTCAGGGGTCTGTAAGACGGTTTGACAGACATTAGCGTTTAGGCACTCTGCACAGTGGAGTTCAGGTTGAGACGACGGATTGCCAGGAGGAACGTGCAGGATCCAGGGCAGGGATGCCTGAGAGGCCCCCACATGGACAGGGCTAGAGGAGACTGGAGCGGATGGTCAGCAGACAGTGCGGCCACAACGCCCGCTCATGTCCAGGAAAGGAGCGGATGCCCCTGGGGAGGTGTTCAAACCTTCAAACAGAGGAAATCTAAAAAGGAGTGGACATATGTATACTTATGACTGGTTCACTTTGCTGTACAGTAAGAAACTAACACACCATTGTAAATCAACTATACTCCAGTAAAAATTAACAAAAATAACCTCCCATCAGCACAAGATGACATGAGACACTTGTTAGACCAGAACAGCAGAATCAAGAGAAAGTACTGTGGCTGGACGTCAGCCTCAAAGGAGACCACCCTTTGAAGTAGGGAAGGTGATGCTTGGATTGACAAGAAATTCTTGACAAATAGAGCTCAGTAATGATAGAGTGGCATGCCCGCACAATGAGGAGACTTCCAGGTTTTTACAATTAAATTATATATAATAAAGAGTTAGTGCTGTCAGTCTCCAAAGGGTTTTAAACATTCAGGAATCCCCTTCCCAAAGAACCCACCTACCTCCTTCCTTCTGCTAAAGCAATCTATTTTTAGGCAACAGCAAAAGAAAAGTGATGGTATCAGTGTTCAGAGGATTTTTTTTTTTAATTAGTGGTGCTCTCATCATAATTTCTACTATTTTTCCCAGTAGTCCATGTATCATAGTCACATTTTCAGTTTAAATATGCCTTGTGGGCTAGTCTAGGAGCCTCCACACCATTTACAATGTTGTTTTTATGGGAACATGTGCTTCAATTAAAGTAATTGAATTACAAATAAAATGTGGAGACGAACACTTTAATTTTAATAAGGGATTTCATGTTTATATGAATGTATTTTTGTTCAATAAAAAAGCATCTGTCTACTTTTTGGCCAGTAGCTTATAAATAATACTGAAAGGTAAGTAATCCATCAAATGGTCTATACTCATCTCTTTCTGACTTCAGGCTCAGGGTTGCAGAGTGGCTGACGGGCAGAGAGAGAGACGTGGTGACTTTGCTAAGTCACATAAGGCCCAGCCCACCCCAAGTCCCAGGGGCAAGTATACGAGGCAAAACTAGAATCCAAATGATTCTCAGGAGTCTGGTACTTTTCCAACGCTACTAGTGAGCATAATGACTGGCTAGGACCTTCTCAAGCTGCAGACAGGGTACCTACATCCTTCATCCCCATCAGCACCTACGTGGGGCAGTACCCAGCTCCCTCTCTGCCGATTTTAAAGATACACGAGGGTGGGCCCTTTAATGAGGATATACAGTAGCTATGGGAACAATGCATGCCAATATTGATCAGCTTGGTAGTGGGAACAAGGCATCAACAAGTTGACTCTAATGCTCTGTCTGCAATTATTCTCTTTGTTCCTCTTTTATTTCCTTCTTAATGTTTCACGGCAAACTAAATAGCTAAGAAATTGCAAATGCGGAACAGCACATAATTCTTATTATTATGGTTAATTAAATAACACTCTCTGTGACACGTCACGGTAATTATCTCCCTTCCCCTCACTCTGCTTCTCCCATTAATTTAGTTCCTAAATTTATTTCTGAACTATGGGCTTTAATAGATAGTTATTTTAATGAGGTCTTTAAAAATGCATGTGTTGTTGATCAGCTTGCTCTTAAGATGCGTGGGGAATGTGACATAGGTTTCAGATAATTTAAAGGTAATTTAAAGAAAAGCCCACCATTTCTCAGAAAATAATTGAGAAAGGAATAGGACGGGTGTTCACGATTAAGACGTGAGCCAAGACTTAGCAATTTCCTTTAAATGTTGGTTTTTCTTCTATTGAGATCTTATCTAATTTGATTTCCTTTCTCGTCCTTAGTCTGATCTACCAGCTATGATCCAAATGCTTTGTGAGTTTTAAAATTATGCTGTGCAGGAAGCACAGTGCAGGACAGAACAGCCACACTGGCACAGACCCCAAGGCTGGTGAGGACACAAGGGCATCTCGTGCGTGTATTGGGCTGTGCCCACACTGCACCATCCCGCCACCGTCGCCCCCACTCAGGTGCCGACACCCTCGGGCTCACTTCCCTTCGCAGGACCACGATAAACCCCAAGGAGAAGATCTAAGCCTTATTCACCTTGGGATACAATTAGCTGACAACCCAAATGGCTCTTCTGGACAGGGGTTTCTATAGGATTTTACAGACTTGTTTTTATTTATGTTTTAATCGTTGCTGTTGTTCAGTCACTCAGTCATGTCCGACTCTTTGAGACCCATGGACTGCAGCATGCCAGGCCTCTCTGTTCTTCATTATCTCCTGGAGCTTGCTTAAACTCATATCCACCGAGTTGATGATGCCATTCACCCATCTTATCCTGTCTTCCCCTTCTCCTCTTGCCTTCAATCTTTCCCAGCATCAGGGTCTTTTCCAATGAGTTGGCTCTTCGCATCAGGTGGCCAAAGTATTGGAGCTTCAGCTTCAGCATCAGTCCTTCCAATGAGTATTCAGACTTGATTTCCTTTAGGATTGACTGGTTTGATCTCCTTGCAGTCCAAGGGACTCTCAGGAGTCTTCTCCAGCACCAGAATTTGAAAGCATCAAATTTCAATATCTTTATGAAACTAAAACAAAACAAACAAAACCCAAAACAAAGGATATTTTAATTACAGATGAAACACGGGAAAATTATTTTGAACATGAAATTTACATTTCCAAGAAGAAATAAAACACAGGCCACACACGTCAATATTTGTGATTTAAGCTCTGTGACACTTCCCCAGTGGAGTACATATATACATATGTACACGTGTGTAACCGAGTCACGGGGCTGTACAGGGGAAATAAGCACAACACCGTAAATCAACTACAGTTCAATAAAAATTGTTTTTGAAAAGTTCCACTCAGAAGCCTCACATGACCAAAGCCCAGAGCCTTGTTTCCAGGGATGTCTTTTGCTTTGCATTTGTGTTTTGATAGTACATGTATATTTGTCTTCTGAGGCCTCTTATCTAGTGTCTTTGTTTCCATGGTAAATTTAGACAAGCCAATTTTTACCACTGCTCATTAGAAACTAATTTCTTTATCCAGAATTACATTTCTGGCTTTTCTTATATTAATTATCTCAAAGAGTGAGGTGACATGCATTAAAGTTCTACAAGTAACGTCCACAAGCCAACGGTGTTTAGTAAGAAGGAGCGCGCTGAGTGATACCAAGTGCAATCCAGAGTTCACCAGTGATCAGTGAAATAACATTGTCAATATTGTTTATGTTAAGGCTGAAAGTGGAGGCGAGAGCAATACAGCTTTCTCTGCACCTGTGGCCACCTATGCGCTGGGGTCCTGGAAGTAAGGGCTCTCATATTAAACCTTCCCATAAGCAGAAGCCTCTAACTCAGTAACCCAGTAAAGCGGCTTTCCTTAAATGCTGGCTGGCTACTGAAAATGAAACAGTAACTGCAGATTTAACTACCTCCTCCTTGTAAGAGGCCTGTGAGTGGCACTTGAGGCCTGAAACTCTTGATTCTAGTTCCTACTTCTTTTACCTTAAATTGTATGGATGCTACCACTTAAGATTCAAACTAGAGAAGTGACCAGATGGAGTTTGTAATCCTGGCTTTTCTTGCTCATGTTTAAATAGTTGGATATTTCTGCAGTCCATGGGGTCGCAGAGAGTCGGATACCACTGGGCGACTGAACAACAATAAATTTTGCCATCCACTCCCAATTTGGGGGGGCACAGAGGCCATGTAGACGTCCACTTCTCTAAGCAGAGTTTTGTTGTTGTTGTTGTTTGACCACATTTTTTTAAAAGGGGGGCTAGGATGGCACCTCGTAAACATGCTTGGAAGGAAATTCCCCGAAAGCCAGCAGTTGCACACTCAGTAACTGGGCTAGTATCTCGAGAGATGGTCCCTCCAAGACCATCTCCCTGAACCACAGCCCTTCCCAAGGTCAGGCTTGGCTTTCTACTCATCACAACAATTCAGTGTGTTTCTGAAGCCTGCGTTTGTCTGGATGATCTAAGTACGAAGTGGAAAGTTGCACCATCTGTGTGGATTAAACTTGACTCACAACTTGCCACACAGCTCTCACTCACAGAGCAGCTGCTCAGCCTGTCCTTAGACATCCTGTAGATACAGTCAACTCCAATGTCACCCGAGTTGATCGAGGCTGCCGTTTGATTCCAACTACTCCTACGGTATCTTGAATGAAGGAGAACCCTAGCAGCGAGTACAGTCAGCCTTGCTTTGGCTCTGAGAACGCCTTTCGAGGTGTCGGACTTCCACTGGGGAAAAATTGCTCTGTCTGTAACCCTGCAAACCTCCTTTCCATCTTGTATGCTTGTTGTTGTTGTTTGTTATTCAGTCACTCAGTCGTGTCCGACTCTTTGCGACCCCACGGACTGCAGCACGCCAGGCCTCCCTGTCCATCACCAACTCCCAGAGTCCACCCAGACCCATGTCCTTTGAGTCAGTGATGCCATCCAGCCATTTCCCTCTCTGTCATCCCCTTCTCCTGCCTTCAATCTTTCCCAGCATCAGGGTCTTTTCCAGTGAGTCAGCTCTTCACATCAGGTGGCCAAAGGATTGGACCTTCAGCTTCAGCATCAGACCTTCCAGTGAATGTTCAGGGTTGATTTCCTTTAGGATTGACTGGTCTGATCTCCTTGCAGTCCAAGGGATTCTTAAGAGTCTTCTTCAGCACCACAGTTCAAAAGCATCAATTCTTTGGTGCTCAGCCTTCTTGTTTAACATTGCAGAACCCCAAACTAACTTTGCCTCACTGTGCTTCTCTGTAACCATAGCATCTTGAAGGCCAATGTCATCTGTCAGATCCCTGTGGAGGAAATTGCTGAGGTGGTGGTTCTCTCACGCAAACTCTCGGCTCAGAATGAAAATTCCCACACTAAGGCAAAGTGAGCCAACTCATACCCAGCCCCAGTGCTTCTCAGCTGTGCACACACGAGCACACTAGCTTACAGTCTGGTTCCCCAGACTGTGAGGTTTATTAGCCCTTGCCTCATAGATCTTTGCAAGGATCAGTGAGCCCATGGATGAAAACTGTTTGAAACAACAGGGCAGATAGTCAGTGTTCAAGAAATGTTAGCTCCTGTTATTATTTGCTGGGTAAATCATGATACAGTACTGTGGCCAGCGCTGCATCCCCGTGGGCTGGCTGTGTCAAAAGGGACCTGATCGGATTTGGGCTTACTAGGTACATGGGACCTGCCATTCAGCTCCCCAGCTTGCTTCAGTGGGTGCTGGGTGCTTTCTTCAAATCGCTTATTATCTTTCCTGTACGGATCCAATTTCTGAAAGCTAACGCAAGATAGAACACGCCTGCCAGTGCAGACGACGTAAGAGACGTGGGTTTGATCCCTAGGTTGGGAAGATCCCCTGGAGGAGGGCATGGCAGCCCACTCCAGCATTCTTGCCTGGAGAATCCCATGGACAGAGGAGCCTGGTGGGCTACAATACATAGGGTCAGAAAGAGTTGGACACGACTGAAGCAAGTTAGCACGCAACCCAAGAGAATCCATAGGAAGAGAGACTCAGTGTATCCCCGAAATCATCACACACGCCTCCCACCCCCAAGTCACTAAGGACCACGCAAAGTCCTCCTTCATCCAATCCCACAGGCTGAAAGATGGGTATAGAAATAGGGCTCGGGGGGAAAGGATGGGAGAAAGTGAGAGACGGATGAGAGAGGAGAAGACGGGCTGTGTCCACGATGTGCCGCTGGTCTCAGATTCATTCTCTCCTCCCTCTTCACCCCCTTCCCTCCTCCACACGCCTCCCCCTATACATCCCCTCCCCTCCCCCTCCTCGGCACCCGGCCCCGACCAAACTTGGTCCAGACCAACTCCAGCCACACCGTGGACCACTTGGTTTCTTCCCAGATTCAAAGCCTTACTGTGGTCAAAACCAACCCTTCTTATTCTGTTGGGGTTTACATTTGTGGTTCAAACAATGTTTAGAAGATCACAGTCTGACATTACTCCATAAGTGGTAGATTTTAGACGTTTTGAGCTGACCATGTTATTTCCTCGTGCACACACCAACCCGGATATTTGGCTGCGTGTGCAAATGTGTTTAGACACGTGAGTTCCAATGGAGTCCCAAAGAATGACTCCCTTTCAGAAGAGTTGTATGGCTTATGCTGTGTTTCCAAGGCCCTAGTCTTTCAGGAGGCTGTTGCAAGCTAAAGACGTGATAAACCTTCTCCATTGATCTTTTTTATTCCACAGCCATAAAAGAAAATGCTGGACCCTTCCATTATGTCTTTTCTCCCTCTCTCGTCCCTTCTCTCCACCCGCCCCCAGCCTCTCTTGCACGGTCATTAGAAGCAAACAGAGGACCACACTTCTACCTTTTAATTGGGTGTTTAACAGGACAGTGTTTGAAAGCAATTAACAGGGAAAAACATTTTTGTCCTGTTTTATCAATTGGTCTTCAAGAAAAATGCCAAGCCAAGGTAATGACTCTGTGCGAGCCAGGAGCCTGTTGTCCTTTTCACTTTTTCCCATGTCACAATTTATTCACTGAATTCACTCTCCAAATTACCGCAGAGCTGATTGTCTCTCTGAGAGTGGAAAATGAGTTCGGCCTCCTCCGGCTTCCCCTTCATCTGACGCCCGCTTTTGGCTTTTCTTCTGCGCTGAGTCATGTGCTACGTGGGGAAGAAAGGAGAGGACCTTCCAAACTATGTGAAGTGGCTGGAGTGGCTTCTTGGTACCTGTGAAGAGCCCCCTCGAAGCAGCTTAGGGGACAATGGCAGATTGCGTCTGGCAGGGCTTTGTTTTGTCCACATGATCTATTTCGCACGCATCCAGGCAACTGCTGAATGGGGATTACACGCAAGTTTTCACCTTATTGAAATGAGTGATTCAAAGCAAACAAATAGTGCTAACTAGTTAGAATATGAAATTGAAGATTCTCTAAGACCCTTTGTTATCCTGCAAGTCACATTCACTCTCAACTGAAACATATGCAGATGGACATGCAAACGCCAGGTCACAGGACCGTCCCCCGTTTATCTGATGCGGTCAGGATGCAGGTCGGAAACACTCACCCAATCTGTGGGCGTCACACAACCCACCCTCATTCATGCAGATGATCTGCACCTCCATTCTCAGAACTTGCATCAAAAATGTAATTAATCTATGTATTCAGTTCAGTTCAGTGGCTCAGTCGTGTCCAACTCTTTGTGACCCCATGGAGTACAGCATGCCAGGCCTCCCTGTCCCTCACCAACTCCCAGAGCTATGTATCAGAAAACATTAAGATGACAACCTGCTTTTAGGTTATTCTGTCTTGATACAAAATTGAAGTCTTGAATCATCACAATTATAAAATCACAGATATTTACAGATCAAATTCAGACTAACGCTGGTTCCATGAAGCTTTTAGTTTCAGATACTGTAGCTTTGCTGGTTACAAGAATTTCTTTAAGATTATCATACAACAGTCCATTGTGTTGGGGTCATGTGGCAATTATCAACGAATATACGAGATTACACACAGAGGTGTGCACACATACATGCCCCGACACCTCACACACACACGTGCACACACATTTAAGAGTCCTTGAATTCACTTGTTAAAGGGTTGGTTTCCATTGTATATAAAGCATGAAAAGTGACCAACTTGATGAGTAGTTCATTTTCAACAGTCCTGGTTTTATACAATTGGAATCACATCTGTTTCTCATAACTTAAATAATCTATTCATTTCCAGGCTTACTTCTCAAGCCTAACCAGAATGTGGGCTCAACTTCCTACCCCAACCCAATATTATCAACATTGTTGCAATAAAAGAAAACAAATCCTGAAAGGAAAACTGACAGGGTTTTTTGATATGATTACTTACAGTTATTGAAAGGAAAATTTTTTTCAGATGCACACATTTTTATTTTAACTTATTCATTTCTTTTTGCGGGCCCAAAAGACATACAGCAAGTGATTATTCAGGAAACAAGAAATACAAAGAAATAATGCACACATCTTTGAAACTCATGACCCAATGGGAGAGAATGCAAATTTAAAGGTGAAACCATGCAATTTATCATAAGTGTAGTGGCTCAGTCTACACAAGGGAAGCCCAATTTATCATAAGCATCAAACTACTGGTATTGACATCCAGGGAAAAAAAAGAGTAGCTAAATTGGTAGAATTACAGGATTCTTGTTTGAGAGGGGTGGAAACAAGGTTCTCAGGATAGGTGTGGACGAGAATGATTGAGAAGTCTAGTCTTTGCCAAGTGGCAAATCTGTTTATTAGAGAAACAGGATGGAAGAGGTGTTGAAGGGGCTTCCCCATCACTGGAGGGGGCTTCTCTGGTGGCTCAGATGGTAAAGAATCTGCCTGCCATACAGGAGACTGGGGTTTGATCCCTGGATTGGGAAGATCCCCTGGAGAAGGAAATGGCAACCCGCTCCAATATTCTTGCCTGGAGAATTCCATGGACAGAGGAGCCTGGCAGACTACAGTTTGCAGAGTCAGACACAACCAAGTGACTAACATTTTCGCTTTCACTTTTCATCACTGGAGTGCACGTGAAGGACACGAGGAGAAGACACAGCAGCACCGGGGCCAAGAGGCTGCTCGTGGACCTAGAGCAGCAAGAGGGGGATCATGGCCAGAGTGTGGGACGATGGTGTCAGACTTCACCAAGGCTCTGGCTGTCCAGATACTGGCGGACAGAGCAGAAGTGTGAAAACCAGGCAGCCCCCAGCTCCGGCGTCTCTGTGAGCTAGAGATAATCCCCACAGTTTCTTTGTATCTTGTAGCTCGAGGAGAGGTGTGTCCAGGTGCAAGCATTGCAGCAAAGGGTCCCCGGTTCCCGCCTGTCTCCGGGGAACAGGAAGAGAGAGATCCTGACGCCAGGTAGGCCCGCGTGGAAGGGGAACCGATTGCTTTGGAAACGCTGAGTCTGTGTTGTCGACGGGAACCGAAGTTGCACTGTCCGGTGGGGGTCGGTGGGAGCGGTTGGGGATGAAGATGGAGACCAGGCCATCAACCTAGAAGGTTCCCTGAGAGTGAAAAAGACCAGACGGGAGGGTGCTGTGCGTGCCGTTAGACCCGCGGACAGGAGGTGGAAGGAGCTGGGGTCCATGGGGATTTGGGGATGCACACACTCCGGTTTTGAGGGCTGCGGCTATGGGGGTTCGTTCTTGGTTTTCACTGGCCATCCGGGGACAGGACAGTTGTACCCAGGACAATTGTACTGACCTCTGCACTGATCTAGCTGGCCCCGCGAACCCAGTTTCCTCACCAACACAGGTACCTCCACAAATTCTACAGAATGCAAACTAATAGAAGAAGAGCTGCCTTTGCTTTAAAATGAGCAAAGTCAATTATCTTTTGTACAAAAGTTCTCTTAAGCCATCCAATGGGCTTCCCTGGGGGCTCAGATGGTTAAGAATGGTCCCTGGGTCAGGAAAATCCCCTGGAGGAGGGCATGGCTACCCACTCCAGTATTCTTGCCTGGAGAATCCCATGGACAGAGGAGCCTGGTGGGCTGCCGTCCGCGGGGTCACACAGAGCCGGGTGCGTGTGCGGGACCAACACTCTCACTTTCACACAATATACGTGAAATCTGATGAGAAGGGACGAGTCAGGGAGGCCAAAATCCGGTACCGTTCTAATCTGTTATTTGAAAATATGTTTTTGCCATCGCCAGTGAAATCTTTTCTATTTTTTGGTTGAACTAAGGATTTAGTTTTCATTGTAGTATCATTTTTAGATTTGCATTTCAAATAGACAAAGATAAAGAAACGCATGGTGAACAGCCATGAGTGAGTGAATGAGTGAAAGTCGCTCAGCTGTGTCTGACTCTGCGACCCCACGGACTATACAGTCTGTGAAATTCTCCAGGCCAGAATACTGGAGTGGGTAGCCTTTCCCTTCTCTAGGGAGGGGATCTTCCCAATCCAGGGATCGAACCCAGGTAGATTCTTGAAGAGCTGAGTCAAAAGGGAAAACCATGAACACCTATAAATGTTACACAAGTTGGTTGTACAGGTTTTTAACTTCATATACCTGTCATCATACTAGAGGTAAAAGTTTTCAACTCAGTAAAATAGTATTCTTATTTACATTTATTTATACTCGTAGATGAAATTCCAATTCACTCATTTTTACTGTTACATCATATTCAATTATATGAATAAATCATGATTTTTTTTTTGTCTACACTCTTGTTAAAGAACCTGTAGGTGGCTTCCAAGTTTTGCCATAATGAACCAGGCTGCAGTGACCCCTCCAAGGCATGTCTCCTTGCCAGCAAGGACACTTGAGTTTCTCTGGGTGGGATGCACACTTGTGATTCTTTACAGATGATTTTTCAGAAAAGTAAAGGCTATGTGAGTTGTAGGTAGAAGACAATTCTGTTTTAATATCCAGAAAAAGAACAGTTATCAACATTTTATCCTTTAGTTGGTGCTTCATTTACTTGAAGAAGGATCAGGAAATTAATTTTTTTCAAAGATAAGATGTTCAACTTGATTGAGGGTGATTAATGCCCTCAACAAATTAAATACTGAATTCATAAAAATCGTTACTTTTTTTTAATCTACAGAAGATCTGCCCTGAGATGACACTGGAAGCAGACAGAGCACTCTGCCTCCACCAACTGGAACAGAGGAAGGACCGAAATAACACCTGGACTTGCCTAATGTCAGTATTGCTGTTTCTTAGTCACCAGGGCATGTCAGACTCTTTGTGACCCCGTGGACTGCAGCCCACCAGGCTCCCCTGTCCATGGGATTCTCCAGGCAAGAATACTGGGGTGAGTGGCCATGTCTTTCTTCAGGGGGTCTTCCCAATTCAGGAACTGGACCCAAGTCTCCTGCACTGCGGAGAAGGCAATGGCACCCCACTCCAGTGCTCTTGCCTGGAAAATCCCATGGACGCAGGAGCCTGGTAGGCTGCAGTTCATGGGGTCGCTAAGAGTCGGACATGACTGAGAGACTTCACTTTCACTTTTCACTTTCATGCATTGGAGAAGGAAATGGCAACCCACTCCGGTGATCTTGCCTTGAGAATCCCAGGGACGGGGGAGCCTGGTGGTCTGCTGTCTATGGGGTCGCACAGAGTCGGACACGACTGAAGCGACTTAGCAGCAGCAGCAGCAGCAGCTCCTGCACTGAGGGCGGATTCTTTACCACTGAGCCACCAGGGATACGTACAACTTAAAAATCACGTTTAATATAAGACAGTTGACCCTCCAGATCAAGGTGTCAGAGCGAGACTGAATTAAGAACCAGGGGACTGAGCTCTGGAACTGTTTTAACAACACGGGGATGACCTTGAGCCAGCAACCTCCCCGGTGTCTGCTGCCCGCTCTGGGAAAGGAGGGGGCGGGACTAAGCGACACCCCTCTCAGGCCCCACCCCTGGCCCCAGAGCGCAGCATATGCTGCGCCTGAGCCGTCACTCTGGTTTATCTCAACCGTCCAGTCAGATGAAATCCTGGACCACGTGTGCCATGCCTGGACCACGTGTCCTCAAGGCCTGTCCTGGCTCCATCACCCGTGCCTGGTGGAAATGGGTGTATCAGGGGCGTGTGCTCACTGCATGGGACTCGGGGCTGGAAACCTAAGTTGTTAGGACAGCCTCCTGCTCCACCGCCCCACGAAACGGACCCCCTCCTCACCTCTGCACCCACAGGCTGCCCAATCCAGAGCAGCTCAGGAGTCACATGATACATAACTGCGTCTCCTTTCACTCACCGTGGTTTATTTTCCCCCTACCTGTTTCTTTTCCTGCCCTTGGGATATTACAATACGGACTTAATGTAAATTAGTGTGAATTTAAACAAGGCTTCACTGGGCATTGAGAATGTATTGCCGATTCCAAAGCCATCAGTCACAAAATCAGCCAATTTCTGTAGTACTAGAGCCGTGAAAACAATATAGGTCACCCTTATATCCCCAGGATATATGAATTCACGAGGTACCTACAGAGCGACGACAATTGCAGTAAATATAAAAACTCCATATGTCCTATTTCAATAGACATATCCTTTGAGGGAAGATAAAATGGGCAGCTGTGTCTTTCCAAAGCAATTTATACAATAGGGTTTTTAAATGTCTGCACCACTTTAAAAGGAAATTTAAAAAGTAGTATATTACCATTACGCACTAGCCATCAGAAATTATCTTAAAATTGATTAAAGTATTACTTATCTTAAGTACTGTTGACCTATTTTCCTTCGAGCCTGTCATCTGTGTCTCTAGGATATACAGTTTGTAGGGAAACAGAAGATCACTTTGGACCCTAGAAGCTTCTTCCTGAAGAATAATGACCATGTGCTATAACTTACCACTCTACTGGATCATAAGCTGGTGCACAAAGCTGAAGATATATAACAGGAGAAGTTTTTCACTCGATGTAGGAAAACGTGTGGCTCTTCAAGCCAGCTTGAAACCAAGCCTTGAATTAATTTCAGGTCCTAGGCGCATGTTTGAAAGTGAAGTCTTTGTGATCCACAGGTTCTAACATCCAGCCCAACAAACGCAATTCAATGCTTACTGTAAATTTTTCTTAGTTGCTGTCTTTACTGTGTCACATTTTATAACAGTATTAATTGTAACGTCAAATGCTTTCTTTTAGTCATAAGCAGAGTGTGTGTGGCTGTTGTCCTGTCGCTAAGCTGTCTCTGACTACTTGTGACCCCGTGGACTGCAATCCATGTCCAGGCCTCCTGTCCCTCACTATCTCCCAGAGTTTGTCCAAGATTGTGATAATGCTAAAGTCAATCGATAATGCTATCTAACCCTCTCATCCTGTGTTGTCCTCTTCTTTTGCCTTCAATCTTTCCCAGTACCAGGGTCTTTTCCAACAAGTCAGATCTTTGCATCAGGTGACCCAAGTATTGAAGCTTCAGCTTCAACATCAGTTCTTCCAGCGAATATTCAGAGTTGATTTCCTTTCGGGTTGACTGGTTTGATCTTCTTGCAGTCCAACAGACTCTCAAGAGTCTTCTCCAACACAATTCAAAAGCATCAATTCTTTGGTGCTCAGCCTTCTTTATGGTCCACCTCTCACATCTGTACATGACGATTGGAAAACCCATCGCCTTGACTATATGGAAACTGCTTCAGTTTGTCAGAAAACTGACGTCTCTGCTTTTTAATATGCTGGCTAGGTTTGTCATAGGAGACCTGGTTCTTTCTAAACATACCATCAATGAACGGAGCATTTTAAGGCAAATAACCTCTTGCCTATATTGTTAAAGTCAGGATTGAGTTAGACAAGAAGGTGGCAAGCTGAGCTGTACAGAGTCCCAGGGGTCCAAGTTCCTCACGGGTAGAGACCAATGATTCCAGGCACTTCTTTTGCAAGAGGCATCACTCTTTTCTTACTGTATGTCTACATTAGGAGTCTAATTGTATGTATCCATATACAATCTGAAGAGCAGTACTCCCCATTATGGGCTTCCCAAGTGGTTCGGTGGGTAAAGAATCCACCTGCAATGCAGGAGATGCAAAAGACAGGGGTTTAGTCCCTGGGCTTGGAAGATCCCCTGAAGGAAGGCATGGGAACTCACTCCAGTATCCTTGCCTGGGAAATCCCATGGACAGAGGAGCTTGGCAGGCTACAGCCCATAGGGTCACAAAGAGCTGGACAAAACTGAAGCGACTAAGCCTGCACACACGCAGTCCCCATCATAACAATATTGGAATTCACTGGCTACACCTCCTTTTAGACAATGTGGTAGACTAGGTGCTATATAGTCGCTGAGTCACTTCTGACTCTTTGCGACTCCATGCACTGTAGCCTGCCAGGCCCCTCTGTCCTTGGAATTCTTCAGGCAAGAATCCCGGAGTGGGCTTCTACTTCCTTCTTCAGGGGATCTTCCCAACCCAGGGATTAAACCCTGGTCTCCTGCATTGTAGGCAGATTCTTTATCACTGAGCCACCAAAGAAGCCCATGGCAGACTAGGCATTCTGATAAAACTTTTGGGGACAAGACATTTAAAAACTTCAGATTAAATAGAGCAAAGGTCTTTTTCTATGCAGAGCCAAAGGAACAAGAAGGTAAAGATATCCTCAGAGTCCAGGCAAAGCAAGTACAAACTTTTGGGGACAAGACATTTAAAACTTCTAGATAAAATAGAGCAAAGATCTTTTTCTATGCAGAACTGAAGGAACAAGAAGGTAGAGAAATCTCAGAGTCCAGGCAAAGCAAGTGCTGAAGGCAGAGAGTGAAGCGGAAGAAGCCCTTCACCCCAAGAAGAAGGAGAGCCGCACACAGGGCTGAATGCATCCATCAGGATTTCCCCGACCTGGGCAGGGATCCTATAACGAATGAGAGGAGGAAATTAGGCCAGAGGTGTGGGGGGAGCTGAAGGGGAGCAGCCTGAGACGAGGGGGCCAAGGGTCAGCACGAGGGGAGCCTTGGAGTGGAGGGGGCTGCAGGAGGGCTCCCCTAGCAGAAACTGCCGGTGCAGGAGGGCCAGCCCTGCAACAGCGCCCCTGGCCTGGAAGAGCCCTTCTCCTCTTGCCCTCTGGTCTCCCGCCAGGCCCTTGGTGGCTACACCCGACCAGAACCAACCAGTGGGGGAGGGGCCCTGCCCCCCTTGGTTCCCCCCTCCAAGGAAAAGGAGAGCTGCTGTGGGAGCACAGCCTCGCGGGGCACACCTGGTGAGGCTGGAGGAGCCTGGCTTTGGGAGCACCACTCTCCCCCGCCAAGGATGCTTCATCAAAGACAGTCTTCTTGTGTTTTGGGGGAGTTCAAGTTCACGCTTTAAGTGGGAGGGGTTCAGGGAACGCCAGATGAAGATGACTAAGGTCCTGTTTGCCTTGCAGCTCCTCATCCACATGGTTCTCAGCACCCACAGCTGCAGAGAGAAGTCAGCTCGAGACTGAGCCCAGAGGGCTTGGCTCCATCAGTAGACAAGCTTATACGTTCAGAGAGCTGATCGTCTTGCTATCCCGACAGGCTAGTCTACTTAAAGACATTAACAGCTGCTTACTCAGTGCCACGAACTGTCTCAGGCACTTCAGGAACTCAGGTCATTCACTGCTCACAGGGATCTGATCGGGTCACCATCACTGTGCGGACACTGCTGGGGACTTCCCTGTGGTCCAGTGGTTAAGACTCTGCGCCTCCAATACAGGGGTTCAGTCTCCGGTCGGGGAACTCGCTCCCATGTGTCTTGTGGTGGGACCAAGAAGCAAACAAATAAACAAGGTTGCACTGCTGGAGAGTGAGGGGCCCCAGCCTCTACTCCCTGGAAGAGCGTGTGCGCAATTGACAGGTTTCCTCCTGACGCATCTGGCACAGTTTGACTCGCCTGCATAACTAACCGTCCCAAGGTTTTCAGAGACAGATTGTTAAGCTTCTTTACTTTGATACTTACAGAACTATTCGTATTTTTATAGTTCTTCGGGCACCAATTTTTGATGTTTTACTTTTCTAATAATTTGTCCATTTCACCCACCTTTAGAAATGTATTAATAAACTATTTCCTTTAAAATACGTTTATTGTTTGGTTACAGTCTAAAATATATGGAGAAACAAATTCTTCATTTTTGCCACCACTAATTTTTCTTTCTCTCATTTTCTCTGATTAAATTTGCCAGGGATTTACTGACATTCATTTCTTTGCAAAGATCCAATTTTTTTGACTTTTTTAATATTCTTTTTGTTCATCTCCAAGTTCATTAACTTGTTTTTTTTTTTTTTGTCTTTTCCATCATTCTACTTCCCTTGAATTTAACTTGTCATCTTCCAACTACTTAAAAGAGGTACTCAGAAATTTTGAGATTTTTTTTTCTCTTAAAAATGCATATAAACCTGTTTATTTTCTCTAAGTGAAGCTTTCACTGAGTCCTACAGGTGTTAATATTGATATATTGTATTTTTATCATCCAATTCAAAACATTTTCTAATTTTCATCAAGACTCATCCTTTGACCCACGATTATTTGAAAGTTTATTCCTTAATTTTCAAATGATTATGTAGGGTTTTTTCTTGGGCTTTGGGTTTAAGTAAATTATAGTCAAAATATATACTCTGTATGATTTCAATTCATTGAAATATGTTGAGACATCCTTGTTTTATGGCCATAATATAGTTGATTTTTATAAATGCATTTCATATGTTTGAAAATAATGTGCACTCTGCAGTCATTGGGTGTAGTTTTTATTTTGTTTTTTTGGCAGTGCCATGCAGCATGCAAAATCTCAGTTCCTTGTCTAGGGATCAAACCCACACCCTCTGCAGTGGAGGCACGGAGCCCTAACCACTAGCCCGGCAGAAATTCTCCTGGGTGTAGTTTTTAAAATACATCTCTAAGTCCAATTTGCTAATTGTTTAGATGTTTTAACCTTATTGATCTTGCAACCTACATAAACATTTTAAATAATTTAATAAGTTGTTTTATCGAATAACGAGGAGAGATGTTTTCACATTCCCCACACGGCTGTGGGGATTTGATATTCTCCACATCACTTTGTCGCTTTATGCTTCCTACAGCAGAGGTGGTCTTAGACTTTTAAGTCTTCCAGGTGACTTGAAATCTCTATTATCATGACGTAACCTGTGTGTCTCTGGTCAAACGTTTAAGTTTGATTTCTGCTTTGACATCAATATAAGAACACTACGTTTTATTGGTTTTGCTTTTTACTTTGTAAGTTCCCAAACTTTCTGTGCTTCAGGCACCCTCAGGATATCAGTAATTCTGTCAAGATGGTCCTAAGACAAACATAAGACCAAGTTGTTCCATTTATTAAACATGACCAAACGAATCGATAGACATCTCTGTCCTAAGAACTTGGCACCTGCCGGTCAGGGTGCAGCCCCTCAGCGCCTGGAATCAGAAGGACGTCACCCCGCATCGCCAGGACCACAGCATCTCTGCACAGTGCTTGGCACCCACTGGTCAGGGTGCAGCCCCTCAGCGCCTGGAGTCAGGACGTCACCCCGCGTCGCCAGGACCACAGGATCTCCGCACGGTGCTTGCTTTTTACCCTCAGCAACTGTGGTAAGGTCATCTTCGCAAAGATATGACATCGTCATAAATAATGTGGACATCTGATGTCGGAACCGGGAAGGACTCTGAGCTATTATCTCTGCAGGGCCAACGGATTTGGCTGTGTTCTCTCCAAAGTGTAAAGCGCCCCGCGTCAGCCTTTGAGCTTGCCCTGGAGCATAGGATGCATCTCCTCCCATCATTTCACCGTCGGCCTCTCTGCCCCCTCACTGCGCGCGCGTCACTTGTGAGCAGCACACTGCTGGACGCTATTTTGCTTTTCAGTCCACTCAGATAATTCTGCCTTTTAATTGAGGCTCATAGCGAACTGAACTCCACAAAATTCATACGCTGAAATTCTGTTAATGTTAGGGTATTTGGATAAAGATTTGGACAGCCCTTAGGCATACCATTAACGCTGATTTTAACAGCAGAAGATAAAAGTCTTCCCCTGTGGCTGGGAACGTTGTCGCCTTCATTCAGCGTGCTTGTTGGGTGCTATTTTATTTGTCAATCCACTCAGATATTTTTGCCTTTTAATTGAAGCTCACAGTGAACTGAACCCCACAAAATTCATACGCTGAAATTCTAACTGTCAATGTCATGGTATTTAGATAAAGCTCTGAATAGTTCAGGGCTCCCCTGGTAGCCTAGCAGTAAAGAATCCTCCTGTGATGCAGGAGCCATAGGAGACACAAGGTTCGATCGTGGTGGGGAAGATCCCTTGCAGAAGGACACAGCTACCCACTCCAGTATCCTTGCCTGGAGACTCCCATGGACAGAGGAACCTGGCGGGCTACAGTCCATGGGATCACAAAGAGTCAGACATGGCTGAGCAACTTAACATGCACATACCAACCATCTTGACCTAACAGTCAGAGGAAGACACCCAAGAAGATCAGAATAACATTTTTCTCAAGTGTACATGGCGCGTTTACCAAAGAGACCATGTTCTGGATCATAAAAGAAGCCTCATAAAAAATTTCATAGGATCATAATAAAGCATAGCATGTCTTCCAACTACAACAAAATTGAACATAAAATGTTGAGAGAAATATTTCAGAACATCCTGAAATATTTCAAAATTAGCAACATACTTCTACATGGTATGTGTGTCAGAAAGTATTTACAGGAGGAATTAGAAAAGAATTTGAACTGAATGAAAATTAAAACAGAACATAACAAAACTCTTGTGGGATGAAGTTAGAGTACTAATTCAAGGGAAATGTATAGCATTAAATATCCCAATGGCTAACACTAATTTCAACAGTAAAAGATAAAAATCTTCCCCTGTGGTTGGGAACCTTATTTGCGGGAAGGTTAAACCATGTGGAAAAGAATAGGAAAAACTGTCCTTGTTTGACAATGACTTGGTTGTAGAAGACACAGAACATCTTAAAGAATTTATACCAAAAAAAATTCTCAGAGGAGTGAGTTCAGCAAGTTTTCAGAATGCAAAGAAACACTTGCTCACTAGTGAACAACTGAGCACTGAAATTTAACACCACTGTAATAACATCCAATAGTTAGGGATAAATGTGTGCATGCGTGTGTATGCATAACACACGGATACTGAGAACTACAGCATATTGCTGAGACAAGGCTTTTTTAAAAGCCTAAATAAGTAGAGAAATATGCCATGTTTATGTATCAGAAGACTCAAAATGGTTTAAAGGTCAGCGGCTCTCAGCTGCGATCCAGGTGTCAGCTGGCACCTCCATCGCCCAGCTTGGAGGAGAGAGGACCGGGTGCCAAGCCCCTTCCCGGAGCTGTGGCCACGCTGCTCTGCGTATCAGTAATGTTCCTCTTCTCACTGAGGGCTGCTCCATTGCTTGAAATCCACAATGTGTCTGTCCATTTAGTTGCTGATGTTCCTGTTGGTTGTTTCTCGTGTTTATCCGTTATGCATAAAGCTGCTGTGAGTAATGATTTACAGGTCTCTGCCTAGAAGTGTAAAGGGGACGCATGGAGAAGGACAAGCTCCTGGCCCTCTGGGCTTCACCCCTCACACCAGATGTGCCTGCCTTGCTCCCACTTGAGGTCACGTCCTCATCAATGCTGAGCTCCTTGAGACTGTCCATCACCCGAATCTCGCCTTGCATCTCAGGGCCGGGTTTATAGGAAAGGCCAGGGGCCCAGAGTTTGCTACTGTTCAGTCACTAAGTCATGTCCGACTCTTTGTGACCCATGGACTGCAGCACTCCAGGCTTCCTGTCCTCCACTATCTCCCAGAGCTTGTTCAAGCTCATGCACATTGAGTCAACCACGCCATCCAGTCATCTCATCCTCTGTGGTCCCCTTCTCCTCCTGCCTCAATCTTTCCCAGCATCAGGGTAATTTTCCAGTGAGTCAGCTCTTTGCATCAGATGGCCAAAGTACTGGAGCTTCAGCTTCAGCATCAGTCCTCCCAGTGAATATTCAGGACTGATTTCCTTTAGGATTGATTGGTTTGTTCTCCTCACAGTGCAAGGAACTCTCAAGAGCTTTCTCCAGCACCACAGTCAGAAAGCATCAATTTTTTCGTGTTCAACCTTCTTTATGGTCCAACTTATTCCTCATTGAATCAAGACTTGCTTTTTTCTTTTGCAGATAACTTAATTACTTGACCACATGATCCTCTTGAATTGTCATTCTAAACTTTTATTCATGATTCCCAATTCCAGTTGGTAATCAGCAGATAGAAAGTGTTCCAATTAGAGAAATCAAATTAATTCTTTTTTAAATAAGGAGAAAAAACTACTTATTCTGGACTCCTGGGAAGCAGAAATTAGGTGGGATTCTTAAAATGAAAAGGACAATTATCTCTCCCTCATTTGCTTCATCTTCTCTTCTTTCCCTGTGTTCTCCACTCCCTGTAGCCCAAGAAATTACCAGAGGAGGAAATGGTGCCACGTGTCACACTCCCCACTGAATTCTGCCACCAACCGTGACTTTGGCTTTGCTGACAGATCAGAACAGAAAGTCCAGAACGTTAGGAAATCAGTATCAGATGTTCAGGAGAAAACAGGTGACGGCTTGGCGTCTATTTATCAGTCATGGTGGGATTGAAGGGTGAAGGACGTGGAACCGAATGCTTCGGATCATCCCGCCCTTCCCATCCTATGACATACTTCGCTTTAAGTTGCTTTTCCCTTATCAGGTATTTATTCCATTAGAATTGCTTCATAAAAGCTTTCGATTCTTCTCAGTGATGAGCCACTAAGGATCCAGGCAGAGTTATAATTACTTCAATCAAGACGTCCTGTAACCTGTCATTCTCTCCCCCTTTACAGCTGTGTTCAGAAAAGGCAGTTGAAACCACGAGACACAGAGGCTGAAATTCCGGCTTTCCTATAAGAGCCGTCAGCAACGGTGCACCTCCTTTCCAAGGGTTTTTAGTCCTGGTTTGCCGACGATAACTCCTTTCTCAGTTCCTTTCTTGTCATCCTTGTTCCTGAAGCCAGTCAACAGGCTCTGTCCCAGACCAAAACTTCATGAAAATCATCACTTTGGTGAACTTATTTTCGGCCTAGCTCCCAATTTTTAAAAATGAAAGTGAAAGTCACTTGGTCGTGTCCAACTCTTAGCGACCCCGTGGACTGCAGCCCCCCAGGCTCCTCTGTCCATGGGATTCTCCAGGCAAGAGTACTGGTGTGGGTGCCATTCCCTTCTCCAGGGGATCATCCTGACTCAGGCATCCAACCCAGGTCTCTGGCATTGGAGGTGGATTCTTTACCATCCAACTCACCAGGGAAGCTCCTCGAACGGCATACCTGAACATCTAGTGATTTTCCATGTGAAACTGAATCACTGTACTGTATTTTTAAAGCATGTTCAGTCCTGCATCCCTCGTTATTCCATTTGCAGAGGGTCCTCTGAGCAATGGTTGGGTCATCAAGGCCACCTAATGCCCCGGCGACAGTGAGCGCTGGGGACACAGGAAGCTGAGTTCAGCCCCCTTGTTCTTCCAAGGAGGGGCAGGAGCCAGGGAAAGGCCCCACGGCCTTGCTAACCGAAATAACAACAGCAGGCTTTCCCATCAGGACCACCGAGACAACTCAGAGATGAAGAAAATGAAGACAGGACGCGGTGGCTGGGTTACAAACAGAAAAAGGACTGTGAAGTCACCATGGGACTTTGAAGCGATCTAACAGAGAAACCACGATGTTCTCTCATTCCAAGCCAGCGAGTCTTGAAACAATCGCAGTGTTAATTTTAGAAGATGCTTAACGTGGAGGTTTTCATGGTGGAGGCTACAGTGGTTTCTCTGAGGTGAAGAACTAAGAAATAAACACAGAACAAGCCTGCTAGGTATTGGTAAGACCAGGAGCACTGACGTTCTCGTAAGCCTGCTCCTCCCAGGAAGGCACGCGTCAGGGCACTTCTGGTGTGGGTGCTGAGTACAGAGCAGCTGGCAGTGAAGTGCCAGGAGCTCCCAGGCACCACAGGGTGAAAACCTGTGTCTGATTCCTTCAGCCACCAGAAACAGCCTCGGACCTGACAGTTCAGGGCGCGTCCAGGTCTGTGCTCGTGCAGACAGCAGTCTCTGTATAGCCGTCGAGCGTGTGGACGGTTGTGGAGGATGGGCTCGGAGACTGAGGGCGGACGCATGGTCAGAGCTAACTGGTCACGTGCTTGCCCTGTGATGAACTAGTTACAAAAAGAGGGGTTCAGGATGGGGGACACGTGTACACCCGTGGCTGATTTGTGTCAATATATGGCGAAAGCTACTGCAATACTGTAAAGTAATTAGCCTCCAATTAAAATAAAGAAAGAAACTGGACCCTTGAATTCTCATGCCTTTTCCCGGTGCAGGCGCTCATGATCTGCATCTATCAGAGCTGAGGGCTCGGGTGCAGGTGTGACGATAGTGTTCAGGGTGAGCTGAGGCTGGAACCCCAGCTTCAGCCAGCGCCCCTGTGCCCCGCTGCTCCCGGGTGGGCTGAGGGGGAAGCAGGGCCTCCGCACTGCCCCCACAGCCCTAACCCCCGTCCTGCCTGCCCCCTGCCCAGGCTGGGCCAGGAGCCAGCCCCTGCCCAGGGACCTGTCTGCTCCTGCTGGCCTAGGGAAGCGATGCTAGTCCAAGAGCAAATTCAAGCGATTTTCTTACTCGAGTTCAGAGACAGCTCACAACACCAACAGTGCGTTTTGACCAGGAACTGCTGACGAGCGTACAGAGCAGTGGTGGGCCGAGAAGTTTTGCAAAGGAGATGAGAGCCTGGAAGACGAGGAGCACAGCGGCCGGTCGACCGGAGCTGGCAACGGCCAGTTGAGAGCCTTCATCGAAGCTGGTCCTCTCACAGCTCCATGAGAAGTGGCCAGAGAACGCAATGTCGACCTTGCCACAGTCGTCCGGCATTTGAAGCAAACTGGAAAGGTGAAAAGCTCGATAAGTGCGTGCCTCATGAACTGACCGAAAAATTTTAAAAATCACCATTTTGAAGTGTTGTCTTCTCTTACTTTACAAAACGACAGTGAACCATTTCTTGATCAGAGTGTGAAGTGTAACAAAAAGTGAAGTGCATGCAACAACCGGCCATGACCAGCTCAGTGGCTGGACCAAGAGGAAGCGCCAAGGCACTTCCCGAAGCCAAACTTGCATCTGAAAAAGGTCGTGTTCCATGACCACTGTGTGGTGGTCTGCTGCCGGTCTGATCCACTCACTACAGCTTTCTGAATCCCAGCGAAACCGTTCCATCTGAGATGTGTGCTCAGCAAGTGGCTGCGACGCACTGAGAACCGCAGCTCCTGCAGCTGGTGGTGGTCAACAGGAAGGGCCCGATTCTTCCCCAGGACAGCAGCCAGCACGTCACACAACCAGCACTTCAAAGGTTGAGTGAAGTAGGCTGCAAAGTCTTGCCTCATCTGCCGTATTCACCTGACCTCTCACCAACCAACCGCCACTTCCTCAAGCATCTTGACAACCTTTTTCAGGAAAAGTGCTTGCACAGCCAGCAGGAGGTGGAAAATGCCTTCCAAGAGCTCCCTGAATCCCCAAGCATGGATTTTGATGCTACAGGAATAAACAAACTTATTTCTCACTGGCAAAAATGTGTTGATTGTAATGGCTCCTAGTTTGATTAACAAAGATGTGTTTGAGCCTAGATATAAATGATTTAAAATTCACTTTCCAAAACCACAACTACGTTTGCACCAGCCTAACACCAACCTGCAGCTAGGATGTTTCTCCTCACCCTTCTGCTGTTCAAAGACCATCCATCACCCGGCAATTCTTGGAAGTCTGGAAGGAGAAGCTACGTGTTCTGTAAGGGTCACTACAACTTTTCCAATTCAAAATGCTTATGGGCTTTGCTGTGATGGGCAGTCCAAAATGAGATAATCTTCTGGTCATTTCTTAGGAACTAGCTTTATATCTCCAACTATCCCCTAACATCTTTCTTGGTTGAGGCCACACGATATGGTTTGCAGGGGAGGCGGCGACGTGTCACGCTTCGCTTTACGCTGGGAACACATCTGCTCTTAGGAAATCACTAGGCACTGCTTGTTTTGCACAATCTAGGCACAATCCTCCAAATGAACTCACGGAATGTGAGAGCAGAAAGGCACCTACGAGCCCTCCACCCCCGCTCTGTGTTTCAGGAACGCGAGTTGGTCCAGGCAGCACACTGAAGCTTCTGGTACCAAAGGTGAGAAGGGGCAGGCTGGTTCTAGGATCTCAGGTCATCTGTCTCCTATTCGGGACTGTTTCTACTCACACACACAGCAGGAGCAGGCAGAGATCTCCTGAGCAGCAGAAGATCTACTCACACACACAGCAGGGGCAGGCAGAGGCCTCCCGAGCAGCAGAAGAAACGCCCAGCTCCCCGTTGTCATCTCTCTTTTAAAACAACACTCAGTTCTACCAAAATCCACTTCAAGGCTTCTGCTTCCTGGCAGGATGGACAAACAAGGACCAGGCTTACCTTCCTGCAGGAAAAATAAACGAAGACACGGAATGAAACACAGGAAACAGCCGTACTTCGGACTTGGTGAGTCAGGCAGTGAAAAACAGTGACCCCTGAGGAATGAGAAGCGAACGAGGCGACGCCCACAGGCTTCTGCGACCAGCGGTGACCGCCG
Organism: Bos grunniens; assembly: GCF_055505025.1. Classification (NCBI taxonomy): domain Eukaryota; kingdom Metazoa; phylum Chordata; class Mammalia; order Artiodactyla; family Bovidae; genus Bos; species Bos grunniens. The sequence goes on along the minus strand of NC_141168.1, from coordinate 2,384,998 downwards.
TGCTGTCCAGGGGTGACCGCCACGCTCGTGGCTGCTGCCTCTGGGCCCGTCGGTGCTCAGAGCCTGTGTCCCCCTCAGCCCCCGCTGGAACCATACAGAGCAGTGCGGGGGAGCTAAGAGGGTAGGTCTTACATCCAGTAAAATATAATGATAATTGAAGATGGTGGGAGAAACTTCTGGAAGTGATGGGAACGCTTATGTCCTAGAGTGTGGCAGTGGCTTCACAGGTGTGAAAGTGAAAGTCTTAGTGGCTCAGCCCTGCCCAACTCTTTGCGACCCTGTGAACTGTAGCCCCCCAGGCCCCTCTGTCCATGGGATCCTCCAGACAAAAATACTGCAGCAGGTTGCCAGTTCCTCCTCCAGGGGATCTTCCCGACCCAGGGATCGAACCCAGGTCTCCCGCATGGCAGGCGGATTCTTTACCAGCTGAGCCACCAGGGAATCATGGGTATGAACTTATCTTCAAACTCACGTAGCTGCCGACATCACATCGTAATCAGCAGAGTTCTCCAGTCTCCACGTACAGCTCAGGGTAGTGGTTGGGAGGGACGCCGAGTTCTGCAGACCACTAGTGACCCTGCGGGAGCTCAGTGCTAAGAGACCGAGAGAGGAACAGAGCAGGCGTCGACGGCGAGGGCGCACTGTGCCCGCCGACTCAGGACCAACGGCACACAGCCAGCGAGGACGTGCACAGCACCCGCGCTGCGGGAGGCCCGGCACCACAGTCCCCACGGGAAGGCTCGGGGTAGCAACACCCCGCACGGAGACGGAGAACCAGGTTCTGGTCCCACGCTGCTCTGGTTCACCAGGGAAATAAGGATGAGCCAGAAGATCCTGACATTTGGACACAAAAGTGGGAGTGCCTCCAACCAGCAACAGTGTACGAGCGATGCCATAACTGTGACGCGATGGGCTATGTTCACTTATCTGTTTAGTGACTTAGCTAGTTATCAGGGCTTCCCTGCTAGCTCAGTTGGTTAAGAATCCGCCTGTAATGCAGGAGACCCCGGTTCCATTCCTGGGTCAGGAAGATCCCCTGGAGAAAGGATAGGCTACCCACTCCAGTGTTCTTGGGCTTCCCTGGTGGCTCAGCTGGTAAAGAATCCGCCTGCAATGTGGGAGACCTGGGTTTAATCCTGGGTTGGGAAGATCCCCTGGAGAAGGGAAAAGCTACCCACTCCAGTATTCTGGCCTGGAGAATTCCACGGGGTCACAAAGAGTCAGATACAACTGAGCGACTCTCACTAGCTAGTTATCAGGGATCACAAATCCCTTGAGGATCTGATGGAAGCTGTGCAGTCATGCCATCCCCAGCAACATGGATGTAGGTAGAAATGACCACACTGTGTGAAGTAAGAGAAAGACTGATATCACTTACATGTGAGACCTAAAAAATGATACAAATGAATTTATATACAAACAGAAACGGACCCACATAGAAAACAAACCTATGGTTACCAAAGGGGAAAGGGAGGGAAGGATAAATCAGGAGTTTGGGATTAACATACACACACTACCGGGGTTCAGTCCCTGGGTCAGGAGGATCCCCTGGAGGCGGGCCTGGCACCCAACTCCGGCATTCCTGCCTGGAGAATCCCATGGACAGAGGAGCCTGGCGGGCCCCAGTCCACAGGGTTGCAGAGTCGGACACGCCTGTGCTGTATGTATGCGTCTCTGCTGTGCTCAGTCGCCCGCTCGTATCCAACTCTTTTGACCCCAGCGACTGTAGCCCTCCAGGCTTCTCTGTCCACGGGGTTTCTCCAAGAAAGAATACTGGAGTGGGTAGCCTTTCCCTCCTCCGGGGGATCCTCCCAACCCAGGGATCAAACTCAGCTCTCCCACATTGCAGGTGGATTCTTTACCAGCTGAGCCACAAGGGAAGCCCAAGAATACTGGAGTGGGTAGCCTAACCCTTCTCCAGGGGAATCTTCTGACCCAGATTTGAACCAGGGGTCTCTCACATTGCAAGCAGATTCTTTACCAGCTGAGCCACCAGGGAAGCCCATATGTATGTGTATATATACATGAATATATATACACACATATATGACTGAGTCAGTCTGCTGTACACCTGTGGTGAGGTTACATAACACCGTAAAACAACTCTACTTCAATAAAAAAAAATAGAACAAACCCCTCCAGCAATGTCACACGCACAATGTTACATGTCACATATATTTCAATTTTAAAAAGTAAAAGACACATAGAAGTAAAAAAGAAAGAAGAAAGCTTCGAGCCCCAACTCCAGAGAAGGGTGTGAACAGACACGCACAAAATCTTGCATCAGCTGCCAGTTAGCCCCCTGTTAAGAATCCCTAACACATTCATTTAGAACTTTCCACTTTTCAGAGTGTTCTTAGGTCTATTTTTATCTCACACTTTGCTTTAACAGAATATACAGATTACTGAACCCCACCCAAACCCGGGGTCTCCAGGGTGGACAAGGAGATATTTCTGCCCTGACCTCAGAATCCCCGTAGAGAGGAGACCCTCCATGGTGGGAAATGTTTGTTTCTTCGTTCATAATGCAGACATCAGGTCTGAAGGAGAGGGGAGAAGGGAGGCAGGGTGGGGACCAGTCTGGGGTCTGGTTCTCCGTCTCAGAACTACCAGCAGAGAGCTGGGGGGCAACAATGCAGAGAATAAACCTCGGCCTCCGTCTGGTGGCCAGCTGGGGTCACTGGTGTGGAGTCAGGGAGTCAGCAGGGGGCTGTCCGGTGACCTCAGAGAAGGGCCGACTCCAGGGACCATGGAGCAGGAGGGCAGCTTCAGGGGCAGAGGCCCCCAGGCTCCCAGGCTCGCTGGCCACCCCGGAGGCCTCCCCACCTCCCTGGAGGACACGGGGGCCTGGATCTCCCCAGCACCCCGAGGACGAGGCGGCCTCTTGGAGGCTGGCCGGGGGCAATCAGGGGGCGGCCTGATGATGGCACCCCGCACGTGGACGCAATCAGCATAATTTACCCCCAATCAGTGGGGGGGCGTGGAGCCGGCAGGCCTGGCACTCGCAAGGCCGGGTGACAGAAATTGTTTTTTAAGCAGCCGCCCTCTGGAGACATTACCCTCTCCCGACACCCAGCATAATGAGGCCTTGATTATCTGTCGGGCCTGCGAGCTCAGGAGTGGCTGTCGAGGCCGCCAGCGCCAGCTGGAGCCACCCTGCCCTCCGCCCCGCACCTGCCCTCCAACGAGCCCCTTTGTTCCCCGACGCCCCTGCCCTTCGCTCTCCACTCCCGGAGTGTCTGCCTCATGCCCCTTTGAGAAGGAACACGCTCCTGCCTGAAGCTACTCAGGACACAGGGCGGAGCAGGTCCCCACCTCGCAGAGATTGAGCTGGACAAGAAACTCAGCCACTGCGGAGGCAGCAGCTCCAGACAGAGCTGGCAGCACAGAGACCCTGTGCTGGGGAGTCTGTGGGCACCCCACTGCACGCGCCCCCACTGTGGATATCTCCCCTCGGGCACCCTCACTACAGACACCCCCACTATGGTGTCTCCCCTTTGGTCACCCCCACTGCGAGCGCCCCACCGCAGGCTGACCCCGGGAGGTGGAGTGATGGGAGGTGACGGGGACAGAGTGAAGGGTGCCCCCCTTCTCTAGGGACATGTCTTCCTGCTCTGAGTGTCCCGATGGAGCACACCCGCAGAACGTGAGATGATGGACGGAGGGGAGATGGAGAGCTGGAACGGGTAGAGGGGCCCAGCTCTGAGCTCCTGTTGCCTGGTCCACGTGACCTCAGGGTCACCGTCCACTGCCCAGCCCAGAGACCAAGTGCCGTGGCGGCAGGCGTGGGACTGAGCCCCGGTTCCCAGACACGGTCGGTCTGGTCCAGGAGACAAGGTGCCCCCTGCCTCTCCTGCACACATCCAGGGCCCACACGGCACGCACAGTTGGAGGGATCAAAAGATGAATCCGAGACTCTGCCATCAAGAAATCTCAGCGAATAGCTGGCGGGAAGACGAACTGAAACGAGGACGGAGCTCTGAGGAGACGGGCGTCAGCCACGTTTGTGGTTGCTGTTACACTTCGCACGTCAACCCCCAGACGCCAGCCCCACGTTCTGTATCCAGACGGAGCTCGGTGTTTGCCGATCGATGAGGCTGTACTCACTTTGGCAGAAAAACGTAAATGTTTCCTGGCAGCAAAAGCAGAAAATATATTTATCTAAAGGGTATGCGTTTAAAATTCCACAGTAGCAAAACCAATGACGAGGCAGGCAACTCACGTTTCTTTCCCCCAGATAATCCCCTGGTGAAGGACCAGCTCCAGCTGGTGGAGGCAGCCCTTGGCTGCCAAGACCTCAGCTTCGAAGGAAGAAGCCATGAACTCACCCGCTCAAAAGTTCACAGGCGAAAAGTGCCATTCCCCTCCGAAGCATGCTGTGTATTGGAATGGGCCGGAACAATCTGATCAGCCTCTTGGCCCGTTCCAAGGAACTGGGATGTCCCTCCTCCCATCAGCTGAGCAGAAGAGCAAGCTCAACATCAGGACGAGCATGCAGGCTGAACCTTGCAGTCTGGCCCAGCCATGGGAGAATCCCCCCCACCTCAGGCTTCCTGGCAGAAGAGAACCACCGTGGGGTATGTGTGTTTGGGGATGGACAGGAAGTTTGTCCAGCCATCCTCAGCCACCAGCACTGCCTGGAAAAATGCAAACCCCTTACCACATGCTGCTACCCGCTGTCCAGTGAGGCTGGATTCTAAGACCTGACTCAGTCCTCCGTCTCCATATTGAAACACAGCTCTCCACACACTGGGCTTCTCAGATAGCTCAGTGGTAAAGATGCTGCCTGCAATACAAGAGACACACGAGATGCGGGTTCGATCCCTGGGTCAGGAAGAGCCCCTGGAGGAGGGCATGGCAACCCACTCCAGTATTCTTGCCTGGAGAATCCCATGGTCAGAGGGGCCTGGTGAGCTACAGTCCACGGGGTTGCAAAGAGTTGGACATGACTGAGGGATTAAACAACAACAACTGTGTCTGTGAAATGGGGCCAACAGCTGTAGCTGGCTGTGGATGTGAATGAAGCATGTTTACAGAAGTAGGAGGCAGCTGCTTCTGAATCTTGTGTTAACTCTTTCTGCTACTAAGAAAGCTGAGTGCAGAAGAACTGATGCTTTTGAACTGTGGTGTTGGAGAAGACTCTTGAGAGTCCCTTGGACTGCAAGGAGATCCAACCAGTCCATTCTAAAGGGGATCAGTCCTGGGTGTTCATTGGAAGGACTGATGCTGCGCTGAAACTCCAGTTCTTTGCCCACGTGATGCAAAGAGCTGACTCATTGGAAAAGACCCTGATGCTGGGAAAGATTGAGGGCAGGAGGAGAAGGGGATGACAGACGATGAGATGGTTGGATGGTATCACCGACTCAGTGGACACGGGTTTGGGTGGACCCCGGGAGTTGGTGATGGACAGGGAAGCCTGGTGTGCTGCGGTTTATGGGGTTTCAAAGAGTTGGACATGCCTGAGTGACTGGACTGAACTGAACTGATACATGTCTAGAAATCTGAGTGACCCCCAAGGCTTCTTGGGAGTGAGGTTGAGGGTGATTTGTGGTGGCCCATTCTGTCTTCTTGATCCTTCCGTAACTTTGTGGATAGAGACCACAGAGCTGTACCTGCTGGAGGCGGAGCTCTGTATTCATAGAAAACATGGGGAGTACACCTGTGGGACATGGTTCCGGGACCTCAAAAAATAAGAGAAGTAGCAAATATTCAGTAGAAAATATAATGGAATTATTAAGAGGTAGTAGAGGTTTAGACAAAATTCCATCTAGTCAAAGCTATGGTTTTTTCAGTCATCATTTACAAATGTGAGAGTTGGACTATAAAGAAGGCTGAGCACTGAAGAATTGATGCTTTTGAACTGTGGTGCTGGAAAAGACTCTTGAGAGTCTTTTGGACTGCAAGGAAATCCAACCAGTCCATCCTAAAGGAGATCAGTCCTGAGGATTCACTAAAAGGACTGATGCTGAAGCTGAAGCTCCAATATTGTGGCCACCTGATGCAAAGAGCTGACCCATTAGAAAAGACCCTGATGCTGGCAAAGATTAAAGGCAGGAGGAGAAGGGGGCGACAGAGGGTGAGATGGTTGGATGGCATCACTGACTCAATGGACATGAGTTTGAGCAAGCTCCAGGAGACGGTGAAGGACAGGGAAGCCTGGTGTGCTGCAGTCTATGAGGTCACAAAGAGTCAGACATGACTGAGCGACTGAACAATAACAAGGGGATTGGAAGGACATAAGAGAAAGGAGGAGAAAGGAAGAGAGAGATGGAGAGAAATGGAAAGAGAGGGAGATGGGGGAGGATAGGAAGAATGGAGGGAGAGAGGAGAGCTCTCCAACCAAGAAATGCCAGAGCACAGGAGGGAGGAAACTTTAAATGAACCAATGAAAAGACGAGCACCTCCAAGTTCATAATGGGGTGCCCGCAGGAGAAGTGGGTGCCATCCACCCTTGAGGTACAGGGCAGAGCATTACGGGGGGTTTCCTGGAGCCGGGCAGCCAGCCATGAGCACAGGAGTGGGGTCACCCCATGGCTTCCCCCCTGCTCTGCCCACCTGAGTCACAGATGCCCCCAGCAGCCTCGACCTCCAAATATCACAAGGTGTCTCAATGGGCCCCAGAGCCAGAATCACGTAGGGAAGGGCCTCCTGGAGAATGCAGTCCAGCTCACTCAGGCAGATGTGACTGTGGCCTTTCATACCAACCCTGAGATGGAGAAACGCAGCCAATCCTCAGTCCTGCTCCTGGGCATCTCTCCAAAGGAGTGGAGACCAGTCTAAAGAGACAGCACTGCAGCACTGCTCACAACGGTAATGAACAGCAGGGCTGGAGGAGACTTAGGAGGTGATGGCAGGCTTCAGCACGGACTCTGGTGACAGTGGCAAGGTGTATGTGGCGGTGGTCAGTCATTAAGTCATGTTCAACTCTGACTCTGTGGACTGTCGCCCGTCAGGCTCCTCTGTGCATGGGATTCTCCAGACAAGAATACTGGAGTAGGTAGCCATGTCCTTCTCCAGGGGATTTTCCCAACCCAGGGAATGAACCCTTGTGTTCTGCATTGCAGGCAGATTCTTTACCAACTGAGCCACCAGGGGAACCCTTCAAGGTGCATAAGTGTTAGTAGCTCAGTCGTGTCCAACTCTTTGACTCCATGGACTGTTGCCCACCAGGCTCCTCTGTCCATGGGATTCTCCAGGCAAGAATACTGCAGTGGGCTGCCATTTCCTTCTCCAGGGGATTTTTCCCAACCCAGGGATCATACCCATGTCTCCTGCGTTTCCTGCACTACAGGCGGATTCTTTACTGCTGAGCCACTGGCGGAGCCCCTGTTTTCTATTATAATTCACAGTAATTCCATGTCTGCATTTAGACCCTCGTCTGGGTGTGTTTCAGGCTCCGTGGTGACTAACCTATTTGATTTTTCTTTGATCACAGCTTTTGAAGGGCATTAAGGTTCTAAAAGTTGGCTTTTGATTGTAATGAAAGCTCAGACAGGGACAGTGACCAATGTCCAGATGCATTTTTCACGTGAAACAGACATTTCTTAATATATTTGTTTCCTTCTTTTGGACGTTAATCCCTCAGAGTTATTCATTTGACTGTTAGTAACAGATCATCAAAGGAGTGCTGAGAGCCCAGCACAGAGACAGCAGGGATTTACTGCTCAGGTCTCCAGCCCTGCGCGGCGTGCGTCCGCGCGTGTACACACCCACATGAATGCATGTCCTCTGGTTTTGTTCAGGTTAATGCTATAATCTAAGGCAAAAGAAAAAGCACCTGCATAACATAAAAATCTCAAAGAATGGGTCAATAGCCATTGAAAATAATGTTGGAACAGGTGTGGAAGGAAATCTTTGATCTCGAAGACCCTTTTAAAAGTGTCAGAAACAAAGTACATGCTTAAGTCAAAGAGAAACCCAGAAGCATTGTTTGGGAAAGTCAGGGAGGTTTTCGGTTTAATGCAAACGTGGCTCCATTGCCTGATGTTCACAGGATCCAGCTGAAAAGACAAAATCCGAGGGAATTACCCGCGTGGCGCCCGGGGCGCTGCGTTCTCAGCGGACCCGCAGGGGAGCCCCGGGCGTGTTCTGGAAACCCAGAGGGAACGCAGACGTGGTCCCGTCCTGACCACGGCCACGGCCTCGGCTCCTCCCGCTGGAGTTTGAGAGCCCTGCGGGTCGGCTGAGGGCCAGGGGTCAGAGGGCAGGGTTCGGGCTGGTGGTCGGGACCAGAGCTGTGGCCCCAGCGCCTCTGGCAGTGACTGGGACGGTGATGGGAGACGGGGCGTGAACGTGGGTTTGCAGCCAGCACCCTCGCTCATCCGGAAGACGCTCCTCCTCCCAGTTAAGCGCGGGGCTGAGGCCAGTGCTCGGGGTGGGCGCTTGGGCAGGACTGGCCCATCCACACCCCCGTGGGTGCAGCGTGCACATGGGCGGGCTCTGAAGCACCAGCCCCCCAGCACTGTGGCCGCTGGACCCCCTCACCTTCCTACAAGTTATGCAGGACCCCAAAGAGCCGGTGTTCACGGGGCTACGCAGATCTCTACTATCACGCCCTGCCATCGGCACAACGTGGATGGACCTTGAGGGCCTCACGCTGAGTGAAGTAAGTCAGAGAAAGACGAACACGGAACGGTCTCACTACATGTGGAACCAAAACTAAGAAACAGAAGAACTCACACAGAGAACTGGGGGCTGCCAGAGGTGGGGGTGGGGGGTGAGCGGGTGAAGGGAGTGAAAAGGTGCAGGCTTCCAGGGATAAAGTCAGAGCGCTGGGCTGGAACGCACGGCCTGGCGACACCTCATTGCATTATTTGCGAGTTGCTGAGATCTCAAAGGCTCGGATCAGACAGTACCCTGAGGACCGCCAACACCAAGCCTGAATTACATACAAGAAGAAAAGGACGCGGACAAGTTGCTAACTTCCCCTGGAGGGCTGGGGAGAGCTTCCAGAAGAGGGTGTACCCTAGCAGAAGTACGGGAATGAGCTGGAGCGCCTGCGGGAGGGAAGCAGGCTTCAGGAGAGGAGGGCAAGTCCTCTGTCTTATCCCATTGCCCTCCCTGGGCTCCTCCAAGCACATGGCCTGTCTGCCCAAGCCTCAGTCTGCTCACCTATAAAACAGGATGCCAATAACTACCTCGTCGGGAGTCTGAGTGCTCAACTGCACACTCTGCATGGAGCAGTGGGTCCAAGCCCTGGCATGCAGCCAGGTCACTGCCTGCCGGGGACTCTGACCCACCCTGAGAGACAGGACAGGCGGCTTTTTCCATCAGTGAAGTCGCTCAGTCATGCCCGACTCTACGACCCCATGGACTGTAGCCTACCAGGATCCCCTGTCCATGGGATTTTCCAGGCTGTTGATAAACTCCCCCCACCCCTAAATAACTTATTAATTTTCTCTTTGATGATGTAAGGATTTCTCTGGTGGATCAGATGGTAAAGCATCTGCTTATAATATGGGAGACCCAGGTTCAATCCCTGGGTTGGGAAGATCTCCTGGAGAAGGAAATAGCAACCCACTCCAGTACTCTTGCCTGGAAAATCCCATGGATGGAGGAACCTGGTAGGCTACAGTCCATGGGGTCGCGAAGAGTCGGACACGACTGAGCGACTTCACTGTCTTTCACTTTCTTTGATGAGGTAAAACTATTAATATATTTGGAGCCTTGATCCTATGTATCACAAATTTGAATGCAAGTAACAATAGTAAGGTGTTCATAAGGTCCTACTTGATGAAGCCCTTGAGTTTAAGTGTCTGTGAACTCCTTTGATTTGAGTACAAAGGTCGGGGCCTTGAGTGACAAAAACTCTGAAAGGTTCTGTGTCCAAGAGAGACAGCTCCTCAGTGTGAAACCAAAAACGGCAAGTTCCTATGCTCTTGATGGGCTGATGCAATTTGGGAGGTGGCCCCCAGAATATCAGATCCAGAGACCTTTGTGCAGGCACACTAAGACACTTTGAGAACTTGGGAGAGGTCTTTCTCCATCTATAGATTTTTGCTGCATGAGCTCTCAAATATGAGGGTCTAAATGGCCAGCAGCATACAGCAAGTCACTGTATCTTCAAGTTCAATGTCAAGTGGGTTGAATGTGTATCATTTTTCATTTTGAAATAGATTCTCTACAGTGCATGTTCCCAACAGGTCAGTCAAGGAATGAACCCACATCTGAAATGGGCACTTTGGAAACATCAAGTTTGGCAAGCCAGCCAATGTGTACCTCCTAAAACCGAAGGCAGTATTTGTCTTTGGAAACAAAGTCTTCCCAACCTGAGATTTTCTAATACAAAGTAGTATCTACTTTAGTCACAGAGTTTTCTGAAGTCTTGCCAGAGCAGAATTCTCCAGATGCCCTTCTATCAGAGATGCTTATCTGCTCCTTTCTAGGTGGAAATAGAAGCTGAAAGAAACGCCCAGGACCTGCAGGACAGGGACCTCCATCTACAGAAACTGAAATGACCCGCCATGCAGGGTCACTGTTGTTCAGTTCAGTTCAGTCGCTCAGTCGTGTCTGACTCTTTGCAGCCCCGTGGACTACAGCAGCCAGGCCTCCCTGTCCATCACCAACTCCCGGAGTTTACTCAAATGCATGTCTATCGAATAGGTGATGTCATCCAACCATCTCATCCTCTATCATCCCCTTCTCCTCCTGCCTTCAATCTTTCCCAGCATCAGGGTCTTTTCAAATAAGTCAGTTCTTCACATCAGGTGGCCAAAGTATTGGAGTTTCAGCTTCAACATCAGTCCTTCCAGTAAATATTCAAGACTTACTTCCTTTAGTATTCACTGGTTTGATCTTGCAGTCCAAGGGACTCTCAAGAGTCTTCTCCAACACCACAGTTCAAAAGTATCAATTCTTTGGTACTCAGATTTCTTTATGGTCCAACTCTCACATCATACATGACCACTGGAAAAACCATAGCCTTGACTAGACAGACCTTTGTTGGCAAAGTAATGTCTCTGCTTTTTAATATGCTGTGTAGGTTGGTCATAACTTTTCTTTCAAGGAGTGTCTTTTAATTTCATGGCTGCAGTCACCATCTGCAGTGATTTTGGAGCCCCCCAGAAATAAAGTCTATTGTAAGTGTCCAACATTCTCTTCCTAAGGCCCAGGTCAGATAGAGTCTCCCCATGAGGCCGCCCGCAACTCCCCGCATCAGCATTAACCACTTTCTGTGCTTTCCAATGCTTCCCAGCTGGATGGTTTAAGCCTTCCTTCACAGTCACACAGCGATGGCCCTTGCCACCCTCTGAGCACCTGTCCACAGGCTGATATTCCATCCATCCTCTTATGCTTTTCCTGGTTGCGGGAGTGGGCAGCGACTTCTGATCTTTGTTTCTCCCAGCAGATGACTTAGGAGTTTATGCAAAATAGGTGTTCAAAAAGTATTTATTAAGTCGCACTAAATGACTTTTTTTTTTTTAAGTTCAAGTAACAGAATGTAGCAGAGCAGCACTTGAGCCCAGACCTGCGGTTCTGTCTGTGGCTCACTAGCACTTCCTGTGCAAACGTCCCTCCGTTCTTATGGCTCCTGTTCAGCAGCTGTCAACTCTCCCACGTGCAACTTTCCATGGAATCAGGTCTCTCTGCTCTGTTTACACAGAGCATGCAGCAGCAAAGTCCAGAAGAAGGGTGGCCCCACACTCCTCCCACGGCAGAGAGGGTCATCTCAGCACCCCCACAAGCACAGCCCTGCACGCACACTCCCAGTCACAGCCCTGCATGCACACTCCCATCGGCCCCATGGGCTCCTTACCAAGAGATACTATCAGACAGCTTCAGACACCAGTTTGATCAGACACCAGCATCAGACATCAGTGGATACTGATGGATGTGAAGGTCAAAGTGAAAGTTGCCCAGTCGTGTCCGACTCTTTGCAACCCCATGGACTATACAGTCCACGGAATTCTCCAGGACAGAATACTGGAATGGGTTCACTTCTCCAGGGGATCTTCCCAACCCAGGGATCAAACCCAGGTCTCCCACATTGCAGATGGATTCTTAACCAGCTGAGTCACAAAGGAAGCCTGAGAACACTGCAGTGGGTAGCTTATCCTTTCTCCAGCAGATCTTCCCGACATAGGAATCAAGCTGGAGTCTCCTGCACCGCAGGCAGATTCTTCACCAGCTGAGCTGTGAGGGAAGCCCGCACTGACGGCCGGATTTGTATCCATGGCCGTGCTGCTCTCCCAAGCAAAGCATCTACTCCAAAAGCTGGCAGCCCAAATCGATTCTTTGACGGGTTCCTGGCTCCCCTACAGCATGTTGTGATCACTCAGGTCAGGCCGCCGCCTACTTCACACCAGCCTTAACCGCAGAGCTGGCCTGCAGGCCTTCTGTCCCTGGAGAAATCCGGTCCAGACGGGGCATTCACGTCCACCAGGACGTCCCTGAGAGAAGTGGCCTTCCTTCCCAACTGGCATGTCATGGTTTCCGGCAAGCACAGAGCTCTGGGGTCACCGGTGCTGGCTCTGCTTTGTGTGAGGTTACCCCCAGCCATGGCCCCAAGGGCTCCCTCGGCCAGCGGGCAGTCTGGACAGAACCGGAGGCCAGCAGAACCCGGAGAGGCCCAGGCTGCAGTGGCTCCAGGTCCCCTGAGGACTGTGGTGCAACCACTCAGCAGCTCGCAGGGCACTTGGTCTGCAGCTGCCGGCCTGCGTCTGCCTTAGGAAAACATCCGACATCGTGGGATGACAAAGACAGCCGCCACAAAAAGCCGGGAGGCCACCCTCGCTCTCGCAGGTTTAGACTTGGGGTATGATTTCTACACCGCCCCTGAAGCTCCCATTAGCAAACAGGAATGAAAAGATACCCGAGGCCTCCATGGCTGGAGAAGACCACCAGCAGGCGGGGCGCAAGGGTGCAGGGCGAGCTGGTGGGGAGGGTCCATGCCACACCCTGCCAGACCCGCCAACTGCTTCCGCACGAAAAGGAAAACACGCAGCCTTTAGCAAGAATGGCCGCTTCAGAGAGACTCCCTTTCTCGTGCCCCTGCTCCAAGGCTGGCTGGAAATGACGCCAAGAAAGCAAAACCAAATGGAAGAAATCGTTGAAGACACTTTGACGGATGTCAGAGCTGCTTGGGGCCCGTCCGCGTGCAGAACAACGCCTGAGAAGAGCCTTCTGTACTGGGGCGGTCGCCCTAAACCAAATGCTGCCGTTGCCTCACCGTTTGGGGGATAGTGAAACGCTACAGGGAAAGTGCTGTGGGCTGAGTCAGCGCGTTATTAAATATCGGCAATCATCAGCAAGAGCGCAGAGGGTTCCTTGCTCCTTCTTGGTCGAAGAAGCCAAGAACAAATAATTCAATTGTTGGTAAAACTGGGGTTTTAGTATGGCTGTTTTCCCCTAAAACTCACCTATTATATTTCTCATGCTCTTAAATTAAGGAGAATTGCTAGGATTACAAATATTAAGATGAACTCGAAAGCAACAGACGTAGCTGAACAAATGTGTTGCCGCACTAAACACAGAGACGCACTTCCAGGGTGGGGAGTCGAGGCGAGCTGCCTGGAATGCTGGCTCCAAAACATCCACGAGACAGGAGTTTTGATCCAACCAGGCACGGGCACCTCCCGAGAGCGGGGCGGGGCCCCACAGAGCAAGAGCACGTGATGGCAGTGTGGGGGCCGCCTCCCCACACCACGCTCCTGAGCGAAGCTGCGGACACTCAACGCTCCAACTCGTGACCTCTGGCTGGAGGGTTCCCTGCGGGGCTCCGTCTACGTCCTTTGAATCCCAGACCCCCTCCTTACGTTTTCTGTGGGTCTGCAGCCCTGGCCCTCCATGCCGCTGGCTGCAACTAGACTGGCCCGAGGCTTCCATCTCAGGCGAATGATTTTCCTAAATCCAGCACGTGCATAGTCCTGAGATCTGCTCTTCACATACCTCTACTGAGATGGTGAAAGTGAAAGTGAAGTTGCTCAGTCATGTCCAACTCTTTGCAACCCCGTGGACTGTAGCCTACCAGGTTCCTCCATCCATGGGATTTTCCAGGCAAGAATACTGGAGTGGGTTGCCAGACGGTACCTTGGTTTAATTCCTTCTTTCTTTTTTAATTGGAGTAACTTGATTTACAATGTTGTGTTAGTTTCTGGTATACAGTAAAGTGATTATATATATATATATACATATAAAGAGCAATATATATATGTTATTCTTCATATTCTATAGGTTATTATAAGATATTTAATGTAGTTCTCTGTGCTATACAGCAGGTTCTTGTTGCTTATTTTATATAGTGTGTGTTGGAGAACTAAATGGCAGCCCAGTTCAGTATTCTTGCCTGGAAAATTCCATGTATGTGTATGTTGATGTTTTCGAAATGTGGTGCTAGAGAAGACTCTTGAGAGTCCCTTGGACTGCAAGGAGATCAAACCAATCCATCCTAAAGGAAATCAGTCCTCAATACTCATTGGAAGGACTGATGCTGAAGCTGAAGCTTCAATCTTTTGGACATCTGATGTGAAGAGCTGACTCCTTGGAAAAGACCCTGATGCTGGGAAAGATTGAAGGCAGGAGGAGAAGGGGGAGACAGAGGATGAGATGGCTGATAGCATCATCGACTCAATGGACACGGGTCTGAGCAAACTCGAGGAGATAGTGGAGGACAGAGGAGCCTGGTGGGCCGTAGACCACGGGGTCGCAAAGCGTTGGACATGACTTGGCGACTGAGCAACAACAAACGTTAATATAAAACTCCTAATTCGCCCCACCCCCTTGCCCCTTCAGTAACAAGTCTGCTTTCTACGTCTGCGCGTCTGTTTCTCTTTCGTAAAGAAGCTCACTCGTGTCGTATATTAGACTCACCCAGAAGCAATACCACGTGGCACCTGCTTTCTGTCTGACTCCATGTTGTGTGACAATCCCCAGGTCTATAGTTCCTTCTTCACCACAGCTTCCCTCCCCTGGCCCCTGGCACAGACCTCCTGGGGCTGGGATCAATCACAGATGGCACAGTCCTGCCAACCCCCGACCAGCTCTCCACCCTGAACCCACCAGCCCCTGAAGCCAGTGTGGTCCCAGGCCATAGATTCCTCCTCGGCTCAGGGAAACGTCTGCCCTCAGTCAGCAGCATAAGACGTTTCAGAGACTTTCAACCTCCAAGCATCTCCCGTGAAACCAACAGCTTTGCCATGAGGGTGACTGGGCTCTCGTAAGAGCGCTGGGAGCCTTGCCATGTTTGAATTTGCAAGAAGACATAGCTGACACATCCACCCTGGGATTCTTGGTAGTTTTTCAGCAACTTTCAACATTTTCAAATTAAAATCTAAAAAAAAATAATTAGGGATCACTCCCCTGTCAAATGGGAAAAACAGCAGCACAAGCATGTTTTTACTTCCATTTGAAGGACAAGAAAACCAGGGTTCTGGGTGGCCATTTAGGGAGACAGACAGAATCGCAAACCCAAATTTTCCCATCAATCATTCAAAGCCATTTTCCCTACATCCTAACACTCATAAAAAAACATAAAAAAGCTAAGTTCTCTTGAATATAAAGAGACAAAAGGACAGTGTTTGTCGACTTGCTGTCCATGAAGATAACATTCAGTTAATCTTATATCAATACCAAGAGAAATAAGAATTTGGATTCTGCAAAATCATTGCACAGGTTGAATTAGTTGGCCACGTGCACCTCCAGTGACTGTGTTATGTTTCTATGGCGATGAACTGTTTACAGAGTGTCGCGGGCAGGCCAGCCCTCCAGCCGCCATGAGCTGGCCCCGGGCTGGACCGCCAGGAGCCCGGCAGTGCCTTTTTCGTGGGCAGGCCAGCCCGCCAGCCGCCGTGAGCTGGCCCCGGGCTGGACCACCAGGAGCCCAGCAGTGCCTTTTGAGGACGGACTTACAGATCTCAAAGCCAGACTCCACTTTAAAAAAGAAAGTCTTCCCTACTCAAAATTCTTCAGATTTCATTTTCTAACACAAGATGACCCAGTTTCTCTTTTGCTTTTCAAGAACCTTCATGGTGACCACAGACAAAACAGCCACTCTTGTTCTGCACAGTCCTGCAGGTTCCACGGTCAGGGCTGGCCTCACAGGAGCTCACCTCCGCACAGATCCCGCCTCCAAACATGTCAGCTAAAGCCTCTCCATCCCCCTCAGCCGGCCCCACCTGTCCACGTCCTCCCCATCCAGCCCCGTCCCTCACTTCCCTCCCCTCGTCTCCTCCCTCTGCAGCTGGTGTGAAACTCCTCCCAGTAAAATCAGTGAGAATACTGTCGCATACAGGACCCGACTGATGGTGAGAGGGTGCGGGTCCTGCCCGCTGATGCGCTCAGCCTCGAGCCCCAGGCACGCGGTCCCCGAGATCCCCATGATGAGAAGTGTACTCAGGAGAGCACAGGAGGGGGCAGTTATCTGTACAGACATCCCCGGACACGCTGGTTCCTCTGAAGATTTCTCAACTTTCAAAATGTATTTTTGCTTAGTCGTATCCAACTCTTTGCGACCCTATGCACGCTAGGCCACCGGGCTCTTTGTCCATGGGATTCTCCAGGCAAGAATACTGGAGCAGGCTGCCATTTCCTCCTCCAGGGGATCTTCCCGACCCAAGGACAGAACCCATGTCTCTTATGGCTCCTGCATTGGCAGGTGGGTTCTTTACCACTAGCGCCGCCTGGGAAGCCGTGATGGTGCGAAAGTGACCCTCATTCTGCAGACGCTGTACGTGGACTTGTGAACTTCCATCTTTCCTCAGGTGGCAATAACCCGTCTGGTGCTCACTTGTGACGCTGCGCAAGGCCGCGAGACTCAGTTCCCAGTCGGCAGCCCCCACCCCCGTCACACGTCACCACGGAAACACGGACAGCCGCTCTGCGTGTCCTCCAGTGTGGGATTCGGTAAGCAAGCAAGCTATTCGACACTTCGACAACATGTGGGCTTTAGGTGCTGGCCTCGGTGCTCTGAGCACATCTAAGGTGGGCAGGGCTGCATGATGTGCAGTAGGTAGGGTACTGGATTCACTTCTGATTTCCAACTTAAGGGTGCGTTCATCAGGAGGTCATCCCAAGGGAAGGGAGATCTCTCTGGGGAGAACTCACCCAGGCCAGGCATGCGGGAGGGCCTGTGTTGGCCTCAGCGGGGTGTGGGACACAGGGAGGAGATGTGTGTGTACTGGTGGGGTGGGGAGCAGGAGGGGTAACTGAGGCAAGCAGGGGAAAGAGCATACAGAACGGTTCTGACGCATTAAATTACATACATTTCTCAATACACTGAGATAAGAAATATGGTTAGTGCATTGAGAACAGACTTACGGACATGGGGAGGCAGGGAGGAAGGAGAGGGTGGATTGCGTGGAGAGAGCAACGTGGAAACTCATGTTAGTGTAGGTAAAACAGACAGCTGATGGGAACATGCTGTGTGACTCAAGGAGCTCAAACTGGGGCTCTGTAAGACCCTAGAGGCGCGGGATGGGGAGGGAGGTGGGAGGGAGACTCAGGAGGGAGGGGACATATGCAGCTCTACGGCTGATTCATGTTGATGTTTGGCAGAAACCAAAACAATTCTGTAAAGCAATTATCCTTCCATTAAAAAATTTAAAAAAAAGTTTTTAAATAAATACGGTCAGTGGAGCAGAGTTCACGGAGCACGAGGCAATCAGGATGAGATGAGGGAGGGAGGGTTGCATGGGGCCCTAAACCAGCGTCATGTCGAGAAGAAGCCCAGGAAGGACTCTGAGACCCTCCCTCTGGACCACAGGCAGAGGAGGCTGACCCAGGGAGAGGCTGCCGTCGGGTGAGGCACTGGGCTCAGGGCGGGTCAGTGCGGCCTGGAGAGTGATTCCACGGGGGACGGGAGCATCCAGGTGAGTCCAGGTCTCTGCCCTGAGCGTGCAGGGCACATGGACGGTGGTCAGAAGCCCTGGAGAAAGGACGGGGCAGGGTGGAGGCAGCAGAGGGCATCACGGTTTTGCTCCACTCTCTGTAAGTGGGGGCCAGGCCAGAGCTGCGGGGTGGGCAGCTGGGGGGCCCAGACCGCAATCTACCCGTCGCCTCTGGAGCTGCATGGTGATGCGTAAGGGCACTGAGGCCAGGGAAGACTTCGTCCCTTCCAGCTCACTGTGACTTGAGGAGCCCGCAGGCCGTGTGTCTCCTGGGGTGATGGCCTGTGGCCACCTCGTGCGGGCTCCTGGGAGGACGTGGGGCGGCAGGAAGGGTACCAGTCACGGCTTCCCTGCCTTGTTCAGGACAGCCCCCTGGTCCTCGGCAGCTCAGACAGGCTCCACGTTCCCCAGAAACAGTTTCCCCTCAACAATCCAGTTAGCCTAAGACTCAGTGCAAGAGCCTGGCAATAGAACAGTGAGGATAACTGAACAGCGTGTCTGCCTGAACCCATCCCAGAAACGACCTGGTCCCATGCTCACGCGATGCCACGGGGCGCGTCTCCCAGCCACCCGCGCCAGCCCGTGGCTTTCCCTCCACGTGGGAGCCGGCCCTGGCCTGCGCTGGCCGGCGACCGCCTCAGGGGCCTGCTTCTCCTGCGTCATCGCGCGGGCACGGGGGCTGAGAGCAGAACCGGGAAGCCCACGAGGCCGTCTCCTCTTCCCTCCCGCCCCCGCCAGGAAGCCGAGTCCCACTCTTCTTCTCTCATCAGAGTCGGCCCTGAGATCCTCCACTGTACTGGCGTGTGAAGGACTGCCACGCTGCCAAATGCTCCTCTCAACGGACAGCACGAGCTCCCAGCCCAGCCTCGGGCGTCAGCCCGCACCTTTTCCCTCCTCATCTTTATTTCAAAGCCTCCCGTTTGTCCACCTTTTGTGACGCTTCACAGGCTTCCCAGTCTCCCGGCCTCCGATCTGCGGGACACATTGGTCCCTCCAGTGTTGCGTGACTGTGTCTTCAACATCAGTGCTCTGAGGTTTAACAGTCAGGCCAGGTCGCAGGAAGGGTCGGGACCCCTGAACTGTGGCTCATCCAAGTGGGGGTGTGCTGCATGTGTAGATTTCAAGGACTTAGAAAGATGTAAAATATTTCATTTATATTTTCTGTAATGACTGCACACGAAATGCTACTGTTTGATAAAACCCACTGGGTTAGATAGAACATATTATTTAAAATAATTCCATTTTTTATGTTTATAGTGGCTACTACTGATTCATAGCCGCCTGTGTGGCTCTCGTCACGTTCCCGTGGACCACGCCCACCATGACACCTGGTGAGGACGGGGTGGGGGGAGCCACTTGCGGAATCATGACAGGGGGTGCAGGGTCTCTGGAAGGCTGCTTGTCTGGACCCAGGGGAGATGCCATCTGTTTGGGGGGCACAGCTGCGTCCAGATGAGGGGCCAGGTGTTCCCAGAGGGTCTGCTGAGACATCTCACTGTGCAGGGGCAGTTTTTGAACATCTCGAGTAAACAAGGAAAGGAAAGAATGAATTTTCATGCATTTTTACAAGAAGTGCTAGGGAATTCATGTTGCTCCATCAGAAGTTTCACAAATGAAAAGGTTCACATCTGCGTCTCTGTAAACCCAGAGGCGGCCCCGTGGGTGGGGCCCAGCCCAGCCCTGCCCTCATCACCAGGGCACTCAAGGTGCTGGTTCAGCTTGGCCCCAAGCAGGCTCTGCTCTGAGGAGTCCACAGTGTGTAGGAGGAAGCTGACCATCAGTGACACGCGAGAGATACAGGTGAGGGAAGGCTTGTGCAGTTTTACAGACTTAGTGTGCAAGGACATTATCATTTTGTATGTAATTTATTTCAAGCTTTGTGGTTTTCAGCCTACAGCTCCTGCACTTATTTGGTAAGATGTAACCCTAAATCTTGGTGCTACTGCAAATGGCATTGTTTTCTATTTGTCTTCTGCTGTTCAATGCAAGTATACAGAGATACAAGTGTTTGCATTCTGACCTTCTTAAATTCATTAGTTCCAGTATTTTTTTGTGGATTCTGTTGGTTCTAAACAGTTTTACTTCTTCCATCCCAGTATGTGTAAATTTATTAATTTTTCTTTCTTTATCCCACAGGCCACAATCTCAGGTACAGTGCTGAAAGGAACCAGTGGTAAAGCACACCAGCCCTCAGCCCAACCTGTAAGAAAAAGCACCCAGCCTTTCGCCACGGGTTTGTTGTCAGCGGTAAAGTCTTCGTAGCTTCCTTTATCAGATTGAGACAGAGCTGCCTATTTTGTTTGCTGAGAATTTTTTTTTAATTGCACCTGGGTCCTGAATGTCATTAAAACCTTTTCTGCATCTATTGAGATGCCCACACAGTTTTCCTTTCTTGGTGATGCATGTCACATGTTGACATACAAAAATTCCTAATTTTTGTCACACTAAATTTTTACCTATGAGTAGATAAAAGGTATTTTTCATCATGATAATATTGTAACTATCCTAGGATATAATGGTGTAACACTAGGGTACACACCCAAAGGGCAATTTTAATAAACATTTCTGATGTTCAATTATTTTAAAAGAACATTTTTTTCAAAATTTAATATTGAAAACTTTAATAGTAACCTATGCAACAAGAAAAAAACAAACTAGCCCTCATTCAAATAAGGACCAAACAAGTAGCCCCTTCTCATCATTAATATTTAACGCTTTTTGGAAGTTCTGTTAAAATCAATAAGAAAAAAAAAATCACAGAGACTCCCTAGAGAAAAATAAGTAAAGGGCAGGAACAAGATTCCCAGGAGAAAAACAAGTGACCAAAAAGCAGGAAGCGTGTCCAATTTTGCAATCAGAAAATAAATTCAATAGAGGATGATAAAGTGATAGCATTCCCTGCCAATTAGGGAGTCAGATTTTAAAATAATAATGATGCCAATGGAGCGAAGAAATTGGCAGTCTTTGTGGTACAAATTTTGGGAAAAGGTTTTTGCTGAGAGAAGGTAAAGAAATGCTAAATCAACCAACAGATATAAATTGGAGTCCATCAGAAGTTAACAACATGCTCTTTGAAAGACTACTCAGGAAATGCAGTGGAAGCCTCTGATGGAGAGAGAGTATTCGCAAGACACACATCTAAGATCTTGGCCAGAATCTACGAGGAGCTCACAATTCAATAATGAGGCAAGCAATCTCAGTTTTAAAAGAGTGGGCAAAAGATCTGAACAGACACTTCACTGAAAAAAGATATACAGACAGCAGACAAGCCCATGAAGAAATGCACACCACCATTTGTCATTAGGAAGATTGCAATTAGAATCACAGCGAGACAGCACCACACGCCTGCTAGAGTGACCGGGATTCTGACAAACGCCTCCCACAAGAGAGCAAGTGGAGCTCTCCCACATTTCTGGAGGAAATGCCAAATGGTACAGTGACTTTGGAAGACAGGTTTTTTTCTTACAAAGTTAACATAAGCTTACCATACAATCCCACCCCAGGTATTTACCCAAGGGAAATATAAGTATACCTTCACCCAAAGAGCCCTGCGTGAATGTTTCTATTAGTCTTATGCACAGTGGCCCCAAAGTGAACGCAACCCAACTGTCCATCACTGGTGAATGATAAACAAATCGTCAAATATGACATAATAGGGTACTACTCAGAAATTAAGGGGCACAGCTACTTCTGTCCATGCAGCAACATGGGTGAGCCTCAAAAGCACGATGCTGACGGAAGCCAGATGTAAACGTCTGCATGTGAGCACACATCTCTAATTCAAAATGATACACACGCCCCGGTGCTCACTGCAGCGCTATTTACAACAGCCAAGACATGGGGGCCTAAGTGTCCCTCAGCAGAGGAATGGGTAAAGAAGATACGGTACGTATACACAATGGAGTATTACTCAGCCATAGAAAAGACTGAAATATTGCCATTTGCGGCAACATGGATGGGCCTAGGGATGATCATACGGACTGAAGTCAGTCAGACAAAGGAAGACAAATATCTCATGATTCCACTTACATGTAGAATTTTGAAATGATACAAATAAACCTATTTACAAAACAGAAACAGACTCATGGTTACCAAAGGGGAAAGGTGGTGGGGAGGGATAAATTAGGAGTTCGAAATATACACACGACTACATAAAGAAGAGATGGTCAACAAGGACCTACCGCACGGCACACGGGACTCTACTGCATGTTGTGTGATAACCGACAAGGGAAAGACTCTGAAAATGAATGAATATATATATATTTATGTATAACGGAATCACTTTGCTGCACACTTGAAACTAACATCATAAATGGACCATATTTCAATTTTTAAGCAGCCCACATATTGTAAGATGCTACTGATGGACTATTTTAAAGGAAATAAACCAGAGGACATAGATCAGGTCAGTGGCTTCAGGGTCTTGGGAGAGGAAAGAGAATCTGTTGCAAAGGGCAGGAGGAAATCTGTGAGGTGAGGAACGTGTTTTCTCTATTGGTTGCAATCATTGTCAGTACACGACTATATGCATTAGCCAAAACTCATCTGACTGTACATTTCATGAGCACATTTTCGCGTATGTAAGTTACACCTCAATAAACAATGCCCAAGGATAAAGGAGACCAAAATTCCAAACAAGACCTCAAACAGACAAAAAGCGCTTCCTGTGTGTTCTTAAATCGGTGCCACCAGACATCTGCTCCTACAGATCACGGCTTCGGGTCCCTGTGTGTCGCGCTCAGTCGTGTCTGACTCTGTGACCCTATGGACTGAATCCTCCCGGGCTCCTCTGTCCACGGGGATTCCCCAGGCAAGAATGCTGGAGTGGGCTGCCATGCCCTCCTCCAGGGGATCTTCCCGATTCAGAGGTGGAACCGGCATCTCTTATGCCTCCTATGTTGGCAGGTGGGTTCTTTACCACTAGCGCCATCTGGGAAGCCCCCTTTACTGGGTCCCACTAAATGCAAACACCTCCCCAGTGTGGGAAAGGGCAGAACCTTCCCCATCCCTGGTGCCCCCTCGCCCTTCCACCGTGTGAAGATCACAGGCCGCATGAACATCATGTAAAAATGGTTCCGAAAGCCCTGTTTCCTGTAAAGGGTCTGGGCCCTTTCAGAAAACAGCTTTGGAAGAACAGTTTAACTAATGACTCTCTGAGGAAGAGGAAAGGAGAAGACTTTGGGGTGCTTTGTACTCAAATGTGGTAAATGTCCACTGAAACCATAAAGGAACTAAAATTAAAACCTGAATAAAATATGGCAGCACATACCAAGACCACATAACAATCTATTTAAAACTCAATAAAGATCTCAATAATAAGTCCCCCAGGTGTCCTTTCTACCACTCCAACTTGCAGTTTCTTATTGAAAAAGCATCTGACAAGCTCATCTGATCCTAGCTCCTGACGAGTGGCCCGAGCATGCAAGCATGATACGACTTCACACACTGCGTGAATCGGCAGTGTTCTCTTTACGTGGTCTTCAGAATTCTTTAAAACTCATTTTTTGGACATTACCATAAGCCTATCAGATAATCTGTAGGTCTCATTTCACAAATGAAAAACAATATTTTCCTCTCTTTTCTTGGAGGAAAATAGCCCTGGTTGTGGGCAGAGGCCACACCCAGGTCCCTGACGCTTTTCATCACCTCGTATCGCGCTGCTGGGAGATGGAGCTGGAGGCAAGCATCCTGTCAGGCTGTCCGCGGGGCCTCTTCCCCTCCCGTCACCCGTCCCCACGCACCCTCTGTCCTGGCTCAAGAGATGGCAGGAGGAAGAGGTGCTTTCTGATTTTCCTAGTCCACCGGGTGGGGGAGATCGCCAATCAGGGAATTTCCGGAGGGTGTGGAGTGGTGCACGTGGGGAGCATTCCAACTGGAATTCTGCACCCACCCCTGGGTGGTCTCGAGACTCCAGGCATGGAGGGACCTCCAAGTTCCCCATAAACATCCGAACTCCAGGGCCTTCCTTCAGGTTCCCCTGGGCGGGAGGGGTCTTCCTGTCCACTGCGGCCTCCGCTGAGCGTCCACCTCTTTGTCTGCAGGCCCAGAAGAGGCACAGCGATTCTCAGGCTTCCAGATGAGAGCATTTTGGGCAAAAGCAGCCGCGACCTGGGCAGTGCCGCCGGTTGAGTCCTGGCGAGAGGAGGGCGAGCGGAGCCGCACGCAGGGTCACCCGAGAGGCTCCCAAGACCCACGCCAGCGTCCCGCCGCCCAGGCCCGCTCCAGTCTCTGTGGGGGCAGCCGTGGCACGGGGCTTCTGCAAGCGCTTGGGCGGGCTCAGCGCACAGTAAACCCTGGGACCCACTGAGCAGCCCGAAGCAGAAGGGGAGGGTCCTTCAGGGGACAGGGCTCAGCCAGGGCACGCATGACCACACACGGCCTGGGCTCCAGTCTGACGGCCTCCTCCTCAGGTCCCGGAAATGCTGCGTCACCGGGTCCCTCCTGACATCTGAGAAAGACATGAGGTGTGGAGCCAGTGCCCCAGAAGGGCAGCTCTTCACGCAGCCTGGACTGCCCCCCAGACACACGCAAATCACTCACGGACCCAAACACCTGTGAGGGCCGGAGGTGAAGAGGGCGACAGAGGAGGAGATGGCTGGAGGGCATCACCGACGCGACGGACATGAGTGTGAGCAAGCTCCGGGAGTTGGTGATGGACAGGGAGGCCTGGTGTGCTGCAGTCCATGGGGTCACAAAGAGTCAGACACGACTGAGCGACTGAACAGCAATGACACAGACACACCCACACACACACACAGGCCCTCACACAGAAAGCACACCTGAACACGGGCACAACCACACGCTCACGTGTGCAGTCACACACTCACACACACACACACAGAGTCAGTCCCCTCTCTCTTCCTGGGATCCTGTGTCCAACCTGGGGAGCTGAGACCACGTCCGGGGGTCCAGGAGGTCATGCAGAGATGCCGTCTCTAGGTGTCAGCAGGCGGCGAGCAGCCACCCTGGGACCCCCGTGCTCGCTGGAGGACGACGACCCTGTGCCCTGCCCTCACCCTCAGACGGGCCGAATCAGACGGCGCCGGCCACGAAGAGGCAGGACGCTCATCTCAGCCCCACGGGGGCCTCCCTGAGTAGACTCCCAGGAATCGGGATCATTAAGACCAAGTCACCAGAGGAGCCCTTGCCAGCTGCCAGCCGGCTCATCAACCTGCCACCGAGAACTCTGGGAGGATCTTCCTGCCTCCCTGGACCTCAGAGGCCTCCTTTCAGCCTCGTCTCCTCAGGTCTCAGCCCCTAACCTGGCACCCCTCCCCTCTTCATCACCAGGTCACAGTCCAGAGGATGCCCTTCAACACCCAGGTGTGTGTGCTCACGCAGGACGAGGCCAAAGGCGGGGGTCTCAGACGTGTCCCCTCTGCTGCCGACCCCAGCCCCCAGGAGCACGCATTCGGTCAGCACTTGCAGGAGTGAACGGGTGGACCCGCAGGCTCCCCGAGTGTCTCTGGTCCCTCCGTGGGACGCTCACGACGCTGGGTGCCGCGGGACCCTGGAGCTGTCGTGCTTTCTCTCCACCCTGACCTCAGCACCAGCAGTACGGGGAGGAGTGGACACCTCTTCTTCTCTCGCGTTTCCACTCCAGGTGGTGGTTGCAGAACTGAGTCTCCTAAGGTGAGGCCAGAGTCCGGAGAAGCAACAAGGTTCTAGAAGGTCCAGGGTGGTTGCTGGGCCCCGTCAACCTCAGGATGGGACACCGAGGTGAGGGGCTCTGTGGTCCAGGCCAGGGAGCTCTCAGCCTGGGGGAGGGGGTGGCGCTTTTGTCGTGGACTCGGCGGAACCCTGCATCCGTGGAGCCCCTGTTGGGGCTTTCCTCCAGCTCGGAAGTGGAGGAGCCTGGGAGAACCACTTAAACCATCTTGTACCTCACAGGGCTCACCGCCTCAAAGAGCCCTGCGCCGAGCTTCATTAATTAATGTTTGCAAAGTGCTCTGGGCTCCGCGGATGAAAGGGCACTCGAGCAGTGCAACGTGTTATTATTATTATGAAAATGGATTGGCAGCCAGGCCAGATGCTGAATGCAGATAGAGCCTGATAAAAGATGGGCCACAAAAGAAGAAAAAGTTAATAAGGATGTTTCGGGTGTGCTGCTAATGGTCTCCCTGAAATTACTCCTCTCTCCTGTAATGATGATTTTGAACAGAGATAGGATCTTAACTGCTTGCAGAACCAAAGGGTATTTCCATGGCAGGCGTTCGGAGGACGCAGAGGCAGCTACAAAATAACCCAACCCCAGCCCCGCCTGGCACAGGGCACCATCACCCGTCTCCCAGCTGCAGCAGGATCGAGCTGGGGCTCTTAGATGATTAGAGCACAGTTAATGGGTTATCTGGGCCTCCATGTGGCAAGCTCCATGTTCAAAGGTGCCCTGAGAAAGCCTGCAATGAATGAAGAGTTAAGTGGAGAGAAGCGAATCCCGCAGCACGTGGTCCCAGCCTGGGTCCTGCGCGGCCAGCTGCAGACGCGAGTGCCCCAGAGCAAGTCCGGACACGCACGCCTTGATTAAGTCTTTCTTAAAACCCAGAAGTTAACTGTCTCCTGAAGTATTTGGGGGTGTTGAAACATGTCACAGCTGACAGAAAGTCAGGTTTGAAAGTCCTGGCACAAAGTCGCACTGGGTAGCTTGGCTCTGTTTCTGCCCAGGAAGGAAAAACGTAAAAATAAAAACCCCGCTGCCACGCAAACACCTTATTCTCTACACGCAGTGAAGCTGCTGAAGGCTGTAAGTTCTGAGAGGACGAGCCTGCCGTTCTGACCCCAGATGGGCCCAGAGAGATGAGGCCCCTTGGCTGAAGCCACACGTCTAGGACTGCAGGACCCTGGTGTCTAGGGGGTTGCCCCAAATCAAAGTTTCAGGAGAGACTCCTCTGCTCTGTTAATTTTTTAAATTTTATTGGAGTATGGTTGGTTAACAATGCTGTGTGACTTTCAGGTATACAGCAAAGTGATTCATTTATACACATACAAGAAAACGGATACATGTATACCCGAAGCTTAGCTGTATACCTGAAACTAACACATCATGCAAATCAAGTCTACTCCAATAAAATTTTTTAAAACCTAGACAGTGTATAAAAAGCAGAGACATCACTTTGATAACAAAGGTCCATATAATCAAAGCTATGGTTTTTCCAGTAGTCATGTATGAATGTGAGAGTTGGACTGTAAAGAAGGCTGAGCGCCAAAGAATTGATGCTTTTGAACTGTGGTATTGGAGAAGACTCTTGAGAGTCCCTTGGACTACAAGGAGATCAAACCAGTCCATCCTAAAGGAAATTAATAGTGAATATTCTTTGGAAGGACTGTTGCTGAAGCGTCAATACTTTGGTCACCTGACATGAAGAGCTGATTCAATGGAAAAGAACTTGATGCTTGGAAAAACTGAAGGCAAAAGGAAGAGGGGATGGCAGAAGATGAGATGGTTGGATGGCATCACTGACTCAATGGACATGAGTTTGAGCAAGCTCTGGGAGACAGTGAAGGACAGAGGAGCCTGGCAGGCTTCAGTCCACGGGGTCACAAAGAGCTGGACACGACTTAGTGACTGAACAACAACAACAAAACAACAAATTCTTTTTCAGATTCTTTTCTCAAATAGGTTATCACAGAAAACCGAGTCGAGTTCCCTGTGCTACACAGTAGGTCCTTGTTAGTCATCTATGCTATATATAGCAGTGTTGTTTATAAAACCCAAGCTCCTGTTCCACCCCTCCTCCCGTTTCCCCTTGGTAACCGTAAGTTACATGTGAGTATATCTGCATCAATGTCTGCCAGTCTGTTTTGTAAATACATTCATTTATGTTCATTTTTAAAAAAAAAATAGATTCCACGTATGAGCAATACCCTGTGATATCAAAGGGCCATCCAACAGCAAGGGGTCCACGGCGTGCCATCCCTCTGGACATCATCTGTAGCTGTTGTGCAGGGCTGTCAGAGTGCCGGTCCTACTCGGCCCTTGACCTGGGCTAACCCTGGAGAGCAGGTGCAAGTCCACGCTCCTCCCACTGGGACGAGGGCTCCAGGCGACCGACGGGTGGAACCAGCCCCGGCAGGTCCCAGGGCCCCTCCACGTCTGTGGGTCTCCATGTCGCGTGTCGTCATCTCTCGTCTTCTAACCTTCCGTCATCCGTTTTCATCCTGATGGTTCATCTGAGATGAGCATTTCTTCCCTCCTAAGTTGTAACTTTTTTTTTGTTGTTTAATCACTCAGTCGTGTCTGACTCTTTTGCAACTCCATTGACTGCAGCCCGCCAGGCTCCTGTGTCCATGGGTTTTCCCAGGCAAGAGTACTGGAGTTGGTTGCCATTCCCTTCTCCAAGGGCTCTTCCCAACCCAGGAATTGAACCCGCATCTTCTGTGTCTTCTGCATTGGCAGGAGGATCCGCCTGGGAAGCCCTAGTGGTCACTCACTTGGTAGCAAGCACAGGATTCATGTTCTCTGTGGTTCTCGGTGGTGATGAGTAAAAATAACATGTGTGTAGTTCCTGCTGATGTGTCTGAAATCTGCAAGGATTTCAGAGTGGCTCTGCATGTGTGTGAAAGTGCAAGAGTGTGCAAGCCTCAGGACTTAGGTGCACAGCCTCTGAAAGAAAGCATGAAAGGGGAACCAGAGGGGGAGGAAATAAGCGCAAGTAAAACTAAGTCATCTGTAAGTATTCACAAACGGAAGTGGAGATCAGAAGGGGCCTTCAGGTCAGCTAGAGACCCCACCCTCGTTTGTAATCAAATTGGAGTCAGAACCCAGACGGATGGTGACCGGCCCAGGGACGAGATGGACAGCGGAGGAGGCAGGACCAGGTGTCTGGAAACAGAGCCCACTGTTCTCATAAGGCCGTGAGGACACTGTGTCCCAGTGGAATCATCAGTGTTTGAGGAAGTGACCATTGAAATAGAGTGTCGGTGTGGCTTTTACTAAGAATGCTAAGATTTCATGTTTCTTGGAATTACAGTATCTTGAGAAGCTTTGGCAAAGGACACGGAACCAAATGTTCGAGAAATTGTGTCCTTAGCGCCGTCATCAGTTCTCCCTAACTTTCAGACAGTGGAGCCTTTAAAACCAACAGCCAAGTCTCAAGACCAAGGTCAGTTACATGTTACTGACACAGAAGGAACGCTTCATTTCGCAGAAGGGATGGGAGCTCCCAAATCCGCCAGAAGGAGGGTTTTTGTACTAGAAGTCATGCTTCTCAAGTGGAGCGTCACTGCAGCATGAGAGCTGGGACTGGCACACGTCGCTGGATCTGTGTGTGTGTTGCCTCCAGCCACCATAAAGATGCAGTGGGAAGGAGCACGTCCCGCAAGCACAGTGTTTTGCGATCACCGGTGTGCGAGGCATGACGACTAAAACACGAAACACCCGGGGGGCGGTAGCCTAGGTCCTCAGCCCTCTGTGCCTTCCAGCTTGCACTGGCTACTCTGCTTTCATGTCTCCACGCAGACCTGAGAATCCGTTGATGCCTTGTAAGCGACATGCTGGGCTTGTTGAATCTGTAGATTGAACTGGGAAGAACCGACATCTTAACAAAACTGCACCTTGCTGATTTTCTGTTTCTTAATATTAAAGGAGGACTATAATTCAATCAAGTCTGACAAGCTCCTTGGGAAACAAAAGGGACCATGTAAATCTGATGAGATGAAAACCCCAAAAGTATAAAACCTCAGCTGAGACCTGAAATCTGGCTCAGGTAAACATTTCAGCTGAAAAAAACATATGTCATCTAGTACAAAAGCCTTATAAAATCCTCAGATCAATGCTAACTTTCTAAATTAATACTAACCTATTTATGAATTAATGTATTAAGATTCAGTACACTTCAGTCCCTCAGTCATGTTCAACTCTTTGTGACCCCATGGACTGCAGCATGCCAGGCCTCCCTGTCCATCACCAACTCCTGGAGCTTGCCCAAAGTCATGTCCATCAAGTTGGTGATGCCACCCAGTCATCTCATCCTCTGTCGTCCCCTTCTCCTCCTGCCTTCAATCTTTCCCAACATCAGCCTCTTTTCAAATGAGTCAGTTCTTCCCATCAGGTGGCCAAAGTTTTGGAGTTTTAGCTTCAGCATCATTCCTTCCAATGAATATTTAGGACTAATCTTCAGAGTGGACTGGTTGGATCTTCTTGCAGTCCAAGGGACTCTCAAAAGTCTTCTCCAACACCACAGTTCAAAAGCATCAATTCTTCGGTGCTCAGCTTTTTTATAGTCCAACTCTCACAGCCATACATGACTACCGAAAAAAACATAGTTTTGACTAGATGTACCTTTTTATATTAAAATGAACATTAAACTGTCAGATTAAAATAATTTAACATTTAATTAATTAAATAGAAGAATGAATGATTCTTACACACTGCTATATTTAAAATGGATCACGAACAAGGACTCTCTGTGCACATGGAGCTGTGCTCAGTGTCTTGTGGCAGCCTGGGTGGGAGGGGGCCTTGGGAGAGAACGGGAATCTGTGTTCTGTGGCTGAGCCCCTTCCCTGTTCACCTGAACCTATCGCGACGTTGTTAATCGGCTATGAAAAGTGAAAGTGTAGTCACTCAGTGTCTGACTCTCTGTGACCCCATAGACTTTAGCTCTTCCAGGCTCCTCTGGCCATGAAATTCCCCAGGCAAGAATACTGGAGTGGGTTGCCATTCCCTTCTCCAGGGGAT
Organism: Bos grunniens; assembly: GCF_055505025.1. NCBI lineage: Eukaryota > Metazoa > Chordata > Mammalia > Artiodactyla > Bovidae > Bos > Bos grunniens. The sequence continues at coordinate 2,354,500 of NC_141168.1, read as the reverse complement.
CTTCTCAATCCAGGGATTGGACCTGGGTCTCCTGTACTGTAGGTGGAAAGTTTAAAAAGTAATGATAATTGATTATTTAATAGTAATGATTATTTAATAACCAGTGATAAGTAAACTCAGCTTAACATATTAGTTTATTTAATAAATTCCCAAATCGATGTGAATTTCTTTGACATGCACTAAGGCACAGTTTCCATCCTGTCCTGTTCTTACCTCTGCTACTTGGATGCTAATCTTTTGCACATTTCACGTGCTTTAGCCCTAACTGGTGTGTTAGTACAGTGAGCAGCTGCCTGAGGCGATTAATACACAGGACAGGCGTATGCATCACTCAGGGAGCCAGGCTCTGTTTTTTGGGTCATTCAGGCCCTGGGCTCCTGTTGCTGTGAGACGTAAGAGCCTGTCTGGCCCCGTCAGGGCAAAGGAAAGAGAAAACGAACTCATCAGGTCAGCTGCCGTTTGGGGTGGTCTGATTACCGCTGTAATGGGAGTAGGCTATCTTATCCATGCGGTCCCTTATCACTGGAAATGAAATCACGCCTATTACGTTGTCAGGGGGGAAATGAGGGAGGCGACTACAGAGAGTGATCTGACCTCCGGTCTGAGGACTGCCTCTTGATTTGGGGGAAGCAGCTGTAAAAGACACACTGGGACACAGGGAAAATCCACGTGGATCAGGTAACAGACGGTGCCAGGGAGCCAGCATCACCAGGCAGGCATTTGTCACTGTGGGACGAGGAAAACTGTGCCTATATTTTAGAGATGCGTACTGAAGAAATCAGGGATAAATTGTCAGTATGTCTCAACTTACTCCAAAGTGTCACTGCAGAGAAGTAGCTAAAGAAAGCATAGCCAGGCAGGTCACAGTAATAGAATATTACTATTCTATTCTCTTTATTTTTTCTTTATGTTTGAAATTTTTCTTAGAAAGATAATATACACTTTATTAAAATGGGAAGGTGCTGGATGTATTCTCTGGGACACTGGGGAACACGTGGAGACCAGGCAGGAGGCTGGACACGGAGTGTTCACACCTGCGTTCTAGACAAGATTCTGAGGCTTTTAAGTCCTTCACAGTCAAGTGATTTTTTCAAGTCCCAGGAAGAAAAGTCACAACTGGTTAATATTCAGAGGGTGGGTTAAAAAAATGGTTCCAGTCTAATGATAGAGGAAAGTTACCTACAGAACTTAACTTGCGACCCCATGGACTATGCAGGCCATGGAATTCTCCAGGCCAGAAGACTGGAGTGGGCAGCCTTTCCCTTCTCAGGGGATCTTCCCAACCCAGGGATCGAACCCAGGTCTTCCACCTCTCAAGCAGATTCTTTACCAGCTCAGCCACAAAGGAAGCCCAGAACTTAACTTAAAACCACACAAATCACAGAGAATCCGTGCTCTGACTCTGGGGGTGACGTCACTGTCCACTAGTCTGTCAGCTCATCGACGTCTGTCTGTCCATTTGTCTCTCTCCCTTTCTCTCTAGTCTTATGACCCTTGACAAGTACCCATCAGAATAGGCTACTCAAGTGCCACTTTGACCTTGTCAGGCCCCAGGTACCAACTGTCCTTCAGAGGCTCCTGGGCTCCTAAGGCCTGGCTCAAGCATCCTGCCCCAACCCGCTTCGTTTCTTGGTACTTACCTCCTGTCATTGCTGGACCTGCCCTCCCTGGGCCTGAGTCTCATCCAGTCCCTCTCCAAGTGGCCACACAGGTACACACGTGTGTGCACGCACGCCTCCTGCTCCCAGCACCCTGTGAATCTCCATTGCCCTTGGAAACCGTCTGCCATCTCCCCCGGGGTGCTTCCAACAGCCTCCAGGTAGGCCAGGTACCTCCGTCTCCTGCATGCTCCCAGAATCAGGCGGCACCCGTGCCTGTGAACTCACCCTGGGCCTGAAAGAGCCAGAGTGGGCAGCAGGGCCCCCCTCCCTCTCTGCACCCCCAGCCTCATCTCAGCGCTGATGCCAGGAGACGGCATCCTACAGCGAACTAAAGTGAAACTAAGCCGGGAAATGTTGTCATGAAGACGTCTAGGAAGCCCGGAGGTAGATGTTCTCAGGTCAGAGTCTTCCCACGGTCCTCAGCCCCCACCCATGTGCCCTTTGCTTCTTGGAGGGCCGATGTTTTCTATTCCCAATTTTACTTGGTTTCCTCACCACCTCCCAGATGTTAAAAAAACAAAGGAGGCAGGACCTGTGGCTTTCAGGTGCTACCCAGGTGGCACCAGTGGTAAAGAACATGCCAGTCAGTGCAGGAGACGTGAGACACGGGTTCTATCCCTGGGCCTGGAAGATCCCCTGGAGGAGGGCATGGCAACCTGCTCCAGTACTCTTGCCTGGAGAATCCCATGGACAGAGGAGCCTGGCGGGTTACAGTCCATGGGGTCGCAGAGTCAGACATGACTGAGCAACTTAGCACACGTGGGATTTACGATCTTACTAAGTAGCTATCTGTAGAAATACACATGGATGTTCATCGGGTTAGATCTCCCGTCCGTGTCTTCTGGTTTAACAAGAGGTGCCTCGCTACCCTTTGAAAAAACAAACAGAAAAAGAGGTGCGAGGACAGACGTCTCCAGGCAGTAATTTCTGCACCATCACAGGAAGGACCACGCCACGGCCGAGAAGGACCTGGCTCGTGTCCCCTCCAGCTGCTGAGAGGAGACTGCTCTGACAGTCCCAGTTCTGGTATTTGCTTGGCTTCCGAGAGCTGGTATTTGGGGATGTGCCTAGAATTCTGACACCCTTTAAAGGGAATCTCACCCTCCTCCAGGACGGTGACTGGGTGTTGGAAATACCAGCAACGTGCCTTTTGATTATTTTGGAAATCTATGTGTTCGTTTTCACCTGGCTCTTTTTAAACTGCTACTATTTACATTATATGTTGTGATTTTTTCAATCTGTTTCTGCCAAAGATGTCAAAGAAATGATTTCAGTCTTTCAAAAGAGCTTTAATTCTGCACATGCTTGACCTGTGAGTTTGGTTTGCAGTGAGCTGTCCATTCACTGCCCAGAATCGCTCCTAGACTGCTCTGAGGTTCGTGTCTGTGCTGGCGACCTTAATCCATGCGCCGCCTCCCACCACCCGTGACCCTGGCTCAGCCTCCAGCAAGAGCGGGGCTGCAGGGACTCCGAGACGCTCAGACCCTCGAGCTGCTGTGGGTGCAGTAACTGTGGAATATGTCTAGTCCTGTGGGTTTATTTGTCCCCTATCAAGTCAACAGGACTGATAATGTAGGCATAGACACTGAAATACCCTATTAACACACTGAGGAAAAAAACTGCCATACAGATTGTTACATGGATATTCAAAGATGCGGATTCTCGGTTAGGTGGGTCGGTTTGCTGTACCTGAAATCCTTTTATTTTGAAGTTGAGAAGAGTATTTTGTTTATTTTTGGTTTTGTTTCTTCTTTTCCATCTATCACAGGATGGTGACTGCAGTTCCCTCTTCTGTGCAGTACCTCATATCCATCCCATAATCATAGTTGGCATCTGCTGATCCAAACTCCCACTCCTTCCCTCCTCAGCCCCCCGCCCCCTTGGAAACCACAAGTATAGAGAACAGTGGGGCTTTTTTAAATGAAAATGTAGGTACTGAAGGTATGTGACATGGTGATCTGAACACACACAATGACGTGACCGCAGTGATGCTCACTGACAACCGTCTCCTCTCACGGCTGGTTCTCCGCGTGTGCGACAGGCACAGGAAACGCAGACCGTCACCAGCATCAGCGCGGAGTCCGTCGTGCGGGTCCCCAGGCCCACTCCATCCCCTCGACCCCCTCCTCCTGCACAACGGCCACGCCGTACCCTGTGGCCAACCTCTCCCCTTGCCCTCCACCCCAGGCGACCACTGCTCTGCTCTCGGCCGCCACATATCTGACTCCTTTGGGTCCCAGCTGTAAACGCGATCCCGCAGCTTCTGTCCGGTTTATTTCACATGGCATAATGTCCCGCAGGTTCTCGCATGTTACGTGATAGAGACACACACAGAGTGTGCACACAGGTGTCACACACCCGTCTCCTCCTTCCATCTGTCACCTGCGGCCTGGCTGGTGTGACTCAGACTCCCCCCTCAAGCTCACCCCAGCACTCTGGGTCCGGGTCCTTCATCAGTCCCAGCCTGGCTCCGCCTCCCGGCTTCTCGGTCCTGGGGTGCCTTCCCTCCACTGTCGTGCTTCGGGCCTGAGGCTCTGCAGCCTCTCGTCCACACACGTGAGCGTAGACCCCTGATCGTCTCTGAGACTCTCCTTTCAGCGGCCACGAAAAGACACGTTTACTTTCAGTTCCCTTCAGTTGCATCTAGTTGTCACTTCAGGATATTCTGGATAAATCAGTGAACTTTCCTCTAGCTTCTCATGGCAATTTTGAATCAGGGAATACCAAAATTTCACTATGGCGCCCACATGTGCATTTTCCACCATGCATTTGATACGTTTTCTGAAGAATTTAACTCTGGTGACTGGGTGCCTTACGGCCACCACACCAGGAGCCCCATTCTCTCCTTCAATCCCTGTGGGGAAAGATCAGGTATCTTTCTTTACGGGAATGAACCTGGAGATGCAAACTATTCTTGCCAGATTGCTGGACACTCGTTGAGGACAGGCTTATGACGGGTACAAAGATGAGTGAGCACTCTCTTACACTGCTACATTCTAGACAAACCAGAGACTGGGGCTGATTCGAAAAGCTGGGACTCAAAGCACGCTTGCTCTGAGAAACTCAAGAACGAGGTCAAGAGTTTGGCTGTCTCTCAAAGAAAAGTGAATTTCCCACATTTTGATTTCCAGGCCCCCGGTTGGTGCTGGACGGATTCTCACATGGTGCGCTCTGCAGGACACCTTCCCAGAATAATCCGGAGCTCGGGGGCAGGGCTTGCAACGTGAGCCACCCCTCAGCCTCAGCCCGTGAGCAGCCAGCAAAGATGCACTCTGAGTATACACTAAATGGACATCTTGGCCGGGAAATGACAAGTCAGCAGTGGCTGCAGCATCCTTGAGAGTGAAGGGCAATGATACAGACGGGATGGAGGCGGGAAGCAGAGCGAATTGTCCTTGGGACCCAGCCTCTCCTGGGTTCACATCCACTTCTCCGTTCTGAAGGGTTCCAGTCTCGTCAGCTTTTTTCTCACTTCTCTGTCCGGAGAACCATTCCCAGTCTGTCAGAGGTCTCACCATGTCTCGAGTACCCATCCTATTTAAGGAATTTTAAGAAAATGCCAGATCTTTCATGACTTAGAGTACTTGACATTCTCTCTGAACAAAACCAGCTGTTGAAGGATTTTAAATCCATGCAACCTTTGGTACAAAACAAGATGCAGTGTGAAGGACTCAAAAGGATCTTGGGCAATCAAGACCTAAAGAAAGTAAGACAGTGTGGTGATAGTTGCTCAATCGAGTCTGACTCTGTGACCCCATGGACTGTATTCCACCAGGCTCCTCTGTCCAGGGGATTCTCTAGGCAAGAATACTGGAGTGAGTAGCCATTCCCTTCTCCAGGGGATCTTCCTGATCAGGGATCCAGGCCAGGTCTCCTACACAGAAGGAAAGAAGGCAGATTCTTTACAGTCTGAGCCACCAGAAAATTGAGATAGGACCCCAGGAAATAATTATCTTTTCTACTGAAGTATAGTTTGATACAATAGGATCATTAGTCAGTCGGTCAGTTCAGTTGCTCAGTCATATCCAACTCTTTGCGACCCCATGGACTGCAGCACACCAGACTTCCCTGTCCATCACCAACTCCCAGAGCTGGTTCAAACATGTCCATTGAGTTGCTGATGCCATCCAGCCATCTCACCCTCTGTCGTCCCCTTCTCCTCCTGCCTTCAGGCTTTCCCAGCATCAGGGCCTTTTCTAATGAGTCAGTTGGCTAGTCAGTTGCACCAGGTGGCCAAAGTATTGGAGGTTCAGCTTCAGCATCAGTCCCAGTGAATATTTAGGACTTACTTCTTTTAGGATTTACTGGTTTGATCTCTTTGCAGTCCAAGGGACTCTCAAAAGTCTTCTCCAGCAACACAGTTCAAAAGCATCAATCCTTTGGCACTCAGCTTTCTCTATGGTCCAACTCTCACATCCATACATGACTACTGGAAAAACCATAGCTTTGATTAGACGGACCTTTGTCGGCAAAGTAACATCTCTGCTTTTTAATATGCTGTCTAGGTTTGTCATAGCTTTTCTCGCATGGAGGAAGGGTCTTTTAATTTCATGCCTGCAGTCACCATCTGCAGTGATTTTGGAGCCCAAGAAAATAAAGTCTGTCACTATTTCCACTGTTTCCCCATCTATTTGCCAGGAAGTGATGGTACCAGATGCCATGATCTTTGTTTTTTGAATGTTGAGTTTTAAGCCAGCTTTTTTACTCTCCACTTTCACCTTCATCAAGAGGCTCTTTAGTTCTTCTTCACTTTCTGCCATAAGGATGGTATCATCTGTGTATCTGAGGTTATTGATATTTCTCCCTGCAATCTTGACTCCAGCTTGTGCTTCATCCAGCCCAGCATTTCTCATGATGTACTCTGCACAGAAGTTAAATAAGCAGGGTGACAATATACAGACTTGATGTACTTCTTTCCCAATTTGGAACCAGTCTGTTGGTCTATGTCCAGTTCTAACCAGTGCTTCTTGACCTGCATACAGATTTCTCAGGAGGCAGGTAAGGTGGCCTGGTATTCCCATCTTTTGAAGAATTTTCCACAGTTTGTTATGATCCACACAGTCAAAGGCTTTAGTGTAGTTAATGAAACAGAAGTAGATGTTTTTCTGGAATTCTCTTGCTTTTTCTATGATCCAACAGATGTTGGCAGTTTGATCTCTGGTTCCTCTGCCTTTTCTCAAGCCAGCTTGAAATCTGGAAGTTCTGGGTTCACATACTGGTGAAGCCTTGCTTACAGAATTTTGAGCGATACTTTGTTAGCATGTGAGATGAGAGCAATTGTGCAGTAGTTTGATCATATGCTCAAATATTTCTGAAGATCCTGAAATAATAACCAGATGTGTGGACCTAGAAAGCACGAGAGTATTGCTGAACAGGAATACTGGGCGAAGAAATGGTGTAACTAGCAACATGCAACGTTTACCCAGAATTAGCAGGGAACGGCCTTTACTCCTCTCCGGGTCACTGCTCAGTGAGCAAAGTTGGTGAATGGATTCTAAATGACCTTTCTTGAAGACAGTGCAATGTGGTTCGAGGTCATCGTTTCAGAGCTTAGCGATGACCACCTCTGACTCCCGGTGGATGTGAATGTCCATGTTATTCTGGGGACTGTCGTAAATACAGGACACCACGCTGTAGCTGAAATGACTCCAGAAAAGCCCTTTTTTTTTATTTGCTCTTTAATTTTAAAAGAGTGTGTGTCATAATTTGTGATAATATTGTACACGACATATACAATACTTTGGCCACCTGATGTGAAGACCCAACTCATTAGAAGAGACCCTGATGCTGGGAAAGACTGAAGGCAGGAGGAGAAGGGGACGACAGAGGATGAGATGACTGGGTGGCATCACCTGCTAAATGGATATGAGTTTGAGCAAATTCCAGGAGATGGTGAAGGACAAGGAAGCCTGGCGTGCTGCCATCCATGGGGTCACAAAGGGTCAGATACGACTTAGCGACTGAACAACAGCGCTGTACATGAAAGTGTTAACTGCAGCTGGATGGAAGAAAATCCAAGGGGGAAATTTCGATGGGAATGAAAAAAGTAACATTTCTCCTTCATCTCCAGCCCTCTCCATAGCAGGAACACCCCGTGCCGTTCCCCAAAGGCACCATCCATCCCTTGGTTCTCCAGAAAAAATCTGAGCTCTGTCTGTGATAAGGTCAAGAATTAATACTGAAACAAATTATACAACTGCTCAAATTGAGAACCAATTCAGGAGAAATTCTGTAGGGGTCAAGAAGGCTGGTCCGTCCATTCTCAAGCCCAGCTCCTCGACTTCCTAGCCCCTGATCTCCTCCAAGCTCCGGTCCCCCATCTGCAGAGTAAGGACAGTGACCGCAGTGATGACAGCGGCCCCTTCTCACCGTTCAGGGCCGTCACTCGGCCCGGGCCTCTCAGGACGTGTCCTCTGCCCTGAGGACTGTCGCCTCCTGCGTCCGGATGGCTGGCACGAGGGTCTGCACCCTGGTGACGCAGGACGACATGGACAACAGCGTGACTAGGTGGATTCTCAGCCGGCTGAGCCGTAAATATACTGCCAAGAGCACGTGGATTTAATCATCCTGGAGGAAGGCTCTGTAAGGCCAGCTTTTGAGTTAAACCAGGTTCCATTTCAGTGTATTTGTGAATCGACTGGATGAAGAGAGAGGCGGCTTGTCCTTGACTGAAGAAAAGCCCTTCTCTGAGCTGGGAGGTCACATTCTTCAGCTGCAAGCACATCGGAGGAGCAGCATGGGAGGCCGCCTGGGCCCTCCTTAATCAATGAAGACAAGACACTGCAGCCGGATCAGCCTCCGATTCTAAAATAAAATGTGCTTCACCAAGCTGCAGACGACACACAGAGGCAGGGGAGGCAGCATTAAACCAACAGTGACTCAGAAGCCAAGCCGCGTGCCAAGCAAGCCGGCAGCTCAGCCTGAAGGACGGGGGAGCCCTGCTCTCGGATTTACAAACCCACTGCGGAGCCCAGGATCAGGAAGCCTGGCCTCACCTCTAACTACTGCGCGTGTGAGTGCCTCTGGGGGCTGTTGTAAATGCAAGACACCAGGCTGAAGGTGAAGTGACTCCAGAAAAGCACGTTTTTTTTCACTTATTTGCTCTTTAAGTTTAAAATACATAAACCTGAAGGTCTGGGTTGCATGACAGATTCAAGGGGCCTTCACAGCAACGCAGACCACACAATGGAAGGCTGCTTAAAACAGACCCAGTCAACTTACACAGGTGGATGCTCAGAGAAAACCGTGAAACCAGCACCCCTCTGCCTCGTGCTCAGGTACTCAGTCGTGTCCGACTCTTTGCGACCCCCTGGACTGTGGCCCGACAGGCCCTTCTGTCCACGGGATCCTCCAGGCAAGAATACTGGACTGGGTTGCCATGCCTTCTTTCAAGGGATCTTCCTGACCCAGGGATCGAACCCACCTCTCCTGCATTGGCAAATGGATTCTTTCCCACTGCGCCCCCTGGGAAGCCCTTTGCCTGGACTGACATTCAAAGTAGCACGTTCAAATTGGAATACTTCATTTTAAAAAAGCTGGTGAGCCCCCAGGCCGGGTCCAGCATGGAACAAACGAGACAGGAAACACCAAGGCCGTCATCCCACCAGCAATGACAGACGTCTATGACATCGGAGGTCGTGTCGAGCAGCTGTTGGCACAGTCTCATGGCCGTCTCACAAGATGGCATTTCGTCCCAGTTCCACGAGTGAGAAAACACAAGCTCACAATTAACCTCAAAATGTGAACAAATGCACCCAATCTCATGCAGCTAGGAAGCAGCCAACCGCAGGTCTGACTCCAAAATCCAAGTGATTTCCATGATGCAAAATATTCACGGCTGATAAGAATGGCTGAGGAAATCTGTGGGGAGGGAGAGTCACACTGCTATTCTCCAAAGTTCTGAGCTGCTTTCTGTGGAGCTCCTAGAGACAGAACTGGAGGGACCAGTCAGTGGAAATATAAGACACCATCGGTGCCAATGAACCAGCAGCATGACCGAGGGGACCACAGAGGCATCGCTTCCATCACCAAGTGGTCCGCGGCCACCGAGGGGTGGGGAGCAGGCACGGCCACTGGCCACAGCTGTCACGGACGCGGCCCTGAATCGCATGACGTGCTGACCCGGTGACCTGAAGCTCTTCCCACTCTCTCGATTCATCCCAAATTTCAGACCACAAGGAGCGGTACCTTCTCCACCTGCACAAGGCCAGGAATGGCCTTAGATAGAATGGCCTTCTATCTAAGGTGTGTCATTGGCTCAGCTGGAAATTAAGGAATGACTCAGATGCTTGGAAATAAGATTTATATGGGCAGGGACTCTTCACACATCCATAAAGGGACAGATCCCATCAATCTCTGAAAGCACAGCAGCACTAACAGCATTTCTTTTTTTTTAAAGCCATGCCTCCCCTCTGAGCCACGTTCTCAGGCCCGAGAGTCCACGAGGGACCTTCTCCTTTGAGGGAATCCCTGCTATTTTCTATTAAACAGGTGCTGGCGTCACTTTCTCTCCCTCTCTGAGCGGTTCTGGGGAAGAACTGATCGGACTTTGGCAGGAAGAGTCCCCAGCACAGATGGACGGGGTTGGTGTGCCCACAGGGGAGCAGACCCGGGATTCTGACGGCAGATACGAGAAGCGGGCGCTCTGGGCGTGTCTGCCTCGGGGTCCAGAGAGGCGAGGAAGGGTCGGGCCCAGGGGCGGGGAGCCCGTCACCCCACTCAACTGTTCCACTGTCTCTCCAACCCCTCCCCCATCCTGCCCATCATTCGTGGACAGCCCTGCCCTGCAGGCCCCTGACTCACTTCACCCCCCTGCTGACACCCCAGGTGAGCTGCAGGATGGGAGGGCTAGCTTCAGGGGGACGGGAGCTTGAGGGGGGAGAGGGAGTGAGCCCCTCGGTCACGTGAGCACCCGGCTGTGACTGTCCTCGAGAGGTCCCGGAGGAGGGAGCAAGCTCCTTCAATCAAATACCTTCTTACGAGATGCATTTAATAACCATCCGGTGTCATGAATCCTAAGATCTGAACATGGGGGGCTCAGTGCCACAAGTGACCGCTCATAGGTCACACCCAGGCTTTGGTGACAGACACGTCTGTGACTTCAGGTGAGCGGAGGAAGTGACCCTTAAGACAAAGCGATCCTGTTGCAATGCAGAGAGGTGACCAGAAAGCCTTCAGCATCTGAAATTCATGATGAGCGAAGAGCGTGGTGTGAGCACAGAGGTATCCGGGTGCACGTGTGCAGTGCCTGCATCGGTCCGAGCTCATCCAAGGTGTAAATATTTACTGAGAGCCTACTGTGTGCCAGACACTTCCCTAAGTTCCACAACCTCACAGGCAAGTAAGAGAGGCCTCTGTCCTTCACTCACCCGGGAGACACACCCATGTATGCGATGCTCTCACTGGACATGACGCCCACTATGGCCGACGTGCGGAGGGACCCCAGAGGAAGACCACCTAAACTGGGGGTGATGGGCGGAGGGGCCAAGGATCGGGCACCTTAAGAGACAGACTCTCAAGTGGAACAGTGATGATGACCGTAGCCGCTCATGTTTGAGGGCTCAGGACGGTGAGCCCAGAGAGACTAAGCCCATACCTAAAGTGCCGCACTGAACTGCTGGAAACTTGATCTTGACAGTCTGGCCAACGTAGACCCTGGTTCAGTCCCCCCGCCGCCTTCCCGCCAGCGAGAGGCCGAGCAAGACAAAGCACACCCCCACGCGAACCCCTGGGTTTCCCTTGCTCTCGGGGAGCTTGGCGGCCACGAAGGGGGCAGGAAGGCAGCCTGGCGGTGGGGATGCCTGGCCAGGGAAGGAGGACCACATCGAACACCCCGCTCTGCCTGCAGGAGGAAAAGGTGCATGCTGACCCTCCGAGATTCCGCATCGTGAGCCAGTGGGGAAAGGACCCCACTGAAAGCATCACGCCACGGGGAGTACAGGGTCTCTGCTCCCCGGAAGTAGAGTAAGTAGAGTAAGCCAAGATGACACAAAGCAAAGAAGAGGTTACTGGAGGACCCCTCCTGCTCACAGAATAGATGGAGGTGAAGCCCAGGTGCTCCCAGTTCAGAGCTGTGGCGGCTCGATGCTGAGTGTGGTCCCCGGGGAGGAGGGGGCTGGGCGGGGCCACTCACTGTTGGTGTGGGCGCCACCTCTGTGACGCTCACAGTGAGACACACTGAGCTGAATGCGATTTACCTTTAAAAAAAAAAAAAAGGAAAATCTGAATTTCTTTCTGTTGGTAGTCTTTCATAAAAGCAAAATAGCATAAAGTGAACTTTGGAAAAGTGGGTGATGCCCGTACATTGTACAGAACTCGGGTGTGGGGAGACTATCGACACCCAGAGATGTATCAGGGAGCAGAGGCCACCAGAAACCAAACAGCTGGAGAACCTGGGGACGTGGTGCTGGGAGACCAGCCAAGCTACTAAAAAACGCTCAGAAAAAGAACTGGCCCCATCAGTCAGAGGTAGAGGGGTACTCAGCCTGCATGCACCAGGCAGGCTTCAGGGGGCGGCCCGGGTATCAGGAGGTGGCGGGGGGGCAGTTGGGGGCCTCCAGGGCAACGACCAGCAGGGCTGAAGCCGCTGGTACACGCCTCCTGCTCCCGATGCAGGCCTGGAACTCCATGTGGCTGGACTTGCAAGAAGGAACCCATTGCTAGGGACCCAGCCTGGAGGGGAAGGGGCGGGGGCTTGTTGAGGTGCCCACTGAAGCAAGGAATCAGTGCACCCAACTCCAGGGCTGGACAGAGGAACACAAGGGAACCTGTCGACTGTTTATTCATTTAACTTATTTCAAAAAGCAGTATCTGTAGGATGCTTTCTCCAGGACCCCTGGTCAGCAAGCGAAGAATTCTGCTTTATACAATGCCTCTCTCTCTGTGCTTCCTTTAAATTTTGAGAATAAGCATTTGCTATGGTTTGTTAATTACTTGTCAAAGGAATCAGGCAGAGGGAGATTTTTAATGTGTTAGGAGCTAATGTTGATTGAAAATCAATCAGAAATTAGGCTAGGGTTTCCTGCCCTGAGATGATTCCATAAGTCAATACAGAAATGGGCTGAGAGTTGGAAGATTCCATTTTCAGGCAACTTTTAGGATGACATCATTTCCAGGAAGTCAACACTTGAGTCATAAAATAGCACCTAAAAATAGAAAGCACCTCGCTGAGCTTCCAGCTCGGCCAGGACTCTGCCCGCGCCTCAGGCAGGAGAGGACTCAAGGTCATTTCTAGAACAAAATCACCATCAGAAGCTGCAGCAGAAAATCTCCCCAACCCCGCCAGCTCATCCCACTCCTTCCAGCCCAGGGCCTGGGGCAGCCTGCATCCTTCGAGGGCCGGTTCTCACAAGGGAGCCCCAAAAGCCGCGGGACTCTGGGGCCAGGTCCGGGGACAGCCAGCAAGTGTGTGGGTCTGGGGAGGCAGCGCCGTCCCCAGCACCCCCCAGTCAGAGACCCCGTGTCCAAACAGCATGAAGGAGGGGTACATCCATGTACTGCCCCCCCTCTTGGCCACCCAAAAACCCCACCTCCATCCTCACTTCCTGCTGTCAATCAGGGGCAGCTCGGGGCGGGAGGGCCACCAGGCCAGCCACTGACCCATGCTCACGGCGGCCCCAAGGTGGCAGGCACCACGCCCCCAGTGATGGGATCAAGGATGCCACCTGGTTCATTTACTTTATTTTCTTAAGAATTGTATGCAATTAGATATACAATTGGAGAAGGCAATGGCAACCCACTCCAGTGTTCTTGCCTAGAGAGTCCCGTGGACAGAGGAGCCTGGCGGGCTGCTGTCCACGGGGTCACAGAGTCGGACGCAACTGAGCGACTTCGCAGCAGCAGCAGCCGATGCACAATGTGATGGCCCGACACACAGGGAAGTGACGGCCACAGCCAAGCCGACACTCACTCCCCACGCACTCCTCTCTGCGTGTACATCAGGGGCACTGGACATGCACCCTCACACAAGCTCCCTAGCATCAGTGCAGGGTCACTCCCTGGGGTCCCTAGGCAACCCCACGGTGGCCTGCTTGCTCGAGTGGCTCGGCTATAGTGCTGAGGGAGGCTTCAGCACGAGAAGCGGTGTCACCCGCTGCAGAGACGCTGGCAGGCATCAGAGAAGGACTGTCACGGAGACCGGGGTCAGGCCCATCCCTGTCATTGGGCGAGAAGCACCGACACTGCAGGGAGCACAGCGGGGCTGCTGGAGCGTCCCGGGCCACCCTCAGAGGCCGCAGCGGGGGGCCTGGAGAGCAGCTCCTTGGACACGAGGTGGAAACTCGGGACCCAGGGTCTAGTCTGGGGTCACCTGGGCATCCCTGCTGGCTCAGCAGTAAAAGAGTCTGCCTGCAATGCAGGAGATGCAGGAAACGCAGTTTCAACCCCTGGGTCGGAGAGATCCCCTGGAGGAGGGCATGGCCACCCACTCAAGTATCCTTGCCTGGAGAATCCCATGGACAGAGGAGCCTGGCAGGCTACAGTCCACGGGTTTGCATAGAGTCGGACACGACTGAAGCGACTGAGCATGCACACACACGCTGGGGTCACCTGCATCTCGTCACCGTTAGCCCTAAAGCCTGTAGACAGAAGGACACGTGGACAGCCAGCTGTCAGTGGGGTCACTGCTGCTACTGATGCCATGGGTGGTGGTGGTCTGGTTGATCTGTTTGCTCCCTGTTCAAAGGCAAAGCTTGGATTTGGTGGAAACATAAAGCTTGACCCTGTGTGGAAAGCATGCGTCCTTTATCTCAATTCCATTATTTTAATAAGAAATTCAATTTTTATGGGTAAAAACACGTCCTATAGAAAGGACACTTCTGAGTATCACCACAGCTCCTTCCCAACCAACCTCAGGCCCTTTGGCGGGAACTTGTGTGAAGAGGACTTCAGTGTCTTCACCAAGACCCTCTTGGCAGCCACCAGCTGTGGCAGGAAGGAGCTCAGACCGAGAGGCAGCACCCGAGGGCCTGAGCAGGTCGGGTGACCACGTGACAGAGACCCCACCTCCGCACGCACGTCCGTAATTCGAGTTCCGGTTCCTCCTGGGCTTGCTCCCTCCATCTGCAGTGGTCTCCTCCCGGTGAATTCTGAGGCCTCTGCGGTTGAGGACACCCTGCCCCACGCCCTCTCCCGGGATCCAGAACCGCAGCTGGGCCGGGTGTCCAGCCCGGGCCCGACCCTCCTGCCGTTTTCAGGTGCTGCTCCGAGACTCGTGTTTCCCAGCCTCCTTTGCCACCCAGACCTCCGGTGACAGGCCAGCGTTCTTCCGACAGAGAGGGTCGTCCCCGAGCCGAGCCGTGCTCCCTGCATCCCTGGCTGGAGATTCTCCACCTTCGCTGAGAACCAGTGATGCACACATGTTACCAAGGTGGGGGATGTGGGTCTGGTCCCCACAGCCAGCCTCCCGCACGCAGGTTGCTCTCAGACGACTGCTGTCTGTGGGCCGTTTTTGCGTTCAGTGCTTTTCTCCACTTCATTGAAACGAGGGAGGCGTTATGAAGAGGCTTCGCTCGTCTACTTGAGCTACTGCAGTCAGGAAAAAGCAACACGCAGAAACGTTCCCAGCGGCAGACCCAAAATACTGTTCCCCTACCGACCTCTCCCGCTCTACTGTGCCACCCGAAGGCGCTCGGGAAAGGAAAGCGGAGCCAAAGCCCTCCGTGTCGGACGTCAGCCCGCACGGTCATTCTCCCCAATGTCTGTGGCTGTGTTATTAATTCATTCACCAGGCCCGCCCCAACATTTTAATGAAGTGCTGGCTCGGTGGCCGGGCCTTATTCTCTGCCTTTCATCCCAGAAGTCTCGAAGGCAAAGGAAACACAGCCTAGTCGGGGGATCGTTCCCAGATCGTGTGAGCTCCCGGGGGTAGCACATTACTACCTCTGCCGAGTGACTCTTTAAGGAGCCCCGTCGGGGGAGTGCTAGGTTTCGGGAGCCCCGGGGGGAGCGAGGAGAGGACGGGAGTCGGCAGCAGCGGAGAAGAGCCCCCGACTGCAAGAGCCCACCGAGGGCCCCCCAGCGGGCCGCCCCAGCCCTGGCTGCAGGCCCTCCCAGGTTCTCCTGCACTCAGGCTGGTGGGACCTGAGAAGCCTGCATCTCCTGCTCACACATGGTGGGGGTGGGGGTAGGGTCGTGCTGGGGCCACTCCCGAGGGTGGCCTTGTTGCCCGGGCGGGCTCCCCACACTGCCACCCGCCTCGCCCCCGCCCAGCTGCCCTGCTGAACAATGAAGATAAAGATGCCCGTCTTGGGGCTGTTGTGAGACTCGGGGTAGATAACAGCGGCACTTGAGCTTATGTGAACCAGAAAGCTCCGCCGGGTGTGCAGCGTGAGCATCGCTGTGACCGGAAGTCTGGGCGCTGGAGCTGCGGAAGGAGGCTGGAAGCTTCCCGCGGCCTGGAGCCGGGCCCTTGGGCTGCTGGGCTAGGGCTCCCATCGCCCTCCCGCCGCAGGGCCCAGGCCAGCCCCAGAGAGCCACTCGGGACAGGCACCACACGGGTTCTCAGCTACCCCCGCTCTGCCGAGTCCTGGGTGCATGGCTGGGGCCACCAACCAGCTTGTGACTGAACTGAGTCGATCCGCCGTCTACAATGGGGCTCTTCTCTCCACTTCCCACCACAGCCTCTGGGCAGCGCCCAGGCTTCCCTCCAGAAGGCCCCCTGGGCAGCGCCTGTGAAACAGGCCAGCACCCCGAGCAGGGACCCCCACCTCTAGCCTGACGTCTAACCCATCAGGAGGGCACTTTCCCCAGACGACAGACGAGGAAGCTGAAACCCCGAGATGACGATGGGGGCTTGAGGACCGAAGCCCGGGACCCCACCCGACGCCAGCACTGGCCTGTGATCGCGGGTACCGTCAGGGTCCAAACCAACAGCAGATGAGGCTGGACTGTCCACTGCTCTTGGCTCTGGTGGAGCAGCGGGCGGCAGAGCTGGCGGAGAAGACACTACGAGGATAGGCGGCGCCCTGCAGAGAGGGGCCGGGGTCTCAGCCCTGCCCGCAGCCCGGCCCACCCTCCGTCACTCGGGCTCGCCTCCCATCTGTGGGCTGTGAGGTGTGGATGGGGGAGCGGCCAGGAACCAGATGCCCACTTTCGTCTTAGGACCCATGGGCAGGGACAGCCAAGCCCTGTCTCACAGGATCCCATGTTCTCTGTGCTAAGAACCCGAGCTTGAATGACAAGCAGGGTGCTTGTCCCCAGGGACCAGGAGGACCGAGTGGGGTATACAGGTTGGAAGGGGGCGATCACAGGCCTTCCTGGGCCCCCCAGTGAGGCCCCCACAGAACAGGGTCCCCTCACGCCTGCAGCCACCCTTCTCCCCGACACGCCTGCCACCGAGGGCACTGTGTCCTGGGATGCACACGTGTAGGGTCTCGAGCCTGCAGAAGGAGCTGGGGCAGCCTCTCAAGGGAGTCTGTCCAGGTGAGGAACTGCCCGAGGAGCCCTTCACTCAGCAGAATCTCCTACCAGAGCTCTGCTCCCTGCAGCGACCGTGGTGGCCGCTGCCAGCCACGCCCTCGACAGGCGAGGTCAAGTGCCCCGCACAAGGGAGGGGCTCGCAGCCCCGTGCCCTGTGACCTCCCACGATCACCCCATGACCTCCCGTGCATTGTTGCCGGGTCACGGAGGGAATGTCGCCCCGGAAGGGTCACTGCAGACATCCAGCCCCACTTCTGCATCCTCCAGAGACAGAAGAGCCCGGCAGAGCTCTGAGGATTCGCCCCAGGGCACAGGCTGGTCAGCCTGAAGGTGTGAACAAAAACCCAGCTTTTGGCGCCATCCTGCCATCCAGAGGCATGTCTCAATGGGGATATAAAGGCCAAAGTGAAAATATGTGGAGAACATTCTCTGCCAACAAGTGGCCTATATTTGGAATTCACACAAAGGCAGGCAAGTCACTCAGATAAACCAAGTAAGTATCCAAGGGGGACTTTCCTGGCGGTCCAGCGGTTAAGACTGTGCTTCCAATGCAGGGAGTGTGGGTCTGATCCCTGGTCGGGGAACTAAGATCTCACACGCAGTGCGTCCCAGTAGGTGGCCAAGTAGGAATACAGTGACTAAACATTGACTGAAGCCTTGGGTAGATCCAATAAGCTTTCCCAGACCTCAATCCCTCCTTCTATGAAGTTAAGGAGTTCTAATTCCTTAATAATGTCTTTCCTGGATCTTAATGATCTTGGGGAAGTCTCCATTGAAGAAACGGACTAGGAATTAAATAACAGGAGGAAAGGAGCACACAGCTGTTGGGAACCATAGATTTTGAACCAGTTTGCCGACATCGGGTATCTTTTCCCTGAACAAACAAGGAAATCTCTAAAAATTTTTGTTGCTTCTTCTTTTAAAAACCCTTCTTAGGCCTTCCCTGGTGGGAAGAATCCAGTGGTTAAGAACCCACCTTGCAATGCTGCGGACATGGGCTCAATCCCTGGCTGGGGAACTGGGATTTCATGTGCTGCAGAGCCACTGAGCCCACGGGCCACAACTAGAGTGTCTGTGCACCACAAGGAAAGGTCCCACATGACGCAATGGCGATTCCTGAGTGCTGCAATCAAGATCCGATGCAGCAAAAAAAAACAAATATCAAAAAACCTATTCTTCATCATCAGTCTCGCACTAGGAGTGTTCCTTGGTGACCTGAGACGCCCAAGCAGAGCCAGCAGGCAGAGAGGATGGGGCATCGGAAGAATGGTAGGTATGTGTCCAGCAATCACCTCAATGGCCAAACTAAGTTCCTTCCCCTCCAGCTTAATTTTCAGTTGCAATTTATCAGTTAGGCAAAGACTGGTTCAGCTCTTGGAGAAACAACCACGTGTCTGTGTAAGAGAAGCTGCCAAGAGGTGAATGTTTAGAGAGAAAAGTCCTAAAGCATTAGGGATGAAAGGGTATTTTAGAGAAGGCGACCCCTCTCTTCGGACCATCCTTCACAGAGAATCATTCTGGTTCCCCTTGCCAAAGGCTTAAAAACGCATCTCTGCGTTCACTTTTACAGCAATTATTAATCTACTACCACTCAAGTTTCCATCCTTTTTAAACCACCAATATTTTAACCAGCAGGTCCCCTAAATCAATTGCGGACACACTGCAGCGTGTCTGGAAATGCACTCGCAGCACACACGGTACAGATGGTTAAACACCTGCAGGACAATTAAACACGATTACACACATTCCTGATAAGCCAGGCAACCTTGCCTCCTGTGTGCTCCTCTGCAGCACCCACCAGTATGTCGGTCAGTTAATAAAAAGACAGTTACTAAGCCCTGACTCTCTACCCAGCCTGATCTCAGGTGTGGTTTAGAATACATTAGAAAAGGCCCTCAAGTTTATCATCACCAATATTCAAAAGAATTTGAAGATCAAGGTCCTAAGTAGGAAATCTGAAAAGGAAGAGATTAGGATTTGGCTGAAGTTGTTGAAAGATGTAGAAGAGCAAAAAAAAAAAAAAAAAAAGGCACACGAGGCTTCACCTGATCCTGGGCAGAGGGGTAAAATCTGCATCCCCTAAGAGAAGATGGACCTCTCAGCAGTGGAAGACAGCGTGAGTACAGGCAGAGGGTACACTCGAGCGGCCCGGAAGAGGGGCTGCAGGGGTCGCGTGGAAGAGACCGTGACGCAGGTGAGCGTGTGTCTCCATCAGTGAAGTGGGGCTTAGGAGTCAAACAGGAGAAGACAAGGCGCACAGTAACTTTTGTAAAACCCCAGGCTTTGAATGCTTAGAGGCACTGTGAGGTGCTTTCTGGACGGGCGTGTGCCCACTCAAAGGTGCAGAGCTGGCGGGAGACACGGCCCCAGCGCTCAGTCAATCGAGGCGACGACAGAGGTGCTTGCGCTGCGCCCTCCTGGGCTGTTCCTCTGCCGACGGACTCGGGGTGTTGCCAGGTCTGAGCCATGGTGACTCCGCTTCAGTGGACGCGGGGCTTGCAGCACATCTTCGGTACGTTGCTTAGTCTCCTTTGATCACACACCCAGAAGCGGGCCTGCCGGACCGTATGGTAGCTTTCTTCACGTCGTTCCTAAGTCTGGCAGTGGACGGGTGGTCTTTACCTGCTCACTGGTGGACTCTTTCCTTCATGAGCTCCTAGAGTCTGTATTTGTCCTCTTGTTTTATTGAGGTAAATTGCCTTAGCAGTTTTAACAACTCATGATAACAGACTGGGTCAGGACAGCCCCTTACCTCCAGGCAGTGTGTCTCAAACAGGAGAGCTTTCGTTTGCCATCTGCGCATCCTGTGAATTTAATACATTTCCTTTGGCATTTTCAAGTAGACCTTTTAAATGACCATTTGTCGCAGAAAGCGGTTTCCTCCACGCGAGGAAGCCGCACCGTTGCGAATCCGAGTTCGTGCTCTGAGCAAATGGGAATCCTCCTTCTGTCCTGGGTGGCTTCGTGAGTAAATCCGTGTAGGTCTACTCTGTTCCCGCCGTTGAAGGCAGCAGCACAGGACTGCCCGACCCAGGGCTTCTCTCCATCGGCCTCACCGACACACTGATACCCACGCGTATATTTCTTTTAACATAGCTTCCTCCATCCCTCCTGATGGTAACTCTGCCTCCCCTGATTGCTGAGACGCCATGCCACACTGGACCCAGCCCGCCTCCTTCCCTCCTTCCAAGCGAGGGACTGTTGGCTCTCCCCAGGGGCAAGGGCCCTCCCTCTGGAGGCGGGCTCCGTCTGCCTTCCGGAGGTCTGCAGCTGGGTGCCCCTCCTAGGAGCCCTCCCTCCTGGGGCTCTCTCTGACCTTCTCTCTCCTTGGCAGCCTTCCCTCGTATATTGTGTTTCAGGCTCATAGATGTCTCCCGATTTTATTGTAAAGAGGGCATTTGCATTTTTATTCTTATTCTTCTTGAGGCTTCAGGCTGATTTTTAAGAGACCCAGATGGAAAAATGCCATCTTTACATAGCTAATTCTAAACAGGAATCTCCCGGTAAATTCTGAGTAAGTTTTTAAATGCAAAGAGGGAAGAAAGAGGCTAACGGGAGGACTCCTGAGGTCTGAGTCACACTGACCTCGGGAACACACAGGCAGATGCCTGGTGGGTGAGCCCAGGAAAAGGCTGCCCCCCCAGGAACCTGCGCACGGGGCCCCACGCTCTTTGGAGATCAAGTGAAGACCCGAGGGGGCTTTAAAGCCTGCCGGGTGATCTCACCAGGAAACCAGAGACTGCGCGCCCCCCCCAGGATGAGGGGCCAGACATCAGCGCGGGCGGGCGGAGGTGTCTTCCCATGGGCAACGGTCTGGGACGTGTGTCCCCAGGACCCACCGTCAGAGGCAGAGAGACAGCGTGCACCTGCGTTCTGAACTTTTCTGTGCCTTCTTTTTCCTTTTAGTGAAATTCCCTTTTTATAAATAAATTACAGTCTCAGCTTACTCGAGGAAAATAAAAACAGCATCTTCTTCATTTCATCCACGATCAGCCCAGAGAGAAAAAGGTGAAGATCAGAGAATGATTCGATTCAGGGAAAATCATAAAACAAATGAACGAGGCACATGTATGTGCCTGTGTGTGCACCTGCATGTGTGTGTGTGCCTCTGTGTGTGTGCATGTCTGAGTGTGTGTGTGTGAATGTCTCTGTGTGTCTCTGTGTGTGTGTGTGTGCATGTCTGAGTGTATGTGTGTGTGAATGTCTCTCTGTGTGTGTCTCTGTGTGTCTGAGTGTGTGTCTCTGTGTGTGTCTGTGTACGAGTGAGCATGTGTGTGTGTGTGCACGAGACATATGAAAGAAAGGACTCCTCCTGCTGGCACACCGTCCTCTCAGACTGGAATGGTCACTCCTGACCTCCACTTCGCTCAGCAGGACAAGTGAGGCTCAGTGGACAAGCAGCAGCTTTGGATGAAGGAGGTGGGGGCCAGAAGGGAAGAGCCTGGAACACCTAGTTAAAGAGAGAACGCCCGCTCCGTGGCTCAGCTGCCACAGATTTCCAAGAGTTCACCCCATGTTCCCATTTAGTCTCTAACCCTCCGTGTGCCCACCAGCACCCTCCATTCCGAGAGGGGCAAGCAGACACCAGGAGGTCATAAATGGCACAGCTGCCGCTCCCAGGCTGGAGAAGGGACCCGGCTCTCTGTTCCACGTGCTCACGGCGCTCCACCGAGCCATCCGATCGCGATGCATAATTAATAGCAGGAAATGCAGGACCCCGCTCTCTGTCGCCTCCGATTCCCAGAGGGCTCAGTAATGAACTTCCACTTCCAACAAGAATACCCATCTCTGAGACAGATGTTGTCCCAACATGGAGCCAGGCCCCCCGCTTTACCTTCGGGTAAAACCAGGCCAGGCCTTCAACACCACAAGGACGGCCTCCCTGTGTCAGGAGGATGTGAGACCCATGTGCTCCCAGACCCAGCACAGCTCTTGTGAGCATCACTGCAGACCAGCACTGGGATCGGCCAGTGTCCTGAGGGACAGCGACCAGGCCATGTGACTGGATCTGAATTCATCCTTACCACCAACTGCCCTCACATACTCTCCACGCTCCTGTGCCTTCCTCAGATTCTAAACTGGCTATTTTCCTGTTAACTGATCAAATAGCATGCTTCACTGAAGTCAGTTTGTTACAGGACAGCACCAGACGAAAACGAGAATAAGAGAGAAAAATGCCAACTGACACCATCACAAGTGAAAAGGGACGCACACGAAGTTCCCCTGGGAACCTGAGTGCTGTTACCAGTGGGAATTAGAGCCCAGTTGGGTTTCACTTTGAGGTAATTTGTCTCTTCGCAGTTGGTTGACTTATTGCAGGAACAGTGACCTGTCAGCAAGCCATTGGGAAGTGTCAACAACGCACAGTATCCTTTTAAGGTTTTGAACCCAGGATCCAGAAATCTGAGTCCAAGACCCAGGTCTGTTGGGCAGCGGGGTGACCTCTGGGAAGCCATCCCCCCCCCAGGCCACAGCTTCCTCACTTGCCTGGGTGTGGTCTGCACCCACACATCTAACAGTCCACGGACATGGACTAAGGGTCCACGAAGCCTGGGCCACACATGGAGGACAAAGGGAAGGGGGAAACCGAGCCGGTGGCCATGCTCCTGGGAGCTCAGAGTGGGGCGGGCGGCAGATGTAGATGAGGAGACGCACAGTTCAGACATGCGGGGCCGCCCCCTGGGGTAATCCAGAGGAAGGCAAACGTATTTATCACACCCCGACACCCAAGTCACCCCTCTCCTCGGACATGACCCCATCTGGAAATTCCAGACTCCCAAGTGCAGGCGGAGAGGAGGTCTATCATCCTGGGAAACGGCAGCAGCTTCCAAGGAAACTGACCAAAATTGGAGGAGTGACCTCTTCTCTTGTCCCTTCCTGGGGAAAAGCCGCCAGTGAGAGCAGCACAGCCCCCACCGCGGAGCAGCACGTGGCTTTCTCCTGCTAGAGCGCCAAGCATGATGGCCCGCAGCCCCGCGAAGCCCCAACGGCCCGGCCCGGCCTCACCTTCCGATAAGCACGGGCACTTACGTCGCGCAGCTGAGTTTCTGACATAAATCATTTGAGACCGTGTGTATTTCATCTTGGTTGATTCAAGAAATTACAAGTGTCCTAATGCTCAGTGGCAGAAGTTGACATATCAAAGGATTCGTAGGAACATCAACAAAAAATAAATCACCTTTTCACTGCCTCTCCCCAAAACTAAATTCCTCGTTTTACAAAGACCATATAATCCTTTCATTTTCAAACAAATACCACTGCATCATTGTTGTTCTAGCATAAGCTCACATAAATCTTGCAGTGAGGAGCACCCTTTAATGGCCCTGCCTGAAGGGCCCTCGCGACACCGGCACAGGGCAGAATCCGAGGGGATTACACATGTCCGGACAGTCGGGACGATCGGAGCACAAAGGCCCCCTCCTGAGAACCCTCCACAGGCGACGACATGCTGCACTTTCCTGTCTCGTAAAAGGAGGCAGGAAGACAGTTATAACATGAATTGGCACTAAAGGCATGTACTGGTTATCGAATCTATTAATTTGGGGTTTAATATTAACTCTGGTGTCTGCTATGACACGCATCTGACCCACATGGGCTGGTGTGGGGAGGGGGGCGGTGGGCTGGGCACCATCACGTCTCTGGGGGGAGATGAGTGGCCGGGGGCAGGAATCGGGGGTGGCATTCTTTCGCTTTGACCTTGTATTCGAAGACAGTGTTTGCTTTCAGACAAGTATTGACTTTACATGGGGCCAGCCTCCTTGAGCCTGACGTAGCACGTTTCTCTGTAAATTTTAAAGGACTGCAGGTTCAAGAGGTAGCTTTTAACTCTAAGACATTTGAGCAAGTTAAGGTGATACCTTCATTCTTCAAAGGAGCAGAAGATGTTCATTCCTAAGGAAGACAGGTGTGCGTCCCATCGCCTAGGCCACTCAGCAGGAGAATGAGGAGTCAGATCCCTGTGTCTATTTTGCCCCACGTTCCCCTAGTTTTTATTTATTCAAAACCAGAGGAAATGCCCTTAAACTTTATATGCTTCATTTGAGGAATGAGGTTAAACTCTGGAAAAAGAATCATACCAATAATAACCATGCCATTTGCTCGAGCTGTTAAAGACAAGTCTGAACCCAGAGGAGTTCTTTAACCCATCAACACCACTGGAAGGAGAACGCTTGAAAACTGTAAGATCCCCTGCAAAACTTTTGATGGCCTGAACAACATCAAGGACTTGCTGCTGAGTGCACCGAGGTGCTCGGGGGAGCAGAGAATGGCCTGCTGGCTAAGGTCTCCCAAGAAGCAGTCCCCAAGCTCTCCAGCCATCAAACCCCTTCCCTCCCCATGCTGGCACTTTCTCACAACTTGCATCCTGGATCCAAGGATGCTCTTGGATCACAGGACCACAAAGAATGTTGAGTATTTTCATGAAATGAAACCACCAAGTGGGTGTCTTCACAAGCAACGACCTGGCTCTCCTTACTGCTGTCCCTCCCTGGGAAGCAGCTTAGGACGCATCCAGGAGCAGAGGCAAATGGATGGATCTGGGGGCCCTGCTGCAGGTTCCAGGAGGGAAGAGGTGCATTTCTTGTTCTTGGGAATAACGCACAGGCTAACCTTCTGAACACGGCAACAGGAAGCTCTCAGAACCAGCCACGCTGCCCTTCCAGACCGCCTCAGTGGCATCTTGCCATGTGGAGAAGAGTCCAGCGGGAGGATGTTTGCTGAGGAGCCATCATCCATGGCGCTTCCCTGGTGGCTCAGCGGTAAAGAATCCACCTGCTAATGCAGGAGATCTAAGAGACACAGGCTCAGTCCCTGGGTCGGGGAGATCCCTGGAGAAGGAAATGGCAACCTGCTCCAGTATTCTTGCCTGGACAATCCCACGGACAGAGGAGCCTGGTGGGCTACAGTCCATGGGGTCCCAAAGGGCTGGACACAAATGAGCACGGCACACACGCCGTTCATCACAGACCGTGACCCATGAGAGGCTGTTTGTCCTGCACCCAGAGGATCTGCTCATCCGCTTCCCTTTCCATGAGGACAGCCTGGATATACCCACCCCGGGTCCCGCGAAAGCCACTCCCAGCTGCGCCGCACTCAGGACGCCAGCAGAGACACGCAGAGACCGGAGGCCCCAGGCCACCTAGAGCCCTGCTGACCGAGGGGCAGGCTCTGAGTCTGCCAGTGCTGGGCGGTGGGGGTCGGTGGAAAACTGCTGTCAGCCGAAAACGCCGCTGCCTGCTCTCGCCATGGGCAGCACCGTGCTTCAGCAGGTGCCAAACACCAGACCTACAGATGAAACCGCAGGATGGACTCAGCCGTCCCCGGCAGGCTGGCGGTGCTGGCGGCCACCCCCTTGGCTCATAGGAGTCTGTGCTGAACACGGGCCGCCAGCTCCCGGACAGGGGCTCAACTCTGCCTCAGGCTCCTCCATGAATCAGGGCAGCTGCGGCCCCCTGTCCACTCACAGTCGCCTCCAGGAGCCCCCAGCCCCTCTCCTCAAGAGCCTGTAGGGCAGAGGAGGAAAGACCCGGGCTTGCCAAGCCGTCCCACCCAGGGTCACCCCTGCTTGTCCCTGTGCTGACGTGTCATGTGGCAGTCAGCTTTAGATGCTGTGGAACCGCCCGGCATACCACTCCCAGGAGCATGAAACGCTGAGCAG
This sequence comes from Bos grunniens, assembly GCF_055505025.1. Lineage (NCBI taxonomy): Eukaryota > Metazoa > Chordata > Mammalia > Artiodactyla > Bovidae > Bos > Bos grunniens. The sequence goes on along the minus strand of NC_141168.1, from coordinate 2,328,766 downwards.
GCTCAGGACGGCCCAGAGCTGACCGCAGGCCCGGTGGGCCGGAACCGTGGGGCCGTGGTCCAGTCACTGTGGTTCACGTCCTCGGACGACCTTACTGCTCACGTGGCGGTTTCCCGTTACTCACTTCACCCCAGCTGAAGTTTGCTGTGAATAAAATGCCGGGTGTTACGATAAGCACTGTCTGTGGACTGCCCAGCATCACCTGCTAGAAGATGGTGCAATTATTCCTGCTTTGTAGATAAGGACGGACAAGAGAGGGGAGGCTGAACTGCGTATCTGAACAGCACGTGAGAGAGTCGGGACACACGCTGACCTCTCTGGGTCTCTCTGACCCAACCAGTCAATGGGGTTTGCTCCCGGGGTCCATGTCCCTGGGGGTCCATGTCCCCTGGGGGGTGCGGGCTCCTGTCCTGCCTCAAGCAGCATGGCCTGGAGAGAGGAGCTCGGCTCTGATGGAAAGCAGCCCCCTGGCCTGGGTGCGGAACCGGGCCCCGGTTTGCTGTCTGTCTGTGAGCATCTCACTCCGTGTCACTGGTCACATGGTGCCCACCCTCTTCCTAACAGGAAAGAGCCCCCAGCTCTGCCTCGGGTGCTCAGCCCTGGGGTCTCCTGGCTCCAACCACAGGGTCAGCGTGGGGCTCCAGGGCTCCTTACACGATGTCCCTCCCTGCCTCAGCAGCCAGCCCAGCACGGCTTCCAACACACCTGGCTCGGGAAGCAGGGGCCTGGCCGTCCTGCTGCACTGGGAGCCACACGGGCCCCTACCCACCTGAACCCCAGCTCTCTGGGACGGCTGAACCAGATGATTTCCGAGTTCTTTCTTACCCCTAATATTTTTCAATATTTTAATTTTATAGGAAGTCATCCCTAATATTGGCTGTCTGTTTTTAATTGAAGTCTACTTGAGTTACAGTGTTGTCTCAGCTTCAGGTTGCAGCACAAGGGCTCAGTGCACACGTACAGAGGAGAGTCCCCACACCACACGCAGGTCCTGCTGGTCATCCCTTCTATATGAAGTGCTGTGTGTCTGCTGATCCTAACCTCCCAACTGGCTCTGTTTTGAGTAAAGATGGATGACGGCCTTCCCTGAGTCACGTGAATGATCCTTCCCAGAAGTTAGGGTACATGTCTGGTTCTCACTGTCATCTGCAAACGCCAAGATTTCTGGAAGGGAGCTGAGCAAAGAACCCAGCCCAAGGGATGGCCGGTGCCACAATTCTGGCCTCCTCCCCAGACCGAACCCTTGAGGCTGGCTGGACCTCGGCTCCCACTTCAAGGAGCTGGGGCATGGCTATTTTCCCATCAAATTCTCAGGAAAACGTCTAGATGATATTGAAAGCTGTAGAAGAAAACCAATGTCTCCCCTTCAATTAACCCCAGTGCTTCAGCAGAGGTTGATGTCACCGCCGTAGAATTGTGTTAAACGTGCTGTGTAAGTGAACAGCTCGGTGACCACGAGCACGCCTCCCGATGCTCGCTACCTGCCCTGGGCCAGCTGCTGTCAGAGGCTCAGGCCTGTGCACTCCTGGGCAGGGGCGGGAATGGCTGCGGCCAAGTGTAGCTATCCAGGGCCACGGGCTGAGACCAGCTGCCTTTCCCCATTCCCCTCCGATTAATTCAGACAAACGTGTCCTTTCTCGGCAGACTGAGCCCCGAGAGGCAGCAGGTGTAGATGATAATGACATCAAGCAATGTTTACCAGGCGCCAAAATTCACTGGACATTCACAAAATCAAGATGGCTTTGTAACTCGCCGCAGAAGTGTCCATCTGAACCAGGACGAAGAGCACGCTCTCAGAGACGAGTCTCATTTTGTTTGGGCCAAATGAAAAGATGGACGTGAGACGAGCTCCGACGGAACAGCCAGCTGCCTCGGAGGAGCCGGCTGCGGAATTCGAAAGGCCCACAGAGGTGTGGGCACGGGCCTCACTCCCGGCTCGACGTCCTCAGCAGCGGAATGAAACGCTAAAATGTGGGGCAAAAATCGCTCTTTTTCCTTCACGTGGGAAGGTGTGAAGCACTTTACAGCAGCTCCCGTGGTAAAGACCATCTCTGATCACGTATGGTATTAACTGTGCCAAAGCTACACCGTGCTTGAAGCTAAAGTGTCTCATTACGAAGATAGCACCAAGGAATGTGTCATTATATTATAAAGAAATTACCAAAAAAATAAAAGAAGAAAAAGCTGGATCTTATTCTCTGTCTTCTGTGCAGAATTAAATTCTCTAAGGACCACTGACCATGTTGCCATCCCCCCACGAACCCGCTCCACACTGAGATCCAGCCCAAGAAAAGCCCCTCTGGGGCAGTTAATGGGGAGCTGGTTTGCACTCTGGGGGCTGGAAGGCAGGGTTGCGGAGGTGCTGAGAACCCTCATGCAAAGCCTCTGCCCAAAAAGCCTTTCTAAAAGCTGCCACGCAGCAGAACTTAAAACGGACAGGGGTTGCCAAGAACGAGCTCATAGCCAGACACGAACGTCAGCCAGCCGTCAGGACAGCAAGTGGCTCACTGGAACCTGCCCCACCTTCCCTAAAATCCTGGGGTGTGTTTGACTGGTCGGCCCTCACGAGGAACAGCTTCCATCCCATGGGGCACCTGCCCAGCCCACCTCGGGCTCACGCTCCTGAAAGACAAAGCGCTGGGCTCTGTGCAGCCAGAGGGAGGGGCTGCCCCTCCTCCCCCACTGTGGGCCGGGCAGCCACACGCCCACCCGCTGTCACCAGCCTGGGCACAGAGTGCCCCGGGGAGCATCTGGCCCCGCCAGGCTGGACCCACCTGTCTGTTCCCCTGCTCTCCACCCCAGTAAGACACAGGAACACACGCTCCTTAAAAAGAAACACTTAGACGCTGCTTTGAAGCACAACGGGATAATACAATTTTTTCCCGGAGAGCGCTGCGATTAGATGGAAGCACAAGGAAGGCTGAAGGGGCCGCCCTGCAACATCCGGCACAGGCTCAAGCCCCGCATGGGCCCCGATGGGGCCACAGTCTGGATCTAAGTTCTCAAGCAAATGAAGTGGACGGGCAACAGCGTCACAGTTCCTGGGGCAGAGCGAAGGCACCGTGGTGGCAAACGAGATGCAGTGCGCCCGGCTCCTCCAGGCCCTGAGATGGAGGAGTGCCTGCTCTGGCCTCGTCCAGACTAGGGGTGCAGATAACACGGTGGCAACCATCTCTCAATGCCATTCACTGGGTTTCCTCCTGCAACAGCCTCAGTAGCTAAAATGCACGCGGAAAGGAGCTATCTGTACTCTTTCAACACACATTTACGACCACCTCCCATGCAGGCCGGCTGAGGAATGGAACAGCCTTGAGAGGCTTAGAGTCCAGCAGGGAGATGGGCAGCAGATCCGTAAGTCAGTCTATACGGGCAAAATGCACCCGCCGTGCGGAGGTGTGGCAACACATCTGTGATTGGAGAACGGCAGGGGGAGGGGGCGTGAGGCCTTTCAGGAGGAAGCGTCCCCGCACAGGTCGCCCACGGCAGGGCCCCACCCAGGCAGGATCGGCACCCCAGGGCAGAAATTCTTCACCGGGGACTAACAAGCCCCATAGGGGTCATGGAGAGAATTCAAGGGCATGCACACTTAGGCGGAAATTACAGCTTCAGTTTGACTAACCTCTTAGGCAATCAAACCGACTACCAGTGAAATCATAGAAAAATTCCCATCCCGTGACCGTTGTCGGAGATTTCTCAAATACTATGAGGCTCAGAACTACTTTAGAGTGCTGGTGATTACAAAATCTGCCACCAGGTCTTGTGATTTGATACGGTGCTCCTAACGTACATATATTACTACACCACCAATTATATTTTTACAACACATCTGATTTCTTTTGAAACAACAGACTACACCATAATTTGTTTCTCTTAAAATCCTGTACATTTTATTTTATGCACCAAGAAATTTTATTCTGTGAAGGGTCCCAGTGGCTTCACCAGAGGTCTATGGGAAATGCATCAATTAATCAATAAGAAAAATGACAGTAAAATTAAGAGCCTCTGCCTTAAAACAATTGTTCTTACCATTCTTAAGTATTCAGTTCAGTTTAGTTGCTCAGTCATTTCCGACTCTTTGCGACCCCACGGACTGCAGCACGCCAGCTTCCCTGTCCATCACCAGCTCCCGGAGCTTGCTCAAACTCATGTCATAGTGTAGTGAATGGATGAACAAAATATCTGATTTCTCCATCCATGCCATTTCTCATAAAGATCTTTCAGTAATAACTGAATCACAATGTGTTCCCAGGTAATCCACCACAAAATATAGGAAACAAGAAAAAGCATCTCTACAGAATTAAAAATGATCAAGTTCAGTATCCACTTGTAATCCAAGCTTCTAGGAAACTATGAGCAGAAGAGAACGTTTTCACCCTGATGAAAAGTAGCTTCAAGAAATCTACAGCAAACCTCCCAGATTAACTGCGACATTTTAAAGCTTCTCTACGAGGTAGGGTTGCTCCTGTGCACACCACTTCTGCTCTGCGCTGCCCTGGAAAGCACAGTTACTTCAATAAAAAGAAATAAAAGGCATAAGGATCGGTACACAAGAAGTAAAACTGCCGTTATTCACAGATGATGCAACTTTTTAAGAATAAAATCCCAGAGGCTCGATAGACAAATTATTAGAATTAGTAAGTCAACTGAGGAGGGTTATGAGATTGAGGTCACTGTATAAAAATCAACTGGATATCTTTCCACCAAGAGCCAACGGAACATTTTTTAAAAATAATAATGGAGGAGATTCTGCGGTGCGCTGGGATGCGGCTTCGGGCTGGCCCGATTTCAGCACAGCTGCGGTGGACAGCTCCACGCATGCCCTGGCCCCACGTCAGGCTGATGCTGCGGGCTCTGAAGCTGCACAGGGCCCTGCCGCCTGTGCACAAAGACACTCAGAGGCCCAGCAGCTACACCCTGGGGCAACCTGCACCACCAGAGGACCAGGGCTGCTGGCAAATGCCCCGACCTGTTCTCTGGTGGGCAAAGCCCAGGCCCTCTCTCCTCCGTCTTCGGTGAGACTGGGTCCCAGCCATCCACTAACACCCACTCTGGGGGTTCTCGTCTCTCCCCTGGCCCACTCCTGTGCCCTGACTCCTGGATCTGCCTTCTAACTAAATTGCCCGTGCTTGCATTCTTGCCTCAGGCTCTACTTTAGGGAAGTATACACAGACACCATCTACAATAGCATCAAACAATATCTGTAAACTGTGAATGAATCTTACAGGAGATAAGCAAGGCCTCTCTGCAGAAAAAAATATAGGATATTATTGTAAGTAAGAGATCAGCTAAGTGGAAGCATATATAGTATTCGTGGATTGGAAGACTAAATATGGTAAATATACTCATTCACCAAAATGGATTTGTATAGTAAATGCAATCCTAACCAAAACCCAAGAGACTATTTTTTTTATTTAGAAACTTGGCAAGCTGATCCTAAAATTTCATGAAAATTCAAAGAGCAAAGAACAGCCAAGACACTTTGGAGACAGGAGACATGCTCTACTAAATATAAGATCTTTTAAAGTTATGGTAGGTATTGATAGAACGATAAACAAATTAATGATCAGACCAGAAACAACAGCCAGAAACAGACCCTAAAATTTAGTCACTTTGCATAATACAAATGTTCTGCTAAAGAGTGAGAAGTTATTCTTCCTAACAAAAGAGTTCAGGACACTCAGATATATTTTTAAGAGCCTTGATTATTACTTCACACTATGCATATAAGTTAATTACATGGAGATGACAGAACTAACCACAAAAAGTAAAACAGGAAAGCTTGTTACAAATAACATAAGAAAAATTTCTACTCTTTCTACTTATAACCATATTTATTGTATATCCTTCACTATTTTACTGGGCATTAAAGATGAATGATTACTAAAACAGTGTATTTCACGTTTATAAATATGGGACAGACTTCAGTATCACACAGTGATTTTTGCTTTTAATGATGTTTCAATATTAATGTCATGCCTTTCCTCTGTTTGCTTTCTTGATGTGTTTCCAACCTTTTGTTTAGGTCTGTGTTTCTCATCGAGCACATGGTTTTCCTTTCTGAACCAGGATAAAACCTCTGACTTTTCATTCAGAATTTTAACCCACTTGTATTTATTGTTATAACTGATTTTTCACTTCTCTCATTATATTTATAATTTGCATTTTATGACCCCTTGTTGCTTCTTCGTTTTCCGTACTCTGAAAAAATAAAATGGAAAAAAAGGTCGAACTTAACAAAAAAAGTACAACAAAATCAGAAATATCTAGAAATACACATCTTAGGAAATGTGCCAGATCCACATGAAGAAAATGTAAAAGCCTAATTGAGAGACAGAAGACTTAGAGAAATGGACAGATGCGGCATTCCTATCACATTCGCTAAACTGAGGACTGTAACACCGTCGACGTTCCTCACATTAACTCGTGAGCGTCTTGCAATTCTACTCACATTAGTTTTATTTGCTTGCTTGATTGCTGTTTGTATAATTAGACAAATGAGTGTAACATCTATATGAAAGCATAATCTGGCAAAAAGAATTAATGCAGCTGAGAATTTCAAGGTAAACCTTCCACGACCAGAGCTTAAAAGAACGCGGTGAGACGACGCAAGACGGGGGCCCGCGGGGGAACACGTGCAGTCTGCAGGGGCCACCGGAGGCCGCGGAGGAACACGCGCGGGCGCGGGCCAGGCCGCCAGGCTGGTTTAGAACGTCGCTCCGTCCGGAAGCCGGGGGCGCAGTTTCCGGCCTGTCACTCGGGGTAACAGCCGCACGGACCTCACAGCGAGGCGGATGGCACAGCTCACACACGACAGCCCTGAGCGCTGAGCCCGGGCACGGGAGGGTCAGGGCGTCCTCGGTGGCGCCGTCCTCCGTGACGCTGAGCACGGGACAGGCTGCGACAACGCCCACAGTGCGGAAGTCTGGTGAGCGTCGACCAGCCCAAGCTTCCCAAAACCAGTGGAGCGAGCATGTTTTTACAAACATCACCTCTCTTAAAACCTCTCATAACCATGGCCTGAAGAGCATGCCCTGGGCAGTGCAGTCCTCGTGGGAATAAGACTTAGGCTCTGATGGGATGGTGTCCAGAATCACCCGGGGGAGGAGGGGGTTTAAAGATGATCCAGAGAAAGCTCATGAACTATCTGGAAAGAAATAAATTAAGCTATGCATAAAAATAAACTATAAGACACTAAAGAAACGTAAAAATGAAAGTCGCTGAGTCGTGTCCCACTCTTTGGAACACCATGGACTGACTGCGCCGTCCATGGCATTCTCCAGGCTGGAGTATTGCAGTGGGTAGCCGTTCCCTTCTCCAGGGGATCTCCCCAACCCAGGGATTGAACCCAGGTCTCCTGAATTGCTGGTGGATTCTTTCCCAGCTGAGCCACCAGGGAAGCCCAAGAATACTGGAGTTGGTAGCCTATCCCTTCTCCAGTGGATCTTCCTGACCCAGGAATCAAACCAGGGTATCCTGATTTGCAGGCGGATTCTTTACCAGCTGAGCTACCAGGGAAGCCCATAGATAAAGTAAAAGAAAAATAAACCAGAAAGAACAAGCTAAAATAATTGATATAATTAATCAATTATAATTAATTATCATTTAAATTATATAGCTATAATTTATATAACTATAAATTATAGTTTAGTTTAATTAATTAATAAAACTATAATTAATTTTAATTAATTAAAAATAAACTAAAAGAAGCCATATTCCTTAAACCTGTTTTTAACCCTGAGGTAAAGGTAACTCGTATTAGCAGAGTAGCAAGATAAGACAAAGTAAGGGGAAACCTTGGTAGATGCTATTACAAGACAACTGAAAACTTCTGCAAATTGAGACTTCATAAACTCAATGAATCAAAGAATTACCAACATTTTAAAATATCGACAACTATAGTCAACAGGAAAATTAAGAAAACTGTGGTCAAAGTGGCAACTGGCGCAAAGAAATACTTAACAAAAAGACATATAATGTTCAGTCACTAAGTCCCATCTGATTCTTTGCAACCCTATGGACTGCAGCTCACCAGGCTTCTCTGCCCTTCACTACATCCCAGAGTTTGCTCAAACTCATGTCCACTGAGTTGGTGATGCCATCCAGTCCTCTCATCCTCTGTCTCTCCTTCTCCTCCTTCCCTCAGTCTTTCCCAGCATCAGGGTCTTCTCCAGTGACCAGGTGGCCAAAGTATTGGAGCTTCAGCGTCAGCATCAGTCCTTCCAATAAATATTCAGGGCCGATCTCCTTTAGGATTGACTGGTTGGATCTCCTTTCTCTGCTTTCTCCTATCTCTGCTTTTTAATATGCTAAGTTTGTCATGGACATGAGTTTGTGCAAGCTCCGGGAGATAATGAAGGACAGATAAGCCTGGCATGCTGCAGTCATGGGGCTGCAAAGAGTTGGACACGACTGAGCAGCTGAACAACCACAATGGTTTGTCAGAACTCCTTCCAAGGAGCAAGCATCTTTTAATTTCGTGGCTGCAGCCACCATCCACGGTGATTTTTCAGCCCCCAAAAATAAAATCTGTCCCTGCTTCCACTTTTTCCCCTTCTATTTGCCATGACATGATGGGACCAGATGCTCTAATATAATACCCAATATAAAGGTATGAGGTTAATTCAGAGAGAAAGACTACAAGGCTGCATTTTCCCTTTCAAGCCAGCAAAGATTAAAACCTACATTTGCCAGGTGTTTGGGGAAACGGTGTCACATGCTGGGAGTCTGAGTATAACCTTTCTGAACGTCTCTTTGCAAACTGTAGCAAAAGCTTTCAAAATATGAAGACTTCGATCTCTCAGGTGAGATGATGTTCTCCATTGGAGCCCCTCTCTCCCCAAAGCCAGGAAATAAGTCAAAAGATGTTTATCGATGCAAAGTCTAGTATAAGTGAACAGACTGAGTATCCTACGTTATGGAGGCCCACCTGCCCCCGTGGAACCCGACAGGATGCGACCGTTTCTAACACTTCTTGTTACCTTACATCATGTCGGCTACACGTTTTACTTTTGATGCGACGCTAGCTAAGTCCTTCTTGTGTTTATTTGATATTTCTCCGCATAACACTCAGTAGTTTGCCTAAATGGACTAAATAAGACAAACGAAATCACATGCAAAATTCTAAACTGTCCGTTTAGAGAGCAGGGCCATTTCTCTCTGGACCGCCCTGCCCCTTGATGGGTTCTCAGGGACACAGTGTATGGGAAACAGAAGGGCTGCCTGTGCTGCGTGGGTCTGACTCGAGTCTCTCCTGCTGCAGTGACAGGTCTGGTGAAAGCTTGGGAGCTGTCCCCACAGGAGTATAAAGTGACAGGAGACAGCTGAACTGACACCAGAAAGCCTAACAGAGAGGTTATGATGGGGGTTTTGGCAGCAGCATGGGTTCCATAATGCCTCTAAAATCCAACAGCGAATTTGTAAATCAAATCAAAAGTATGTGAACCGAGCCCGAGTGGCAGGGATAAGTGGGGATGAAACAGAAGAAGCAGTGACGTGTCGCGCCGTGATGCTGAATTTAAAAACGCGAGGCCTTCCTGGAGCCGGCGAGGCCCTCTGGGCAGAATCGCTTCCTCCCTTGGACGTTCCCAAGTGGACTATCCAGTGTTATTTCAAATGGTTTTGGCCTCATGTCACCTTGCTTGTGATCTTTTTAAAACCTGCCATTAGGTTGAGTTCAGCTCTTACCCCTTTTCTGCAAAGTCACACCCAGAATATGTCACGAGAGGCAATGCCAGTGGATACAGTGTGTGGGCTGGGGTCCCAGCCCCTTCCCCAGGTTCGGCCCAGTCCCCTTCTCCCCACAAAACCTCGAAGGGCACATGACACAGCTGCACAGACCACTGCAAACGTGGGCTGGGCCCCACATATGCCACACGGACGCACCTCTCGACAGCCGACCTCACAGAGGCCAGCGGGTCCGCACAGCGCTCGGGGGCTGTCTGAGCAAGGCACCCGCCACCTCCTCCGCCCTCCTGAGTCCTGGCCGGGCCTCAGGCTTCGTGAAGCTTCTGAGTCATGACGGCAGTCAGGTACGAGCCTGGGGGAGGAGCCCTGGGCGCCCAAGTGCCCCCAGTGGTGCCCGGCCCTGACACCCCGTCCATGTATACTCACAGCACACTGCCTGCCCCAAAGTGAAAGAAACTGTGTTAATCGCTCAGTCACATCTGACTGTGACCGCATGGACCATAGCCTGCCAGGCTCCTCTGTCCGTGGGATTCTCCAGGCAAGAATACTGGAGTCAGTTGTCATTTCCTCTTCCAGGGGATCTTCCCAACCCAGGGATCAAATTCAGGTGTCCAGCATTGCAGGCCCACCCAGGGGTCAGTCGAACGGATCTCAGATGCTGACGGCGTAAACTGAGCGAAGGACATGATTTTCACTTTAGTGGGACCTGTAAATGGGCAAAAACAAACTGGTGCAGGTGAAACGTGACGGCGTCCGCCCGGCGGTCGGTCTTCCACGGTGCGGTCAGCTCGCCCAGCTGGAGCAGCTGCTTCCCTCGGGCTGTGCCTCAGACCCAGACCTGGTGTCTGACTTTGGGGTCCACATCTCCCTGGGGCTGAAAGGCCCATTTCCTAACTCAGAGATTCTGTGTTCCTGGAGCAAAGTCTCAGGACAAACAGAAAACACAAACCACAACAGGACAGGAGCCCAAAGCCCCACATCTTCCTTCTCGGGAGCCCGAGAGCAGGCCCCACAGCCCCTTCTCCCCGGGAGAGCTTCGGGCGCCGCCCCTGACGGCCCGTCTCCCCGTCCGGGTCAGCAGCTCTCTGATCGACTCGGCACATCATCTCCCCCATCCAGGGCACGCAGTCGTGTCTTCTTTTATCCATCTCGCCCACCCTAGGCAAGAGAGCACGTCCTCTCGTGAGCATACACTGTGATCATTTTCGTAAGTGTAAGGTTTTTTTTTTTTTTAACTGGGAGAGTCTTGCCTCCCGGCTGAATCAAAAGCTGCTCGGGCCGCGTGGGCCCTGATTCATGCCTTGCACCCCTCGTCTCCAACTGCAGGCGAGGCACGCAGCAGGGGCTCGACGAGCGCCCGCTGATTAATGGAACTTGAGCTGTGAACGACAGCCCTCGCTGGGGAGCCCGAGCCTTCAAGTGGGCCGATTAGCGTCTCTGCCGCCATCACCGCTGATGGGCTATTGTGCACCGCTCACGTCTACAATCAGCAGACCCAGGTACTCAGCACTGCCGACAGCTTTCCACGCTCTCAGGCGGCCAAAAATAGCTGTACAGTAAACTCTCATTATGCAGGAGGATGGTAAATTGGGGTGCTCTAATTAATTAAACATTCTGGTCAGTAAAAAAAAAAAAAAAAAGACATATATATGCAGAAGACCGGCTTTTACAAAATGAGAATACTTTTACAAAATAAGATATACTCAGCCCCGAAATTACCCAACCATGGACCCGCATCGTTGGAAAATGATCTAAAGGACTCCGCTGTGTCTGATGCAGTGTGTGCAGAAGGCATCAGTCTGGAGGGGAAATCTGTGTTCTTCGTCGCTCAGTCGTGTCCGACTCTTTGCGACCCCACGGACTGCAGCCCACCAGGCTCCTCTGTCCATGGAATTCTCCAGGCAAGGATACTGGAGTGGGCTGCCATGCCCTCCTCCAGGGGATCTTCCCCAACCAGGGACTGAACCACAGCTCTTTCATCTCTCGCGTTGGCAGGCAGGTTCTTTACCATTAGCACCGTCACCTGGGAAGCTCCAAGGGAAAGTCTGTGGTCCCTCAAATGCAGCAAGCTTCAGGGAGGGGCTTACATCTCCCCTGGCACCAATACCCACGAGATACCAGTTTAGACGTTCCGGTATCAGCATTATTTTCAATAACTGAGGCTTTAACTACTTACATAAACTTCCTGGTTATCATAATTCTGCAAAAACAATCATTTAAAGAGAGTATTATTTCTAGGTTTTAAAATGAATGAGAAGAAAGCTTGAGGGCAGACTTCCTGGGAGTTTGAATGTTAGGGGTCTTTCCCAGTCTCTGAATTCTGTCTTGTAATATTGTCTCTTTAAAAATCCTGCTTTTGGTCATACGGGTTACCAGCCATTTCAACAAAGACCGAAGCAGTTAACTTTTAGTTTATGCATACAGGAAGTTATGACCAACCTAGATAGCATATTCAAAAGCAGAGACGTTACTTTGCCAACAAAGGCTCGTCTAGTCAAGGCTATGGTTTTTCCACTGGTCATGTATGGATGTGAGAGTTAGACTGTGAAGAAGGCTGAGCGCCAAAGAATTGATGCTTTTGAACTGTGGTGTTGGAGAAGATTCTTGAGAGTCCCTTGAACTGCAAGGAGATCCAACCAGTCCATTCTGAAGGAGATCAGCCCTGGGTGTTCTTTGGAGGGAATGATGCTAAAGCTGAAACTCCAGTACTTTGGCCACCTCATGCGAAGAGTTGACTCCTTGGAAAAGACCCTGATGCTGGGAGGGATTGGGGGCAGGAGGAGAAGGGGACGCCAGAGGATGAGCTGGCTGGATGGCATCACTGACTCGATGGACGTGAGTCTGAGTGAACTCTGGGAGTTGGTGATGGACAGGGAGGCCTGGCGTGCTGCGATTCATGGGGTCACAAAGAGTCGGACACGACTGAGCAACTGATCTGATCTGATCTGATACAGCTTTCATGCAACTTCCAGTTGCTTATTCCAAGACTCTGCAGTGTACAAAAACAAATGTATCAACTATTGTTTCCAACTTTTCTAGCTTGGGAAACTTAGGTTTCTTTATGCTTACATGCTCAAAAGTATTCAAATGATGAGCATATTTTTAAATGAATAAAATCATATTAAAACCTTGTGTAACTCAGTCAATCTGTCCTGGTCGTACATTAAGGGTGAACTGGGAGCCTTAGAAAAGGCCACGCCCAGCCCTGAGAGATTTTTTTTTTCCACTTAGGTGAATGGGTCTGGGGTCCAGGCATCCACATTTTTAAAACATGGGGAGATTCTAACCAAAGTTAAAGCCCAAGACTGTGGTAGAGAGAAAAACTGGGCTTCTTTTTTTTGACTTTAAACTTTTTCCTTTGTCCTGGGGTGTAGCCGAGTAACGATGCTGTGGTAGTTTCAGGAGGACAGTGAAGGGACTCAGCCACACGAAGGCATGCGTCCTTTCTCCCCCAGACCCCTCCCCTCCTGGCTGCCACCTAACACTGAGCAGAGGTCCCTGTGCTGCACCACAGGTCCTTGTTGATGGTCCGTTTTAAAGATAGCAACGTGTACATGACCTTTCCAAAGTCCCTAACTATCCTTTTCCCCCGGCAAGCACAACATCATTTCTCTAAGTCTATAAGTCTCTTTCTGGAAAAACTGGGCTTCTTAATCAAATATTTATTAACATGAGAAATACCTGTGTCATCCAAACCGGAGAGAAAGCAGCTCATACCTCTGTGTGCAGAGATGCCGACTTGCAGGGGACGACTATTGAAGCAGGTATTTACTGCCAGATTACTGAGGGCTTGACTTACCTCGAGTTTGAGGAGTAAATAGACTCCGAGTTCTTTTATTCTCCCACCTGAACCAGCCTCCCTTACTTGACTCGAGATGTAATTCTAAACCTTCAAGAAAAGCATATCAACAAACTCCTCTCATCTTCCTGTTGATTCAGAAGTGGACAAATTCCTCATAAAAAGTACTGAAAGCAGAACCAGCTCGTAATTGGTTCCCACGTCCTACACTGGGCACACAGGTTTGAGGAGGAGATAGCATCTCTGGGGCGAGGCTGGGAGGTGGGGCGGTAGAAGCTTCGTATCACGACATCAAAGCCGGGGAGAGATGAAAAGGCATCTCTCTATTTGCATCATAAACAAATTTTACATATTATGATATTCCAAGAATCTTTCATTTTAACAGGTGGAAAAACAAGGACAGAGGCCGCGTGTAAAACACAGAGCCTCATTTGTGGTCGGTGATGAAGTTTATGGGGCTTTGATAGAAGCTCTGCCATGAGTGCGCAGCAGGCAAGGGCTTGTCGGGCTCTGCCCAGGGCACGATGTTTACCGATCCCAGGATGATGCGATAAATCCATCGTCAGTTGGGCACAGCTGCAAATTCATTTTTAAAACGACCATTTTGGTCCCAGTGAACCCATTTCAGATTTTTTTTACCTCCTTTTCTGAAGGGCCGTAACTTAAAAGGGGCGACTTGGTGGGTTTCAACTGGCTTGGCACAAGTGCGGATCTGCAGGGCTGGGTGAGCGACACGGGATGTGGGCACAGTTTTCCTGCAGGTCCCGGGGCGGAGGCCGCCGGGGTGCAGCCACAGGCCGGCAGCTGCTTCCCGCCGCTTGGCGGTGAGCACGGGCTCGGCGAGCAGCCCCAGCGGGGAGCAGGCGGCTGCATCTGGGCCCCGCACCTGTTCCTCACCCGGGCAAGCAAGGGCACAGAGACAATGGCTTTAATCAAGGGAGAGTGATGAGCGATTAGGTGTCTTCTAATTGTACCTGGAACCTCTGAAAGAGCCCCACTCGTGCTTGTTTGATTCCTTAATTACAGAAACGCCTCTCAGAAACGGCTGCCGCTTCCTAGACAAGAACGCACTCATCTCTGGATGTGATGGTCCACTTTCCGGCGAGAAGGGTGCGCATCATGGAGCCCTGAGGCTCTTCCAGCTGACGGACACGCAGGCTAGTTCACCGAGGCAGTCTCTCCCTTCCAGACGTTATCCGTTGCTGGGAGCTCAGGTTGTCTCAGAGCTAGATTTGGGGGTTTTTCTGACTTGTTTTACTTAGTTTTAAATTTTAAATTTTACTGACATACAGTTGATTTACAATGGTATGCCTAATTTCCGATGCACTGCGAAGAGGCTCAGTTATACATAATATGCATTCTTTTCCATATTCTTTTCCATTACGGTTTATCCCAGGACATCAGAGGCAGCTCCCTGTGCTGAACAGGAGGACCCTGTTTATCTGTCCCTTACATAATCCACATCTGCTAATCTTGACTCCCTGTCCTCCCCTCCCCGCAGCTGCCCCCCGCCCTTGGCCACCACTGGTCTGTTCTCTATGTCTGTGAGTTGTTTTTGTTTCAGAGACATATTTTGCACATGAGGCACTTGGAAATTTTCAGTAAGTCAGCGACTTTGTGAAAATGAGGAGAAACACACGGCAGGTCAGCACCACGAAACACAAATTACTGTCCCTTCATCAGGCAGCAGAGTGTGAGGGAAATGGGCCAGGTGCGCTGTCCCGGCTGTGCTGCTTACCGTGCCTTCATCAGACAACGAGCAGTGTATGAGAGAGATCGAGGCCAGGCGCGGTGTCCTGGCTGTGCCGCTTACCGTGCCTTCATCAGACAACGAGCGGTGTATGAGAGAGATCAAGGCCAGGCGCGCTGTCCCGGCTGTGCTGCTTACCGTCCCTTCATCAGACAACGAGCAGTGTATGAGAGAGATCGAGGCCAGGCGCGGTGTCCTGGCTGTGCCGCTTACCGTCCCTTCATCAGACAACGAGCAGTGTATGAGAGAGAACGGGCCAGGCGCGCTGTCCCGGCTGTGCTGCTTACCGTGCCTTCATCAGACAACGAGCAGTGTATGAGAGAGATCGAGGCCAGGCGCGGTGTCCTGGCTGTGCCGCTTACCGTGCCTTCATCAGACAACGAGCAGTGTATGAGAGAGATCGAGGCCAGGCGCGCTGTCCCGGCTGTGCTGCTTACCGTCCCTTCATCAGACAACGAGCAGTGTATGAGAGAGATCGAGGCCAGGCGCGCTGTCCCGGCTGTGCCGCTTACCGTGCCTTCATCAGACAACGAGCAGTGTATGAGAGAGATCGAGGCCAGGCGCGCTGTCCTGGCTGTGCTGTGGAGAGAGCCAGGGGCCTGGCAGGAGCGGCCCTCAGCAACATTCACCCCCAGGAGGTGTGACAACGGCCCAGACCGGGGTGGTGTCTCGGGCTGCCAAGGCACAGAGGGGCCCGCCCACTGCATGGCGCGTCCATCAGCTACTGCATCACTGGGCGTTCACCCGTGTGGCATTATGGGAGTTTCTGGGGCGGGCCGACGAGACATAAGGAAACACGGCCACCTCTGGTGGGCCCTGTGTCAGGGGGACGTGGGGCGACAAGACAGTCTTCTGGTGGGCGCTGCACACTCCCTCTCGATACAGTGCAGGATGACATCTTGTGACAAAGAGAAGGCAAGACGTGGGCACCCCACATGCAGACTTAATCCCAAGAAGTCAGGCTGGATGCAGAGACATGTCAGGCTGCAGGCCTTTGCTCCCAGTGAATCTGCCCATCCTGGGCATGGGGGGCACCTGGGCACTAGTGGGCGGATTGGCTGGGGGTGGGAGCAGGACGGCAGATTAAAGCAGCCCAGACGTCACCCCGGCCCGAGCCGTTTCCACGTCTCCCGGGGGGGACTCTTCCTGCCCCAGTGTCTGGGCCTCAGTGACCCGGTGTTGACAAGGACTAAAGGATTCTGCTCGCAGGACCGTCTGCGGACCACCCCGAGCTGCGATGCTCCAGTCACTGCTGACCTGCACTGCAACCAGGGCCGTCCGGGGCCCCAGGTACAGAGCCCCCGAGCAAACAGCTCCTCTTTGTCCCAAGCCCAGGCCTCTGCCCACCCACCAGCCCAGCCCACAGCTCTGCATGCCTTCGGCAGAACCCACCCGGGCTGTGGAGCCAGGCTCCACGTGGGGGAGCGGCGGACACACCTGGTTTTGCTCTTGCTCCGCACGGCAGCCTTCTGGAGTCTTGTCTCTGTGGGGACTAGGCGGGATCAGACGCCTCCTGTCTGCTGTCTTCATCACCCCCGTTTGCCCGTCTTCCCAGGGTCGGAGGAGCCAGCCGTTCATGTCCTGGGCCTCCTCTCCTCGGACACGAGCGCTGCCCCATGGACCTCACCCTCAGCAGGACAGTGGGAATAAAGGGCCTCAGGAAAGGTGTCCTTTCTTGACAAAGCCTGGCATTCCTGATGGTTTTGACATCATACAAATCCCGTTTGGAATGTCTCCAGTCGACAGTCAAGGTCCTTCTCTTTCCTCTCCTGGTGTGACACTCCCAGTCCTCCAGTCACAAGGTACCCAACTCGGGGAGGACTGGAGAGACCGCATGGAGAGGGACAGCAGAGGGGAAGAGCATGCTAACTTGGTTTTAGAGGGACAGCAGAGGGGAAGAGCATGCTAACTTGGTTTTAGAGGGACAGCAGAGGGGAACAGCATGCTAACTTGGTTTTAGAGGGACAGCAGAGGGGAACAGCATGCTAACTTGGTTTTAGAGGGACAGCAGAGGGGAACAGCTAACTTGGTTTTACAGCGTTACTGCTGTTTTATTACATCTAGAATTGCTATTTGCTTTTCACCACATCACTGGTGAGGTCTGCACAGAGCAGGCAGTCCGAACCGGCATTTGAGAAAGAACAGAACGTGGGTGAGAACGGTGGACTGGATGGGCCAAGTGGAGACGAACTAGAGCAGAGGCCCAGGAAGTCAGAGCAACGAGTGCCAACCGTCCGCACGCCTCCGAAGCCCGGATCTGTGCAGACACAGCATCTCCAAAGATCCACCCGCGGGTGGAGTCCAGGTAGATCTACCATCCTAACTTTCTAGCCAATAAAGCATTTTCAAAAATGATTACCACAACACCAAGCAAGCTCTTCTGCTGCCAAACAGATATGCAACAATTACGCCAGTGAACGGAAAGATTTAACTTGACAAAGCACTCAGTGTTTGCTATTGGAGTTATGATGCTAAGTCGCTTCAGTCGTGTCCAACTCTTTGCAACGCTATGGACTGCAGCCCGCCAGGCTCCTCCATCCATGGGATTCTCCAGGCACGAATACTGGAGTGGGTTGCCATGCCTTCCTCCAGGGGATCTTCCCAACCCAGGGACTGGACCCACGTCTCTTACATCTCCTTCATTGGCAGGCAGGTTCTTTACCACTCGTGCCACCTGGGAAGCCCTATGATGGTATCAGTAAGTACAAAAAACAAACAAACAAACAAGAAGAAAAGAACCACCAACTAGCTAATAAGCAGTGGAGTGGAACGCCAACACAATTTTCCAAACTTTGAACTTGGGGTTCTTCCTATTATATAGTACTGTCTCTCTGTCAGCACCCCTAAGACTTTAGAAATCAGAAGACAATGGAGCACAGATAACCAAGAAGGACCTACCACACAGCACATGGAGCTATACTCAATCACATGTAATAACTGAGAATGGAAGAGGATGCAAAAAAGGAATATGTATGTATAACTGAATCACTTTGCTGTATACCTGAAACTGCCACAACACTGTAAACCACCTATATTTTAATAAAAAAAATTTTAAAGACAACAGAGCAAATGGCCTCTTTCTGAGCGACTGCTTTGCTCTAGGCCCACGTGCAGTGATGACCGCACACGGCCACCCTGCTGCTGGTCCAAACCGGCCACTGCTCCCCCAGACGCCACACCCACGGGTCACACCACGGCCCTCTGGGCACAGATACCTGTGCTGCTGCCCAGGAACCCACCAGCTTTGGGCTGGTTTCATTTCCGTTTGCATGGATTGAACATGAGGGTGGTGGGAAGGAAGCTGCTAGAATCCCACCGGCTCCAGGAAGCCCCCACGCGTGGACCTCTATCCACCTTTCCACACGGCACGGATGCCCAGACCTGCGTAGACGGTCACTGGAGATGCTGCTCTGTGGGCTGGCCCAGGGAGGGGGGTGGAGCAGAAATCACAGGGGCTCACGGCCCCCCGTCAGGGGGCTGAGGGCTGCCTCGCCTCCCACGGAGGCCTTCTCCCTTAGCTCCCCATATGAGCAGGTGCAGGCTATAATCCCACGCGCTGGGGATCTCTTGGGACAGTTCTTAACCCCTGCCTTCACGCTGCCACCGAGCTGTGATAGTGATCAAGACTGAAGAGGAGCCAGGACAGCCAGAGGCATCCCACCTCCCACCTGGACCGGTACTGACACTCACATCGGACTGTACACATCGAACTCTCACGACCTGGTTCAACGGTTACCAGCATCGTGCCGTTTTCGTTTCCCTGTCTTCCACTGGGATCTCAAGGTCCCAGTCAACTCTTATCCTTATATTTTTACATCCTTATATTTTTCTTTGGGGGGTAAACTTAAACACGCTGAAATGCACAAATCTTAACTGAATAATTGTGACAAATTGAATCACCTGTGAAGCCCACACCCTATCCCCTTAAAGAGCATCCCCAGCTTGTCAGAAGGCGGCCTCCTGTTCCACCTCCCAGAAGCAATCACCGTTCGGACATACCTCACCGTAGACCAGCGTAGCTGGGATTCGAACGTCACATAAATGGAGTCATATAAAGCACGCTGTCGGGGAGAGGCTCGGCTTCTTTTTTCAGCTTCACATCCACGAGAGTCACCCGCCCGGCTGATTCGGCCACTGCTTCCTCCTCTCCGGTGGCCGGTGGCATCCCCCGGGTGACCGTGCCACAGTTCGCTTGTCCTTTCACCCACGGGTGGCCACTGGAGCTGTCTCCAGTTTTGTACAATTGTGAGTGAAGGTTCTGTGAACACTAGGATGTAAATATTTTGGACAAATATTTTCCTGTGTTGTTTTGTTGTTTTTATATAAAAACACGATCGCATTACTGGAGTCTAAGGGCATGAGTTTAACTTTATAAGAAACTGCCAAACACGTTCCAAAGTGGTTTCACCGCTTTGCAAACCTGGCGGAATCAGGCTGGAACTGCAGCTGCTCTTTTCAGACGTAGCCATGCTCTTCGGCGGGTGGAGCTGCACCCTCGTGACATCTATCTGCACCTTCCTGACAGCTACGATGCTGAGCGCTTCTCTATGGGCTCATTTGACCAATGGACATCTTCCTTGGTGAACTGACTGGTCAACTCTTCTGCCTATTTTTAAAAATAAGGTGTTTATTTTTTGTTGTTGAGAATAAGAACTATATTCTCAGTATGAGTCCTACGTCACCTCTGCCTGGAGAATACTTTCTCCCAGCCCAGATCTGCTCATTCTCTTTCCTAAAATATACTTTTAATGGACTGGAAGGATTTTTTAAAATGAAGTCTAATCAGAAATTTCCCTTTGAACATTGCTTTCTGTGTCCCATGCAAGAACCTGTTGCCTACCTCCTGGTTAGAGAGATACTGTCCAATGTTTTCTTTTAAACACTTTATAGTTTTAGCTTTACTTTATATATACATGACACACCTCAGTTTTTGTTTATGAGGGAAGGGAAGCCAAGTTTCTTCTTTATTTATTTGTTTATGGTCATGCGAGGTCTTCCTTCTGCACAGGCTTTTCTAGTTGCGGCGGGCGGCGGCTTCTCCTGCTACAGGGTGCGGGCTCCAGACACACGGGCTCCTTGGTCGTGGCTCACAGGCTTACTCTGCGGCATGTGGGGTCGTCCCAGACCAGGGGTCAAACCGTGTCCCCGGCACTGGCAGGCAGATTCTCATCCACTGACCACTAGGGAAGTCCAAAGTTTGTTTTTTTTCCCCCTTTATGGGCATCAAGTCATTTCAGTAATATTTGTCTTTTTACAAAACCTTACTTTTACCATTGAACATTTTAGACGTCTTGGTTAAAAACCAATCGGCCATATAAGGGTGGGCTCTGGAACCTCTATTTCACTCCACTGTTTACTAATGTCTATTTTATATTCTCAGACTAGAGCCACACTGCTTGATGCTGGACTTTGCAATAAATCATGATGTCAAGCATCACAAGCTCTCTCAGTCTTGAGGCTGGCCCATCTTTCCTAGGCTTCTAAATCAATGTTAGAACCAATTACCGAAATGCTTACTGTGTGAGACTGGGATTGCGTTGAAAACATAATCAAATTGGAGATGAGAGACAGCTTACCAGTACTGAGCCTTCCAGCCTTTCACGAACATGGTGCGTGCCTCTTCATTTATTGAGGGATTGCCTGTTTTCTCTCATCAAAGTTTTGTCATTTCAGTGTGACATACTCTGTATGTCTTTTGTTAACTTTATTTCTACTTTATGCTTTTTTGATGCTTTTACACATTGATTTTTTAAAATTTTACTTTTAAAACTGGTTGCTGCTAATTTATAGAAATTCAATTGTATTTTTGAATATTGACCTTCATCCTAAGACTTTGTTAAATCTACAGATTTGTCCTAATAAGATATTGTTGTGGTGGTTGTTGTCAATAACTTAGGATTTTCTGTGTAAATAATCAGCTTGTCTGAGACAGGACAGTTTTACCTCCTTATTTCTATTTCTTCTTCTTATCTTTCTGTACTGGGCAGACCCCCATATGAAGCTGAATGTAGTGATGGTAAGAGGTATCCCTGCCTCGTTCCCCGCCGTAGAGAAAAGCATCACTGTCTAGTAAATGGCTTCCCTGGTGGCTCAGACGGTAAAGAATCTGCCTGCAGGGCAGGAGACCCGGGTTGGATCTCTGAGTCAGGAAGATTCCCTGGAGAAGAGAATGGCTTCTCCAGTATTCTTGCCTGGAGAATTCCATGGGCAGAGCCTGCTGGGCTACAGTCCAAGGGGTCGCAAAGAGTTGGGCACAACTGAGCGACCGACACACACTTTTATCGGATTGAGGGAGTTTCCTTCAATTGCTAGATGCCTGAGAATGTTTGTCTTGAACAGGTTTTAATTTTTACCAAATTTTTTTATGAATCTACTGAAATGAATCTTTCTTTTTTTATTCAATTTCAATGATTTTCAATTTCTGTGGTCTCTGATTTTCAAACATTAAACCAACTTTACATTCATAGGATAAAGCCCACTTGGTCATGATGTATATTTCGCATGTATTGTTGGATTCAGTGTGTTAACGTTTTGTTAAAGATTTCAGCATCAATGTTCTTAGAAGATACTGATCTATAATTTGTTTTTTTCTGTGACTCTTTTTGTCAGGTTTGGGTATTACAATTATGCTACACTCGATATGAGTTTAAAAGTTTCCTTTCTCTATTTCCTAAAAGATTATTGTAGGATTGATGATTTTTCTGCCTTATATATTTGAGGAACCCTCTGGGTCTAGGGTTCTCTTGTGGGAAATTACTTTGATAGGAATTTTAAGGTCTTACCTGGCTTTTTCCTTTCACCTTGTGTAATTTTTCATAAGCTGTATGTTTTTTGAGGAATCTGTCCATTTCAATTTTCATTTATTGACATTTGTCAAAAGACAAATGTCAAACTGTCAGATCTATCAAATTTATGGCATAAACCTGTTTGTAATATTTCCTTATTACACTTCTGCAGGTGCCTGCAGGATCTGTCACGATCTCCCTTCTTTCGTGACTAATACCATCAGCTTTTGCTCTCCCTTTTTTTTTCTGGATTATTTTTGCCAGGAGTTTGTGACTTTACTCACATTTTCAGTAGACCTCACTGGGCGTTGTCCTGATCCCGGCTGTTACGGGCTGTTCCTGATTTATTTCTGCTCCCAGTTCTATCATTTCCTTCCTTCTAGCTGCTTTGGGTTTCATGTACTCATTTTTTTTTCTAGTTTCTTGAAGTGGAAAATTAGATCATTGATTTAAATCACTTTCTTTCTAAAATAAGCGTTTTGGAGTTATAAATTTCCCTCTGAACACTGCTTTAACTACATTTCATAAAATGTGATATGCAGCATTTGTAGTCAATTTGAATTCTTTCTCTTTCGCATTGTGATTTCTCCTTTGACATGTGGGGCTTTTTCAAGTTCATCATTTAACATAAAAATATTTGGAACTTTTCTGGAGCTCTTATTCTTATTGATTTCAAATGCAATTCCATTGCTGCCATAAGACACATTCTGTAATATTTCAACCTTCTGAAGGTGATTAAGTGTCATTTTATGGCATGGCATATGAATTATCATGATAAGCATTCCATGTATGCTTGAAAATAATGTGAAATCTGCAGACTTGGGCAGAGTTTCCATCAACGTCAATTAAGGCACTGAGATCCTATAATTTAGGTTTATAATTTAAGTGGGTAAATTTATAAACATATAGATTTATAATCATAATTCATAATCGAGATTCTCTGTCTTTACTGATTCTTTTTGTCTAGTTATTTTATAGATTCCTGACAACACAGTTTTACTAAGCCTAGTAAATTCTGTCCTTTTTGGTGCAGTTATTTTGAACCTCTAGTCCTAAGGCTTGTACAAAGTGTTTATGGTTATGTCCTCCTGATAGACCTTCATTAGTATGAAGTGGTTTTCTTTATATTTGGTGATATGTTTTGCCTCAAAGCCTATTTTTATATATTACATATTATTATATCTATATATTATATATCTATTTAATACACATCTATTTTTATATATAGGAGTCCCTGGTGGGTCAGTGGTAAAGAACCTGCCTGCCAATGCAGGAGACCAGGGTTCAATCCCTGGATTGGGAAGATCCCCTGGAGGAGGGAACAGTGACCCACTGCAGGATTCTTGCCTGGAGAATCCCATGGACAGAGGAGCCTGGTGGGCTACAGTCCAGGGGGTCATAAGAGTTGGGCATGACTTAGTGACTAAGCCACCAGCAGCAGCATTTTTATGAAATATATATATATATATATCTCTGCATTTTTCATCTGCATGCAGACTAGTCCCCTGTAAGTGTTCAACAGCTTCTGCCAGTGGCCACTGAGCTGGGCAGCTGAGCCCTGGAATGTCTCTGTGCTCTGTGTTGAAGACTAGCTTCCTGGGTATAGAATTCTAGGTTGGCAGATGCTTTCAGCACCTTGGTTTAAAATGTGATTCCAGTGTCTTCTGGTCTCTGTTCCAGAAGAGACCTCTGTGGTTGCATCGCCATTTGCCTTATGTAAGATGCCATTTCCCCCTAACTGCTTTTCAAAATTTCATACTTACGCTTGGATTTCAGGAACTTAACTACGACATGCCTAGAGGTCTGCAGTTTTGGTTTTTCTTCTCTTATCCTACTTGGAATTCTTTGAGGTTGTTGGATTTGTAAACTTGATGTTTTTTAAAACATTCAGGACACTTTAAATTATTATTTCTTCAAATCTATTTTTCCATTCCAGTATCTTTCTCATTGCTTTTTGGAACTTTAATTACAGATGTGTTAGATTCCTTGATCTCTATTTAACTCTAGGCTTTGGAAGCTCTGTTCATTTTCTTCAGTGCTTTTTCTCTTCTTCAGAATTGATCATTTCTATTGATCTATTTTCTTTTTTTTTGGCTACACTGGTCTTTGCTGTGGCAAACGGGCTTCTCTCTGATTTCACAATGCAAGCTCAGTTCCCCCGCAGTATGCGGGGTCTTCGTTTCCCCACCAGGGATGGAAGCCACCTCCCCCTCATGAGAAGGCAGGTCCTTGGCCGCTGGCCATTGGAGAAGACCTCTATTGGTCTGTTTTCCCTCATGAGAAGGCAGGTCCTTGGCCGCTGGCCCATTGAGAAGGCCTCTATTGATCTGTTTTCACGTTCACTGGTTCTTCTGTCATTCGTCTCATTCTTCTGTGAAGTCAATTCTGTGATGACTTCAGTTCTATTTCTGAATATTTAAAGCCAAGAACTTCTACTTACCAGTTTTCTTCCAGAGCTCTCCAGCTATTCATTTACTAGGCATTTACTTTCCTTTATCTTCTGGTATACATGTTATTAAGTTCTTTAATGCATACCTATGCTCATTGCAGCATCTGGCTCACTTGAGTTGGTTGTTATTTGCTGTTTCTCTAAGTACAAGTACGTTTTCTTGCTTCTTCACACATCCGTGGAGTGCTCAGTCACTCAGTCGCGTCTGACTCTGACACCACGGACTGTAGCCCTTGAGGAGCCTCTGTCCATGGGATTTTTCAGGCAAGAATACTGGAATGGGTTGCCATTTACTCTTCCAGGGGATCTTCCTGACCCAGGGATCAAACCCGCGTTTCTTGGTTCTGCATTGGCAGGTAGATTCTTTACCACTGCACCAATTACTATTAAACACAAGTCACTAGGGATGAAACACCGTAGTTTCTGGATTATTTTACGCTTCTCTGGAGAATAATTTTTATTTCAGCAAGCAGTTAGTTTCAGGTCAGTTCAGTTCAGTCGCTCAGTCATGTCCGATTCTTTGTGACCCCATGGACTGCAGAACACCAGGTCTCCCTGTTCTTCACTGTCTACCAGAGTTTGCTCAAACTCATGTCCATCAAGTCGGTGATGCCATCCAACTATCTCATCCTCTGTTGTCCCCTTCTCCTCCCACTTTCAATCTTTCCCAGCTCAGGGTCTTTTCCAATGAGTCGGCTCTTTGCCGACTCAGGTGGTCAAAGTATTGGAGTTTCAGCTTCGGCATCATTCCTCCCAATGAATACTCAGGGTTGATTTCCTTTAGGATTGACTGGTTGGATCTCCTTGCTGTCCAGGGGACTCTCAAGAGTCTTCTCCAACACCACAGTTCAAAAGCATCAATTCTTCGGCGCTCAGCTTTCTTTATAGTCCAACTCTCACATCCATACATGACTGCTAGAAAAACCATAGCTTTGACTAGACGGACTTTTGTTGGCACAGTAATGTCTCTGCTTTTTAATATGCAGTTAGTTTGGCAGGGCTCAAACCCCATACTCTGCAGTGGACAACAGCTAAATTGTCTGTGTAATTGTACTGGTTTCCAGATGCCATTTTCTCACCCTGCAACACACAGCACAGCTCAGCGGTCAGCTGGCAGTGGGGTGGGCTGTATGTGACAGTCTGGGGCACCTCTCTTCCATCATTTTCTAACTTTCTAGATGGTCAGCCAGCCCCAAGGTCCCTCAGTCTAGAAACTCTGCACGTGTCTGCCATCCCAGCCACAAACTGGGGATCGGGGAGGTCCTTCAAGCAAAGACCCCAAGTGTGAACCCAAAAATATCGCCACCTCTGTGGCTTGTATTTTAAGACTGGGCTCCTCTCTAGCTTCTGCCTATTATCAGTTACTCTCCATTGACATTGATTAGGTTTTTATTATTATTATATTCTGTTCAGCTTTTGCAATGATTATCCTTGGGAGACTTAACCTGAGAAGCTACTCTGTCATCACCACAGTCTTGAGCTTCCTTATATTGTATTTTGAGTACTGCCTATGATAAACCTAGGCTTCCCAGGTGGCTCAGTGGTAAAGCATCTATCTGACAATGCAGAAGATGCAGGTTTAATCCTTGGGTCAGGAAGATCCCCTGGAGTAGGAAATGGCAACCTACTCCAGTATTCCTGCCTAGAAAATCCCATGGACAGAGGAAGCTGGCAGGCTACAGTCCATGGCGTCACAGAGTCAAACACGACTGAGTGACCAAGCACACAGGATACGCTTGGTAGGTTTTGGTACCCAGGTCTGACCCAAACTAGTGTTAGGTGTTTCTCTTTAATTTCCACAGCGGGCGCTCCCACAGCACTTTAAGGAAGTCCAGTGGACGGGACTGTGTCGGGATCGCCCATGGAGGTTTCCTCTCAGGCTCTGGAGGCCAGCAGAACAGCAAGGTGAAAAGTGCCACCCAAGAATCCATAGAAATGTGCCATCCCCTCCTCAGACAGGTAACCACAGTCACCTCCCACCAACAACAAGCTCTGTAACAAGCTGGCACCCAGGTCAGTTCCCCTCTCAAAATCCTTTGGGAAAAAAACAACTGATGAACTTCAGAAAGTCTGTTTCTGTAACAAAATGTTCCTTCCTTGCTGCTTTTTTTAGCCTGGATTAGAACCAGCCACTCCTCTTACTGTGCTATTGTAATAACAATATGGTAACCTGGTATCTTTACTAGAAACCTAGACTTGGGAGACAGCCCCAGAAATAGGGTTTGCTTGAGGCCAATTTGGAACCAACCGTCTCTCCAAAGGGCTTCCCCAGTAAAGAATCCACCTCCAATGCAGGAAATGTGGGTTGGATCCCTGTGTCAGGAAGATCCTCTGGAGAAGGGCATGGCAACCCACTCCAGCATTCTTGCCTGGAGAATCCTATGGACAGAAGAGCCTGGTGGGCTACAGTCCATGGGGTCACAAAGAGTTGGGCATGACTAAGAGACAGCATCTCTCAAAATCTGGAATCCAGGCTCCAGGTTGCAAGAACCTCTCCTTTCTGCTGAAGTCCTGGTGGGCACACACTTTCTAGGAATGGTCACCCATCACTTTGTAGGAGTCGATCTGGAACCTTCAACTAGACCACAGCTCCCTACCGACAGGACCCCTTCTCCTCCTGTGGTCTCCACAACACTGAGGACCATGGGTGAGGTCCTAAATCCTGAGCCATTGCTGGTTTTACAATATCCAGTACAGGGGTCCCAAAGATGACCCAACCCAGCCACCCAGATGACACGTAAGGATGACTTGTTGGCATCATTTTGGAGGCAGAACAAGAAGTTTCAACCTCAGATCTTCACACGACTTTAATTTCAACTTTGTCTTAGAGATAAGTGCCTACTATGTGTCAGATCCCCTGCTTGGGGCCAAGGCACATGAGACAAAGTAAGATCTGTGGTATCGAGAAGTCCACAGTCCAGTGGGGAAGCAAAACAAAAAACAGTGAATGCAAACATATGATTCTAAATATCAGAGATGTTAGTGAAGGAAACAGTGAAGAAAGGGTAATAGGTTTGGAGGAAGTAAGTTTGCAACAGTAATATTTATTACATTGTGAAGAAGAGGGTTAGCTCCTCTCAGCTGCTGCCCCTAACCTCAGGTGTGGGGTAGCTCCTCTCAGCTGCGCTAAGGGCACCAGTCACCGGGAGGACCTACCCCATGCCCGAGGCCAGGGGCCGCGGCCGGGAGGAGAAACCCCACCTCCAAGGAGCGGTGGCTGCGTGGGCGCAGGAGGGCCTAGAGGAGCTATTCCACGTTCAAGGTCAGAAGGGGCAGCGGTGAGGGGATACCCCTCGTCCAAGGTAAGGAGCAGCAGCTGCGCTTTGCTGGAGCAGCCGTGAAGAGATTCCCCACGCCCAAGGTAAGAGAAACCCAAGTAAGACGGTAGATATTGCAAGAGGGCATCAGAGAGCAGACACAGTGAAACCATAATCACAGAAAACTAGTCAATCTAATCACACTAGGACCACAGCCTTGTCTAACTCAATGAAACTAAGCCATGCCCGTGGGGCCACCCAAGACAGGTGGGTCATGGTGGAGAGATCTGATAGAATGTGGTCCACTGGAGAAGGGAATGGCAAACCACTTTAGTATTCTTGCCTTGAGAACCCCATGAACAGTATTAAAAGGCAAAATGATAGGACACTGAAAGAGGAACTCCCCAGGTCAGTAGGTGCCTGATATGCTACTGGAGATCAGTGGAGAAATAACTCCAGAAAGAATGAAGGGATGGAGCCAAAGCAAAAACAATACCCAGCTGTGGATGTGACTGGTGATAGAAGCAAGGTCCGATGCTGTAAAGAGCAATATTGCATAGGAACCTGGAATGTCAGGTCCATGAATCAAGGCAAATTGGAAGTGGTCAAACAAGAGATGGCAAGAGTGAATGTCAACATTCTAGGAATCAGCGAACTGAAATGGACTGGAATGGGTGAATTTAACTCAGATGACCATTATATCTACTACTGCGGGCAGGAATCCCTCAGAAGAAATGGAGTAGCCATCATGGTCAACAAGAGTCCAAAATGCAGTACTTGGATGCAATCTCAAAAACAACAGAATGATCTCTGTTCGTTTCCAAGGCAAACCATTCAATATCACAGTAATCCAAGTCTATGCCCCAACCAGTAACACTGAAGAAGCTGAAGTTGAATGGTTCTATGAAGACCTACAAGACCTTTTAGAACTAACACCCAAAAAAGATGTCCTTTTCATTATAGGGGACTGGAATGCAAAAGTAGGAAGTCAAGAAACACCTGGAGTAACAGGCAAATTTGGCCTTGGAATACAGAATGAAGCAGGGCAAAGACTAATAGAGTTTTGCCAAGAAAATGCACTGGTCATAGCAAACACCCTCTTCCAACAATACAAGAGAAGACTCTACACATGGACATCACCAGATGGTCAACACTGAAATCAGACTGATTATATTCTTTGCAGCCAAAGATGGAGAAGCTCTATACAGTCAACAAAAACAAGACCAGGAGCTGACTGTGGCTCAGATCATGAACTCCTTATTGCCAAATTCAGACTCAGACTGAAGAAAGTAGGGAAAACCACTAGACCATTCAGGTATGACCTAAATCAAATCCCTTATGATTATACAGTGTAAACGAGAAATAGATTTATGGGACTAGATCTGATAGATAGAGTGCCTGACAGAGTGCCATAGATCTATGAACTGAGGTTCATGACATTGTACAGGAGACAGGGATCAAGACCATCCCCATGGAAAAGAAATGCAAAAAAGCAAAATGGCTGTCTGGGGAGGCCTTACAAATAGGTGTGTAAAGAAGAGAAGTGAAAAGCAAAGGACAAAAGGAAAGATATAAACATCTGAATGAAGAATTCCAAAGAATAGCAAGAAGAGATAAGAAAGCCTTCCTCAGTGATCAATGCAAAGAAATAGAGGAAAACAACAGAATGGGAAAGACTAGAGATCTCTTCAAGAAAATTAGAGATACCAAGGGAACATTTCATGCAAAGATGGGCTCGATAAAGGACAGAAATGGTATGGACCTAACAGAAGCAGAAGATATTAAGAAGAGGTGGCAAGAATACACAGAAGAACTATACAAAAAATATCTTCACGACCCAGATAATCACAATGGTGTGATCACTGACCTAGAGCCAGACATCTTGGAATGTGAAGTCAAGTGGGCCTTAGAAAGCATCACTACGAACAAAGCTAGTGGAGGTGATGGAATTCCAGTTGAGCTATTCCAAATCCTGAAAGATGATGCTGTGAAAGTGCTGCACTCAAAATGCCAGCAAATTTGGAAAACTCAGCAGTGGCCACCAGCAAATTTGGAAAACTCAGCAGTGGCCACAGGACTGGAAAAGGTCAGTTTTCATTCCAATCCCAAAGAAAGGCAACGCCAAAGAATACTCAAATTACCGCACAATTGCACTCATCTCACACGCTAGTAAAGTAATGCTCAAAATTCTCCAAGCCAGGCTTCAGCAATATGTGAACCGTGAACTTCCTGATGTTCAAGCTGGTTTTAGAAAAGGCAGAGGAACCAGAGATCAAATTGCCAACATCCCCTGGATCATTGAAAAAGCAAGAGAGTTTCAGAAAAACATCTATTTCTCCTTTATTGACTATCCCAAAGCCTTTGACTGTGTGGATCACAATAAACTGTGGAAAATTCTGAAAGAGATGGGAATACCAGACCACCTGACCTGCCTCTTTGAGAAACCTATATGCAGGTCAAGAAGCAACAGTTAGAATTGGACATGGAACAACAGACTGGTTCCAAATAGGAAAAGGAGTACGTCAAGGCTGTATATTGTCACCCTGCTTATTTAACTTCTATGTAGAGTACATCATGAGAAACACTGGGCTGGAAGAAGCACAAGCTGGAATCGAGATTGCCGGGAGAAATATCAATAACCTAAGATATGCAGATGATACCACCTTTATGGCAGAAAGTGAAGAGGAACTAAAAAGCCTCTTGATGAAGGTGAAAGAGGAGAGTGAAAAAGTTGGCTTAAAGCTCAACATTCAGAAAACGAAGATCATGGCATCTGGTCCCATCACTTCATGGGAAATAGATGGGGAAACAGTGTAAACAGTGTCAGACTTAATTTTGGGGGGCTCCAAAATCACTGTAGATGGTGACTGCAGCCATGAAATTAAAAGACGCTTACTCCTTGGAAGGAAAGTTATGACCAACCTAGATAGCATATTCAAAAGCAGAGACATTACTTTGCCAACAAAGGTCCGTCTAGTCAAGGTATGGTTTTTCCTGTGGTCATGTATGGATGTAAGGGTTGGACTGTGAAGAAAGCTGAGCGCTGAAGAATTGATGCTTTTGAAGTGTGGTGTTGGAGAAGACTCTTGAGAGTCCCTTGGACTACAAGGAGATCCAACCAGTCCATTCTGAAGGAGATCAGCCCTGGGATTTCTTTGGAAGGAATGATGCTAAAGCTGAAATTCCAGTACTTTGGCCACCTGATGTGAAGAATTGACTCCTTGGAAAAGACTCTGATGCTGGGAGGGATTGGGAGCAGGAGGAGAAGGGGACGCCAGAGGATGAGATGGCTGGATGGCATCACTGACTCGATGGACGTGAGTCTGAGTGAACTCCAGGAGTTGGTGATGGAGAGGGAGGCCTGGCGTGCTGCAGTTCATGGGGTCGCAAAGAGTCGGACACGACTGAGTGGCTGAACTGAACTGAACTGAAGGACAGGGAAGCCTGGCATGCTGTAGCCTGTGGGGCATAGAGTCAGACATGACTTAGCAACTGAACAACAACAAAGGCATCTCTGAGCTCATCTTCATGGACATTGACACTGCTTCTGGCAAACTGTGTGCCTGTAATTCGCAATCAAAGCCAGGGGGAAAACACAGGAGCCTCGATCCCTGTGTAACTTGTGAGATTTCCCCACCCAGGGCCTCTCCAGGCTGGGGGCCCTCTCCAGGCCCTCCCCCTGGCCCCCGCCGACCCTCACGTGCAGTCTTGGTAACCAGTTCAAGAAACGAGGCCGTGTCATCCAGGGCTGCGTAAACACACAGGTCAGCCAAGGTAAGAACACCATGAATCTGTGCTTCTGTTCGGCTGAACCCTCTCCATTAGCACACCCATGAGCTCGTCTCTTCTTCTGAGCTGTGTCCCCGCCCAGGAACACAGACCCCACGTGGAGGGGCACCTCGGGGCTCTGACGGAGTCCAATCAAACCCTGAAATTATTTTAAATTCCCTACTAATGTCTCTGGGTATATTCCCAAATCTAGCCCTGAGGCTGGAAAAACACATCAATCCGGTCTCTTCACACTGCACAAAGGTCTTCATTTCCCAGCTCAATTATAACTAGAAACTATCTGAACTTGGCCTCGGTGGTCTGGTTTCCCCATTAACATCTGGATCCTTGGAATTAATCTCTTATAAGGACACTCCCCTTTAGACACCTAACTGGTTTCCCAATATGTCACATTTGAGGATTTCTGGTTTCTACAAATCTCAGACCATGTGAAAGAAGGATGGGTTGGGAGGGACACGAAAGTCACCGCTTCTGTGGGCATTAACTGATTGCAGCCTTCCTCGTCCTCCTTGAACAAAACAGACGATATTTATTGGGAGATGCATAAGAGAACCACTGATAAGGCCAAAATAGTACCACAATAAACTAACCAGGAAAGCAACCTGCACAGACAGGTGGGCTTGAAATTACAGTAACCACCACAGATCAATCCCTACTTTAGCCCAAGCTCCTGGGAAGAAAGACCACACGAGACATGAACGGTGGACTCGACCGTGTAGAATATCCACGTGTGACTATGTCCTCCTGGAGGGAAGTGTCCACTGGGCTGACGTGGGGCTCTGGAGGGGGCCCTGACCCAATGAATCTCCACAGCAACAATTAGAGGAAACTATCAACAAATGTGTCCATGAAGTGTATACATATACAATCCCAAGGGGACACAGTACAAGCATTTGTAACCTGACAGGCTTTCAAAAAACAATAGCTAAATGACCGAAACTAACTTCATGTAACAAGTCCTGTACTTCAAAAGCTCAACTGCAGAAGTAGGGAAAACTGAGGATACTAATTCTTCAAGAGATGGGAAAACCAGACCACCTGACCTGCCTCTTGAGAAATCTGTATGCAGGTCAGGAAGCAACAGTTAGAACTGGACATGGAACAACAGACTGGTTCCAAATAGGAAAAGGAGTACATCAAGGCTGTATATTGTCACCCTGTTTATTTAACTTATATGCAGAGTACATCATGAGAAACATGGGACTGGAAGAAACACAAGCTGGAATCGAGATTGCCGGGAGAAATACCAATCACCTCAGATATGCAGATGACACCACCTTTATGGCAGAAAGTGAAGAGGAACTCAAAAGCCTCTTGATGAAAGTGAAAGTGGAGAGTGAAAAAGTTGGCTTAAAGCTCAACATTCAGAAAACGAAGATCATGGCATCCGGTCCCATCACTTCATGGGAAATAGATGGGGAAACAGTGTAAACAGTGTCAGACTTTATTTTTCTGGGCTCCAAAATCACTGCAGATGGTGACTGCAGCCATGAAATTAAAAGATGCTTACTCCTTGGAAGGAAAGTTATGACCAACCTAGATAGCATATTCAAAAGCAGAGACATTACTTTGCCAACAAAGGTCCGTCTAGTCAAGGCTATGGTTTTTCCTGTGGTCATGTATGAATGTGAGAGTTGGACTGTGAAGAAGGCTGAGCACCAAAGAATTGATGCTTTTGAACTGTGGTGTTGGAGAAGACTCTTGAGAGTCCCTTGGGCTGCAAGGAAATCCAACCAGTCCATTCTGAAGGAGGTCAGTCCTGGGATTTCTTTGGAAGGAATGATGCTAAAGCTGAAACTCCAGTACTTTGGCCACCTCATGCGAAGAGTTGACTCCTTGGAAAAGACTCTGATGCTGGGAGGGATTGGGGGCAGGAGGAGAAGGGGACGACAGAGGATGAGATGGCTGGATGGCATCACTGACTCGATGGATGTGAGTCTGAGTGAACTCCGGGAGTTGGTGATGGACAGGGAGGCCTGGCGTGCTGTGATTCATGGGGTTGCAAAGAGTCAGACACGACTGAGTGACTGATCTGATCTGATCTGAGGATACTAATTTGTGTTTTAAAAAAAATAACAGTAATACTTGAGAAGCTTCTTGAATGATAGCACTTAAGCATGGTCCACCAGATGACAGACGTTCCTCCACCTTGAGGCTGAGCTTTTTCTGTTTACCATCAGATCCTCAGCAACTAACACATGTTCAGCACTTAATAAACGTGTGTTGGGATGGGTGAATGGACAGAGCAGGATACGAAGTGGCCACAAGAAGCAGCTGGACGATCTGTGCCGACGCTCTGCTCTGTGCAGCCCAGGACAGGCATGGCCCCGGGGCTGGCAAGGCCACCGGGGCACTCGTTTCGTCCAGCACAGGTCAGAGGAGGTGCTGAGTCAGTGCTCAAAGGATGCACTGACTACCTGGAGGGTCTTGAAACAGCGCTGTAAGATCAACACGGGTTTCTGGAGCAGTGAAAATACTCTGCATGCTACCACAGTGCTGGGCCCACGGAGTTACCTCTTTGTCCAAAACCATAGACTGGTATGTGGGAGACCTGGGTTTGATCCCTAGGTTGGGAAGATCCCCTGGAGAAGGGAACGGCTACCTACTCTAGTATTCTGGCCTGGAGAATTCCATGGACTGTATAGACCATGGGGGTCGCCAAGAGTCGGACACGAATGAGCGACTTTCAGTTTCACTTAGACTGGACACACCAAGAGTGCGCCCTGATGCAAGCTACGGGCTCTGAGTGATGACCACGCGAACCTGCGGCGCCACTGACTGTAACAAATGGACCATCTGGTGGGGATGTTGAAAGCGGGGAGGCTGGGCTGGGGCGAGGGGTAGGTGGGAACTGCCTGTACGTTCCTTTCAGTTTTGCCAAGAACCTAAAGCTGCTCTAAAAATATGATGTCTTTTTAAAAAGATTAAACTGGGGAGGAAGCTGTAAATGGCAATAATGTGAAAAAGTAAAAGTAAGCACAAACCAAGGCAGTCATGATGGCCAAGTTTTCGACTTTGGAGGGCCACACCCACCAAGGAGACCAAGGGGGAAGCCCTTCTGCTGAACTTCAGTCGCCAAGGAAACCCCAGGGGAGCCTGCAGCCAGCATCCCTGGACGGTGGGGGCAGGCCCACCCAGCGAGGCCTCCAGCCTCCACACATTCCACCCACGGGCATTCCCGGGTTCCTCCCGAACACCCACCACCTCGTGGACAAGCCCACCCCCAGGACATTAGGGACCGTTCAGTCGTGCGACCCCCACGTTGAAGACCCTGACAGGAGCTAAAGGGGCAAACCGCGTGCCTCTCAAAACGGAAGGCCTGCCGCCGGCCCGCATGCGCCACCAGGAGCCCCGCACCAGGCGTACACAAGGTCTCCCCCAACGCGCCTGGTGCGGGAAGAAAGTCACACAGGGCGGCTGGCCGGGCACAGCTCACGGGCAAACATCCGAGCCAAGGGGCTGCCTTGGACGAACAGGCTGGCAGACGTCGGCACTGCAGGCATCAGGGAGCTAAGGGTGCCCAGCAGACGCGCTGGGGATGAGAACTCGTCCTCCTGAGTCAGGACGAGTGTTATGAGGCTGCCTTTCCTGGGAGGGCTGCGAGGTAGCCGCTTCCCAAATGCATGTGACCTCAGGTCCTTTGTCCCCCGCGGAGCAACGCCCCCCACCCCGGGAAGGCCCTCAGCATGCACACAGCAAGCGGGATGCCCCCTTCCTGCCGGGCTGTGGTCCAGGAAACCACAGTCTGGACATGAACGGACAGGTCAGATGGCACTTGGTGGGCACAAGCAGCCATCTTGACCCAGAACCGACAGGACACACACAGGTCCCCACCCCAGGGGTCCCTGTAGGCACAGTTCAAACAGCACCCAGCTCCCTACAGAGGTCTCAGATGCGACCCCAAGGAACACTTGAGGCTGAGTCTGAAGCGGGGCAGGGGCTCCTATTACACGGCAGATCACTGTCCTTGCCAGATGCTGGTGCTCGGGAAGGTGGGGCAGTGGGCGCACCTCTGTCCACTGGCATCAAGCTAGACTGATACAAAAAATCAGGCAGACGGCCATACCTGCCACCCAGAGCTTCACTTGAGGGCATGAAATGGTTTTTACGAGCATGAATTTAAGTTGCCAGACTCACAAGATAGTCTTCCTCAGACGCTTACCAAAACATTACAATTTTCAGTATTCATGTAAAATTAAGAGGTACTGTTGGTCCAGCTAGTAAGGTTATGCTTCATATCTTCCAAGCTAGGCTTTAGCATTCCGTGAACTGAGAACTTCCAGATATTCAAGCGGGGTTTAGAAAAGACAGAGGAACCAGAGATCAAATTGCCAACGTTTGTGGGATCACAGCGAAAGCAAGGGAATTCCAGAAAATATCTACCTCTGTTTCATTGACTATGTTAAAGCCTTTGACTGTGATCATAATAAATTGTGGAAAACTCTTAAAACGAGATGGGAATACCAGGCCATTTTACCTGTCTCCTAAGAAACCTGTATGCGGGTCAAGAAGCAACACTTAGAACCCTGTATGGGGCAACTGAACGGCTTAGGATTGAGAAAGGAGTATATGGGACAACTGAACGGCTTAGGATTGAGAAGGAGTGTGACAAGGCTGTTCACTGTCACCCTGCTTATTTAACTTGTATGAAGAGCACATCGTCGGAAATGCGGGCTGGATGAGTTACAAGCTGGAATCAAGACTGCCAAGAGAAATATCAACAACCTCAGATATGCAGATGTTACCACTCTAATGGCAGAAAGCAAGGAGGAACTAAAGAGCCTTTTGATGAGAATGATGGAGGAGAGTGAAAAATCAACATTCAAAAAACCAAGATCTTGGCATCTGGTCCCATCGCTTCGTGGCAAATACATGGGGAGAAGGTAGAAACAATGACAGATTTTTCTCTTCTTGGGCTCTCAAATCACTGCAGATGATGACGGCAGCCATGAAGTTAGAAGACGGTTGCTTCTTGGCAGGAAAGCTAAGACAAACCTAGACAGTGTGTTAAAAGCAAAGGCATCACTTTGCCGACAAAGGTCCGTATGGTCAAAGCTATGGTCTGTCCATTAGTCATGTACGGGTGTGAGAGCTGGTCAATAACGAAGGCTGAGCGCTGAAGAATAGATGCTTTCCAACTATGGTTTTGGAGAAGACTCTTAAAAGTCCCTTGGACTGCAAGGTGATCAACCAGTCAATCTTAAAGGAAATCAACCCTGAGTATTCATTGGGAGGACTGATGCTGAAGCTGAAACTCCAATACTTTGACCACCTGATGCAAAGAGCCAACTCACTGGAAAAGACCCTGAGCTGGGAAAGATCGAAGGCGGGAGGAGAAGGAGACAACAGAGGGTGAGATAGTTGGATGGCACCACTAACTCGATGGACGTGAGTTTGAGTAAGCTCTGGGAGTTGGTGATGGACAGGGAGGCCTGGCGTGCTGCAGTCCATGGCGTTGCGAAGAATCAGACGCAACCTGGTGACTGAATAACAACAAGTTTATCTCAGGGGTCAGCAGCCACGTGGCGCCAGTTTCCGGGGACCATCGGCAGGATTTGAGTGAGTTCCCTCTTGACCGGTTCCTTTGGTTCCACCCTGACACTTCTGGCTTCACAGGGATGATAGTCACAGGCCCTTGACAGCTCTTCTCTCAAATACCCCACTGCTATTTCCTCTCTGTCACAGACCTTGCCACTAATTTTTCAGCAGACGTTGATCGAGTTCTGTTCTGTGTGCCAAGGAGAAAACTGAACAGTTAACCCTGCCGTCCTGAGGCATACTTCCTAGAGGGATTATACCCTGACCACAGACCTTGTACATTATTTTTAGCAGAATTTTCTCTCTCCTTCAAAAGTAGAAAAGGACAGTAAGCGGAATACCAGGGAAATACACTCCCAGTCTCATGCCAGTGAAGACATTCCCTGGCATTACAGATTCTAGAATCTTGCAAGGAATTCCTGGGATCAATAGGCCACAGCAGGAGGGGAAGGCCACGGTTTCGGGTTCTCTGCACAGCTTTAGGAAGTGGGACAAGATCTGACATATTCTTATCTCGTTTCATAAAACTCGAAAAGCACGTAGTTTTAGGAAAAGCTGTGAGACAGTTTTCGTGTCTCGGCGTATGCGTCACAGCCTAGTGGGTGAGCAAGTGACCGGGGACGATCTTTAGCACTTTACAGTCTCCTTTCGCCTGTGAGTCCCGGGTCACCCCGTGAGATCAGGGTGGGTGCTCGGGGTTTTCCATCCCAGCCCTCCGCCCCAGAGGATGGGGCGTCTGGGCCTCGTCCCTGGGAGTTTCGCAGCTCGGCCCCCGGACCAGCGTGTTTTTCTGGGGGTCACTACGAGAAACTGCTTTATGAACACTGTCACTCTGAATCCCTCACCGAGAAGCACGGGCATAAATAATTAAGAAACTCCTGCTGCATTTGTGGCTGAGGACGCTGCACACCAACCCTCGGGGCCTGATGTGAAAAGTCCAAGGTGAATATTTTTTGCATTCAGTTCTTGGAAAAGGCTTCCTCCTTCTCAAGAACGAAAATGTCTCTTCCTTTCTGAGGAAGAGAATTCTGATTCTCTCCCTGTCTTCATATTCACTGACCTCACCAGAGCGGAAGAAGGTGGAGAAGAAAGGAAAGCAAGGCCAGAGAAGAGGGAACAGGACATGCTGAGCTGGCAGAGTGCAGGGGACAGCTCGCTGAGCGCAGACGGTCCTCGGGCCTTGGACTGTGTTGTAAACACCACGGAAAGGCCCAAAGTCTTTTGTGAAGAAGAAACGTGAGCTCATAGCACTGAAAACTCTACTCAATACTCTCTAATAAAAGAAGCTAAAAAAGAATGATATACATATATGTATAACTGAGTCACTTTGCTGTACAGCAGACACTAATAGCATTGTAAATCAACTATACTCCAATAAAAATTTTAAAGTAAATTAGAAAAAGAAACTCAGGGTCTTCAGCAGCCTCTCGGGAATCCCTCACACCCCGGGGCTGCCTGTCCCACCCACCTGGGGACCATCCCACTGCAACCACCACCCTCCAAGGAGCCCAGGTCACAGAGAGGTGACGAGGAAGCCCCCGTCGGGAGAGGGAACTGGGTACCACTTGAAGCAAATGGGGCTTCTGGTCTGGGTCACCTGCACAGCCGGGAGTCGGATGCACTGTGCCACGGCCACATCTCAGACACTCCCACGAGAAATTAACCTGAAATGCAACCATGACAACCGCTGGGATCCTACCGCCCACCCATGATGGAGCTCACAGACCTTCTGTGAGGCTGGACCAAATCTGTCCGGAGCTGCAACTCCCAGGAGAGGGAGGCCAGCACCTGCGAGGACAGCTCATTAGTGGAGTAGACGCAGGATGCAGGCTGGCGTCCACACCGTGTCCTCAGGAGCGCTGGGTCCAGGGCACCAGAGGTGAGAGGTGGGTTCTCAGGCTCTGGGGGCTGGGGGCCCAGGCCTCACCCCAACTCTCCCAGGTGGGCTGGTCTTATCTGTTTTCTCATGGAGGCCCTGAGTGAGATATAATGTGAAAGCGGGATTCTACTGTCCCCAAACACTGAGATGGCAGAACGAGGTGACCCAGGGGACACGTGATCCACTGATCTGCCGCCTGTCACTCAGCCTATCTGCCTTCCTCATGGCTCGGGTCATGACCCCTAGTGACCCCGTCTGCAGACTCCTCACGGCTCGGGTCATGACCCCCAGTGACCCCGTCTGCAGACTCCTCACAGCTCGGGTCCTGACCCCCAGTGACTCTGTCTATGGGCTCAGTGACACTTTCCCATCTTTATCCTGACACAGCGACCCGCTCCCTCTGTACGGGACTCTCTCCTCACCTACACTGAGCCCTCAACTGCTTGCCCACCCTGAGCTGCTCTGACGCAAGCCCTGCCCTCCTTGGTGCCCCAGGCAGCAGCCAATGGCAGCCCCGCTGGGCGTCCATGGCCAAAGACAATCGGCGTGAGCACAGCTGGACTCGGGACATGGCCCAGAGCCTGGTTTCCTCCTGTTCCCCTGTCTCCTGCGGTCACGGGTAAGACTCCTGGTGCTGAAAGTCTTCCGTGTTGTGGGTTCAGAAGCATTCTGTGTGCACACATGTGTGTGTGCACGTACATGCCTGCTTTTGTGTATGTGTGTGTGGGTGTGCTCAGACATGTTCAACTCTTTGCAACCCGATGGGATGTACCCACCAGGCTCCTCTGTCCATGGGCTTCCCAGGCAAGAATGCTGGAGTGGGTTGCCATTTCCTCCTCCAGGGGATCTTCCCCATCCAGGGATAGAACCTGCGTCTCCTACACTGGCAGGCAGATTCTTTACCTGTGAGCCACCTGGGAAGCCCTATGTGGAAACACTAACCCTCAAAGTGACAGTATTGGGAGGTGGGGCCTTAAGCAGGTGATCAGGCCACAAGGGTGGGGCCCTTGTGGTGGAATCAGTGCCCTTGGGAGAAGAGTCTCTTGACCCTGTAGATCAACCATCAGATCAGATCAGATCAGATCAGTCGCTCAGTTGTGTCCGACTCTTTGCGACCCCATGAATCGCAGCAGGCCAGGCCTCCCTGTCCATCACCAACTCCCGGAGTTCACTCAGACTCACGTCCACAGAGTCAGTGATGCCATCCAGCCATCTCATCCTCTGGCGTCCCCTTCTCCTCCAATCCCTCCCAGCATCAGAATCTTTTCCAATGAGTCAACTCTTCACATGAGGTGGCCAAAGTACTGGAATTTCAGCTTTAGCATCATTCCTTCCAAAGAAATCCCAGGGCTGATCTCCTTTAGAATGGACTGGTTGGATCTCCTTGCAGTCCAAGGGACTCTCAAGAGTCTTCTCCAACACCACAGTTCAAAAGCATCAGTTCTTCGGCGCTCAGCCTTCTTCACAGTCCAACTCTCACATCCATACATGGCCATTGGAAAAACCATAGCCTTGACTAGATGGACCTTTGTTGGCAAAGTAATGTCTCTGCTTTTGACTATGCTATCTAGGCTGGTCATAACTTTCCTTCCAAGGAGTAAGCATCTTTTAATTTCATGGTTGCAGTCACCATCTGCAGTGATTTTGGAGCCCAGAAAAATAAAGTCTGACACTGTTTCCACTTTTTCCCATCTATTTCCCATGAAGTGATGGGACCGGATGCCATGATCTTCGTTTTCTGAATGTTGAGCTTTAAGCCAACTTTTTCACTCTCCTCTTTCACCTTCATCAAGAGGCTTTTTAGTTCCTCTTCACTTTCTGCCATAAGGGTGGTGTCATCTGCATATCTGAGGTTATTGATATTTCTCCCGGCAATCTTGATTCCAGCTTGTGCTTCTTCCAGTCCAGCGTTTCTCATGATGTACTCTGCATATAAGTTAAATAAGCAGGGTGACAGTATACAGCCTTGACGTACTCTTTTTCCTATTTGGAACCAGTCTGTTGTTCCATGTCCAGTTCTAACTGTTGCTTCCTGACCTGCATACAAATTTCTCAAGAGGCAGGTCAGGTGGTCTGGTATTCCCATCTCTTGAAGAATTTTCCACAGTTTATTGTGATCCACACAGTCAAAGGCTTTGGCATAGTCAATAAAGCAGAAATAGATGTTTTTCTGGAACTCTCTTGCTTTTTCCATGATCCAGCGGATGTTGGCAATTTGATCTGTGGTTCCTCTGCCTTTTCTAAAACCAGCTTGAACATCAGGAAGTTCACGGTTCACAACCATACTTCAATAAAATAAATTTAAAAAAGAGGAGAGTCTCTCCGCCATGTGAGGACACAGTGAGAATATAGCTGGCTATGAATAGGCCGTGGGCTCCCACCAGACTCCAAATCGGCTGGTGCCATGACCGTGGACTGCCAACCCACAGAACTGTGACAGACGTGTTTTTTGTTTAAGCTGCCCAGTCCCTGACATTTTACTTACAGCTGCAAGTTTCAAGACAAGGGAAGGGAAGGTGAGTGTCTAACACAGCTGACTGTCTGTCCATGTCTCCAAACGTCACAGACGGACAACTGTCTGCACCTCGTCTCTCTGATGAAACATATATAAATATCCATGCATAAATATCCACATCCTTAAGAACTATTTCAGTAACTTCACAGCACCCTGACGATTCGGAAGTGTCTGTCCAGTGGGTGTCATGGATGAAAAGCACTGATGAGGTAGAATCCACCATGAAAGGGTCATCAGAAAGCGTTCAATGCTAGAAACTGCCTGGCCAGGAACCACTGAGCCAAGACCAGAGGAGGGCGGCTTGGAGTGGCTACGACAGCTGTCCTCAAACACCTGAAGGGTTACACAGAGTAAGAGAAACACCTCTAGGTCCCCTGGACTGCAGCGGGGGAGCCACGGATGCAGCTGCTGGACTCTGGGTGTGAGTCCTGACTCTGGACATCAGTGGCCATGTGACCTCGAGCTTCCTGGTCTGAGATTTGGGGAAGCCTCAGCCTGTGTGGGGCAGCCTCACGAGACAGTTCATGAAAACGGTGCTCACAGTTCTCGGCCTCTAGAAAGAGGCTCGGAAAAGAACAGTTACTGGTATCGTATTGATGCCTAGACTCACCAGCCCTAATAGAGCAGGACTATGAAGCTATGACCTGCAATGAGATTATGGGCTGAAATCAAAGGTAACTCTGGTTTGTTGATCATGGAGAAATCTGAGGCCTGCCATGAGGTCATCTTGACAAATAATATAGTCCACAGCTGTCTGTCATGGTACATCTTCCATACAAGGCCTGAAGTTTCCTAAATTAAAGCACTATTGGGTTAGCTGGGATTCCCAGGTGGTTCAGCTGGTAAAGAATCCACCTGGCAATGTAGGAGACACAAGAGACACAGGTTCGACCCCTGGGTCAGGAAGATTCCTTGGGTAAGGAAATGGCAACCCACTCCAGTATTCTTGCCTGGGAACACCCATGGAGAGAGGAGCCTGGCAGGTTCCATGAGGTTGCAAGAGTCGCACACAGCTGTGTCTGAGCACAGCACACTGGGTTAGAAAATGAAAACTTCCCAAAGACCCCTAGTAACAAGGTCTTTCCACCACCCGTACACCATTCAGGTCTGAGAATGCCTGCCTCGGCCTGGGGTGGGGTCAGCAGGTGGTTGCAAATATCTGACACCCCCGATGGGAGGTGGGCTCAGGGTGGCTTCCACCAACAGAGGACAGCAGAAATGACAGCAGCAGGCAAGGTCTGAGCAGGAGAGAAAACCTCTAGTCACTTCAACAGGGAAAGCTCAGTGCAAAGAACTGGGGACCAGGGTGATGGGGGACCTCAGTAAGGAGCAGGGAGAACCCTGAGAGTTCAGGAAAGCAGGAGCCACGGAGCGCCCCACCCCAGGGCCGGGATCCAGATGTGCGGGCGGGTCAGCCCATGGCTCTCACAACCCAGCTGCCTCAAGCCCGCCTTGAAACAGGGTTCTCTTCTCCCTCCCCGACTTCTCAAAGCCTCACCTGGCTCCTTCTGGTGGGACCTTCACATCCTGCGTGTGCAGCAAGCCCGGCGCCGCCCTGGGCAGGACCAGACATCACCCACGGAAATGGGCTCACGACTGATGGCCCCTCCTGGGTCCAGGCCAGCAGCCCATCCTCCTGATGACCAGAGCAAGTCTTGTACCTGTTCCTGTGGCTCCAGGAAGCTGAGCACCCAGAGCCACACAGAGATTCTCCTGCAGGCTCAGCCACTGCTCGGAAGGCATCTGGGTCAGGACCCAGTGCTTGTCAGGAACCGGGCACGTTCATTCAGTGTACAGTGGTAAACACGAGGCCCTGAGCCAGCGCAGAGGTGGGCGGCAGCCAGGGCAGCTGGGACAGCCCTCAGATGCCCCTCCCAGAGTCCACGGGGTTCCCTCTGTCCAGGGACCCTCCCTAGTCATCACCCCCATGCTGTCTCTGGGCTGTGAATTGATCCCAACTTGCCCTTTGCTGCAAACTGGTCCCTCTCTCTTCTCTTTGAGAAAAGGCTCAAATCACTGAGGCATGGCTAGTGAACTAATCAATATCCCAGGTTAACTGCCAAGAAGGGGCGGGAGGTTGCCTGCGTCAGCTCCGCGGAACACCTGTCTGCTAACGGGGTGCTGCCAGGGGACTCCAGGCAGCGTGCCAGCTGCAGGCGGGACGCACCAGGGCAGAGGGGGGTCATCCTCCAGCCCCGCAGGCCACTCCCCATGGCCTCCTGCTCACGGCTGTGGGAGGTGAGCGTGGATGGAAACTGAGGAGGAGCCAAGCAAATGTTCCACGTGTGACATAAGAGATGATCCAGCAAAGGAGAGGGTAAGACGGCTCAAAAGCACTCAGTGAGAAAAGTGACCGGAAGCGTGTCAAATTTAAAGTTCCATATGGACAACGCGCATCGCGTAGAGATGAGCAAGACAATCGCTTCCCTCCGGCCAATCGTCCTCTTAGAGGAGCAGCAAGAAGCGGATGCGTGCCTCTGGGAGTGGACGGGCCACGCTGGATGTGGTCAGAAAGGGGAGGGCCTGGCTGCGGGGGTGCAGGTGCAGCCCTGGGCGGCCCCCTGGGGGTGGGGACACCCAGAAGAGCAGACACGGCCAGCCGGGGTGGGGCGGGGGGACGGTCACTCCCGACAGAGGAAACAGTCAGGGCAATGACCAAGCATCCCGCAGAGACAGGGCCCCAGCAGCAGAGGCCACACGGCGGCGTGTTGGCAGAGGGCTGGGTGCCGCACCGCTGCTTGGAGCCAGGAGGAAGGTAAAGTAACCCTAGGCTGGAGCCCGTCACCTGGGGAGAACGGTGATGCGAGATACAAGGGTGAGCAGTGGGGTTCTGAAGAAGACAGCGTTTGGCTGGTTGACAACTTCACATCATCTGTGGAAACTACAGTCTGGGATCCAGAAGGCTTCCCTGAGGAAGTGATGTCCGAGTGAGACCCAAAATGTGAAGAGTTAACGATGTGAAGTTCAGGGTGGGGAAGCAAGGTCGACAGAGACACAAGGCATTTGAGGACCGAATTAGGGATGGGTGGATGGATGATGGATAGATGGAATGGTGGGTGATGGATGGATGGATGGATGGATGGAAACAGGGTGGTTTCAGCTTTTACAATCAT
The DNA here is from genome assembly GCF_055505025.1 of Bos grunniens. NCBI lineage: Eukaryota > Metazoa > Chordata > Mammalia > Artiodactyla > Bovidae > Bos > Bos grunniens. Next base: position 2,284,208 of record NC_141168.1, on the reverse strand, counting down.
TTATAATCAGCCAAACACATGCGCGCGCACACACACACACACATCACATGGATACCGTGTGCCTACAATTCTTTCCTGTTTTAATATCAGACAAGGAACAGCAGCAGTGACCTCCCATACCTCAGCCCAACCTTAAGATCACATTCGGGAGGAAAAATAATATCTCCGAGAAAAACCCAGTTGAAGATGAACAACCAAGCATTTCACTAGAGAGAAGAGTTACGTTAGGTGATATTCAGCACTTTACGCCTAACTCCAAGAGCAAAATGTGACACATATCTGCCAACAGGAAACTTTTATAGAAACTGCCTTCAAAATTCCTTCATCTTCATTAAAACATTTAAGAAAGAAGTTAATTAAGAGACTGCTCCCCTTTCAGGTTATTGTTACAACAATAAAACTAGAAATGACCAACTGTCCCAAGTCAAAAGAGATAAAAGCAAAAATAAGTAAATGGGACCTAATCAAAAGCATTTGCACAGTAAAGAAACCCCATAAACAAAATGAAAAGACAACTTATGGACTGGGAGAAAATATTAGCAAATGATGCAACCAAGGGCTTAATTTCCAAAATATACAAACAGCTCATGCAGCTCAATATCCCAAAAAAAGCAAACAATCCAGTCAAAAAATGAGCAGAAGACCTAAACAGACATTCCTCCAAAGAAGACATACAGATGGCCAACAGGCACATGAAAAGATACTCAACATCGCTAATTATTAGGGAAATGTACATCAAAACCAAAGTGAGTCAGAATTACCAATTACACAACAGTCGGAATTACCATTGTTCAAAACTCTACAAACAATGAACGCTGGAGAAGGTGTGGAGAAAAGGGAGCCCTCCTACAGTGGTGGGAAGGTAAATTGGAGCTGTTACCCTGGAGAACACAATGGAGGGTCCTTAAAAACTGAAGACAGAGCTGCCGTACAATCCCGCAATCCCACTCCTGGGCATCTTTCCAGAAGAGGTAAAACTTGGATTTGAAAAGATCCATGCACCCCAGTGCTCACAGCAGCCGGGCATGGAGGCAGCCTAAGCATCCACCAGGAGAGGAGTGGGCAAAGAAGACGGGGCGCCGCACAGTGGATGCCACTCAGCCGTGGAAGAGAATGAAGCAACACCACCTGCAGCTCCAGGGTGGACCTGGAGACGCGCACACTAGCTGAAGCAAGTCAGAGACAGGGTCACATGATGTCACTTATATGTGGGGCTTAGAAAAGTGACACGAATGGGCTTAATTGCAGAGCAGAAATCGACTCACACAGAGAACCGCCTCACAGCCGCCAGAGGGGAGGGGGGGCGGCAGTCAGGAGTCTGGAACCAACAGACACACACCACACACACACCACAGACGGCCACCAAAGACCTGTTGCACAGCACGGCTTTGAAAATATTCAAGATTTTTTAATAACTTCTAGTCAAAAAGACTCTCGGAAAGCTTTAACGTGTGCGTGTGCGTGTGCGCGTGTGTGTGCGCGTGTGTGTGCATGTGTGCACGTGCGTGCGTGCACGTGCGTGCGTGTGTGTAACTGAACCACTTCGCTGGACACCTGAAACTGACACAGCAGTGTAAATGCTTCAGTTTAAAAACAGGCTAGCAGTGCGCACGTCGCGAGTGGGCACTGTGAACGGGGCTGCACCAACGCCTCGGATAGTCACTACCCTGCTCAGCCCCCCAGCCGCCTGGAAACAAGTGATAACACCATCCCTTCTCATAGGCGAGGAAGCAGGCTCAGAAGGGTGTCTCGTGTGCTCAAGCTTACAGGGCTGTAAGTAACTGAAAGATTCGTGCTAACACCTATTAAAATGTCATTTTTGAAACAAGGGGAAAAAACACCCACATTCAACCCTCTGGGTCCCTCCTCGCCGCTCTCTATGTTGCTGCGTCTTGTTTCTCTTGAGTGAGCAAAACCCTGTCACTGGTTACAGGCTGTCGCCCCGGCAGGGCGCTCCCACCCAGAAAAGAAAAGGACCCCAGCACCCCGGAGAACCTCGCTGTCCCAGGACGCCCACTCCTGCTGCTCAAGGACCCTGCGGGCCGGGAGCGCGGGACCCGGCCCTTCTCCCGTGAGCCCGCCGGGGACGCGGGCCGCCTGCCTGGACCGCATGATGGGAGGGCGTGCAGCCCAAAGGCTAGAGGGAGAAAGGGCCCCTTGGGGCTCACGCGGGGGCTGCAGAGGGCCTGGGGCCCGCCTGCCACCACGTCGGCTCCAACAGTCCCGTTCACCCGGAAAGGCAGACGGGGAGACAACAGGGAGGGGGTCTCTTGGCAGAGGAGGAGCCTGCTCATCTGCTCCCCCAGAGCCCCAAGCCGAGAGAGGCCACAGCGCTGCGTCCCCTGGGAGCAGGACACTCGGAGCCCTCTCCTGACTTGGCCTCGAGGCCTCCGAGCCTACCATGGCCCCAGCTCCCTCCTGCCTACGTTCTGTGAGAGCCCAATTAAGCTCGACACTGATATCGGTGCTTCTGCCTCGGAGATAAAAATAACCGGCGGAGCTGAACGGAGTTCTGTCCCAGTTTATTTAAGGCATAATCTCAAGCATCCCTTTGTCCTAATTACGGCGCCGCGCCCCAAAGGAGGGAGCACAGAGAAAGCCTGAGAGCGGGCCACGCTGTCCTTCCGATCTTCAGTGTGACTCTCTCAAATATTTACAAACCTCCCCAGAGCTGGGCTTCCCGGGTGGCTGCGGTAAGGAGCCCGCCTGCCAGTGCAGGAGATGTAAGAGACGCGGGTTCCACCCCCGGAGGAGGGCATGGCAACGCGCTGCGGTGTTCTTGCCTGGACAGTCCTGTAGACAGAGGAGCCTGGCAGGTACAGTCCACGGTCGCACAGAGTCGGACACGACTGAGTGACTGCGCACACACGCAGCGGAGGGGTAAGAAGGCTCAGCTTTGCCTCCTGGAGAAGAAAGTGGGGAGGAGATGAAGCCAGGCCTTCCTGAGGAACCAGAGGCTCAGCTCTTCCAAGTTCAAGAGATGGTCACGCTCTTTAACCGTGGTGACAGCCCCTCAGTACGTGTCGCCATGGTGCCACCTTCGTCCTTCGTGGGACCCTTCACACACCTGGGGGCTCAGAGCGCTGTGGGCGACGCCCAGCGCCAGCCACGGCCGTTGGAACCCGCCGCCCGGACAGCGGTCCTCTGGGTTGTGAGCCTGCGTTAACATCTGAACTCATCTCACAGCAAATTTCATGGAAATCCATTTTTTTAATTTATAAATATATATATGTATATATATACTCGAAGGCTACTCTAGCTCTAATCTGCCTGCAATGCAGGAGACGTGGGTTCAATTCCTGGGTGGGGAAGATCCCCTAGAGAAGAAAATGGCAACCCATTCCCGTACTCTTGCCTAGAAAATCCCACGGACAGAGGAGCCTGGCCAGCTATAGTCCCTGGGGTCACAAAAGGTCGGACACGACTTAGCAACCTAAACAATAATATATAATTTATGGAAAAGTGCTTAGGCAGATGTTCTGTTTCTGGATGTTCTGCAAATCCATCTGAAGGTATAGCTTGAGGCCCTGAGTAAGGTAACTTACTCCATTACAAGTAGAAAAACCCTTCAAACAGGGCTGGGAACAAAGAGCGGGACATTCCAGCAGCCTGAGTCACCTCCTGCCAGCCAGCCCCGCCCTCCCGCTTCAGGCCCGTCCACCACTTCAGAGGTCTCCCAGATACAGGTCTGGGTGGACCCTTCTTGCTCAGAGGCTGAAACGAGCGATACCATCTAGGAGTCCTCCCCTCAAGCCTCCCCACGGAAAACTCCTGAAGAAGCTGAACCTTCATAAGATAGCTGCTCTATCCTGATGCAGGTGGCGGGCGAGCGTGAGTTCACTGACTCAGTGAAAGTGTTTCTCAAGCCTCCACCATGTGGAACGCAGCCCACGCGGGGTCCTGGGGTCTGGGGCTTGCTGCTGCACTGTTCAATGTGATAACAATTAAACGTCTCTGTGTCCAGAATGGTTTATAACTTGCTCAAAGTGCTGCACGCAGAGGGTCCCTTCAGTGTGCCAGCCGCAAAGAATGTCATCACTTACTCTAAATCACACACATAAACAAATAAGAACGTTATTTAAACGAGAGGCCCTTCACTTAGAGAAACCATATCACAGTTATTTCAGGATCCAATTAGATTTAAAGCTTCGTTTGGGAAACAGAAGATGAAAATGAACTCTTCTCCTAAGGCCGTCTGGATCAGGGTCAACAGTGTGCCTCATTTGACTCCATCGAGCAGCAAGTCTGCCCAGGTAACAGTTGAGCTGTCATTACTGCTTGAAAATAATGACAATGTTAACTGCCCTCTGCTTTGATTTAAAATATATATGATATCAAGGTGTATTCACTCAGTCGTGTCCAACTTTGTGACCCCATGGACTATACAGTCCATGGAATTCTCCAGGTCAGAATACTGGAGTGGGTAGCCTTTCCATTTTCCAGGGGATCTTCCCAACCCAGGGATCGAACCCAGGTCTCCCGCATTGCAGGTGGATTCTTTATCAGCTGAGCCACCAGGGAAGCCCATATATAATATTACATATAACAATACGTAAGAATATGATATCAACATAACACATTCATAAAACAGGTCATTTGAAGAAAGGAAAGGCCGAACAGCAGGGATCATCCATCCAAGAAAAGATTCTTTACATTAAAGGAGTTGCTGGAAAGGGTTTTGAACTTGAAGCTTCTGGAGGCATTGAAGCGTTGGTCTGTAAAGCAGGTGCTTCTTGACAAACCCCAGAGAAGGCGGCTAAGGCCGAGGGTGGCAGGACCCCAAGCGGGGCCCCTAGAGAGGACACTGGGGCAGGAGGGATCGTCCGCAGGCTCTGGGGAGACAGAGTCGCTGGAGCTAGGCCCGGTGCGGAGAGCAGGAGCGGGTCACGGGGCTCCTTCCGGGTCCCAGCCACACCCACCTGCCGCTCCAGCCAGGTGGCCCTGGCCTGCAGGTGTGGGGTCCGAGACCGTGTGGGCACCTTGCGTGGACTTGAGGGCTGGGAGCGGCAGCGTGGCGTGGAGCCGCTGAGGCTCCCCGCTTCCCTGGCCCTCCCAGCGGGCATGCTCTTGCCTCCCCGCCTCTGGGCTCAGCCCCATGGCCAGGTCAGGGCTGTCCTGCTCTGCTCGCGTGAAAGCCCGTGCCAGGCTCCAAGCTGGGGCCCCAACAGCAGGCCAAGGGAATCCCCTCCGCCGGAGCATCCTTCCCCCCGGCTCTCTGCCCGAGCCAGGCCCCCTGGTACAGACAGATCGCAGGCACCGGACCCAGCACACCATCCGTGGGGCTGGAGCCGGACGCCGGGGGGAGCTCAGGCCTGCTGACCAGCTGGAGAGAAAGCCAGAGCTGCAAAGGCTGGCCCTGGGAGGCTGGCTGTGGTGACCACGGGGACCAAGGCACGGTGCGGTCAACCACCATCCCCACGTGAGAACAGGGGTGCCGGCACACATCGGCCCCCGAGGAGGGCGTGCCCCTCAGTGAACGGCCCGGCCCGTCGCCGAGGGAAAACGTGCTCCTTCCCCAGGTATGCACGGCGTGTTTGGGGAAAAAAACAACAAAAACTTGCTGATTAAGATGTCCAGCTCTCTGAACACGGTCTGCGGTTACCAGACCACCATCATCCAGTTACACTGGCTCTGAATGTTAAATAACCCGGGACGTCGAGCTGAGCTGTGAACCTCTCCCTGGGAGGGGGAGGAGGAACCGGCCCCCAGTGGCACTGTGCCCACAGCAGGGAGCTGCCTGCCGAGGGCAAGGAGGCCTTCTCGGACCCGGGGACACACCTTTCTCCTTTCCTGACCTCCCTGACAGTCGTCTGTGCCGGCCAAGTGATGACAAGGATGACAGTTCTTACAGGGTTGTATTTCTGCCTGATGGTTTCATGTTCGAAAATCGCCATGAACCAAAACACAGTAAGACCCCCAGACCACATCTGCCGTGCGCATAGGGCCCAGCTCAGCAAAACTGCACACGATTTCAGGGTCAGAGTCGACGGCGGGGGCATCAGAAGACTCTGGAAATAAGTGACAACTTCCTCCCCCGTCGGCCTCCCCCGAGGATCCCTGCCTCACCCCGCGGCAGCAGCCATACCCCAGGGCTCCTTCTGGACGCCCCCCTCTAGAGCACCCCAAATTCACGTTCAAGCTGCTCCCAAAGGCCTGCCGGGTTTCCAATAAAGGGGCCGCTGTCATGCACTTCCTGACAGTCCGTCTCACCAGCTGAACCCGAGACCCCGCACACACGCCCACCCCCACCCAGCGGCCTCGGTGATCTTACGACCACAATCTGAGCTGGTCACCATGTGCCCCAAACCTCCAATGTCTTTCCAAGACCCCCTAGATCAACCCCACACCCGCCCCTGCCCCCGCGTGAGCCTCCGCCAAGCCCACAGCCCGTGTCTCTGACCCTCCTCCCGCCCCAGGGTCTTTGCACAGGCTGCTCCTCCCACAGACTCCTCCGCCCTGGGCTCCGCTCCACTGAATGCCGCGCACCCACGAAGCTCCCCAGACCCTCTGTGCCCTCACACGCTCTGCTTCTCCAGGCAGGTGACACTCACGTTCTAGTGGGATTAACTGGCTAACGTCCACGCTCTGGCAAGAATGCCTTCTGATGCTTGCGCGTCCTCTCTGCCCAGCACAGCTCCACTTCCTGCTGAAGTTCCCAGTGGGTGAATAAGCAAGCCAATCAAAACAATCGATACATTAATTCCACGGTGCATGCGACCCAAGTGAGCTCCAGCGGGGGAGTGGATTTCTCGCCAGGGTCGTGTGCTTACTGACTTAAGCCGACCACGGCACGTCAGGGCTTAGTCCTAGGACGATGCACGACCGCCTGGGTGAGGCAGTCTGTGGTGTCAGCACAGACGCAGTGGGGAGAAGAGCCCACTGTGAACAGAGCAGCTGAGCACGCGTGCGATCCGGACCCCGACCGTGGAGGTGAAACGCCCCCAGAGTCACACCAGTGGGCCACCTGGTTGCCAGCATCTGGGGGCCAGGGAGACCCGCTTCCACAGACCACTGGCCCTGGAATAGGACGGACCCCAACAGCCCTGGCCGGGAGGGAGGGAGCCGGTCTGCCGCTGGCCCCTCACCACCCCTCGCTGCTCCAGCCCAGGAGAAGTCAGGGCCCACAGAGGGTGGCCCCCAAGTCCAGCACAGAGAGCCCGCGAGTGGCCCAGAAGGCTCGAGAGGGCCGTCAGCACCCTTGTCATCCCTGCGGTCCCGCCTCCAAGGGCCGAGCATCACCCTTCCGACCCCTGCAGCTTCCTCATCCAGCGGGTCCTCGCGGGCACTCGGTGTGAGACTTGCACACACAGGCCTCGTGCCCAGTGCTGAGGATGGGCACCCCAGGGCCTCCCCTGGCTGGCACACTCCCCCACCCCACAGTCAGCACGACCCCTGATGGCGGGCTGGCATCCTAACCTCTCAGGGGCTCATGTCTCTTCCCCTGTTGGCTCTTAGGAGGTCAGCAAGGAAACTGCAGGCATTTGAGAGCAACTCGCACACCTCCACACTCCCAGGACATGCTGCCAAGCCAGAGTTCTAAGCTAATCAGGTGAACCGACATGACGGCACGCTGGGTGAGTCGAGGGCTGGCCCCCAGTGCATTAAGAAGTTTTAGAGCTTGCTGGCAAGCCCCAACCTCAAAACCCTGATTATTTATTTATGCCCTTTTTTGTCTAAGAAGTTAAATCCCCAAAGCATCTCAATTTAGATCAAAAGCAATTTACCAAACTTCACCTGGCACACCTGTGCCTGGTGACTCGTTAATTACCCGCTTAGCATCTCCGGCTGCATGGAGGCGCAGCCACACCGGCCACAGGGGGAGCCTCTGACACCCGCTCCCGGACGGAGCCTTCCAGAACGCCCGAGGTGTGCACCCGAGGAGGCTCCCCACAGCCACGTGCACTTCTGCAAATTGCTTTTATTTTCCAGGGCGAGGAACTCAGAGCACCCAGCAAACAGACCCATAAATGCAAGTGAGCTTGCTGACATGCTTCTTGGCTACCTGATCAAATTATGTAATGGCACTAATATATCTTATCACCCGTGATCTATCGCACACAGGATCATCAAGTCCTGGCACCCCATTTATTTCTCCAGAGCCCTTGGTTTCCAATTTGGCATTAGAATATTAGGAATAACAATAATTACTTGCTTTTTACACTGCTTCAAACGAAAGAAATCATTAAATTGCACACATGAAAAGATGATCTCATTTCTAAGATGTCTCTCTCAGCTTGCCTGCCCTTTGGTTTTCCTTTCCTCCTTTCTTCTTTTTTCTTTTTCTTTCTCTTCTTTTTCTCCCTTCCTTCCCCTCTCACACACTCTAAGCAATCATCAAAGTATCTTCTTCTGGAGCATAAGCAGTGGTTACGAATGCCAAGCAATTAAAAAGAAAGGGAGTTTATTACAGCAACCCAATGCAAAAAAAATTTTGTCTTTTCGGTGTGACGAGATGGAAAGCATGACCTTTACTGAGCTCCAGAGGCATGCGAAGCGCTCAGTGCAGCGCAGTACGCCGTGTCCCAGGCTAGAAGCTTCTCCACCTTAATTTGCTCCCTGCTTTTTAAGTTCAACTCAGAGCTGAATAGGCTGCCTGCTTTGAGAACATCTAGAAAATTAAGATTACAAAATGTATTGGCTTCTGGAAGTCAGTAGCAAAGCCACAGCTCAGTGCCTCGTGACAGTGGCTTTCTGATCCTCCCCAAAGAAGAAACCACTCCCCTTAAGCCCCCACAGTTCTTTATTTTTATCCCTCCCACAAAACTTGCTGCGTTTTAACTTGTAATTGTAATTATGTCCCAGCTCATTCATTATGCCGTAAGCCCCTTTAAAGCCAGATTCTATCGCTGACTCCTCTCTGTATCCTTCCCTGCCCCAAACTGCCTCAGTCCCTGCCCAGGGAAGAAGCAGTTGGTCCAGCTGCGGTGGGGCCGCTAGGGTCTCACCCCAGGGTCTTTATTCCCCTTCAGAACTCGCGGCATCTTCCCTACCAGCATGTATTTTCAATGGTGCTTCCTGTTTTAAAGCTTATCTGGAATGTCTTCACAATAATTGGGATAATAATATCCCACCCCGCCCCGTGGCAATCCTACCCAGAGACAAGATCCCGATGTGTTAGACTGGAGATAAAAAGTACACAGAGAGGAAAAGAAAGCGTCCAGACCATCACAATCAAGAGAAGCTTATCACTGTTGTTCAGTCGCTCAGTCGTGTCCGACTCTGAGTGACCCCATGGTCTGCAGCATGCCAGGCCTCCCTGTCCATCACCAATGGACAGAGCTCCCAGAGATTGCCCAAACTCATGTCCATCAAGTCGGTGATGCCATCCAACCATCTCATCCTCTGTCACCCCCTTCTCCTCCTGCCTTCACTCTTTCCCAGCATCAGGGTCTTTTTCAATGCATCAGCTCTTCTCATCAGGTGGCCAAAGTATTAGAGCTTCAGCTTCAGCATCAGTCCTTCCAGTGAATATTCAGGGTTGATTTCCTTTAGGATGAACTGGTTGGATCTCCTTGCAGTCCAAGGGCCTCTCAAGAGTCTTCTCCAACACCACAGTTCAAATGCATCGATTCTTCAGCCCTCAGAAAACAGGAAAACGAATAATCCCAAAAACCATCTGTGCAGTTCAGCTCAGTTGCTCAGTCGTGTCCGACTCTTTGCGTCCCCATGGACTGCAGCACACCAGGCTTCCCTGTCCATCACCAACTCCTGAAGCCTGTTCACACTGATGTCCATCGGGTTGGTGACGCCATCCAACCATCTCATCCTCTGTCGTCCCCTTCTCCTGCCTTTAAACCAACTCCCTTACAATTTACACTGGAAGTGACAAATAGATTCGAGAGATTAGATCTGATAGGCAGTGTGCCTGAAGAACTATGGACGGAGGTTCATGACATCGTACAGGAGGCAGTGATCAAGACCATCCCCAAGAAAAAGAAATGCAAAAAGGCAAGATGGTTGTCTGAGGAGGCCGTACAAATAGCTGAGCAAAGAAGAGAAGCAAAAGGCAAAGGGGAAAAGGAAAGATATACCCATTTGAATGCAGAGTCCAAAGAACAAGGAGAGACAAGAAAGCCTTCCTCAGTGATCAAAATCCATAATGAATAATAAATCCAGAGGCTGCAGGAATGACCTGCCTGGTGCGTGTCCCTGTTCTCGTTCAGATACACTTTGCCTGGATGTGGAACTAACAAAATACAGTGTCCGCAGACCATCCTAGAACCCGTGGGTGTGTGCGCACCAGACAGTCCTCACCATGGTCTAGATTGTTTGAGCAGAAAAGACGTGTCTGTGTTCACTCTGTTCCACGGGGTAACTGATATCACAGCCACGCATGGTCGCTGTGCTGAGCTGCAGCGAATGAAGCTCTGGCATGGGAACCAGCGTCAAGCCCCCTTGCACGTGGAGACCCCGGACATCCCATGCCATGTCCACAGCCTTGGCGCCTTCCTCTTACTCTGTCAATGGACAGGGCTGGAGTCAGAGCGCTTCAGACTGGACTGCAACCGTCCAAGGAGAGTTTTATCCTAATAGACACCCCAGGGCCTCCAACGGGTCACGTAAACACCACAGGTACTGGCGGGTGGACTCTGCTCCCCTCTTCCATCTCAGAGGAGCTCCAGGATCCAGCCAGAGGTGGGAAACAGTCATTTGAGTTACAGCCGCTCGACACACCGAGGGTCCAATCACCCGGAACTGGTGAGGGAGGCGGTGTCAGCACCCCACCTTCTGGGGGGACACATGCCCCCTACTCCCAGCCAATGGACTTTACACAAAGTCGAGTTCCCTGCGTGGCATGCCCAGAGCTCTTCCCTCTCCACTCCTGCCTAGAAGTAAGCTGCTCGTGGCTAAAAACACAACCGAACAGACCAGGCAGCAGCCACTGAGCTGAGTGAGTGAGGGCACCTGCGGGGGGTGCGGGCCCGTGTCCTTGGCCAGTCGTCCGTCACGGAGCCGCACGGCACGAGCACACAAGGGCCACGAGAGGAAAGCACTGCAGGTGAACGCTGCCCCAGTTCTGGGGCACTGAGCTGTGATCCAGGCGTCGGCGGGTTGTGCCTTCTGGAGACCCTCCTCCAGGCCCTCCTGCTTCCTGTGGCTACCAGCAAGCCAGGGCACTCCCGGGCTGTACCCTCTGCCCTTGGCATCAAGGGCTTCCACGTGTGCCTCTGTGGCTGTGCCCTCAGGTTTAAAGCCCACTGGTTAGCCCAGGCTGGCCACGTCTTGAGATCCTGAACTGAGTCACATCTGCCACGACCCTGTTTTTCAAATCAGATCGCGTTCACGGGTCCTGGGTGACGGAAGCCCACAGAGCCCACACGCACTCTCTCCCGACCCCTGTTCCTCCTGGCTGCGCCTGTGCTGGGCTGTCCTTCTGTGCTGGCTCTCCCCCAGCTGCAGTGAGCGGGCCGCTCTTTGCTGTGGTGTGCGGGCTGCTTGCTGCAGTGGCTTCTCTTGTTGCGGCTCCCAGGCTCCAGAGCACAGGCTCAGTGGCTGTGGCACCCAGGCTCGGTCATTCCCAGGCCGAGTCTCCTGCACTGGCAGGCCGATTCTTCACCGCTGAGCCCCCAGGGAAGCCGTCAGGACCCTTAAAAACCCTGGAGCCTTTTCCCTTGTGTCTTCTATACCTTCTCAGGAGCCTAACAATGTGGCAATCTCCATGAGGACGTCCGATCTCAGCCACTGCCAGTTGACACCACCACTGACTGGCTGTTCCCGCAGAGCAGGCTGGACTTGCCCGTCCAAACTCCTGGAGAGCGAGAACAAGGGGTTTTTCCCTACAGAATGGGCATACATTAGGACCTGAGCGTTGAAAAGTTTTCTTGTGATAGTTTGTAGTGGTTGTTGTTCAGTTGCTCAGTCGTGTCCAACTCTTTGCGACCCCATGCACTACAGCACGCCAGGCCTCCCTGTCCATCACCAACTCCTGGAGTTTACCCAAACTCATGTCCATTGAGTCAGTGATGCCATCCAACCATCTCATCCTCTGTCGTCCCCTTCTCCTCCTGCCCTCAGTCTTTCCCAGCATCTGGGTCTTTTCCAACGTGTCGGTTAGCGGCATTGTTTCCGCAAGATCGGATGTTGTGAATGTGGAGAAGAGAGAAGAGAGACAGGAGACGAGGAATCATCTCTCCAAACAGTCACTCCACCCGGAGCTGGGCACTCACCTGCACACACCCTGCACAGAAGAGAGGAGGGCGGAAGCCGGGCCGGTCCGCAAGCTTGTGACCTGACTGGGGGCTCACCCTGGCCCAGCAGAATCGGGGCACTCGCACGGCCATGACGGGACCCCTCGCATGGCTGTGACCAGCACAGAAGGGCAGAGTCCCTCCACAGACAGGACAGGGGAAGACATCCCGGAGGAAGTGGGCTGCGGAGGGAGAAGACACTTACTGCCAATGACCAGCTTGTGAAAAGGTTCAGGGAGATAAAGCTTGGGGGATCCTGCAGGTTTGTGTTGGGACAGAAAGCGGGAGAAGACGAAGCTTAAAGTGCAAACTGCAGCTGGTCTGGAAGCCGCCTTGCACCTCTATCCTGTAGGCAACGGAGCTTGTAAGCTCCTCCACCTCCTGGGCCTGGGGAGGAGCCCTGCCTGCCCCGCAGCGTCTCTGCTCACAAAGGGCAGGCTGCCGTGCCCGTGGCGGTCTGGGGGACCAGCACCCCCAGACCTGTGCACTCTTCACCCACGCAGTCACCCCACCTTCACTTTCACTTTCTGCTCAGCGGCCTTTTGTACACAAGGCCAGTTTTGGCAGTCAGCTATTTGGGGACTGGAAGCAAGCCCCGGTCACACATTAGAAGTAATCAGAATAAAGCAGGTCATAAAACCTCGCTTGGTAACTCATGCTGTATTTATAACATGTAAATAAGTCATGGATACTCCAGCTGTGCAGAGAGGCTGCAATGACAGGGTGAATAATAACACGATGAAAGGTTGTCAAACTGCAGTGTGTCGACTGCAGGGAAGATTTTAAGGCTTCATTTAGGAAGAGAGCATGACACCAGATTTACGAAAGGGGAGGAGGTCCCAGCCGGCCGCTAGAGCAGACAACTCTGTGAGACGCACAGTGGGGCAGGACAGCGGGGGACCGGAAGCAGCCCACTGACCCTCCTTCTAGAAGGGCCTCAGGTTACCACGCCTCTCGCAGGAGACACTCAGACCTTTGCGCAGAGGAACTGGAGGCATCTTGCATGAAAACTCTGGGGAAATACAAAGGGATAGTTTCATGTCAAACAGTTATTGTCAGGGAAAGAGAAAAGAGCCTCCAGGCACTGGAAAGACAGTGGAGGAAGGTCCCCCTTGGGGTTCCTGCACTTCTTTCTCCTCCTGATTTGAATGTCAGTCTCTGGGTGTCAGGAAGGTGTTTGGAAAGCAACAATCCCCTATGAAAAATACAGGGCTGGCAGAGAGCAGAGGTCACGGGGCAGCAGAGGAGGCTTAGGCCAGAGCCTGGCAGGCTGGGGGCACGTCGGAGAGTCTGCACTTAGAGCAGCACTGCTTCCGGCTCCCCCAGCCCAGCAGCTCAATGCAAGAAAGACAGACGACTTGGACGAGGTTCAGAGCCGAGCGGAGCAACAACAATACTAAGAGGCTGGCTTCAGGGATTGATTTAGGAGGAAAAGATTAAGGCCGCCAAGTGTGTACAGCGCTCCTAATCGTGGACTAAGCGAAGACAAGATAAACATCATCAGATATTTAAAGGGTAGAAGCAGCGAGGATAGAAGGGGATTATTTAGACGAGATTCTCCATTTATGCAACACGTCGTAAACTGTCATAAAGAGCTATCAGATGAGGACTTGGCTCCCTCAGAGGACTCGGGGGTGAACTTCAGCGGAAACTCCAGAGCCCGCACTCGCCGCCCTCCCGAGAAGTAAGGAGGCCCCGGAGGGCGGCCCTCCACCGCAGTGTGAGCGGTGCGTTCACACTGGGACACGCCGGGAGGGACCTGGAGTCGCTGCTCAGCCCATCGTGATCTCCGGTTCTTTCCTGGGGCCTGGGTGCGAAAGGGAGGCTGCCGTGCTGCCCCGCCCCCTGGGAGGCCACGCCCCTGCACGGCGCTGCCCCGCCCCCCTGGGGAGGCCACGCCCCTGCCCCTGGTGCGTGGACTGCAACTTCGTGTGCCTCCGTCTCACCCACCCACCCAGGTACCGCCGTTTCTCACCATCAGTGGACCTCCCAGCGCTTGGCCAGCTCTGGTCACCTTCACGGTTCCTCTTGGGCTGGGTTTGGTTCTGCCCTGCGTCTGCTCCGGCCCTTTAGTGACCCTCGATACGTGGCAGGGGCTCTCTCTTCTGGATGGTCATGTTCGTCAGCCCGCACATGAAACCAGGATATCCTCCCGTTAATTAAAACCCCCTTTTGTGCTCCATGAAAGAGTATTTAAATTTTCTTCTGACGGTCTTTATGCATTCTCTGTCAGGTTAAGTTCTGGATGCTGAAGAGCTGGTGGCTATTCTGATGGTGCCTTATTTATACTATATAATCCAACTGTTTGCTACTGATGAGGAAAAACATTACTGAGAACTGTAGGTTAATTTTATTAATAATCCAGGTTCCTTACTAGGCCCTGTTTGGTTTCAGTAATTTATTCATTAATTCTGCTGGGTTTTCTCTATAGATAATCATATGAAAAATGACAGTTTCGCCTACCTTCTCACATTTTTATACCATACATCCTTGTATTTGACATGTACTATTTCTCTGTTCAGGAGAGATGTTGAAAATTAACACAGATAACAGTCATCCATGTCTTAATCCTGGGCTTCCTCAGTGACTCAGAGGTAAAGAAACCACCTGTAAAGCAGGAAACACAGGAGATGTGGGTTTGATCCCTGGCTAGGGAAGATGCCCTGGAGGAGGGCGTGGCAACCCACTCCAGTATTCTTGCCTGGAGAATCCCATGGACAGAGGAGCCTGGCAGGCTGCAGTCCATGGGGTCACAAAGAGTCAGGCACGACTGAAGTGACTGAGCACGAAAGCACATGTCTTGATCCTAATCACAAAGAAATAATCTAAGGTTTTTCCACAAGCCACACTGCTCACTGTTCATTTCCGTTTGTGCAGACCTTCTTCCAGAGACACAAAAGGGCGGGCTAAGTCACTCAACCACGTCTGACTCGTTTCAACCCCATGGACTGTGGCCCACCGGGCTCCTCTGTCCATGGGATTTCCCAGGCAAGAATACTGGAGTGGGTTGCCATTTCCTCTTCCAGGGGATCTTCCCATTGAACCCAAGTCTCTTGCGTCTCCTTCATAGGTAGGCAGATTATTTCCCACTGGGCAAAAGGGACCAGGTACCAAGGAGCTACTGTGACCAACGCAGTCCTTACTCAGAGCAGGAAGCAGAAGCCACCACCACCACTCCCGCTGGGAGGCGGCTTCGGTTTGCAGTCGCCGAAATGAACAAGCGGTTGTTAGCTGTTCATTATCGACTTGGCCAACTAAAAACTGAATCCCTCACACCACTGGGAAAACCTCTCACTTCTCCATATTTTGTGTGCTTCCCACAGACTTTGCTAAAATGCTGACGGCCTTCACACCATATGATCAAGGATGGCTTCTCCCCCATTATCCAGCATGCTGTGTCCATCCTTAACGGCTTGGATTATGTTATCTATTTATTTAGCAACAGATGGTGTGGTTTTTTTGAAGGCAAGGATGAACTCAGACGCAGGCTAGTATGTTTTTTTAGTTCTACAACTTCTTGTGATTCTAGAAACCGTATCCTCAATCTGCACTGAGTGAAATCTCCACCATCCCTGTTCTCCAGCGCGTGTCCTCAGTTCACCTCGTCAGGTGCGTGCGATGGCTCCTCCCCGGCACGGAAGGCCAAGAGGTTGGTCCCCCGAGAGCAGACGGGGCCCGGCCTGGGGTCCCTCCTGCACTGCGTCCTCTGTCCTCTGCTTATGCATCTGGGCACACGTGGTAACACCTTTCCGCACTCTGCCCCCTTCCGCCGTCCTTGGGGTGAGAAGGTCCAACAGGCACGTCCACTCTCATGTCCAACCCTCCTTTCCTCTGTGCTGCATGCGTGGAGATGGCGCCACTTGAGTAGATTTCTGAGGATGCTGTGAAATCAAGACCACACAAAGACCTGCAGGGCCCAAGAGTTCCCCAAAGGATTGTTGTTCCCCTGTATTTAGTGCAATCGAAACACTCATTCTGCAAAATAAAGAAGCTCAACAAGACCTGGGGGTCTCCTGACAGTTCAAAGCTTTAAAAAAAATCAGTTTTCCCCAAGACTGCCTTTTCTCTCTGGACTGTGGAGCCTTGGTTTGGGGGGACCTAGAAAAGACCCTGATGCTGGTAAAGACTGAGGGCAGGAGGAGAAGGGGGCAACAGAGGGCGAGATGGTTGGATGGCATCACCAACTCAATGGGCAAGAGTTTGAGCAAGCTCCAGGAGATGGTGAAAGACAGGGAGGCCTGGCATGCTGCAGTCCATGGGGCCACAGAGAGTCGGACACGACTGAGCCACTGAACAGCAACAACCACCCAGATGGCCCTGGGCTGGAGGGAGGGCTCCTCCTCCGTGTGAGCTGAGGCTGTAGCTAAGGCCCTCCCCAGGCTCTTCTCCAGTGGCAGGTGACTCAGGCTGGGTCTGGGTGTCAGAGTCTCCTCTTCACTGGGACTCAGCTCTCACTGGACCCAAGAAGATCATTCTAAAAATCCTCGCATAAATCCACAGTGCCTGGAACCTGGGCATCTGGGAACACACCTTCAGAGGCACCAAGCTCAAACATCAATGAACAAAGAAGGTGAAAGTGTGATGGCTACAGTCACGTGCAAGCCCCCCACGTCTGCGACGGGGACGCAGGTGAGCAGTCTGGCTGCAGTGTCTGCAGGGAGCCTGTTGTGCAGGGGAAGGACAGCCTGGGCCGGGCTCAGCAGGGCGCCCACCCTACCGCAGGCACATGGATGCAGAGACCGCCACCCACTGGCCCACCCTCACGGGGAGCACCCTTCCCAAAAGCCGTCACACACTCTAGCTTCCTGAGCTCCAAGTCCCTGGGCGGGTCCCGTTGCCCCATCTTACAGGCAAGGAGACTGAGGCTCAGCACAGTGAAGATCCCTCCTATTCCAAGGGCCAGTGCCGGCTGATGACCAGGCTGGGAATCCGTGTCCCCGGCCTCTCCCAGAGGTCGGTCCTCAGCGCAGGGCCTCCTTCCCGCCCGCACGGCGTTCACACCACACCCAGCAGCAGGCTGCCCACCGCCGACAGTGTGTGAGGCTAAGGCTGGGCCCCTGCATGCAGGCTCAGGGGCCGAAAACAAACCTGCCTCCTAATGGGCACAGCGATCAAATAAACATGAGGGAGAAAGCCTCGTGCGCTGATGTCCTGACTTCAGGTCACATTAAAGTGCTGTGTCACTGACCGCGCTGCTGCAAGGCCCCCGCTTGACCTAAGGACGCAGCTGAGGACTTTAAAGATCCGTTTGGACCCACCAGGGAGGAGGGGGCCACCGCCACTGGTCTACACCCAGGACCTGAAAGGACCCAGGTAACTACAGCTCATAAAACTGTGCTACCCCTTCATGCATGTGAAAGGGCAGCTGACGCGAGGTGATGGAGACCAGGGCAGAGCTTTCTGAATGTGACTGCGAGCGTTAGGGGGTTTCTGTGTGTGTGTGTGGTGGGGGGGTGACATTTAAATACATATGAAGCACTTCAAATGTGATGAGAATGTTGGGAACAGTGGAGGAGGGAATAGTAGACCTCCAGTATTCTTGCCGGGAGAATCCATGAACCGTGTGAAAGGGCAAAAAGATATGACACCGGAGATGAGCCCCCCAGGTCAGTAGGCGTCCAAGATTAAATTACTGGGAAGAGCAGAGAAACACTCCAGAAAGAAGGAAGGGGCTGGGCCAAAGCTGAAACGACGCACAGTTGCAGACGTGTCTGGTGGTGAAAGTAAAGACCGATACTGAAAAGAACAATATTGCACAGGAACCTGAAATGTTAGGTCCATGCATCAAGGTAAATTGGACATTGTCAGGCAGGAAATGGCAAGAGTGAACAGTGATACTTGAGGAATCAGTGAATTAAAATGGATGGGAAAGGGCAAATTTAATTCACATGACCATTATATCTACTACTGTGGGCAAGAATCCCTTAGAAGAAATGAAATAGCCCTCAGAGTCAGCAAAAGAGTCCGAAATGCAGTACTTGGGTGCAATCTCAAAAACGACAGCATAATCTCTTGTTCGTTCCCAAGGCAAACCATTCAATACCACAGTACTCCAAGTCTATGCCCCAAGCACTAATGCCGAAGAAGCTGAAGTTGAATGGTTCTATGACGACCTATAAGAGCTTCTGGAACTAACACCAAAAAAAAAAAAAAAACGATGTCCTTTTCATCATAGGGGTCTAGAATACAAAAGTAGAAAGTCATTTGGCATTGGAGTACAAAATGAAGCGGGGCAAAGGCTAACAGAGTTTTGTCAAGAGAACACATTGGTCATAGGAAACACCCTCTTCCAACAACACAAGAGATGACTCTACACATGGACATCACCAGGTCAATACCTGGTCAATACCTAAACAGACTGATTATATTCTATGCCGTTGAAGATGGAAAAGCTCTATACAATCAGCAAAAACAAGACTGGGAGCTGACTGTGGCTCAGATCATGAACTCCTTACTGCAAAATTCAGGCTTAAATTGAAGAAAGTAGGGAAAACCACTAGACCATTTAGGTATCACCTAAATCAAATCCCTTATGATTATACAGTTCAGTTCAGTTCAGTCACTCAGTCGTGTCCGACTCTGCAACCCCATGGACTACAGCACTCCAGACTTCCCTGTCCATTACCAATTCCTGGAGCCTACTCAAACTCATGTCCATTGAATCAGTGATGTTATCTAACCATCTCACCCTCTGTCGGCCCCTTCTCCTCCTGCCTTCAATCTTTCCCAACATCAGGGTCTTTTCCAGTGAGTCAGTTCTTTGCATCAGGTGCCCAGGAGTTTCAGCTTCAGCATCAGTCCTTCCAGTGAATATTCAGGACTGATTTCCTTTAGGATGGACTGGTTGGATCTCCTTGCAGTCCAAGGGACTCTCAAGAGTCTTCTCCAACACCACAGTTCAAAAGCATCAATTCTTCGGTGCTCAGCTTTTTTAATAGTCCAACTCCCTCATCCATACATGACCACTGGGAAAACCATAGCTTTGACTAGATGGACCTTTGTTCGTAAAGTACTGTCTCTGCTTTTTAACAGTGGAGGTGACAGATAGATTCAAGGGATTAGATCTGATAGACAGACTGCCTGAAGAACTATGGACAGGCGTTCTTAACATTGTACAGAAGTGCTGTTTGAGACCGTCCCCAAGAAAAAGAAATGCAAAAAGGCAAAGGGGTTGTCTGAGGAGGCCTCACAAACAGCTGAAGAAAAAAAGAAGTGAAAGGCAAGGGAGAAAGGGAAAGACACACCCACCTGAACACAGAGTTCAGAATCCTAGGCTTACAACCATGAATGTCTTCCCCAATCTTCATCTATCGTAAGGAAAAAGTACAAATCAAAAGACATCTCTTCTCAGAACAGACACAATTTTATAGTAAATATTTCAGACTAAAGGCATCATTGGCTCAAAGGACATGAGTTTGAGCAAACTCCGGGAGACAGTGAAGGACAGGGAAGCCTGGGGTGCTGCAGTCCATGGGGTCACAAAGAGTCGGACACGACTGAGTGACTGAGCAGCAACAGCAAACAGCAACAGTGCGATCCAGAGGCTAAACTGGAGACCCCAGGGGGCAGTGGAGAGGGGCTGTCCACCCTGTGTGTGTGGTGTGCAGCTGGGAGGAGAAGGCAGCTCCCCAAACTGGAGAGTCCCCACAGACGAGCGTGACCGCGGGCTCATGACCGCCCCACAGCACCGAGTGACGGACGGCAGAGAGGGTCGAGTGTCCCTGCTGACCGCAGCCAAGGCTGGTGCTGGGGACGCGCTCGTCCTCCAGGCTCTGGGAGGAGAAGCAGCGCAGAGAGCTGGGCTGCAGGCTCCAGCCCCAGAGCACCTCTCGCCCTCCTGGAGTCAGCACAGTCACAGCACCCTGCCCTGGGCCACATGTGCCAGTCAGGACGACACCGTAACACACAGCGCACAGCAGGCAAGACGCTGGCGCAGGGGTGCGCACCCGTCAAGAATGTTCCCTTCAACACACCGACAACCAATGTGTAGGTTTGCAGTCTGGGCTCCTACATGTTCCCGCTTTACACCCCAGTTCACAACAAGGGACCTTCACCAGCTCCTGGGCGGGCTGTGGACACACATGTGGGATGTACAACCGATGGCTTATGCTCTTGGTTCTGTTTTCAAAGGATATGCATTTCCATGTCACAAAACCACACCACTAAAGGCAGTGAGGGCTGAGCCCGCAGGAGTGGACACTTAGTCAGGAGGCTGAGGAGTGACGAGGAGACAGAGGGGGCACAGAACCGCCCCAGAGCCCAGGGGCGTGGGAGGACAAGGCTGAAGGAGACTGGACTGAGCGTGAAGGGCCGTAAGCGCTCTAAGGACAAGGCCACGAGATTCAGGACTTAGGAAGAGATGTGCATGCCTGCTTAGTTGCTCAGTCATGTCCAACTCTGTGTGACCCCATGAACGGCATCCTGCCAGGCTCTCTGTCCATGAGATTCTTCAGGCAAGAATACTGGAGTGGGCAGCCGTTCCCTTCTCCAGGGGATCTTTCCAACCTAGGAATCAAACCCAGGGAAGCCCACCAGGGCTTCTCCCACCAGGGAAGCCCAAGAATACTGGAGTGGGTAGCCTATCCCTTCTCCAGGAGATCTTCCCGACCCAGGGCTTCCCTGGTGGCTCAGCTTGTAAAGAATCCACCTGCAGTGCAGGAGACCCTGGTTCAATTCCTGGGTTGGAATGAAACCCATCACCAAATAAGCATGAGTGGAGATCTCGGACAAGACGCTGGTCCTCCCGAGGCCCCAGTCTACTCAGCAGAAGCGAGAGGAGCCTGGGACGTGAGACCAGGAGCTGTGCCAGACGGCGCCCCCCTCCCAGGCCCTGGGCCCACAGAGCCACTAACCTCCCAGAGGATCTGGAGGGCTGACCTGGAAAGAAAAGGACACGCCACAGACAGCATCAGTGCCGCTGGAAGAGTTTGATCCGAGGGCCCGTGTCTTTTAAGAAAGAGATGGTTGCTAAAAGCGTGAGGACCAGAATTACAAGACTAAGAGACAGAAGGCTCAGAAAATTATCCCACGGTGACCTGGCTGGCCCACCACCCCGGGTCCCAGGGGCTCGTGGCCCAGACCACTGAATTCCCTCCGGGTCCCCAGCCTGGCCATGGCGAGATGCGTGTCCTGCTCCCACAGGCCCCGAGATGCCCATCCTGGCCCTTCCTCATGATGATGCCCTTTGTCTGCACTGTCCGACCGTTCACCAAAGCCCACCGACGCTGAGATGTCTGCCGGGCCCCAGCATCGGAATTAATGCCTTTCGGGAACTGAGTGGGTTCCCTCTGCCCAAATCTCGGCCTCGGCTGCCCCGGCTCTGTCCCGGGGCCAAGCACCTGCCCCACCGGGGGAAGTGTCTGTTTTGCGGGCCAATGACTCATGGCACCCTCCCTGAAGCCGGACCCGACAGCCTGCAACACAAAGTTCATTTAAATCCCCATTTACGGGATCCATCACTGAGCTGGCATAAAAGACACTTCTTTGGATGCTCGTAATATGGTTAGAAAACTACGTTTCAACAACAACACACAGAGACTCTACAGGAATTCAGCGGAAAGGGAAGAACATTTCAGGAAGATTTCATGCAAGGAAATTTCAGGGACTTCCCTGGTGGTCCGGGGGTTAAGAATCCACCTTCCAACACAGGGGACGAGGGTCCGACCCCTGGTGGGGGAAACTGAGATCCCACGTGCCCACGCAGCACAGCTGGAGAAGCCCGGCCGTCACAGGGACCAGCCTGCGTGTCTCGACGAGGACGCAGCGCTGCCAAAATAAAACAAATCAAATCAAATCAAGAGGAAGTCTGAGCGGGAACTTCAAGAAGGGGATCGGTTTTGGAGAGTTGGGTAAAAAGTAAGGATTTTTAGCAAGAAAACATCCCGTTGAAAGTTGTGGAGTTAGAAAGCTCCAGGTGTGGTCAAGAAGCCAGGCGGTCACCCGACACAGACCAGGAAGCCAAGGGGAGCAGGCGTGCCCGGGGCCCAGTACCTCAGTGGACAGGACAAGGCCCCCGCCCTGGGGCAGATCACGTCCTCGGGACCAGGCACCTAGAGGAAAAGGTTCACAGAGGCGGCGACAGGATGGGGGCGGTGAGAGGAGGGCAGAGCAAAGAGGAACCCCAACCTCGGGGGCCCCAGGCCTGCTTGCCCACGAGAGCTGGGGTCACAGCCAGAATCCCCCGGGGCCTGGCGCTGGAACTGGGCATTTACAATCTTCATCTGTACTATGAACACATCTCACGCAAGAACTCTGTGACCATGGCTACATCCTGGTGTCCAGGTAACATTTCTGGGATTCACAGGAGGATCTACACAGCTGTTCATCGTGGTTTCTGCACAAGCGGCAGCCACGTGTATTTTTCTCCTGTGATGAAGGGAACCTCTGGACACATATGCCTCTCACAGAGCGAGTACAGGTGAGCCCTGCATGCCCACGGTCTGAAAAGGACTGCAGGTCCCCCAAAACCATTTCCCGTCTCCTGGAATCTGTGACTAGAGCAGGGTGAAGTCCCAGCCCCGAGCGCACACCTGCGATTTAGGAAGCGTTTTGGTTAGGAAGCCTGGAGGTTGGTCAGGAAAAGGAGCGAAAAGGCGCGGACAAGCACGGGGGCTCCAGGGGCGGGGCTCCAGGGGGCGGGGCTCCAGGGGCGGGGCTCCAGGGGGAGGGGGTTGCTCCTCCCCTGGGGGTGGGTGCAGCAGGGACCAGGGTCCCGGGACAGCCCCAGGAATGCCACCGTCCTGGCTCCATCTTTTCCTGCTTCTGCCCTGGAAGGACAGCTCCAACCTCAAGACCCTCGGAGGCAGCGAAGACGCACAGGGTGTTAGGAAGTGACCTCAGCACATCGGAGACCCCAGGTCTTGGTGGAGATGATGAGGAGAGGTGAGGCTCAAGCGGTGGGGTGGCAGCTGGGCCCCGGCAGGTGAGGGCCTGGAATGTGTGAGGCCCTCCGACAGGTATCGAGGAGCAGTTGTAAAGAGATAATTCAGGCAGCGAGGAATTGCAGTTCAAAGCCAGTGACACAGAGAGAAACCTGAGATTCCAAGTTCAAAGTCGCAGCAGCGAGAACAAATTGCCGTGCGTCTCAGCCGCGAGTATGGCTGGGTGCGCGCTCCACCGGCTCCCGGGGTTCGGGTGGGGCCAGGCTGGAGGTGCGGCTCAGCTTTGAAGTCCCCAGAAGGCTGGGGGCCTGCATCCCGGCGGGGCGGGGCCCAGGAGGACAGACCATCAAAGACGCCTCCCTCCACGTTTGCTCAGGGCCGGGCTTTCTCCAGTTACAGCTGCCTAACCCATTGTGTAACCCACTGTTTGCTTAGGTTTAACGCAGAGTTAGAATTCTGGTTTTGTTTCTCACTTAGGAAAGAAAATCACTTTGTAGAGGGAGGTTACTAAATAAAACTTGGAGAACTGTATTCAGCCTCATAAGATGACTTTTGGCTTGAATTTGATCCCTGGTGGGTGACTGAGAGGGTATAGAATTTCCAGGAGACTAGAAGACATTTGAAAGAAATTCCTCTTGAGTAGTAACCTGCCGTGGTAACCACAGAAGACATTTCTGCCTGCCCAGCTCCAGGCAGAGTTCTGGGGGCCCCACATCATGGCATTCCTTCACTGGTTCAGGAAACACGACAGTGCCCATTGTCAACTCAGCTCTGTGCTGGGTCCTATGGATCCAAGGGTACAGAAAACACGTCGCCACCTTCAAGGACTTCAAAGGTAATAAAACAAGCATTTTGAGTGTTTCCAGCAGTTAGTTCAGTTCAGTCGCTCAGTCATGTCTGATTCTTTGCGACCCCATGGACTGCAGCACGCCAGGCCTCCCTGTCCATCACCAACTCCCGGAGTTTACTCAAACTCATGTCCATTGAGTCGGTGATGCCATCCACCCATCTCATCCTCTGTCATCCCCTTCTCCTGCCTTCAATCTTTCCCAGCTTCAGAGTCTTTTCAAATGAGTCAGTTCTTCGCATCAGGTGGCCAAAATTTTGGAGTTCTAGCATACTGAAGCCCAAGATAGTGAAGTGAAAGTTGCTCAGTCATGTCCAACTCTTTGCAGCCCCATGGACTATACAGTCCACAGGATTCTCCAGGCCAGAATACTGTAGTGGGTTGCCTTTCCCTTCTCCAGGGGATCTTCCCAACCCAGGGATCTAACCCAGGTCTCCCGCACTGCAGGTGGATTCTTTACCAGCTGAGCCACAAGGGAAGCCCAAGAATACTGGAGTGGGCAGCCTACCCCTTCTCCAGAGAATCTTCCCCACCCAGGAATCAAACCTGGGTGCAGGGGTCTCCTGCATTGCAGGTGGATAGCAGCTGAGCTATCAGGGAAGCCCTCAGACCAATGAAGAAAAGTCAAACCCCCGAAAACTAGACCTTTGAGAGTAAATACGGAAGAACAGGGGTGGGCCCGGGAGGGGACGGCACAGCACGGTTGGACGGTGCTGTCCGCCATGGGAGAGGAGGCTTCCGCACGGAAACGTCCGGTGTCGCCGTGGACACAGGACTCACAGTGCACGCGTGTTCAAGGCGCCTGGGGCGACGTCTTCATACGTGTATCTGTCTACTGAGAGTTTAGGCCGCCCCGAGGTCTAGTCCACAGCTAGGCTTCCGCTGGAGCACGTGACTAAGCTGGAGCCTCCTGGCGTGAGTTCTGTCTCCAGATCAAGACGCTTGAGCTGACGTCAGACTGGATGTCACCCAGCATCCCCTGCAGAGACAGGACCATGGTCGCCCAGCATAAAGGGCCTGCTTATTCCCTGTATCACTTATTTTACGATGACCCATACGTCTACAGGAAAGAAAGTCTGAGGCCCCAGGAGTACGACGTGTGGGAAGGAGACCCTTTCCCCTCAAGTGTTCACTGAGCACATCCTTATCTGTCTCCCACTGAGCTGCAAGATGACAGGGAGACAAGACAATCTGAGAGACTGCTCCCGTCCCCAGACACCCTGACCTTGCAGCTGAGATGCAAAATGTGCCTTCACAGAAGTGCCAAATGGCTTTGAAACTGGCAAAAATTAAAATGCAGTGAGGTTTCGAAAAACGGGGTAATTAATACAGGCTGCCGTGGCCAGATAAGACCTTATGGAAGAGCAGGTACTGGAAAGGCCCTGAGAACTGCAGAGTTCCACAGATGCAGAGGAGACAGTGGCCAGAACTGGGTTTCATCGCGTGTCATCTAAACCAGAAGAGACTGGAGCGTGGGTGGGAGAGGGAGAGTGGGGGAGGGAGACGGCTCGGCAACCGGAGGACACCTGCCTCTGGACAGGTTCCTACGTCCCTCACTGGACTCTACTGTTCCCAGGACACTGACACCTTACACTCTGGAACCAGAGATAAACTTCAGATCGGAAACAGCAATAGCATAACATGCATTGCATCCTTGGCCTAAGAGCTTAAACCATTAAGTATCAGTGGCTACTGCAGAAAGCTGAAATCATACACGGATATCACCATGCAGATGCGTGGGAAACCATGAAGACCAGAGGGAAAACAGAGGTACCCCCAAGGGAGATCCTGGCCCCAGGGAGGGATGGACCGTCCTCAGGGACAGGGACTGGGGGGGCAGGTGGGAGAAGGAACAGGCTCAAGGGGACCAGGGTGGTGAAAAGCTGAGCCTCTTCTGAAGCACCGCCAGGCGACAGGTCCAGCACTCCCATGTCACGCTGGGCACCTGCTCTCGGGACACCAGTGTTACACGTGACGGCTCAGGATTGGATCAGAAACACACCGATTATACCACAGCTCTTCCTAGTCTCACAGGCACACGAAGATGACTTATCATACACCCAAATTCTATCTCCATCTCAGCAAAGGGACATGCCCTTCCTGTCGGCCGCTCTGCCAAAATCACCAGGCTCCTCCAGGACATTTCTTCTCCCAAACCCAACATCCATCAGCAACACACGAGATGGTGCCTGCAAAGCACACCTGGGTAGAGCAGCTGGTGCGGCCCCACCTGAGCCCCCACAGTCACTGCTCCCCTGCGTTCGGGCGTACTTCCGCCCTGGCCCTGCGACCCATCACCAAAACACAGAACGTAACAAGTGGTGAGCACACGGAGAAGTTAGAGCCCTTGGGTCTTCTGGTGGAAACAGCCCATAAGAGACTAAATACAGAATTACTGTGTGACCCAGCCACTCCCCTCTGAATGAATTACCGCCGTGACGCCACTCACCGCCTCTGAAATCCACGTACCACTGAGACCCACCCACGCCTGAGACCCACTCACCCCCGAGACTCACTTACTACTGAGACCACACCCACCACTGAGACCACACCCACCCAAGAGCCACCCACCAGACCACACCCACCCCTGAGACCACACCCACCCCTGAGACCCACTCACCATTGTAACCCCACTGAGACCACACCCACCCCTGAGACTCACTCATCATTGTAACCCCACTGAGACCACACCCACCCCTGAGACCCACTCACCACTGTAACCCCACCCGCTGAGACCCACCCATCAGTGACCACACCCACCACTGTGACCACACCCACCGCTGTGACCACACCCATTGCTATGGCTCCACCCACCACTGAGGCCCACCCACCCCTGTGACTCCATCCACCACAGACCAAACCAACTGCTGTGATTGCACCCACCCAACCGGCACACACCGCCTTTATTTTCTCCACTTAACCACTTTGACATATTTTACTTATTTGCTTATTTATTATCTGTCTCCTCAAATAAGAATTTAGGTCCTATTAAGGCACAGATTTGGTCTCCTTTTTTGTTCCAAACATCCCAGACAGTGGCTGGAACACACGTGCCTCTTATAGCTGTTGGGTGAATAAACGGATGAGTAGGTCAAGCTTGACTATATAAAAAAGAGAAGAAATCTTTTCCTTAATATTAGCATTTTCTAAAACTCTGAGTCTGGTTATACTGATTTTTCCCTCCATATGAAGGTGATGCTCTTTTCAAAAATGTATATGGTCCATATGTGTATAAAGCACAGAAAAAAAAACTGGACAGAAATCGGCTCTACAAGGGCCAATCTCTATTCCCCATCTCTACTGTAAGTCTCTGTATCACAATGACTTTATCACAAACGTATGGAGCACGGCACGTGTGCGTGTGCATGTACATATGAGGCTCTAACAAGCTTGCAGTAAGAAGCTGTTGGAAGAACACTCCGCATTTTCCCTGTGGGTTATTTTTGTGAAAAAATGTCCAGCTCTGGTTGCCACACTAGGTTTCACAGGCTTCAAAAAACTGAACTCAAGGACTCCATATTTGAAGTCTGCACACATTCTAAAACCCTTCTTGAAAAGTCGATAATATTGGAACAATGGCTGATGTTTGGAAGAGAAGAGCATTCTTTACTCTGCAGCATTTTCTGCTAAAACCTCAGCTGTCAACACCGGCTGAGATCCTGCCTATCAGATGCCCTGGCCGCCTGACTCCCCTCGCCCACCAGCCACTTAAAATACTTTGTTTCCTTTTAATCAGAATAAGCTCTGATTATCTCCCTTCAGAGCCAGGCCGCCGTTCTATCACGTTGACAGGCTGGGGAGGGCTGCTGCGTTTTCACACGTGATGCGGGACAGACTCAGGTAGACACCCAGGAGACAGACAGAGCCTCACACAGACAATGGGGGGATATTTCGCAGCTCCAGGGAGCACGGCGTGCTCCAAGAGAACACAAAGGAGCAGTGCCTTTTTGCCCAGAAGCAACGCGTTTCTGGATGTTTGTTTTCGAGGAGGTGAGGGAGGCGGGCAAGCCAGAATTTGGCTTCCCCAGCTTCGCTCTGAGTTGGTGGGGATTTAAACGGCAGCTCACTCGCTCTGAGCAGCACAGGCCACTATCAATCTGGAGACAGATGACACGAGGCAGGCTCCCTTACATGCGGCTCTTGATCACTGGAGACCCACGGGGTGAAGAAGTGGTTTCCGTGCCGTAAACAGAAAGCAACAGGAGAATGCTGGCTTCCAGTCCGCTACAAAAAAACACTCACATTGTTTTCAGAAGAAGCAAAGCTCTATTACCTGCACACTCCGGTTATCTGAGGACAGAAGAACGGTGGCTCTTGGCCCGGTACTGGTGTCTGCAGGAGACAGTGAAGGAGGAGATGGGGCCGTGGTCCCCCCACCCCAAGTTCAGCCCCAAGGACCAAAACAGACGCCTCCCAGACCAGCTCCCAGAATGGCCGCGGCTGGCACCACTCCCTCCGAGAAGGCTTTCTCTCTGTTAAGTGGAGTGGCTCCTCATCCATAAATGGCCCCAAATCTGTTTATTTGGGGGAGATAACAGGAGCCAGGATAGGGCTTCCCAGATGGCATGGTAGTAGAGAAACCACCTGCCAATGCAGGAGATGCAGGAGGCGTGGGTTCAATCCCTCGGTCTCGAAGATCCCCTGGAGGAAGGAATGGCAACTCACTGCAACATCCCCGCCTGGAGAATCCCATGGACAGAGGAGCCGGGCAGGCTGCAGTCCACAGGGAGTCCACAAAGAGTCGTGAGTGACAGAGCGACTGAGCGCAAGCAGGAGGAGCCAGCAGCTGGTGAGGAGCACCAGGGTCTCCAGGACGAAGCGTCACCCGCCGGGTGCAGCCTTCCTCAGCGCGTGTGTGCACAAGTTGCCCTGACCTTCCGGCCGCTCAGCTGGCCCCACAGCCTTGCCACCCCCTCCCCACAGGTCTCCGTGATAGCCCAGTGGCAGAAGCAAGAGCGAGCACTAAATGAAATCCTCTGCTAATTCACTAGCACAACCAGCATCGATACTTATTAGACGCAAACTAGGAAAATCAAGTTCCCACCTAATTAGGAAACCCACTAACTGTGCAATACACTATCGCGACAAAGTTCTAGCTGAAACGACTAAGATTAATGGAGTGGTGGCTTTTTGCATTTTTTATTGTCGCAACTAATACCTTCAAGCATAGTATTATATTCCCCAAGGCTTTGTCTCGGCAGCTAACCTGTTAGTACAAAGCCTTGACGATAGTTTCCCATTGAAATGGGTGTTTTTCAAGATTTCTGTCACATCATTGATAACGTCTTTCAAAGACCACACGTCTCTACTTCAAATAAACCACTCAGTCACGTAGCCAGCAGCCTATTGCCCTTAATTCTAAACAATCTTTGACAGTTCAGCAGAGGTAGGAGTATTTATGGACAGTACTCTTGTCTTTACTGACAAAGTACTTCATTTGCTTTTGCTCTTGTTCAGTCTCAGTCATATCTGACTCTGCAATCCCATGGACTGCAGCACGCCAGGCTTCTCTTTATGGATCACAGTCTTGTCGTGGCAAAGGGGCTTGCATAGCTCAATGAAGCTCTGAGGCATGCCATGCAGGGCCACCCAACATGGACAGGTCGTGGTGGAGAGTTCCGACAAAACATGGTCCCGTGGAGGAGGGAATGGCAACCCACTCCAGTATTCTTGCTTAGAGACTCCCATGGACAGAGGAGCCTGGTGGGCTACAGTTCATGGGGTTGCAGAGTCGGACATGACTGAGCAACTAACACACTTTATATATGTTGCTAATTATCCTTCCATGGTTGCACAAGTAGGGCATATAAGAAGATGCATCTGTGTCTTTAAAATTATTTCATAAAAATGCACGTAGCAAGTATATGCATAGAGGCACGTGCTTTTTTGTACACTATCTAACTGCAAAACAGAGTGATTATCTCTCACCTTTGACACAGCCATCCTAAACGAGAGAGTCTACGCTGCTACATCAAGACACTGATTTCACATCCAAAGGTCAGACTGGTTACTTCACCTAAATTTATAAACACTAAAGATAATTGAACAGTTAACTGATCCATTCTGCAAGGCTGTCCCCAGACTGCATAGCATGGGATGTGGCTCAGGGCACCTGGAAGGCATCTACTCTTCCCACGCTCCAACCTGGAGCCACCAGGATTCTCTCAGGGCGGCGAGAGGCAAGGGCCGCCAGGCGTCACTGAGGGGGGACAATGAGAACGGCAGACCTCAGCAAAGGCAAGTTCCGACACCCTTTCAAGTCTGCTTTGGTGTTAAACCACCATCAGTAGTCACTGGGCCCTTCTTACATACGTAGCTCTTGACCAGGTCATCAGATTTTTGAAATCAGAAAAGTTGGCCCAGTCTTTACATCATGAAGCAAACTAGTCATGTCTGACTCATTGCAACCCTATGGACTGTAGCCCACCAAGTTCCTTTGTCCATGGGATTCTCCAGGCAAGAATACTGGGGTAGGTAGCCATTCCCTTCCCTAGGGGATCTTTCTGACCCAGGGATCACACCAAGGTCTCTTGCATTGCAGATTTTTCACCATCTGAAGCCATCAGGGAAGCCCCAATCAGTTGACCTGCAAACATTAATTAGAAAATGATAAAAAAAAAAAACAAACCTTGAACTCACAGTGTTCAGGAGGAACACTGGTGGCCCATCCAATAAGTGGAGCAAAACCCATGAAAAAGAGACAGAACTCAAAAACTAATAATGATAAAAGAAAGCAGAATCTGAAATAAACAAGCTGAGGCCCATGTGCGACTTCCTCCTGCTTAATCCGCGCTATCTTATCTCAAAAGCCCACTGGGAGCCTTTGATTTTCTTAGCCTGCTTTCCATATTCTAGTTACTGAGTTTTTGTAAATGTTACATAAAGTATTTAGTCTCAGATGAAAAAAGTGCCACTGAAGATAGGCTTTTAGTTTTGTCAAGTGTTGGTCTGGCTTCTATTTGGCTTGACATTTTGGGAAAGAATCTGAATGAGATCATTTTAAAAACAACATTGGTTGAAATCTAAGTTTGACTCAATTAGATGTTTGTTCCTGAATGTGAGTGATCTTTGCGTTCGTTTTCCTGGATCATCCTCACCTGGTCGGGGGCTGTGGCGGGGGGCAGGAGAGTGACGGTGAGAGAGAAAGAAGAGGTGACAACCCTGAAAACCAAACTGTACTTATTTCAAGGACAGTAAAGTCAGAGTTCTTCCCACTGTCTAGAAATTATTTCAGTGTTTTTTTAAAAAAAAAATTACTGGAAGTACAGAAAGCTCATCTTTATAAAAATTATTATACCTTTAGTTTGCTTCCTGCAGAAAGGTCAGAGGGCCTACATCCAATTAATGGTGAGAATCTACTTCAGTCCAGGACATAATTCAGTGGTGACTACACTTACTGTTCTGACCGTCTGAGACAAAAGCCTCAGCCGTGTATGTCATCCAGGCCCATTCACAACGAGACTCCTTACACCAACTAAACCCCCATACGTGAAACAGACAGAAATTCTACAGTTTCTCCTACAGTGAAATTTTGTTATCACAAGCAAGCTGCGGTGGTCTGGTCGATAAGCCAACAGACCAAACAGAGTGGCCCCTAAGTTCCTACCATCGATGAGTCATTAAAATCACACACTTCATACCCGGAGGACGAAAAGAAGGACATCATGCAAATACCTCCCTTTCTCTGCGTTCCGAGGGCAGCTTTGTGTGTGTCTTTGTTGCTTGTAGCTTAGGAGTTGAAGTGGGTTTTCCTGCCTGGAATGGTTGGAATTCTTGCAGTGGTGAGTGGCGGGGCAGAGCCGGCCGTCACCGATGCTCCGACAGAAGCACCGCAGAACTCAGCAACCACCGGCCGCTCTCCCGCCCCCGCCAGCGCACACAGGAAACAGAGGGGAAGGCCAAACCAGGCCAGCCAGCCTTCATCCCAGACAGACCGCTCACTGAGAAGGACACCCGAAACGCAGATCCCAGGGCACCACCGCACCGGCAGACCCCGCCGGAGCGCACGGAACCCCGTCTCCATCCACCCTGACCACGGCCCAGCACCATGGGCACCGCGCCAGAGCCGGAACATCGGCGCGCTGAGCAGGAGTGGCCGTGACGACGAGGCGCCCGGGATCCTCGGGCAGCCCCCCAGCTCGGGGACGCCTCTGACGAGCACCGCCCGCGTGACCCAGCGCGACACCCATCTCATAAACCGGGGACTCGCGGCACTTGCAGCAGGTGCTGAAAGACGCCCCCCGCCCTGCTGGGTCACCAGCGCGCCCGGGCCGCCCCAGTCCCGGAAGTCCTGCCCACGGCCCGCAGCACCTAGCGCCCGCATCGCAGCTCTGTCCTGCTCTCGGCTCTGCAAAGGGAGGGCGAGCGTCCTCACAGACTCTGTCCTCTGTGGTTTGGGGCGGAACTGGAAGCAAACAACTCTCCAGCACCCCTGTTCCAGGATCAAAGTCCAGAATCTTGGGGCTTCCCTGGTGCTTTAGTGGTTAAGACCCCCGGCCACCGATGCGGGGGGCGTGGGTTCAATCCCTGGTCGGGGCACTAAGATCCCTCATGCCACGGGGCACAGCCTATGTAACGTCCAGGCTCTTTGTCATCCTAGGGCCACAGGGCCACGTGCCGGGAGGTAGCCCTTGATGTACGTCTCAGAGATTCGTCCGAACACTGCGATGAGGAGAGGGCATGGCGCAGGGGCATGCAGGAACCACTGAAACGTGCGGCCCTGGGCTCACTCTCTCTCTCCTGCAGAGTTGAGGAAGCACCAGCCCAGGACTCCATGAACACTGCAGGGCCGGCTAGGGCACGGGGCAGGGGCACACAGGAACCACTGAAACGTGCGGCCCCGGGCTCGCTCGCTCTCTCCTACAGAGTTGAGGAAGCACCAGCCCAGGACTCCATGAACACCGCAGGGCCGGCTTCCTCCTGCAGCGCGGGCCGCCTCTGCCTTCTTGGCCCCTTCACCCGTGCACCTCACCGAGACAAGGCCAGCCCTCCCTGGCCATCACTCATCACTCCCCGGGCCCTGAGAGCCCGGGCCGGGCTGGGTCTCAGTGTCGGAAGCTTTACAAACCAACACCCGTGTCCTCAAAGCAGGGAAGCAGAAAAGACGCTGAGACCCCACATGGGATTCCCAGGGCAGAAGCCTTTCTCGCCTGACAGGTGGGAGCGGAGTGCAGGCCTGGGTTGCTGGCGTTGGCCTTGCGTCCCAGGACCTGGCCTGTGACCTGCTTATGAATGAAGGGAACTAGGAGGGATTAAGTTCCTACTGTGTGCCCAGAGCCACTCGAGGGCCTCACGTAGCCCAGCTCTACAGATGAAGGCAGGGTCTCCACGCTGGCAGGCAGCATGGCCCACCAGATCCTTTAGGGTCGGGTGGTGTCACAGAGACCTAGCCCAGCGCAGACAGGGCCACCATCAATACTCACTGAATGGCTGAGTCAGTAGACGTCCCGTACTCTAACAAAGGACTTATTTCCCTTCCCACACCGTGAAAAATGCAGGCCTTTATTCCACTGTAATCGGGAGAAGAGGCACCAGAAATCAATGCTTTCAGGTTTTGCCATGTTACAGACACGGTGTCTATATGAACATTAATTCACATATGAGTTCCTTTACATAATACTCCCATCAAGGAAACCCATCAGTATTTGAGTCCACCATCAGATTTAACTCCAGGGCCTGCCTGAAATTTTAAAACTTATTACTAGTAAGCCCACTAGTAACTAACTTTGGGGTGCGGCGTGGGTACAAGGCATCAGCGAAACACCCAGGTCCAAGGGTGGAGAGAGGTGAGGTGGGCAGAAACAGAGTCAGAAGAGCTCCGCCCACGTACGTGTGACCCACGCTTGTCTCAGGGCTGTAGACCCCGGGGGACTGTGAGGGCTCCCTGCCTTCTATCCCCAAAGACCCTCGTGTTCTGGGTGTGCTCGGACCTTCCACACCCCAGGAATGGACTCCCGTCGCTGGCCACTGTGCCCCACTGCCGGGCGCAGAGCAGGTGTTCACTGGAACAGACGGAGGGAAGGAGGTGCCCGCTGGCCCTCACGCCCCCCAACCCCATCCTCCACACACTGCAGGGTCGTCTTTCTAAAGCACGCGTCTGATTTCAGAACTGAGGGGTGAGAGACATTCCTCTCGGAGACAGAAAAGGTACTTCTTAATCTCAAAATATATGTTCAGCAAGAGGAATATTTTTATAAAAATAAAGGATAACCTGTCAGAACATACACTAGACGCTGTAACTTCAACAATGGAATCTACCCTATCGTTTGAAGCATCAGCAGTACATATTATATCTGCATTAGTGACAATGATAAATAGTGTTTTAGGATTTAAACGCATCAATTATAGCGTTCCTGGATATTCAGATGTCTTTTCCTGTTCCATTTTTACACAGTTCCTCTCTGAATTCAAATCAACGCTCCGAAAACATTTTTTCATTCACTGTAAATTCACGGGGGCCATTCTTAGTTATAGCATTCTTGTGAAAACAAGGAAAACCAAATCTGCCTTGAGCAAGATGTCTTTATCACAGCAAATGACACGGTTTTATTCTGTACCCAGATAAAAAGAACACCGGCGAGATTAAAGTGAAAGTAAGTGTCAGTCTTGAATGAACAAATCTTCTGAACTGGCTGGTCACCGAGAGCTATGTTCCATCAGCAATTCAATTCTTTGCTTCAAACGTTATTCTTCCTTTGCACCCATTCCTCTAGTGAAATAAGCCACTAACCTTGTGCTGTAAGTTACTCTTAGTAACTCACTCTCCTGCAGAAGGAAGAGAAGAACAGAACAGAAAAACAGAGAGGCTGTGGGGCAAAGCCACGGAAATTCCACCCCAGACACCCTGTGTGTTACCCCCACCCCCGCCACCCCGTGAAAACCCAGAATTTGTTGGAAAGAGTCTTTCTACCACAACAACAGATGAGAATGGAGATGGGGGGAAAAAAACACACTAAATTCAGTTTTTGACTCTCTGATCTACTGTTTGAAATACTGAAGAAAATCTATTGAAACTAGGATGCCAGCAGCTATGATTCCCAAATTCATTTTTCAGATGAGATCGTGTTTTAAGGACCTGCACCATAGCGCCATCTGGTGCTGACACAGAGAAAGATGCTTCGATCAGACAAGTAGGACGCAATCCCTTTGTTAGCCTGAACAGTGAAAATTTTAAAACACACGACAGCTGTCTTTCATCACATTAAATCCTAAAGTACTACTAAAAACAAATACAGTCTGAAAATTAACTCTGAAACTATTCTGCCTAAAATGATCTTATTTTGAGCAGGTATACCTTAAGATCAGTTAACATCAACACTGAGTTCTTAGAACATACTAACTTTTGCTTGCTGGAGAAGACTCTAGAGAGCCCCTTGGATTGCAAGGAGATCAAACCAGTCCATCCTAAAGGAAATCAATCCTGAATATTCACTGATGCTGAAGCAGAACCTCCAATACTTCGGCCACCTGATGGCAAGAGCTCACTCATTGGAAAAGACCCTGATTCTGGGGAGAGATTGAAGGTGGGAGGAGAAGAGGACGACAGAGGAGGTGATGGTTGGATGGCATCACTGACTCAATGGACATTAGTTTGAGCAAACTTCAAGAGAAAATGAAGGACAGGGAAGCCTGGCGTGCTACAGTCCATGGGGTTGCGAAGAGTTGGACACGACTGAGTGACTGAACAACAGCTCTCTCCATGTTCATCTATTTTTAAGTAATGAAAGCACTTCCAACTGGGGTTGCTGGTGAGATGCTTTGTCGTGAATTGGCACTTTCTCAATCACACTCTGCTGTGGAGGGGGACAGGGTACTCCTCCCCCTCCTAGGAGGTAAATTTAAAGTCAAGGCTCTACAATGGACTTGGAGGGTCAGACTGATTGGCAAGGAAAACGGCAAAGACCTCCAACTCTAGCTGACTTCCGCTTCTCAGAGCGGACATGTCCTTCCCCGGAAATGCTCGTGACCACAGAGCCGCCCCCGCGACGCTACAGGCTCCGCCATCCAGGCTCTCGGGCCCTGGGAGACAGACAGCGCTGAGACCACCCCGCGAGCCACGCCGCCCCGCTCACAGTGATGGGTCACCGCGCAGGCAGCACTGTAGTCCAACAACGGCATCAGAGATGGGGACGAGGCAAGCAAAGGAGCCCCCGTGCCTCCCGGGAAGGCGCAGCATCCCGCACCACGGCTGGCGGGAGGCAGGCGGCAGCCACTCCCACGCGCCGCCTTCCAAGCTCCGCCCTCTCCCAGGACCCCCTAAGGGGAGACTCACACCTGACTCTTCAGGGCGTGACCTGGCCAGCCCCGTTGTGCACATCCATTCGGGGAGGCCCACCTCCTGATTCCAGGGGGCTGTCGGCAGCCTCACACGGGCTGAGAGGGCCCTTCCCCTGGCGGGGGTCGGGGTCGGGGGGCAGCCCTGCCCGAAGCCCCTCCACCCCAACCGCAGGGCAGCTCTGCTGCTGGGTCTCTACCTGGACAAAGGCAGGCCTAGGGCTCTGCAAACAGTGACCGATGGGGGAAGAGAGAGACAGGAAGGCAGTGACCACAAGGAAAGATGGGGACCAGGAGCAGGACAAGGAGGGCGCAGGGCGGGCAGTGGGTGCCCACCCTTAGGGTGCCCAGCCCGATCACAGGTGCGGCCCACTGGCCTCCAGGGCCATCATCGCTCCCCTGGAGACGGGAGAGTCCCAACCCATTTGCTTCCTCTCCACCGCGGCCCGGCCTGCTGCCCTCCGCACACTGCCCTGTTTTGCTGGGCGAGGTGGATGAAGAGAGGGGGACAGGCTTGACCCCCAGGCCCATCTGGCCACGGGAAGCCCAGGCCAAGTCTGCCCCCACCGTGGCCCCTCTGCCTCCTCCAAAACCCACCACCGCCCACGAGGGAGCCCTGGGCAATGTGAGACTCTCACTAAAGGCCATTCCCCCTTCCCCCTCCCCGCTCCCAACCTGCAGAGCAGCGACCCAGCAGGAAACAGCGCAGATGAGAAGAGGGGTCACCGTGGCCAGCGTGGAGGCACTAGCATCACGCCAAAGATCACCGCCCGACCCAGCCGCGGGATGACCTCACCTTTAACTTTTTTGATGATGTCCCTCGGGCTTCCCTACCACTCTGAAGCTTCATCCAGTGGTGGCCAGCAGGCACGCTGCCTCTCAGAGGTTCTGAAGCACGGAGAGGGCACCAGGGGGTTCCCAGCCCCAGAAATCCCACCCTGTGGCCTGAGCAGCTTGCCCCACTGGTTTTTTTTAACTTTTAAAACTTTATTCCAAGTTATCCACCTCAAGGTTAGTAAGGAGTACAGTTAATGCTCTGTGCTAGTATCTAGGCCCACCCACTGCCAGCAATGGGCTCTGAGAAAACCCATTTCCTGACACCCAAAACTTAAACTACTCTTTTCAAAACATACCAAACTCCCAATACTTGGAAAAGTATGAACAAGCATCGTTTCCCCCATCAATCTTTAAATCTGAACTTACGTTATTAATCTACATTGGTGGATGTTAAAATGAAGTCATTTTAACAACTCATGACTGTACAAATCAAATCATCACTAGTTAATATTAGAGTATTTTACAAATACTACATGACATATTACCTTGCAGTCTGAAACATTATATTTCATACTTGCATAAGTTTATTTCAGATAACTGAAGCTTCAGAGAAGTCAATGGCAAAGTTTAAAGAATTGAGTTCTGTACATTGGTTCTAACTATCTCTATGTTACACTCTCTGAGGCTCATGCCATAGTTCAGCAGCAGACGCCTGCTCTGTGAATGTAATTCACCCTCCCTTTTGAGGAACAACCAAATCCACAGACAGATGGGTGGTCAGTGACTGCATTTAATCTTAATAATAAGTAAATCGGGAAATTGATCTTTTGATCCCATTTTATCCCACTCAAAACTCTGGCTAAAGTTATTTTCTGTGAAGCAAGAGTCGAGATGACTGCAGGAACTTTCTCTGAGAACACAAATGCAGACAAAAGAGAGGATGAGAATGCCTCATATTTGGCCACCACCCTTTCAATGACGACTTCGTAGGTTTCAGAATGTGGACAAAGACTTTATGGCTTACTCAGATCTTGGTGGCTCGTCCACAGATCCCCCCAGGCCAGCACTCAGGCCCGCAGCCCGTGGTCCTCCTGACTGGGAGCCTGACCGCAGCCCAGGCTTGGATGCTGGCGACTGTAGGCGGAACGGAGAAACTGGAACCCTCACGCGCTGCTGGTGGAGATGCAGATGACGCAGCAGCTTTGGAAAATCTAACGGGTCCTCAAAAAGTTAAACACAGACTTACTGCACGACTCACCAATCCCACTTGTAGGTACCCAAAGCAGTAAAAACAGAGGCTCAAACAAATGTTCGTACAGATACGCTCATAGCAGCGTTATTCACAGCAGCTAAGAGTCTGGGAAAGAGCCCAGCTGTCCATGAACCACGGACCTTATACAGATCTGGTCACACAGTGCGGTACCATTTGGCCATAAAAGGGCTGGGGCCTCATGCCAGAGCATTGCGGGGGGAGGGTCCTCAAAACCCTCTCCAGGTGAAAGAAGCCAGCCACAGGCCTCACAGAGGATGAGTCCATTCACCTTAAGTGTCCAGAGCAGGTCACGCCTACAGACAGAAGGCAGGGTTTCCCAGGGTCTGGGAGGACATGGGGAGGGAGGAAGTGCCTGTGGTGGGAGGTTTCCTCTAGGGACGAGAAAATTATTTTGAAACTAGACAGAAGTGATGGTTGTACAATGATGTACTAAATGTCCCTGGATTATTCCCTTTGAAACAATCAATGTCACATCATGTGAATACATAAAAAAGGAAAAAACAGATTAGATTGAAAATGATTAGGGCTAAATATAACACAAGAGAAGACTGTACACATGGACATCACCAGATGTTCAACACCGAAATCAGACTGATTATATTCTTTGCAGCCAAAGATGGAGAAGCTCTATACAGTCAACAAAAACAAGACCAGGAGCTGACTGTGGCTCAGACCATGAACGCCTTATTGCCAAATTCAGCCTTAAAGTGAAGAAAGTAGGGAAAACCACTAGACCATTCAGGTATGACCTAAATCAAATCCCTTATGATTATACAGTGGAAATGAGAAATAGATTTAAGGGCCTAGATCTGATAGATAAGAGTGCCTGATGAACTATGGAATGAGGTTCGTGACATTGTACAGGAGACAGAAATCAAGACCATCCTCATGGAAAAGAAATGCAAAAAAGCAAAATGGCTGTCTGGGGAGGCCTTACAAACAGCTGTGAAAAGAAGAGAAGCGAAAAGCAAAGGAGGAAAGGAAAGATATAAGCATCTGAATGCAGAATTCCAAAGAATAGCAAGAAGATATAAGAAAGCCTTCTTCAAGGATCAATGCAAGGAAATAGAGGAAAACAACAGAATGGGAAAGACTAGAGATCTCTTCAAGAAAATTAGAGATACCAAGGGAACATTTCATGCAAAGATGGGCATGATAAAGGACAGAAATGGTATGGACCTAACAGAAGCAGAAGATATTAAGAAGAGATGGCA
Organism: Bos grunniens; assembly: GCF_055505025.1. Taxonomy (NCBI): domain Eukaryota; kingdom Metazoa; phylum Chordata; class Mammalia; order Artiodactyla; family Bovidae; genus Bos; species Bos grunniens. The sequence goes on along the minus strand of NC_141168.1, from coordinate 2,244,756 downwards.
AGAATACACAGAAGAACTGTACAAAAAAGATCTTCATGACCCAGATAATCACGATGGTGTGATCACTCACCTAGAGCCAGACATCCTGGAATGTGAAGTCAAGTGGGCCTTAGAAAGCATCACTACGAACAAAGCTAGTGGAGGTGATGGAATTCCAGTTGAGCTCTTTCAAATCCTGAAAGATGATGCTGTGAAAGTGCTGCACTCAATATGCCAGCAAATTTGGAAACCTCAGCAGTGGCCACAGGACTGGAAAAGGTCTGTTTTCATTCCAATCCCAAAGAAAGGCAATGCCAAAGAATGCTCAAACTACTGCACAATTGCACTCATCTCACACGCTAGTAAAGTTATGCTCAAAATTCTCCAAGCCAGGCTTCAGCAATATGTGAACCGTGAACTTCCTAATGTTCAAGCTGGTTTTAGAAAAGGCAGAGGAACCAGAGATCAAATTGCCAACATCCGCTGGATCATGGAAAAAGCAAGAGAGTTCCAGAAAAACATCTATTTCTGCTTTATTGACTATGCCAAAGCCTTTGACTGTGTGGATCACAATAAACTGTGGAAAATTCTTCAAGAGATGGGAATACCAGACTACCTAATCTGCCTCTTGAGAAATCTGTATGCAGGTCAGGAAGCAACAGTTAGAACTGGACATGGAACAACAGACTGGTTCCAAATAGGAAAAGGAGTACATCAAGGCTGTATATTGTCACCCTGCTTATTTAACTTATATGCAGAGTACATCATGAGAAACGCTGGACTGGAAGAAACACAAGCTGGAATCAAGATTGCCGGGAGAAATACCAATAACCTCAGATATGCAAATGACACCACCCTTATGGCAGAAAGTGATGAGGAACTAAAAAGCCTCTTGATGAAAATGAAAGTGGAGAGTGAAAAAGTTGGCTTAAAGCGCAACATTCAGAAAATGAAGATCATGGCATCTGGTCCCATCACTTCATGGGAAATGGATGGGGAAACAGTGGAAACAGTGTCAGACTTTATTTTTGGGGGCTCCAAAATCACTGCAGATGGTGATTGCAGCCATGAAATTAAAAGACACTTACTCCTTGGAAGGAAAGTTATGTCCAACCTAGATAGCATATTCAAAAGCAGAGACATTACTTTGCCAACAAAGGTCCATCTAGTCAAGGCTATGGTTTTTCCTATGGTCATGTATGGATGTGAGAGTTGGACTGTGAAGAAGGCTGAGTGCTGAAGAATTGATGCTTTTGAAGTGTGGTGTTGGAGAAGACTCTTGAGAGTCCCTTGGACTGCAAGGAGATCTGACCAGTCCATTCTGAAGGAGATCAGCCCTGGGATTTCTTTGGAAGGAATGATGCTAAAGCTGAAACTCCAGTACTTTGGCCACCTCATGCGAAGAGTTGACTCATTGGAAAAGACTCTGATGCTGGGAGGGATTGGGGGCAAGAGGAGAAGGGGACGCCAGAGGATGAGATGGCTGGATGGCATCACTGACCCGATGGACGTGAGTCTGGGTGAACTCTGGGAGTTGGTGATGGACAGGGACGCCTGGTGTGCTGCGATTCATGGGGTCGCAAAGAGTTGGACACGACTGAGCGACTGAACTGAACTGAAACATAACCCTTTTCCTTATGACTTTTGCTTGGGAATTCAGTAATTTCAGCAACTCAGGGTGCCAGAAACTGATGGGGTCCTTAATGCCTCCTCCAGGGCCATCAGGAGGGGAGGCAGCCCTTCTGCCACACGGCATGAGTGCCATCAGCCCTCAGTTCTCAACAGGCGTGTGAGAAACGAATCATCGCACACGCTAGTTATGATACAAGTCACACGCCCCGTACAGACACAGCCTGGGTTACAGGCCGAAAACCTCCGCGGCCTGGTCATCCCCGGGCAGTGGGACGTGGGTCCAGGCCACCCTTAGGTGGCAGTCGCTTCGAATGTGGCTCAGAGCCAGGCCTGCAGAAGCCGAGGTCTCTCTCCTCTGCGGGAGACTCCTGGGGCGGGGGTGCCCCGGGGACGGGCGGGGCCTTGGTCGGGCTGTGACGCCCTGGAGCAGCAGGACGCAGGTTCTGCGCAGCCCACTTCTGCTGCTGGCACCAACAGAGCCCGGTGCGTGCTGAGCTGCCAGGCACGAAGCTTGCTTGGGTCTCTCCACACCAGCGGGGCCGCGTCTCCCGGAAGGCGCCTCTGCGTGTGTTGGCCAGGCCGCGCTGGGCCGGTTATGACCGCCGTCAGCCACACCTCCCTGCGGCTCTGGACGTGCGCACGTTCACCCCTGGGCTTCATCCTCCCCGGCTGGGGACCCTGCGAGCGCCAAGCCTGACGGCGGTCAGCGAGGGATCAGAACACTGACACGGACTCAAACCCTGCAGCCGCCCCTCCCAGGCCAGGAGCAGGGCCCAGAGAACAGGGCGCCCCTCAGGACACCCCCAAACAGAGCACCATCAGGACAGCCAGAAAGCAGGGCACCCCTCAGGACAGCTCCAAACAGGGCACACCCCACGACACCCACAAAAAGGGCTCACCCCACGACACCCCCAAACAGGGCACACCTCAAGACACCCACAAACAGGGTGCACCTCAGGACAGCCAGAAAGCAGGGCATCCCTCAGGACAGCCCCAAACAGGACACACCTCATGACACTCACCCAGACAAGAGGTGGACTTGTCTTCGGGGCTGATACCAGTGCTCTACTCAACAGTTATGAAAAGAGGGAAAGAAATGGTCTTATAAATTAAATCAATTATCATCAATATTTAAAGGAACACTGTAGTCAATCACTTTATAACTCGCCCCGTAGTTCATTGATCTATGATTATTTTTGAGAGAGGCAGGCCTGCACCGTTAGCAGTGTACCGTCGGTTAGCATTTTCCTTGGAGCAAAAGATTTAGCAACACTGCCCGGGATTAAGTCACACTGTGCAGGTGTCTCTGACACTGTTTTAAATGGGACTGTCCTGGGCAAGTAGAGACATAAAGGCAGGTCCCCTCAAAGAGAAGCAGAGAAGGCGCGGCAGACACGGGGGGAGAGACGGCGAAAGGCGGGGACAGGAGGGGCCGGGGGAGGCACACAGCTTCCCGCAGCGTGTGTGCAGCCGCTGCGGGCGTGGCCAGACACTGAGCACGCCCGGCACCACACTGGGGTGTGTGTGTGTGAGCCAGGTGTGTGGAGTGTGTGTGTGAGCGTGTGTGAGCGTGTGCAGTATGTATAGTGTACGTGTGTGTGTTTGCATGTGCAGTGGGTGTGGTATGTGTGTCAGGGTGTGTGTTTGTGTGTGTGTGGTGTGTGTAGTACATGTGTGTGCAGGCTGAGTGTGCAGTGTGTGTAGTATATGAGTGTGTTAGTGTGTAGTGTGAGTCAGTGTGTGTAAGTGTATAGTGTGTATGTGTGAGAGTGTGTAACATGTGTAGTATAGGTGTGACTGTAGTGTGTGTGAGAGTTTGTGAGTGTGTGTGAGGGTGTAAGAGTGTGTGAAAGTATATAAGAATATGTGAGTAGAATGTATAAGGATGTGTGGGTAGCAGTGTGTGAGTGTATATAAGTATGTGGTGTGTAAGAGCATGTGGGTGTGTATAAGTGTTAAGTATAAGAGTGTATAGTGTATAAGAGTCTGTGTATATGTAAGAGTATGTGTCTGTGTAAGAGTGTGTGTGTGTGTATGTGTAAGACTGTGTGAGTGTGTGAAGTATGTGATTTATGAGTGTGTGTACGTGAGTGTGTAGTGTTTGAGTGTGTGTGTATGTGTAAGAGTGTGTGCGTGTGTGCGCATCAGCAGGATGCTGCTGCTGAAGTTGCCCGGCTCACGTGCAGAGCGGCTCACGCGGGAACCCCAGCCCAGGGCAGTGGCCGACACCCTAGCCCGGGACGCCTGAGCTCCCGAGAAGGTGCGGGGAGTCCCGCTCCCGTCGCCTAGCCTGCTCTCTGGGAAAGCGTCCTCCCTGTGGTCGCGTGAAGAAGCAGAGGAGACCCTCCGGGGAAAGGGACCACAAGGTGACCAGAAGGGCACGACCCCTGGGAGCTGCTCCCAGAGGACAGAGGACGCTGGGTGCGTGCCCCGGGAATTCCAGATTCTCTGACTTTGGGAATGACACAGTGACAGGAGGCCCTTGCCTGCCACACCACAGTCCTTCCTGGGAACGCCCTGGGAGCCGCGCCCCCGACAGCCAGGGAGGCGCTCGGCCGGCCAGCGTCGCTGCTCGAGTTCAGCCCTCAGGGGCGGTCAGAGCCCGTGCAGCCGAGAGTTATAGCGCAGCACAGCCACCAGCATTGGAAAGGAAGAGGCATAGCCACTGCCAGCCACAGGAGATATACCAAGAAAATCCAATAAACACGTGAGAAGACGTTTGATCTCACTAGTCATCAGCTCAGGGCAAACTAAGAACCGTGAGACACCAGTCTCTGCCCGCTGTATTGATAAAAGCTAAGAATTCTAACAATGTGAGAACTCAGGGAGCATACGGACCGACGGACCACAGAGACCAGCTGACACACCTCTTTGGAAAGAAATCTGCTATCGTTTTGTGAAGTCGAGCCTCTGGACGCACTGTGACCCCACAATTCCCCTCCCGGGTAGACGCATCCCAGAGAAACCCCTGGGCATGAGCCTGAAATAAAATACACAACCCTGGTAATAGCAGAACAGTTCACAACAGCAAGAGCAGAAACAACCAACGTCCTCACTTGGGGAATGGATAAACTGTGACAGCCTCACACAGAGGAATGCCACGCAGTCGTGAAAATGAGTAGACAGCTGCCCCATGCCACAGCAACTACGTCTCCTTGCCGTGCCAAAAGCCACCGAAAGGGAAGAAGTGGGCCCAGCAGCTGGGGGACATGAGATGCTAAAACCTGAGACTAAGGCCATGGCCGGCGGCGGACAGATCTGTGGGTCTTTGGGAGAGAAACGCAAAGGACCTGGCAACACCTCAGCTACGGGGAGAGTCAGGGAGGAGTCCTGAGCTTCAGGCTCATGCGGGGGGCCAGGTGACGCCATCCTCGGAGATGCGGACACACAGGGTGGGAGAAGTGGGTGGAGGAGAATCTAGACACGGGCGAGAGAAGCACTCTATAAAGAGGAGGGGCAATCCTGAGGACACGGGGGCGAGACCACATGCATAACCGGGGGACGGCGCTCATGCGGAAAGCAGACGGTAAGCGCGAAGGCCCTCAGGCAGGCGTACCCTTGACCCCAAAACCCCTGGGAGCCTGCGTGAGGCTGGGCAGACACGAGATGACAGAGGCGGCTGAGACGGAACAGAGCCTGCGAACAGCAAGCGCTCAGTGCACCCCAGCTACCATCCTCCTCTGGACTCGCCACGTGACTGGCACACGAGGTGCCTGGCCTAGGAAGCACGGGGAGACCACCCCTCAAGCCAACAGTCACTTCACGACATGAATGATCACGGGCCACAGGGCTGGAAAAGGGCAGTCTTCATTCCAGTCCCGAAGAAAGGCAATGCCAAAGAGTGCTCAAACTACCGCACAATTGCACTCATCTCACACGCTGGTAAAGTAATGCTCAAAATTCTCTAAGCCGGGCTTCAGCAATACGTGAACCATGAACTTCCTGATGTTCAAGCTGGTTTTAGAAAAGGCAGAGGAACCAGACATCAAATTGCCAACATCTGCTGGATCATGGAAAAAGCAAGAGAGTTCCAGAAAAACATCTATTTCTGCTTTATTGACTATGCCAAAGCCTTTGACTGTGTGGATCACAATCAACTGTGGAAAATTCTGAAAGAGATTGGAATACCAGACCACCTGATCTGCCTCTTGAGAAATCTGTATGCGGGTCAGGAAGCAACAGTTAGAATTGGACATGGAACAACAGACTGGTTCCAAATAGGAAAAGGAGTACATCAAGGCTGTATATTGTCACCCTGCTTATTTAACTTCTATGCCGAGTACACCATGAGAAACGCTGGACTGGAAGAAGCACAAGCTGGAATCAAGATTGCCGGGAGAAATCCCAATAACCTCAGATATTCAGATGACACCACCCTTATGGCAGAAAGTGAAGAGGAACTCAAAAGCCTCTTGATGAAAGTGAAAGTGGAGAATGAAAAAGTTGGCTTAAAGCTCAACATTCAGAAAACAAAGATCATGGCATCCGGTCCCATCACTTCATGGGAAATAGATGGGGAAACAGTGGAAACAGTGTCAGACTATTTTTCTGGGCTCCAAAATCACTACAGATGGTGACTGCAGCCATGAAATTAAAAGACGCTTACTCCTTGGAAAGAAAGTTATGACCAACCTAGATAGCATATTCAAAAGCAGAGACATTACTTTGCCAACAAAGGTCCATCTAGTCAAGGCTATGGTTTTTCCTATGGTCATGTATGGATGTGAGAGTTGGACTGTGAAGAAGGCTGAGCGCCGAAGAATTGATGCTTTTGAAGTGTGGTGTTGGAGAAGACTCTTGAGAGTCCCTTGGATTGCAAGGAGATCCAACCAGTCCATTCTGAAGGAGATCAGCCCTGGGATTTCTTTGGAAGGAACGATGCTAAAGCTGAAACTCCAGTACTTTGGCCACCTCATGGGAAGAGTTGACTCATTGGAAAAGACTCTGATGCTGGGAGGGATTGGGGGCAGGAGGAGAAGGGGACGCCAGAGGATGAGCTGGCTGGATGGCATCACTGACTCGATGGACGTGAGTCTGGGTAAACTCCGGGAGTTGGTGATGGACAGGGAGGCCTGGCGTGCTGTGATTCATGGGGTCACAAAGAGTTGGACACGACTGAGAGACTGATCTGATCTGATCTGATCTAAAGGAAATCAGTCCTGAATATCCATTGGAAGGATTGACACTGAAGCTGAAACTCCAATCCTATGGCCACCTGATGTAAAGAGTGACTCACTGGAAAAGACCCTGATTCTGGGAAAGGTTGAAGGTGGGAGGAGAAGGGGACGGCAGAGGATGAGATGGTTGGATGGCATCACCAACTCAATAGACATGAGTTTGAGCAAGCTCTGGGAGACGGTGAAGGACAGGGGAACCTGGTGTGTTGCAGTCCATGGGGTCACAAAGAGTCAGACGTGACTGAGTGACTGAATGACCGAGCCTCTGAACAACAACAACCACCACTTCCAAACTTCCTACGTCACTGATTCCCCCCCTCAGGTGATTCAAGTTGCTATTTGTCAGTCGCTATTCTGTCTCATTCGAGTTCCTCCTTTCGAGCCTAAAAGTTCCAGTTTATCAAGTTTCTTCTCCAAATAGAGGTTTAAAATTAGAGCAAAAATGCAATAATAATAAGCTAGAAATAGCATGTTGCTACAGTGATACCAAAGTCTAAAATTAGATTTTGATCTATAAAAAAACACAAAATTCATTACTCTGCTACTCATTTCTGCCATTTTTCTCTGGGCCAAACCCATTTCAAAAAGAACCTTTATTATATGGAATCACAGAATACCTGTCCCACAGTGAGAAAGAGATGGATCAGGTAATTGAAGTCCACAGGTAATCCAGAAACCTCATTCCAGTTCAATTTCAAAACGTTCTCCCATCAATACTTTATTACATCCACTCTCGAGTCACAAAACTGGCTGATTTATGAAGTCGGACAAGTCTCTTGGCCTCTCAGACCTCGGTGTCCTCAGTGATTGCGTGCAGAGGCCGCACAGACGACCCCAGCAACTGCTCCGGGGCCACGGACCCCAGCAATTCCCATCAGCCTTCCTCCACCCACAGGCAGCAGGGCTGGGGAAGGGACATCAAAGATCAACTGCCAATTGACTGATAACCAAGGCACTGATCCACAATTCCAAATGATTCCATGGAATCTGAGAGCCAAGATTTATGTTTCCAGGCTACAGCAAATCATGCCTCAGAGTAAGACAGTCCTCACCAGTGGGCAGAATATCGCAACCGTATTCCATGGAAGAAGAGAGCAAAAAGGAGGGAGGCCAAATATTTCAGTGTCTGTCAGGAAATATGTAACTAACAGATGACTCTGTGGTTGAGAGATGCAAGAGGTGGATGAGGACAGACAGTCCCAGGTCTGGGAGATGCACCCAAGGTCTCAAAGTGCAGCAAACGCATTTAGAACATCCCCAGGCTAATTCCTTCCTTCACCAGAGACTGTCACCTCAGCGTAGTGAGTAACCTACTCCAGTACTCTTGCCTGGAGAATCCCATGGACAGAGGAGCCTGGTGGGCTACAGTCCACAGGGTCGCAAAGAGTCGGACACGACTGAGCGACTTCACTTCACTTCACTTAGAAAAGGCAGAGGAACCAGAGGTCAAATTGTCAACATTCACTGGATCATAGAGAAAGCAAGGGAATTCCAGAAAAACATCTACTTCTGCTTCATTGACTACAAGAAAGCCTCTGGTATCAGCCACCTGGAGCGGCAGGTGCTGAGATACAGAACCGCTGCTGAGAATGCAGAGAAAGTCGAGGATGAGCTGAAAGCAGAGAAGAGGAAGCTACAAAGAGAGCTCCGAACAGCACTGGACAAGATCGAGGAGATGGAGATGACCAACAGCCACCTGGCCAAGCGGCTGGAGAAGATGAAGGCCAACAGGACGGTGCTGCTGGCCCAGCAGTAGGGCCCCGCCCGGCCCCAGGCCCGCCCCGAGGGGCTGCCCTTCGGCCACTGACGCAGACCCCTTTCAGGACTGTTTGAGCTTTGGCATTCAGATAGCCACCTTTGTATTTTCTAATTTATGAGAGAATGAAACAGGTTTGAATCTTCATGAATGAACACTTTGTGTGTAGTTTGATTCTAGACTAAGAACTAGTCCATGCCGTTATTTTTCATTTCCGTAATTTTAGAATCAAGTTTACTCACCATTTTCCCCAGCCGCCTCAGTGACTGGGCCCGGCTCTGGAGGACAGCGGCTCAGCGCCCGCTGAGACACTTCCTGGAGACCTCAGAAACACAAGTGCCTTCTCCACGGTGCAGTTCAGACTCCAGTGATCTCCAGGGGCCAAGAGACACTTACCCTTAATATCAGGTAGCGTTTTTATTTAGTGAAGAAACAAGTTCACAGGTGGGGAATATATGTTTCACTCAAATTTGTATGTTTGGAGGAAAAAGCCTTTTTTGTAAGATATTTAAATTTATATAAGAAAATGTTAGAAAGGGATATGGGAAGTGTATATAAAACTTGTTTTATTGCATGGGGCAGGGGCGCCCAGGGCCTGTTGCTCTTAAAGTAAGAGTAGGGTCCTTAGTCTTCACATCAGCTGTGCTGTATCTTGTAAAGTATTTCATCTGCTGCTTATTTGTGGAATGAAACCTCAGACTAGCCCGATGGAGGAGGAGGGAGGGCAGGCCAGGCAGGCGGAGGTCGGCCTCAAGAGTCTGTTAAACACACCCTTCTGCCTACAGTCGGCTACTGACACATTCGTTAAGAGGAGCCTTTAAAACAAATCATGGCAGTCACGCCCCTCCTAGCTCACACCCCTCTTCTCTCCTTAAGGAAAAATAATCTGAAATACAGAATTTCTTTTAAGAACTTTGGTTTCATCTTTAAAGGTACCCAATTCAAGAGGATTTTGCCGTGGAGTGTGTAGCCATGTTGCAGTATTTGTGATTCTCTGTTGTTCTCAGAATCGAAGTGGTTTTATGGAAATGATTATTGTATCTTCAACGTGTTTACACAAAAAATACGGGGGAAGTCTAATGAATTAAGGCCACATAAGATAAAATTAGACATGAAACTAGGTAATAAAGTTAACTTAAATATGAAAAAAAAAAAAGAAAGCCTCTGACTGTGTGGATCACAACAAACTGCAAAAAATTCTTAAAGAGATGGGAATACCAGACCACCTTATCTGCCCCTTGGGAAACCTGTATGCAGGTCAAGAAACAACAGTTAGAACCAGACATGGGACAACTGACTGGTTCAAAATTAGGAAAGGAGTACGTCAAGGCTGTATATTGTCACCCTGCTTCTTTAACTTATATGCTGAGTACATCATGTGAAGTGCCGGGCTGGATGAATCACAAGTTGGAATCAAGATTGCTAGGAGAAATATCAACAACTTTAGATACTCAGAGGATGCCACTCTAATGGCAGAAAGCGAAGAGGAATTAAAGATGAGAATGAAAAAACTGGCTTAAAACTCAACATTCAAAAAACTCAGGAAACTCAAACAGGGGTTCTGTATCAATCTAGAGGAGTGGGATGGGGCAGGAGATGGGAGGGACGTTCAAAAGGGAGGGGATATATGTATGACTATGGCTGATTCTGGAGAAGGAAATGGCATCCCACTCCAGTATTCTTGTCTGGAGAATCCCACAGACAGAGGAGCCTAGTGGGCTGCCATCTATGGGGTCACACAGAGTCAGACATGACTGAAGCGACTTAGCAGCAGCAGCAGCATGGCTGATTCATGTTGAGGTTTGACAGAAAACAACAAAAGTCTCTAAAGCAATTATCCTTCAATTAAAAAATAAATTAAAAAAAAATCAGGGCATCTGGTCGCATCATTTCATGACAAAGAGAAGGTGGAAAAAAAGTGGAAGCCAATGGATTTTATTTTCTTGGGCTCCAAAATCACTGGGGATGGGGACTGCAGCCAGACAATTAAAAGATGCTTGTTCCTTGAAAGAAAAGCTGTAACAAACCTAGACAGCATATTAAAAAGCAAAGACATCATTTTACCAACAAAGATCTGCGTAGTCAAAGCTGTGGTTTTTTTCATGAGTACATGTACATGTACAGACATGAGAGTCGGACCATAGCGAAGGCTAACCCCCAAAGGATTAATGCTTTCAAACTGTGCTGCTTGAGAAGACTTTTGAGAGTCTCTTGGACAGCAAGGAGATCAAACCAGTTAATCCTAAAGGAAATCAACCCTGAAGATTCATGGGAAGGACTGAAACTCAAGCTGAAGCTCCAATCCTTTGGCCACCTGATGGGAAGAGTCAACTCACTGGAAAAGACCCTGATGCTGAGAAAGACTGAGGGCAACAGGAGAAGGGAGTGACAGAGGATGAGATGGTGAGATCGCACTGCCAAGTCAATGGACAGAAATCTGAGCAAGCTGCGGGAGGCGGTGAAGGACAGGCGAACCTGGTGTGCCACAGCCCACGGGGTCGCAGAGTCAGCCCCGACTTAGCGACTGAACAACAATAGGGGAGAAACCGCAGCCTACACGGTTATTTAGGTTTCCGTTACACCTAAACGTTAGAGTGTTCATCTCTTGCACATCCTGGAAGCTCAGCAGAGGAGAATCCGCCTGCCAAAGCAGGGCACACGGGTTCGATCCCGGATCTGGGAAGATTCCACACACCGTAGCAGAGCCACTTAGCCCTTGAGCCAAGACTACTGAGTCTGCTTGCGACAACTGGACCCATGGGCCCAGAGCCTGTGCTCCGCGGCTGGAGAGCAGCTCCCCCTCCCCGCCTGGAGAACCCCGCATAGCAGCGAACACTCGGAGCAGCTAAAAAGAAACAAATCATTTTTTAAAAAAACATATTCATCTCTTGATAATGGAGTTGTGGGTAAATTTTATTTTCTCCTATTTGTTTGCATTTTCTGCCAAGAACATGTGCTACATTAGTACCATTGGTTTTTTTTTTTTTTTTTTTTTCACATAATGAGAGTTTTTCTTAAGTATTTAAGGAGTATTTTAGGGCTCTGTTTTTAGACCTTTACTCCAGTTTAAAAAATATATAACTGTCTGCCTGAAGAGAAATGCTAGCAGGTAATGCAAGCAGGGAAAGCCCACAGGGCTGGCCAGGCGGGCGGGAGGCCACAGCAGGGCTCTTGGGAGATGGGACAGTGCTGGTCCTGAAGGAGGGGCTGGGGTGGACAGGGCTGGGAGGAGGGCTTTCCAAGCCAGGGGACAGCCACGCCCACCAAGAAGGGGAGCCCAGCCAGGAATGCAGCCCCTCCCGGCCCAGACCCCGCAGGAACACCACCCGGGCCTGCGCCTCCTGCGGCACCCGGCCCTGCTGTCTCCACAGTCAAGCGGACGGATGAAGCCTTCTCTTAACCACGTGGCTTCAGGAGCAGGAGGCAGGGGCTGCCTACACTGTGTTTGCAGCTGTGTCCCCACGGACTATGTGTTAGGCACATAGTACAGGCTCAGCAAACGCCAGCTGATAAAGACAAAGGATGTGCCTGTTGATTCTTTGCTAGTCAGATCGGTAAGGCTGCAGCAAGACTCAAGTGTCACACAGTAACAGGCTCACAAAGGTTAACAGCAGGGACTCCGGGATTTCATTTAGAAACTCTCTCATCAGCCAGCTCAGTCTTGACTAGTCTTATTTAGTAAACTAAAATCACGCATGGCGCATGAACACACACGACTGGCCTTATGTATTGTCTACACAAAGCAAGGCAGGATTCTTGCCCCTACACCCCACCACTTACCATCAGGGCTTGAAATTCCCAACATTGCTCATTCATTTCCATTTAACACATAAATTTCGGCTTATAGAGAAATTCAAATACACTTTCATGGAGTGTATTAGCATATTACACCATTATCAACCTTAAACACTCAGAACCAATAGGTTCTCTTTCATTTTTGACTATCTCCAAATAGGATTTCAGATGGTTTACAACAGTACAGATATAATATGACCAAAGTTAACCATGACTGAGAAAAAGATGTGAGTTAAGTAGTAAAAACTGGCAGTAGGTACAGTTCAGTTCAGTTCAGTCGCTCAGTCGTGTCCGACTCTTTGAGACCCCATGAATCGCAGCACGCCAGGCCTCCCTGTCCATCACCAACTCCCGGAGTTCACTCAGACTCACGTCCATCGAGTCAGTGATGCCATCCAGCCAGCTCATCCTCTGGCGTCCCCTTCTCTTCCTGCCCCCAATCCCTCCCAGCATCAGAGTCTTTTCCAATGAGTCAACTCTTCCCATGAGGTGGCCAAAGTACTGGAGTTTCAGCTTTAGCATCATTCCTTCCAAAGAAATCCCAGGGCTGATCTCCTTCAGAATGGACTGGTTGGATCTCCTTGCAGTCCAAGGGACTCTCAAGAGTCTTCTCCAATACCACAGTTCAAAAGCATCAATTCTTCAGCCCTCAGCCTTCTTCACAGTCCAACTCTCACATCCATACATGACGACAGGAAAAACCATAGCCTTGACTAGACGAACCTTTTTTGGCAAAGTAATGTCTCTGCTTTTGAATATGCTATCTAGGTTGGACATAACTTTCCTTCCAAGGAGTAAATGTCTTTTAATTTCATGGCTGCACTCACCATCTGCAGTGATTTTGGAGCCCCAAAAAATAAAGTCTGACACTGTTTCCATTGTTTCCCCAACTATTTCCCATGAAGTGATGGGACCGGATGCCATGATCTTTGTTTTCTGAATGTTGATAAGTGGGCACTATTTCTCTATCTGCCCACATAGATGGATGGATGGGTGGATAGGTGGGTGGATGGATGGACAGACAGACTTCCTGTCCATCAAGCCAGAGCTGAGTTACATCATCCTTCTTTAAAGTCAACACTGGTGGAAATAGAGCTTTTCCTGGACCCGAGCAATGTGATTCTAAACAATGTCGTCAATGAAAGTGTTCCTTAAAATGCAAACGTAGGCTCCCCATGGCTGTGTCCTTACTGGCCTGTGGGCACAATGTGGATGCACAATCACGCACATTTCCTTCTCTAAGAGTCCAGATAGTGGGGTTCAGGCCACACTGCCTTCTCTGTTTTTAAAGATGGAGAAAGCAGTGGGGTGAGATAACAAGCACCGCCTTGACGCACACTGTGCGTGCCTTGTCTCGGCAGAGCCTTCCCTGAGGTGAGCAGGACGGCTGTGAAACAGAGCTTTCGGCCACGCAGACAGCAAAGATGCTTTCTGGAAATGGCAAAGGATCTATCTGCCCACCAGACATACTGCAGGGAGGTAAGAGGCACGAGGAACCCTGGCGGACTCAGCCTTTGCCTCTGTGTGAGTGTCTTCCTGAAACCATGGAGCTCCACCCAAACAAGCCAAGGTCTGGGTTGTCTCACAGGGCATTACCACATTCTCACATATCCCACTTTATATAAGCACCAGTAGATTACATTAGACATGAGCCACTGAGCAAGTCACGTTTGTTTCTGGAGCTAGTGGTAAAGAATCTGCCTGCCAATCAGGAGACACAAGAGACACAGGTTTGATCCCTGCATTGGGAAGATCTCTTGGACGAGGAAATGGCAACTCACCCCAGTATTCTTGCCTGGGAAATCCTAAGGACAGAGGAGCCTGGAAGGCTACAGTCTGTGGGGTTGCAAAGAGTTGGACATGATTGAACATCCATGCACACACACCCGGTTTTTAATGGAAGTATTTTATATCATCCATGAAAAGACTCTGATGCTGGGAGGGATTGGGGGTAGGAGGAGAAGGGGACAACAGAGGATGAGATGGCTGGATGGCATCACTGACTCGACGGACATGAGTCTGAGTGAACTCCGGGAGCTGGTGATGGACAGGGAGGCCTGGAGTGTTGCGATTCATGGGGTTGCAAAGAGTCGGACATGACTGGGCGACTGAACTGAACTGAACTGAAGGAAATGCCAGAAAAACATCTCAGTTCAGTTCAGCTGCTTAGTTGTGTCCTACTCTTTGCGACCCCATGGACTGCAGCACGCCAGGCCTCCCTGTCCATCACCAACTCCTGGAGCTCAAACTCATGTCCACTGAGTCGGTGATGCCATCCAACCATCTCATCCTCTGTCATCTCCTTATCCTCCTGCCTTCAATCTTTTCCAGCATCAGGGTCTTTTCAAATGAGTCAGTTCTTTGTATCACGTGGCCAAAGTATTGGTGCTTCAGCTTCAGCATCAATCCTTCCAATGAATATTCAGGACTGATCTCCTTTAAGATTGACTGGTTTGATCTCCTTGCAGTCCAAGGGACTCTCAAGAGTCTCCTCCAACACCACAGTTCAAAAGCGTCAACACTTCAGCGCTCAGCTTTCTTTATGGTCCAGCTCTCATATCCATACATGACTAACGGAAAAACCATAGCTTTGACTAGAAGGACCTTGGTAGGTAAAATAATGTCTCTACTTTTTAATATGCTATCTAGGTTTATTATAGCTTTTCTTCCAAGGAGCAAGTGTCTTTTAATTTCATGGCTAAAAAAAAACATCTGCTTCACTGACTATAAGAAAGCCTTTGACTATGTGTATCACAACAAACTGGAAAATTCTGAAAGAGATGGGAATACCAGACCACCTGACCTGCCTCTTGAGAAATCTGTATGCAGGTCAGGAAGCAACAGTTAGAACTGGACATGGGACAGCAGACTTGTTCCAAACTGGGCAAGGAGTACGTCAATGTTGTATATTGTAACCCTGCTTATTTAACTTATATGCAGAGTACATCAAGTGAAATGCTGGGCTGGATGAAGCACAAGCTGGAATCAAGATTTCTCGGAGAAACATCAATAACCTCAGATATTCAAATGACACCACCCTTATGGCAGAAAACAAAGAGGAATTAAAGGGCTTCTTGAAGGTCAAAGAGGAGGGTTGAAAAAGCTGCGTTAAAACTCAACATTCAAAAAATGAAGATCATGGTATCCGTTCCATCATTTCATGGCAAATAGATGGGGAAACAATGGAAACAGTGAGAGATTTTATTTTTGGGGGCTTCAAAATCACTGTAGATGGCAGTTGCAGCCATGAAATTAAAAGATGTTTACTCCTTGGAAGGAAAGTTATGACCAACCAAGACAGTGTATTAAAAAGCAGAGACATTACTTTGCTGACAAAGGTCCGTATAGTCAAAGCTATGGTTTTCCCAGTAGTCATGTATGGATGTGAGAGTAAGACCATAAAGAAGGCTGAGTGCTAAAGAATTGGTGCTTTTGAACTGTGGTGCTGGAGAAGACTCTTGAGAGTGCCTTGCTGCTGCTACTAAGTCGCTTCAGTCGTGTCCGACTCTGTGCAACCCCATAGACGGTAGCCCACCAGGCTCCCCCGTCCCTGGTATTCTCCAGGCAAGAACACTGGAGTGGGTTGCCATTTCCTTCTCCAATGCATGAAAGTGAAAAGTGAAAGTGAAGTCAGTCAGTCGTGTCTGACTCTTAGTGACCCCATGGACTTCAGCCTACCAGTCTCCTCCATCCATGGGATTTTCCAGGCAAGAGTACTGGAGTGGGGTGCCATTGCCTTCTCCAGAGAGTGCCTTGAACAGCAAGGAAATCAAACCAATCAATCTTAAAGGAAATCAGTCCTGAATATTCATTGGAAGGATTGATGCTGAAGTTGAAGTTCTAATATTTTCACCACCTGATACGAAGAACTGACTCATTTGAAAAGACTCTGATGCTGGGAAAGATTGAGGGCAAGAGGAGAAGGGGGCGTCAGAGGATGAGATGGTTGGATGCCATCACCGACTCAATGGACGTGAGTTTGAGCAAACTCTGGGAGAGGGTGAAGGACAGGTGTTGGGGGCCAGAGTGAGGTACTCCGCCCGTGACAAAGGTCATGAGGAAGGAGGCTCGACATACGCAAAGGCGGGATCGAGCCTCAGGAGTCCCCCTGGAACTCCTCGAGCATCTACCCCCATAACCAGAGCCTGCCTACTTTACTACTTTGTGCTCACCTACACCTCTGACTTTACGGGGGGCTGTCCCCCACAACCTCTTTTGGAGAAGGAGTTAACTTAGAGCTCCAGTTTATAATAATTCCTGGGCGTGATAAGAGTGTTTTAACCTACAAACTCCTCTGAAGGTTCTCTGGCCTGCCTGACAGGCTTGTCCGGCCACATGTGATCGCTCACAGCCTCCCAACCGTGAGAGGCACAAGATGCTTTAAACCTTCTAAAAACAGGTTCCTTAGAAAAGTTAGAAAACTATTAGTATAAGTATAATGGGCTAATTAGAAATTGTGTTGGTGAAGGGTTTTTCATTTGTTGAGCCAATGTTTGTTGCTAAGTCTCCATATCCCCTGCCCTTACACACATTAATGAATATATAGAATTAACCTTTGATATTAATCACGTTAGACCTTAGGCTAAGTAAATTCTTTCCTTAACTAAAACCCACTACACCCTCACCCTGTAGGAATGTAACTTTATTTGGGTGGCGTCTGTTTTGAGAATAATCAGCCCTGGAGAAATAAGTGTCCTGATTGACTGACCGCTGTCACAAGGAGAGGGTCGTAAATTGTCAGCAGGCCCCCCTGGCCAGAAGATGATGTAACACCCCTAAGACCTCTGTATACATTTGTATGAAGCACCTGACTTTGATAAAAGTCAGGACTGCTGACCCCGCGTGACTTTTGCATAACATCTCAGTGTATAAAAACAGACTCTGGAAAATAAAGAATTGGGATCAGTTTCTCGAAATACTGGTCTCCCCATGTCGCTCTCTCTCTCACTCTGGTTGAGTCTCCATCTGGAGCGCGGAACCCACCATGCTTACTAATTATGCCTGGGCTTCTAAGATCCGACCGGGGAGGCCTCAGTGTCTCCTCTCCTTCGGGAGAACGGAAGGACGCCTGCGGCCTACGTAAGTGGTGCAAACTTCTTGTCTTGAAGTTTTATTGGTCTCCCGCATAAACCAAGCTACTCAGCCTCTTTTCTCCACTGAATTTTCCTACTGAGCTATCCTTATTCTATTACTCTTTATATCTTTAATTAATATCTAATTGAAGCTATCGTATCCTGATCCTCGCCTATGCCGTCTCTCCTTCGAATACCCTGGATCAGCCGGGGCTGGTCCCCGGCAGGTGGCGCCCGAGACAGGGATTTTCGAAGGTAAGCTCCCCAAAGCAATCAGGGCCATCAGCCCTATTGCTCCCCGTTCTCGGAACAACTGGGTGACCAGCCCTCTTGTTCCCCCACGGAGCAGTTTGGGTCACCAGCCCTACTGCTCCTCCCTCGGAACAGTTTGGGCCATCAGCCTACTGTTCCTCCCCCGGAACAATCTGGGTCACCAGCCCTATTGTTCTTCCAGTGTTCGGGACGGCTAGGACCCCACTCAGGGTGCCGCGGACCCCCCTGTAGGATAGACAGGGCGAGAGGAGTGGGAAGTGTTGAAAGTGTTAAAGAGTTAGAGTTAGAAAAAATGGTTTCTGAAGTTAAAAGGCCAAAGAAAAGCCTGATCTTTTGAAAGCTAAAAGCTTTATCTTCTATTATATTTAACTTTCTGACATGGATAACACTGAAACTAAGAATGGCAACTCTTTATACAAGTAATCTTGAAACTGTTAAAGAAGCTACTGTTAATTTAGATACTTGGGTGAAGGTGAAAAAACAACTAAACACTTATCCTATAAATATGATTAAAAATGTTCTGGATCCTCATCATGAGGCTGTGGGATGACCTATGGGAGAGGCTATAGCGGTGGATGGTAGTGGATCTCCACCTTCTGCGCAGATCATATTTTCTGCCATTGACAAGGAAGAGGAGGGACACTGTGCTCTACCTCCCGAGGAGTGAGAGGGCTTACAGGACGCTGCGGCCGGGCGCCCTGGCGAGCCCCCTCTCCCTCTACACAAACCTTTAAAAATTTATCCAACAATTTCTGATTTAAGGCGACTACTCCACCTCTGCTTGCACCTCTCAGGGCCTAGGAATTCCCCAGTTTACATCCAAAGCCTCCCAGAGCATTGCCTAAGGTTGAAAAAGATTAAAAAGTTTTATTTTTAAAGAAAGGAGCTTTTAAAAAATACACAATATACAGAGCCTACTCCTTGCAGGAAAACCCCCTCTGGGGGGGCCTCACCCAAGCAAAAAAAGAGAGAAAAATAAAAAGAAAAAAGAGAAAAAAAGTGAAAAAGAAAAAAGGAAAGAAAATAGAGAAAGATCTAAAGATAGAAAAAGAACTAAAGAGTGAAAAGGAGAGAGGATCGGAGGAGGAAGGAATCAGGGAATGCAGCAAGATAGAAAAAGAAAAAAAAAGGAAGTTAGAAAAAGAAATACAGAGAGAAAAGAGAGGGAGGAGGAAAGAAAAAGAGAGAAAGAGGGTAAAGGAAACAAAACTAAAGAAAGAGAAGGTAGTAAGAAGGAAGAAGGAAGAATGAAAGAGGGAAACAAAAAGGAAATGATAGAAAGTAAAAGAAAAGAGAAAAGGAAGGAAAAAAGAGAGTGAGGGAAAGAAAACTTGAGAAAGATTTAAAGAGAAGAAGGAAGAAAAAATCAGCAGAGGAGAGAGGAGAGGACTTACAGGACACTGTGGCCAGACGCCCTGGCGAGCTACCTCCCCCTCTGCGCAAACTTTTAAAAAAACTTATCCACCACTTTCTGATTTGGGGCGATAGCCGCCGCCTCCGTTTGCGCCTTCCAGGGCCCAAGAGTTCCCCACTTTGCCCCCAAAGCCTCTCAAAGTGTTGCCTAAGCCTGAAAAAGATAAAAAGTTTTTTAAACAGTGGAGCTTTTAAAACAGACTGCATGCACAATATGCAGAGCGTGCTCCTTGGAGAAAACCCCCTCAGGGGGGTCTCACCCAGGCTAAGAGAAAAGCCAAACGGTAAGGGGATTTAGCAACAATATTAACCCTTGACGAGGTTGCTCCGATTCCAATGGGAGTGGCTGGCCCCCTGCCTGAGGGCATTGTAGGACTTGTGCTAGGGTATAGCTCGCTTTCAAGAAATTTTGGTGGTGTATGGTGTAGTAGATTCTGATTATATTGAGAAATTAAAGTTTTGACCTCACCGCCTACTAAAACTGTGCAAATTAATAAAGGTCAAAGAATAACACAGCTTTTGCTTTTTACCTTATTATCAGACAAGAAAAACCTTGACTTCTCAAGCTAAGAGCCACAGAGCATTTAGATTTAGTGATCTAGCTTTTTGGGTGCAGGGAATTACAGCTCCAAGGCCTTTAAAAGATCTTTTAATTCAAGAAAATAAAATGTCAGGGCTATTAGACACAAGAACAGACGTCTCTTAACATTGCTGGAAAAGACTGGCCCAGTTCCTGGCCCACACATACTACTAAAAATGAGTTGGTGAGATTAGAGAAAGTGATATGCGGGCTGAGAATGCTGTAGAAAAAAAAAAAAAAAGGTGAGGGAGAGTTTAAAACCTTGAAGAGTAGTGAGTTCCCTGTTGCTGGAAGTATTCAAGCAAAGATTAGATGGTTGCTTGTCATCTAAAAAGCTATAGACCAAATTTAGGTTACAAAACAATAACTGGAGAAGCTTATAAACATGTTGTGCAACACCTCTTTACTTGCTTCTCATATTTAGGTGTGCCAAAAGTTTTAAAAACTGATAATGCCCCTTTGAAGCTGCGGAGAGATTGTTTACTAACTTTAAATGATTTCCAAAAATTATTAGGGGACATTAATTGGATATGCCCTCATTTAAAACTGACTACTACAGATTTAAAGCCTTTGTTTGATTGCTTAAAAATTGATCCTAATTCCAGTTCTAAGAGAAAGTTGACTAATGAGACAGTTAGCTCTTGTTGAAGTGTATGAGACTTTAAATGATCAGTTAATTAAGATTAATATTACCAAAAGATGAGATTAAATTATTTTTGCCACGAAACATACACCTACAGGGTGCTTGTGACAAAAAGGCCCATTGGTTCCATCTACCAGTGACCCCAAGAAAAGTAGTTTTATCTTATCCCAGCTTGGTGGCACAATTAATTATAAAAGGAGGAAAAAAGAAATGTGGAACTTTTTAGAAAAGAAGTAGCAAATATAGTAATTCCATTCAATAAGGATCAACTGCAAGTCTTTTACAAAATAGTGATGATTGGCAAGTTGCCCTGATAGATTTCAGGGGTCAAATTTTGTTTCATTTGCCCTCAAGCCCCCACAGTAGTTAAAAGTTCAAAAATGTTAGATTGGCAGTTTGAGGGTACCTGTGGAACTTTCCAACCCTATGTAGTTCCTACGCTCCCCTTTACCCTATGGGGGAGGGACGTGCTATCTCAAATAGGAGATACTCAGAGAAGGGTTTTCTCAATTTCTTAGTGATCAACAGGTGGTACAATTAATAATACTATATATATTATTATAAATACATAATATAAATATATTTGCCTAATTACAGTTTGCCTAATTAGGTATGGGTATAAATAAAATATAATAGAGGTATACCTAATTCTATTTATAGATCTATACTTAATTAATTTGTATATCATTAATATGTATAGTATATATGCATATTATACATATACTGTATAATCAAATATATATTGCAGTAATATAATGTGTGTGTGGCTGATATTAATTGGTATGGATTGATGTGCTGTGATGATATATGTTCTATATACCGTATAATTATATGTGTGTGACATGTATTATTGCAGTACATTGGTTTGTGTTGGCTGGTATTAGCTGTGTACGTGTTGTATTGCTGTAATATATATTAATTAACATATTAATTATAAAGATTAATTCAAGTATATTATGTCAATAAGTTTATACTTGTTGAAATGTATAACTACATATATAAATACATTTTGCATTTAGATATATCTGTATACCAAAATGAGATAAGGAGGTTATGCATTTATTATTTAAATTTATACAGAGACCTAAACTAAACATTACACCTAAATTAACATATCCCAAAATTTATGTTGTTAAAATGTAAATTTTAAAAATTTAAAAAATTAAATTGACAACTGCTTGACAATTCTTTTACCATAAAACCCCCATAGGTGTAATTGGGGTGGCCAGACAAAAAATTGGTTTTATGGCAAAACGGCCCCCTAGAATGGGTCCATCTCCCCGCCCAAACTAAAAAAGTAGTGGCTTCTTATCCAGGATTGATAGCTACGCTGATATTAAAAGGGAGAAAGCGGAGCATTGAAATGTTCGGTAAAGAACCAGCAGAAATTGTAATTCCATATAATAAAGAACAACTTGATGCTCTTCTAATGTTTGATGAGGACTGGCAGGTTGCCGTAGGAAATTATTGTGGTCAAATTCTACATCATTTACCTTCGCATGTTTTGCTGAATTTTATATCCAGACATCCAGTTATTTTTCCTGTCAGATGTAAACAATCTCCTATTCCAAATGCTCAGATAGTTTTTACTGATGGGTCAGCAAACGGTAAAGCCTCCATAGTTACTAAAAATCACCAAAAGGTTTTAGAAACATGGGAAACTTCAAACAGCATAGAGGCTTTTGCTATGTTTGCAGATGAAGAATTTAACCTTTATTCTGATTCTCAGTATATTGTCAGGTTGTCTCCACACATTGAAACTGTGGTTTTTGTCTGAAAATAAAACTACCATATTTCATTTGTTAACTAAATTACAGCAACAAATTTGGAAAAGAAATAAAATATTTTTCATTGGACACATTCGGGCTCATTCCGGATTGCCCGGCCCTTTAAATGCCTTTAATGATTTGGCTGACTTAACCAGAAATACAGTGGCTACTGTGATTGAGGAGGCCAGAGCCTCTCACTCACTTCATCATCAATATGCTACTACCTTAAGATATCAATTCCAAATTCCCAGAGAAACTGCTAGGGAGATTGTGCGTTCTTGCTTATATTGCCCCACTGTTTATAATAGTCTACCTATGGGAGTTAACCCTCATGGTCTCAAACCTAACATACTCTGGTAAATGGATGTAACTCATATCTCTTCATTTGGAAAACTTTTCTTTGTTCATGTAACTATAGATACCTTTTCTCATGTCATTATTGCAACGTCTTATACCGGAGAGGCAGTTAAAGATGTTATACAACATCTCTTTACTTGTTTTTCATATTTGGGCCTACCAAAAGCTCTGAAAACTGACAATGCTCCTGCTTACACTTCTAAGTCTTTTCAGGAATTTTGTTTACAGTTTCAAATTAAACACAATACAGGCATCCCTTATAATCCCCGGGGACAAGCCATTGTGGAAAGAGCACATCAAACATTAAAGCTTCAAATTCAAAAATTAAAAGAAGGGGAGTTTAAGTATAGCTCTCCCCATCAAATCTTGCAACATGCTCTTTTTGTAATAAATATTTTAAATGCCGATTCCGCCGGAACTACTGCAATGCTTCGCCATTGGTGCCCAGAGCAATTGAATGCAAAGCCATTAGTCAAATGGAAGGACCTTCTCTCAGGACAATGGAAGGGTCCTGACTCATTATTAACTAGCGGTCGAGGATGTGCTTGTATTTTTCCACAGGACGCAGATTCACCAATTTGGGTTCCAGACAGGCCAGGTTCGCGGCGCGCACTCGCTTGCCCCGCCCACTAGGCAGCTCTTGCCTCTGCGCCTCCAGCCTCGCCCCGCACCCTCCTCGCTGCACCCCGCGACCTAGAGCAAAGAAGTTTGTGCAGCGAGTGAGGGCCAGAGAAGAGAGTGCACCCACAAAGTGCCGTCCAGACCAGCGCGGCGCCGGCCAGCAGGGGAGACAAGATAAGCATCGAGATCCCGGCGAGACTGACAGGGCTGCTGCAGCGTGAACTCCAACCAGAAAATAATTCTACTTATTCTGTTTTAGCTTGTCCACACTCGCCTTATGTTTTCCTTTTTACTAATGACTCCAACAAACTTAATGTAGGCATGAATTATTCAGGTGGACCTAACGTAGTGACTTGTGAACAATGTATGCTTTCATCTTGTTTAAACCCTCAATGTAATGTTTGCTCCTTTGTGGTGTTACAATGCCCATCCTATCTTATGGTGCCTATATGATAGCTATGGTCTTACTGTGTTACAACAACTGCAGGATTTAATGCGATCGCGACGGTTTGTGGTCTTGCTTATCCTAGGAATATCAGCTTTGATAGCAACAATTACTTCTGTTACTGCGGCAGCAGTATCATTGACTCAACAAGTGCATACTGCCCAATATGTTGATACCATGTTTAAAATTGTCTTTTTAACTCTAGCAACTCAGGAAGCTATAGATAGGAAATTAGAGATGAGAGTAGACGCCTTAGAAGAAGCAATTATGCATATTGGGATAGAGTTACAGGCTTTAAAGGTGAAGATGGCTTTGACATGCCACGCTGATTACAGGTGGATATGCGTGACATCTTTGAAAGTAAATGAGACAGATTATGAATGGGAAAAGATTAAAAATCATATCTCAGGTGTTTGGAACAGTTCTGATACTGGCCTGGACTTAGGGAAACTTCATAATCAAATACAGACCTTGGAACACTCTCAACTGGATTTTACCGCCACTGGAGCAGCTAATGACTTTTTTCACACCTTCTCTAACTTTATTTCTGGAAAAAATATTCTGTCTAATATCCCTAGTTATGTTGTTTTTGGTGATCTAATCCTACTTCTCATAATCATTCTTCCTTGTATTGTCAGGATTCTCTGGCAGAGCATTTGGAAGCTCGCGACTGAGCTGCATCTGGTTGTTTTAAGAAATAAAAAAGGGGGAGATGTTGGGGGCCAGAGTGAGGTACTCCGCCCGTGACAAAGGTCATGAGGAAGGAGGCTCGACATACGCAAAGGCGGGATCGAGCCTCAGGAGTCCCCCTGGAACTCCTCGAGCATCTACCCCCATAACCAGAGCCTGCCTACTTTACTACTTTGTGCTCACCTACACCTCTGACTTTACGGGGGGCTGTCCCCCACAACCTCTTTTGGAGAAGGAGTTAACTTAGAGCTCCAGTTTATAATAATTCCTGGGCGTGATAAGAGTGTTTTAACCTACAAACTCCTCTGAAGGTTCTCTGGCCTGCCTGACAGGCTTGTCCGGCCACATGTGATCGCTCACAGCCTCCCAACCGTGAGAGGCACAAGATGCTTTAAACCTTCTAAAAACAGGTTCCTTAGAAAAGTTAGAAAACTATTAGTATAAGTATAATGGGCTAATTAGAAATTGTGTTGGTGAAGGGTTTTTCATTTGTTGAGCCAATGTTTGTTGCTAAGTCTCCATATCCCCTGCCCTTACACACATTAATGAATATATAGAATTAACCTTTGATATTAATCACGTTAGACCTTAGGCTAAGTAAATTCTTTCCTTAACTAAAACCCACTACACCCTCACCCTGTAGGAATGTAACTTTATTTGGGTGGCGTCTGTTTTGAGAATAATCAGCCCTGGAGAAATAAGTGTCCTGATTGACTGACCGCTGTCACAAGGAGAGGGTCGTAAATTGTCAGCAGGCCCCCCTGGCCAGAAGATGATGTAACACCCCTAAGACCTCTGTATACATTTGTATGAAGCACCTGACTTTGATAAAAGTCAGGACTGCTGACCCCGCGTGACTTTTGCATAACATCTCAGTGTATAAAAACAGACTCTGGAAAATAAAGAATTGGGATCAGTTTCTCGAAATACTGGTCTCCCCATGTCGCTCTCTCTCTCACTCTGGTTGAGTCTCCATCTGGAGCGCGGAACCCACCATGCTTACTAATTATGCCTGGGCTTCTAAGATCCGACCGGGGAGGCCTCAGTGTCTCCTCTCCTTCGGGAGAACGGAAGGACGCCTGCGGCCTACGTAAGTGGTGCAAACTTCTTGTCTTGAAGTTTTATTGGTCTCCCGCATAAACCAAGCTACTCAGCCTCTTTTCTCCACTGAATTTTCCTACTGAGCTATCCTCATCCTATTACTCTTTATATCTTTGATAAAATAAATAAATAGGTCGCCGACGCCGTCCCCGCTTCGAATACCCTGGATCAGCCGGGGCAGGACCCCGGCAGACAGGGAAGCCTGGTGTGCTGCAGTCCATGGGGTCATAAAGAGTTGGACACAACTGAGCTGAACAACAGCAATGATGTAAATGCCGAAGGAAAACTACCGAAAATGACCGAGTTTGGGCAAAATTACAATTCAGATGATATTCTTGACCATAATTTGCTAAATCAAAGGTTTCTGGACATCACTCCAGAAACATGAATCCAGGTCTCTGATCATCCACTCAGAGGAAAGTCTAAGATGTCTAAAAGCAAAAATGCTGAAGTGCAAGTTAAATATCAAAGGTCTCAACATTGGTTTGCACCATTTAATACAGAGGTTTGATAAATTAGAAAATCATTTTGCCCTCCTGATTCTCATGATGGCATTAGGATAAAACACCTTTAAAAAAAAAACATTTAAAAGCTTAAATCAATATTAAAATCATTCAATTTGCCCAATTAACAATTTGTCTATTGAGTCAAAGGTTGATGGTGGATACATAAATTCTACAAAAGGTTTTAAAAGATTTTTGACAGCTTTTTTTCCTATTAGTTGAAGCGATTGGTGTTAGAACTACAAATTAGAAGGGAACAGTGATCTGAGAGAGAGAAATGACCTAAGACAGGCTTTAAGGGACAGCCTCATGGCCAATAGCATTTGGGACCCTGGGCCATGATGGTGCCACCTGCAGGAGACACAAGTCAAGCTGTCCGGGCGAGTCTCCGCTGCTCTGTGTGAGCTCAGAAGACACCCGCCCCTTCTCCCTGCTCCCCAAAGGCAGCACCAGTCTCACCGATCTCCTCCCGAGGCAGAAAGTGTGCAGAAAAGAAGGAGATGCAAACCAGCATTCATAATTTCTCCTCGTGTCCAGCCTGGTCGGCCAGCCCTTGCTTTAGGTCACGGGGCGGGCTATCATCTATTTTTCTTAGTCCTGTTTTAGCATTTTCACCAAATTTAAGCAGCTTGCTGGGGAAATCTGACTCTGGCCAAGATTAATAAGGAGAGTATCTCATTTTCAGACTGCAACGCATTTCCATGTGCAGAATTATTTCCCCCAAAATATGCCATTTAATTATTAAGGCCACTAAACAGCTGTAAATTTACATCAAAGTGAAGCTAGTATGCGCTCCTAGGGAAGGGTTGTGGGCTATATTTTAAAACAACTTTGAGTGTGTAACTTTCCCATCAGTTGCACAAAGACAAACAAAAGAGTTTATGCTTCATACACAGTCACACAGTCGCCTCCAGGAAAGCAGAGAAAATTTCCCCAAACCTTTAGAAATTAGAAAACTTTGAATGCTGCTCTAGTATAGAATTTGGACCTAAGATAGCAGAAAATATTCTTGCCCCAAAAGCAAACTTTCCATTTTTTCAGAACTGTACTTCCATCACTTATTTGGAGAATCATCAATGACGGTCCTAAACAGGCTTAGTAAGCCCACAGATTCATCAGTCCTGGTGGAAAGTCCATCAAGAGCAGCAGCAGCAGCCACGTCTCCCCCACTTCCTCCCATCCAACCCCCGGCTTCAGGTTCCCGCTCAGTACTCCCATGGGAGTTGCACCACCATCCTAAAGGGGCTTGAAGTCAGAACACCAAGCACACCCTTGGTCCCTCTCTCTCCTTCCACACCGCAGGACACGCCGCCCGCATCCCGAACTCCAGACGTGCCCGTGCTGTCTCCTCCTGCTCCGGGGCTGCCCCGGCCCTGAGCTCCGAGGGGCCTGCTCCTTCCCACCACTCGGGTCCAGTTCAGATGCTGTCCCTTCTGTGAGGCCTCTCTCACTCTCCCATCTGCACCAGTCCTGACTCTGTCTCCCTGGCACGCTTTGCACTCCTCCGCAGCACGCTCACTGCCCTCAGCGGCCGATCGGTTGCTCACTGGCCCGTCGTCTGTCCCCCGCACTGGGATGCGCGGTCTCTGAATTCAGGGGCTGTCCTGTCCTGTCCATCCCAGAATCCCCGCAGCCCACCCAGAGCTGTCCCGGTCAGCACCGCCCGGCCCCCGGGGGGTCATGAGCAGGAACCAAGAGACCAGGAAACGGATGTGCTCAGAAGCGAGCACACGGAGGCCTCGGGGCCTGGCTTACAAACTCCGTGGTCCTGCCGCCGTGCTGTCACCCGGCAGAAAAGCTGTGCCTTTCTGAGACGGAGGGGGTGGGCGTGGTGTAATCCTCCCGAGGGGATGACAGCTGGGGATGAGGACTCGACCGGCTGCCTCATGGTCACGTTCCGGGCTTGTTGTGCTCGCTCAGACTTCCCTCCACGGCCTTTCTCACTGACCTACAGTCACGTGCGCGTCTCCATCATCATCACAGTCTCCCCACGGCATCTGGCTAAAGGCAAGGGCCCCCTCAGGCCCACTCTCCAGCAGCACCCACAGGGTGCCCCAGCACTGCACTGGCCACAGGAGCGTGCAGCCTGAAGCCTGGTCCCGGGGAAGGGGACTGTGGGCACGTCCCGGTGAGGCGGCCTCTCCGGGGACCAACAGAGACCAGCACACACAGCGGGGCCCTGGCGCCCAGCCACCGTCTGCCCACAGCGCTGAACACCACAGAGGGTCTTCCTGCATTCACTGATCAGTCAAGAACCCCTCCACCTCGGGGCCCTTCTGGAATGTTCTTTACATATGATAGCTGCGCAACACACAGAAACACACCCACGTGCACAGACGACACAGGCTTCACCAGGCGTCGTCTGGTGACAGGCTGGGAGGCCCACGCACACGTCCTTGGCTTTACTGAAGATTTACCCCAGGTCTGTTCTAAACCCGAACACATGAGGCACTCTGAGTTCATTCCAATCGCCAGGTACATTCTCTTCAGAGCATATCACCAGTATCATCCAAGTGCGACTTTAATAAAAACGACAGCAAGCTCAGAATTAACTTCCAAAATCTGCATCATGTCACCGTGCGTCATGAGGAAGCTGTAACGGCCCATCCGATTCCACGTAACCACACAGTCTCAGAGGGTAGAGCCTTTATCTGTGGACATTCCCCAGGAAGAGAAAGTTCTAGCCAACATCCAGGAGTGGGCCATTTCCTGGGACCATGTTCAATTATTAATCTGAGCTTGATGAGGCTACAAAACATCTTACTGGAAAGGCGGCTGACAAAGGAGGGTTGAGATAGCTGGATTTGTTTCTCGTCCTTGGAAAATGTTCCATATCAACTAAGCATCCATCACTTTTCAGCTAATATTAATATTTTAATCACTGAGTCCATCAACTCTAACATGCATCTGTCGAGGACTTGTTATGGGTTCACCATTGGGCTAAACACGATGAAGGCACAAGATACATCTAAGACATGGTTTCGGCTCTCTTGGAAACAGAGAAGGCGATGGCACCCCACTCCAGTACTCTTGCCTGGAAAATCCCATGGATGGAGAAGCCTGGTAGGCTGCAGTCTATGGGGTCGCTAAGAGTTGGACACGACTGAGCAACTTCACTTTCACTTTCAGCTCTCAGTTATAAATCTGGCTAGGAAAGCAATCTATTTATACTTGAAAACTTTGATTAAATTAAAAATGTATTTATAAACATTTTTATACAGACAGTGGGCTTCCCTGGTGGCCCAATGGTAAAGAATCTGCCTGCCAACGCAGGAGACGTGGGTTCAATCCCTGGGTCCGGAAGATCCCCTGGAGAAGCAAATGGCAACCCAGTCTAGTATTCTTGCCTGGAGAATTCTGTAGACAGAGGAGCCTGGCGAGCTACAGTCCATGAGGTCGCAAAGAGTTGGGCATGGCTTAGCAACTGAGCACGCACACATAGACAATGCATGCTGTGAGAGAACAAGAGACGCTTCCTGAAAACATCAAGCACGCTCTGACTTTGAGGTGTTTGCACCCACTGTTCCTTCCAGATTTCAGAATGTTCTTTGCCTCCAGGGCTCGCTCCCTCGCTGCACTCAGGTCTCTGCCGAGTGCTCTGCATCGGTGGGTCTTCTCTGACCCTCCACCCACCTGCTCCATTTCCTCACCGGACAAGCATCTCTTCCCGGTGGCTGTCCACCCTGACCGACGGGGCTTCTTCCTGTGTAACCCTCTTCCGCCTTCCCCTCCCAGGAAAGAAGGCAGGAACTCGGTCTGTCCCCTCTCTACTCTGTCCCCAACATCCAGAAGAGGGCCTGGATCCTAACCGGCATTCAACCAGCATCTCTGTAACTACTGTTAAAGGAACATGTCACATAACACAGCTTACTTCACAGCATGACGTCATGTGAATTGCGATGTTTTCCAGGAAAGTCATGACTGCCATGTGAACCTACAGACTTCCTAAGAATCGAGCTTCCCTCCCAGGGTCAGCCCTGCAAAGCGTGCGGACAGGTTGCATTTCAACTTGCTGATCGCACGGGTGCCCCACATTATGCTGGACTTGAATACACAGTACAAACACATGGAGATGGATTTACATGTGACCTCTTAGATAAAGCCAACCCCAATCCATCATATTCTAAACTCTGAACGTTAAAACCAAGGGCGATGTTAATTTTGGACATTCGCACAGTTTAAAACCAACAAATTCCGTATAGATCTGAGCCATAGTTTCTAAATACAGACTCCTTGTCAGCGTAGATTATAAAAGAGAGAGAAAAAGACACTGTCCAGCGATCTCATTTGCCTCAAGTGACTCAACTGCTACACGAGGATAAACCATCTCCTGCTACACTGGATTTTCCAATTTGTTGTATATGTTTGTTTGCTCATTTGTTTTGTTTTAGTCCAGTTTATTCTGTTCTCAGATTGAAGCTGAAACAGCTCACATGTGTAGTTTTACCCTAAAGAAATAAAATGTGTTCATGCAGGCTTCCAAAAAGTCCTCCGATTGAAGACCACGCGTGAGACGCGTGGAAGGTCAGAGACGAGGAGGGTCAGAGGGGTGAGGAGCGGGGAGGAGCCCACCCCGTGTCAGGAAGGCCACCCCCTCCTGCTCAGGTGAACTCAGTCCACCGGGGCCAGTCTCTCTAAGGACACGGAAGACTCATCAGCAAAATACCCACAAATGAGAACTCTTGTCACTGAGTAAACACTAAAATAACTGCTACAACACGAAGACTTTCCTGCCAAAACAAACAAAAATGGTTTAGACAGCGTTCTCTTCGTGATGGAGGAGAGACCGTGAACTAGAGGGACTCCAAGAACTGACCTCCAGAGTGAAATACTTCTGGGGTGTTAGAGGGCTCCTTGGGGATGGCTTCAACTTGACGCTGACCTTGAAAGTAATGTCTAGGGAAGACCCAAGACTTGGGCAGCACCGAGACCTGGATTTAAAAAAAAAAATGGTGGAGGGGGAGTTGGGGGAAACTCCAGCCAAACCGGCCTGAGGAACAGAGCAAACACTGGTGCTGAAGGAAGTCCTTTTTCATGCTCACGTATCTGCCTCCCTGCAGCCCTGCCCACACTCACAGCAAGCCACCCAGCCAACGAACATCACACCCACCCACTGGTCAGCAGGCAGATCCCCGTGTCCACTTCCACCGTCGTCTCAAATGGAATCGCTGAGGGTAGGGAGGCCATCTGGTGGTAAAGACCACGCTGCTCTCCATCTCATTGGTGGGCCCACACTCTGCACACAGCTAAGGGGCAACTCCTGTCTCCTTATTCTGCACTACGTATGTATATATATTATATTATACGTATATATGGGCTTCCCTGGTAGCTCAGATGATAAAGAATCTGCCTGCAATGCAGGAGACCCATGTTCAGCCCCCACATTGGGAAGATCCCCCAGAAAAGGAAACGACAACCTGCTCCAGTATTCTTATTCTTGTCTGGAGAATCCCACGGACAGAGGAGCCTGGTGGGCAACAGTCCATGGTGTCAC
Organism: Bos grunniens; assembly: GCF_055505025.1. Lineage (NCBI taxonomy): Eukaryota > Metazoa > Chordata > Mammalia > Artiodactyla > Bovidae > Bos > Bos grunniens. The sequence goes on along the minus strand of NC_141168.1, from coordinate 2,213,456 downwards.
AAAGAGTCAGACACGACTGAGTGACTCACACTTTCACTTTCTCACACACACACGCACGCGCATACACACATACACACATATATACATATACATATATGTATATAATCACTCCTGCAGAGCTTTAAGATAGGGGAGGGAAATTCAGCCATGAAATGCTTTACATGACATAAAAATCCCCACCCCCAGTCCTTATCCCAGCCCCTCAGTACAAAGCAAGTTTTATTAACACAAGGCAAGTGCTCAATTTAAAGAAAACTGTGGGCATTAAAGCCGGTTGTTTTATGTCTCTGACATGAATACTCCGGGTGCATGAACTATTGAGGCCTGGGTTTAAGTGTGATTAATGCCTCACACTTGGAAAGCATCCAAACTTATTAAATCTGATGGAGTAAAACAGCGTAACTTTCTCATATTATTTCCAAGAGATACGATTAGGCCGAAGCGCACCAGTGAATGAAACCAGAAGTAAGCCGTGGGGCGGGGGCGAGGGACTCAGTTGTGTTTACAAAGAATTAAGAGGAGCCGAGCATTTCAGCAAGCACAGGCAGAGTTCAATCACCTCACCCCAAGGAGAACAGTGGAGCCTGAAACCCGCGCCAGTGGCGCCTCCCCACACGCCGCCAAGCCTGGCGCTGGAATCGAAGGGAAGGCCACGTGGCCCCTGTCCTCTCCTCCCACCCCACGGTGGATATGTCATTCATGCACACGTCATATCACACGCACATATCACACACATACATGTCACATCACACAGACACACACACGTGTTATCTCGTCCTCAGCCACGCCAGGGCTGAGTGATGTTTAACAGCTTCCTTTAAATGAGCCTCTCTCCGCACAGGATGCAGGGCCTACACACCCTCTGCTTACGACAGTACGCTTACCACCCGGACAAGCTGGTCCAAAACCGACTGCTCTCAGATTTACCAGTTCAGGAGTTATGCATATTTGGCCTTTCTGATCTGGGGTGCTTCGCAAAGGCAAGCAGCCCTAAGAACGCATCAGATATTCACTCAATTCTTTCACTTGTTCTCTGAATGGAAATGAAACTCCAAAGAAACAAACAGAAGAAAAGTACGGTCTGCAGCGCGTGGCACTCCGTGTCCAGCAGAGAGTGGCTCCAGCACATCACAGGCACCCCAAGGGTCACTCGAGGAGGTCAGCACAGGTGTAAGCATGGTACATGGCACCCCGTGTCCAGCAGAGAGTGGCTCCACCACGTCCCAGGTGCCCCAAGGGTCACTTGTGGAGGTCAGCACAGGTGTGTCTGGCTCCTCACTTAAGGGCAGAGAGATGCAGGAAAGGGTAGTGGCTGCCAGGCCTGGCTCAGACTCTGCAGTGACTCTAAATACTACACAGCCAGCCTCTCAGATACCTGGATTCAGGGTGATTGTTTGAGAAGGAGAAACATACGAAAATATTTGTAATATCAAAGCCCATCCGAGTTAATTACAAATCTCAGGGCAGATCTGAGACGTGGAGAGAAATGCTACACCCCCAGCAGCCTCTGAACTGATAAAAGAATAACAAATTTTTTAAAATCTGCCAAACAACAAAGCTTCAATTTATTATACATGCTCATCAATTTAACCCAGTAGAAAAAAAAAAAAAAAAAACCTTAAAAGCCTGAGGGTGATGCAGCGCCTTTAATACACAGACCCTGAGCACACCACAGATCAAGGCCCCAGCCCCAGCCTGCTTTGTCTGCCAAAGATGAAAGCCGGGCGCAAACAGGTGAAGGCTCTGTTTGAATCAGCACCTGCAATTAAGCACAGGGAAACCAAGAGAAGAGGCAAGCTGAACTCGCTCGGGAAAGACGTCCCGGACGGAGCAGGTGGACGCTCGCTGCCCCGTCGGCTGGCTCTCTCCCCGCCGGGTGGCGGGCACTCAGTGATCTCCTGCCTGGAAGGACACACACACACACACACACACACACACACCCCTCTCTCACATCTCTCTACATGTATCTTTCAGTGCTCGCCACTCTTTTGGAAACAACATCCCAACAACGCGGGTGTGCGTGAGATCTCACGACATCTGACCAAAAGGTCTCTGGACACTATGGTGAGCAACCCTGAGTTGTACGTTTGAGAGTTGCAGGACCTCCCTGGCGGTCCAGGGGTCAAGACTCCATGCTGCCAGCGCAGGGGGTACAGGCTCCATCCCTGGCTGGGGAGCTAGATCCCACATGCTGCGTGGCAGGCCAAAAAATTCTTAGAAATTAAGTAAAATAGATAAGCACCGAGGATTTATTGTGTGGCACAGGGAACTGTATACATAATTTTAAAAAAAGAAAAGAGAAAAGAAAGTTGCTAAGAGAGTAAATCTTGAAAGTTCTCATCAGAAGAAAGAAAAACCCTGTAGCTGAAGGGTGACGAGTGTTAACTTACCGAAAGGTGGCGAGTGCTAACTTACCGTGCTGATCATTCCCATAAACACACATATCAAATCCCAAAATCCGCTAATCAAGCATAAAGGTCTCCACCTGATGTCCTTCTCCACCAGCATTTCAATCACGACGATTCCTCTGTGTGTGCTCAGGCGTTCAGTCGTGTGCAACTCTTTGCAACCCCCTGGACTGTACTCGCGAGGCTCCTCTGTCCATGAGATTCACCAGGCAAGAATCCTGCAGTGGGTTTTCATGCCCTCTTCCAGGGGATTTTCCCAACCTGGGATCCAACCTGGGTCTCCTGCAGGCGGATTCTTTCCCATCTGAGCCACCAGAGAAGTCAACTAGAGCACGTTTACCCAAAATGTCCAGACCGAACCCTCTTCTCATTAACAGTATTTCCACAATGAAGCTCTCTGCATTCCAAAAGAGCGTGGTGGTTTTAATGAAAAGGCACCGCAGCAGCAGCTCACAGCGCTGTCGGTCAAGCTCAGCTTCTTGTAGAAAAGCCACACCGTCTGAGAGTGCCCGGTGTCCGCCGTGGGTGAGCACCGTCTGTGTGACTCAAGGGCCGCGCAGGAGATGGAGGAGCTCAGAGCAGGCAGCTGCCCTCTCCCCGCCATCACACGTGGTCGGTGCACGCTGGACAGACCTGCTCCCTGCTCCAAACACCCAACTCTGAAAAGGAGCCTGACCCTCAGTAATGCAGGCTCCCAACCTGTGTGCTGCCCACAGAACATCCCAATGAGAGTCTCAGATCCACTCGGACTTCAGAAAGAAACCACAACTGTATCAAAATGAATAAATATGAAGCTCATAAGGCTGACTCCTCATATGACAGAAAGCTCAGAAAGCATCATCTTTCCCTAAAGATCCTTTAGGAAGAAGACAGAAAGGATGTAACTGCTCCGTGCATCAGAACCTTCTGGGAGCCTCCAGAACCACTGGTGCGTTCTGTCTGCCTTCGTTTCTGTGAATTGATCGCAGTCCACGTGCGCTTGCTTTATGTCTCTTGGAGGCTAACAGCGATGACAATGCATGAGGCCAACCGAGAGAGCGACTGCTCCTTGGCCCCTAGACAGCACCTTCTCCAAGGCAACAGTTTATTCTTAATCTCAGAATTAAGGACGAGAGTGGGGAATCACTTCTGGATAAACCTGGGCCCCGAGCTGGTCCACAGGCCCATGCTCCCCACGTCAGAGTCAAAGCCTCTGTAAACAGTGACATCTCAGCATCTCCCCGGAGCCCTCCGCCTGCTTCCTCTCTGTTATTGCTGGCCCTTGGTTTATGCTCCGTGCCAGGCACCCACTGTGAGGTCCCTGAGCAACAGGGACCCTTCCCAAGTCAAAGCCAATGGGCCCGGTAAGCAGAACTGGATCTTCCTGCCAGACCTGCATCTATGGTTCAGACCCCGCTCACAGGCTCCCAACCTTCGGAGCTAAATGAGCAAGCAATCCAGAGAAACGGCACTTCCAGAACCTTGTTCTTTTGTGAGGGAAATGAACGTGCCGACAGCAGCGTGTTGGACAAAATATTCTTTCTTTCTTCAAACAGGCAACAACACACCTAAAATAACACAGCCTCGGGGGTGGGGAAGGGCTGGGATGAGCGGATGCACACCACCACATATAGAAGGGATAAACACCACGGTCGGACGGCGCGGCACAGGGCCCTACACTCAGTGTCCTGGGATGAACCGCACTGGAAAGAATATGAAAAAAAGAACATGTATAGTGTGTAACTGAGTCACTTTGCTGTACAGCAGAAACTAACACATTGTAAATCAAGTATACTTCCATTTTAAAGATAAACACTCTGAATTTTAAAAAATAAACAAATAGCACAGCCTTTCCCCTCAGTCCACCCTAGGCCTTCCCCCAGACACCGCCTCATGAGCCGTGGTCCCCCACGCCAGCAGAGACGAGCAGAGGGCACCCCCATATTCTCAGCTACACTGTTAAAAGAGAAAAGACAAGGATGAAGCAAAGTCCAAGCGGACGGGTTTTCTGGGCGAGACCTTAGGGCTCACAGCACAGACGTGTCGGTTTGGGGTCACGCAGATAAGAAAGAGACACTCCACTGCCAACAGGAACCTGCAGACGCGGTCAGCTCATCTGCGCCAAAGGCGGGAGCAGAGGACGAGGCTGCCTCCCCGAGGACACGGCCACCCGGCCTGCCTGAAGGGCATGAGCCGCACAGGACGAGTCCGGCAGAGCTCCCCCAGAGCCGGGAACACGCACGGCTGCTCTGGAACGTGGAGGACGGGCTTCGGCCTTCCCATCACCAGACACGCCTGAGCAACGATGGACCTGAGCTGGGACCAGGCACCCCTCCCTTCAGGGCCTTGCCAACCTGGAGATCCTAGGAAACCGACGGATTTTACAGGGGCTCCGTGTAGCTGTCGCTTGGCCAGCTTCAGGAAGTGGGAAGGTCAGGGCCCAATTTCTCTCCTCACCTTTGGCTAACGTGGTAACCCGAAAGAGCTATAATTTCTTTGGCCCTCTGTCGCCCGGGACAACACCGACACTTCATGTCACAACACAGGCCACATCCTCCTTTCAAACCTGCACCACTATCCTGACTTCCTCCTGTTGCCCACACTGCCTTGAACCTTTTGGAAACAATGGATTTTCGCTACAGGTATTTTTACAAACACAGCCGCCAACCCCCAAGAAAGCGAGGCTCTGGCTGTGCCCACAAAGCCCCCGGTCTCCATGTGCACTAGAGACAGTCACGACAGTCTGCCCCACCCACCAGCACCTCCAGGGACCCCCCTCCTAGTCGGAGAAGGGGCGGAGAGCAAGATCCCAGGACCCCACCCTCCCTGGCACAGCTGCTGAAGCATCACTGGTGCAAAGATACTTCCCACACCAAGTCGAGCTGAGTTGGTGAGAGTTTTTCTCAGAAATCTGAGCCAAGTGATACAGAGGAATTCAGGCAGCGCGCGAAGGGCACAGGGGCTGGGGTGCCGTGCGGTGGCCAGACCTGACCCTATTTAAGTCGAGGAAGCCAGTGCATGACGTGAGAGGGATGAGACCAGGGCGTGAGCAGCAGCACCGGCTCAGCGTTCAGTCTCTAAGTCCTGTCCGACTCTTTGCGACCCCATGGACGTTAGCCCGCCAGGCTCCTCTGTCCACGGGATTCTCAGGCAAGAAGACTGGAGAGGGTGGCCATTTCCTTCTCCAGGGGATCCTCCCGACCCCAGGGATCAAACCTGCGTCTCTTGCATCTTCAGCAGGGGGATTCCTTACCCCTGAGCCACCTTGGGAAGGATTATCTGTCTGTACTCCCGGCTGACCTGAGACCCCACTGATCGTCACATCCCATCTTCGGCTTCTCCAGCTCCTGAACATAAACACCTCTCCCAATTTAACTACAGCTAGCTTGAATGGGCTTCTGGTTGTTACAGCAAAAAGAGCTCTGACTGCAAGCAGAAGACTAGGCCGGTGCGTGTACTCAGGGCGGAGAGGAAGGAAGGGTCCCGGGACGCGGGGGACCGGTCATAAGACCTCAGCAGTTGCTTGGATGGACAGTCGTCCAGCTGCGTTTGCTCCCCCCAAACTGTGCCACTGATCACAGTCGCCCCCGGGGAGAGTGAGAAGGTGTGACAGGAACAAAAACCCGTTCTGCCGCCAGGGGTGCAGTTCATGATCATTTCCAGGAAGAATTCAGAATTTAAAAACGAATCCTGGAAATGCACCTCCATAACCCTGGGGAAGCAGTTCCCAAAGGCGGACTTGCAGGCACCAGAGTGCCCAGGGGTGGAAGATAATTTCGAGCAGGTGAGCCTTTCAAGTCCTCCCCGCTGGTGACGCAGACACCGCCAGGGAAGCGTGGTGCGGCTGCCCCGCAGTGGGACGGCAACGCCCGTCATTAGGGGCAGGAAGTGAGCCTAAGAAGACGGCATCTTGAACATCGCCAAGAGGGTTTGCTTAAATCTCCAGCTTTGATCACAAATGTAACAAAAATATCTGAGACTGAAGCAGCCTCTCCTTTGCGCATACATCAAAGAAGCTATTAGTACAAGAATCTAGAAGTTTGTTCAAATAAATATTCCCAACCAGATTTCTGGGGTCATTACAGAGTACGAGGCCTTTAGACATTCCCAGTCCGGTCTCTCGGGGCGACAAGGAACCTGCTGGGCTGAATCAGCATGGCCGACCGGTGGTCACGTGGCTGGTGGTCACTGCCTCCCTCGCGTGCTGCCTCGCAGACTCGCCCACCTGCACAGAGGGTGTGTCATCACAACACCCCCTCGCAACCGTTCACTTTTCTACGGCTCGACAGTACCGGGCAGTGCCCTGCTCCAGCTCCGCAGTTCCAGTGTGGCCAACCACCTTCTTCCCTGTCCACTGTCTACACAGCTACATCCAGAGACTTAGAAAACAAGGCATGCCCAGGCTCCCCTCTTCCCTCTCAAGAATAAGCGAGCTCTCAGCAGGGAGGGGAGGGCAGTGCCCAGGGGTTCACCATACACCACAAGGTGCCAGCTCTCCACACCGGGCAGCAAGTGCGCCTAACGGGCAGTGCTGGACGAGCTCCACTGTGGTCAGCGTCCACTGGAGCAAAGGCGGCTGGGCCTCACGTGTAGTATCCAGAAAGCCTAGGCACGACTCAAGAGGGGCCCCGCGCTGACCCTCCTGTCTGCCTGCGACACTGCACAGCTCTCCACCCCCACCGACACGCGAACTGCCCCCTTCCCTCCACAGCTACTGTTACTGCTCCCCTGGAGGCACCTTTTCCCTTCCAGCAATGCAGCTGCGAGTTTCGGTGAGTTCCAACACATGTCCCATGAGCCCAGCCACCGACACTTCCTCGCACCTGTCCTCTCTGCTCTGTGCTGCCCTCCGGCCCGCACTGCCCGCTTCCAGCACTGGGCGCTGAAAACAACCCAGGCTGGGCGACAACTTGAGGGCTATTCACTGGGAGAAAACCCGCCTGCAGCAGGTAAGGGGGGTGAGTCTGGGGCCTTCCTACCTGGGGGCATTCCCATCCTCCCCCCAGAGCAGGTGGGGAGGGCCTGCAGCTTTATGGTCAGAGGGATGGACTTGGTCTCGGTGCTGGCAAAGCAGCTAGACAAGCAAGGGTCACGGGTGTGGTTGGGGTGGTACCACGGAAGCAAACAAGCCAGGGGAGCCCTGAGATGCACAAACTGGTCCCTAAACTACACGTGTGGGGGAGACCCTGGGGGGGGATGAGCGGGAGTCTGGGTTAGCAGATGAAGCTTTTATAGAGAGAATGGGTAAACACGGTGCTACTGCAGCACAGACCCCACGCTCAGCATCTTATTATAATCCATCAGTCAGTTCAGATCACTCGCTCAGTCGGGTCCAACTCTTAGGGACCCCATGGACTGCAGCATACCAGGCTTCCACGTCCATCACAACTCCCAGAGTTTACTCAAACTCATGTCCATTGAGTCCGTGATGCCATCCAACCATCTCATCCTCTGTCGTCTCCTTCTCCTCCTGCCTTCAATCTTTCCCACCATCAGGGTCTTTTCAAATGAGTGAGTTCTTCGCTTCAGGTGGCCCAAGTATTGGCGTTTCAGCTTCAGCATCAGCTTAAATCATTATAAACCACAGTGGAAAAGAATATTGAAAAAGAATATACAAATATAGGTATAACTGAATCACTTTGCTGTACAACATAAATTAACTATACTTCAATGAAAATGAAAAAAAGAAAGTCGGTCCTCCTTCCACAGAGCCTTGGGAAAAAAATTAAAATAATAAATTAAATTAAATAAGCTACCTGTGCAGGTAGCAGGTCCCAGGGAGGTCTGTAAAAGTCACGAGCATGGGACATTTATGAGTTGCTGTGCATTTGAACGTAGTCTGCACACAGCCCAAGTGGCAGAAAGGAATCCTCAGTATCCTGAATGTCAGAAAATAACCTCCACTCGGATCATCAGCTGGCTGCTAAGCTGCACAGGCACAGGGAGCCCTCTAGGGCCGGGCAAAGAACAAAAAAATGACTTGCGATGTTCATGGCTGTGCACTACAAGGAGACATTTCACACCACGAGTCCAGGCAGGTTACTTGCCGACACTCTCAGAGGAATAAACCAGGATTACAGGATATGCAGAAAAATAGAAAGTGCATGCATAGCCCATACTCAGGAGGGAAAAAGAGCAATCAATAGGAAGAGATGTCAAGTGGACCAGAAGTTGAATTTAACAAAGATCTTCTAAGAAGCTATAAATACACTCAAAGAATTAAAGGAAAATGGGTTCAAAAAACTGAAGGAAAATGTGTTAAGCATGAGTGAGTACAGAAGGAATGGGGGGAAAGTTGGAAACCATAAAACAGAGCCAAACAGAAATGCTAGAATTGAAAATTACAGTAACTGAAATTAAAATTTCACCAAATGGATTCAACAGCAGATATGAGGGGGCAGAAGAAAATATTCAGTAGACTTGAAGACAGAGCAATAGAAAGCATTCCATCCAAAGAACAGATAGAAAAAAAAAAAAAAAGATCTGAGAAAAAGAAATGAATAACACATGTCTATGGAACAATGTTGTATGAACCAACATGTATGCATTTGGAGTCCCAGAAGTAGAGACAGGAAATGAAGTGAGACATTGTACAAAAACCTCCCAAACTGGGTGAAAACATTAACTTAACCAAGAAGTTCACCAAACCTAAGTAGAATAAACAATAAGAAAACCATACCTAGGCACGCAGTAGTCAAGCTGCTGAAAGTCAAAGATAAAAGTAAAATCGTGACAGCAGCAAAAGAAGAACAGCACGTGGCGTGCAGGAGTAAAGATACCATTTAAAGCCAGCTTCGCATCACAGACAACGGAGGCAAAAAGACACGGGGGTGACACGCAAATCGAATAAAACTCTCAGCTGAGAATTCTAGTCCCAGTTAAACTATCTTTTGTAAACGGTAGTGGAATAAAGATATTTCCAGATATACAAAACCAGTAAAATTTATTACAAAAACTGCACTACAAGTAATGATAAGGCAGTTCTTCAGGAGAAAAGAAAATGACACCAGATAGTAACTCAGATTCCCAGGAAAGAATGAAGCACACCAGAAATAGTATGTGGATAAATACTCAAAAAAATTTTCTTCCATCTATTAACTTTTAAAGAATGTTTAAAGCAAATCATTCTGATGGATTTTAACAAAGAGAATGTGCGTGCAGGTTTATATGTATGTATATAATTCTTGCCTGGTGGCTCAGCAGGAAAGAATCCACCTGCAATGAAGGAGACGTGGATTTGATCCCTGGGTTGGGGGGATCCCCTGGAGGAGGAAATAGCAACCCACTGCAGTATTCTTGCCTGGGAAACCCCATGAACAGAGGACCCTGTGGGCTATGGACCATAGAGTGGCAAAGAGTTGGATACAACTTAGCAACTGAGCATGCACGCACATATCTTACACCAGTGCAAAGTACCTATACTTTTCCAGAAGAAAGTCATCGTTAATTTGAAATCATCTCACATTCTAGTAAAGTAATGCTCAAAATTCTCCAAGCCAGGCTTCAGCAATATGTGAACCGTGACATTCCTAATGTTCAAGCCAGTTTTAGAAAAGGAAGAGGAACCAGAGATCAAATTGCCAACATCCGCTGGATCATGGAAAAAGCAAGAGAGTTCCAGAAAAACATCTATTTCTGCTTTATTGACTATGCCAAAGCCTTTGACTATGTGGATCACAATAAACTGTGGAAAATTCTGAAAGAGATGGGAATACCAGACACCTGACCTGCCTCTTGAGAAATCTATATGCAGGTCAGGAAGCAACAGTTAGAATTGGACATGGAACAACAGACTGGTTCCAAATAGGAAAAGGAGTACGTCAAGGCTGTATATTATCACCCTGCTTATTTAACTTTTATGTAGAGTACATCATGAGAAACGCTGGACTGGAAGAAACACAAGCTGGAATCAAGACTGCCGGGAGAAATATCAATAACCTCAGATATGCAGATGACACCACCCTATGGCAGAAAGTGAAGAGGAACTAAAAAGCTTCTTGATGAAAGTGAAAGAGGAGATTGAAAAAGTTGGCTTAAAGCTCAACATTCAGAAAACGAAGATCATGGCATCCTGTCCCATCACTTCATGGGAAACAGATGGGGAAACAGTGGAAACAGTGGCTGACTTTATTTTGGGGGGCTCCAAAATCACTACAGATGGTGATTGCAGCCATGAAATTAAAAGACGCTTACTCCTTGGAAGGAAAGTTATGACCAACCTAGATAGCATATTCAAAAGCAGAGACATTACTTTGCCAACAAAGGTCCATCTAGTCAAGGCTATGGTTTTTCCTGTGGTCATGTATGGATGTGAGAGTTGAACTGTGAAGAAGGCTGAGCGCCAAAGAATCGATGCTTTTGAACTGTGGTGTTGGAGAAGACTCTTGAGAGTCCCTTGGACTGCAAGGAGATCCAACCAGTCCATTCTGAAGGAGATCAGCACTGGGATTTCTTTGGAGGGAATGATGCTAAAGCTGAAACTCCAGTACTTTGGCCACCTCATGCGAAGAGTTGACTCATTGGAAAAGACTCTGATGCTGGGAGGGACTGGGGGCAGGAAGAGAAGGGGACGACAGAGGATGAGATGGCTGGATGGCATCACTGACTCTGTAGACGTGAGTCTGGGTGAACTCCGGGAGTTGGTGATGGACAGGGAGGCCTGGCGTGCTGCGATTCATGGGGTCGCAAAGAGTCGGACATGACTGAGCAACTGAACTGAACTGATAATAGGTTTAAAATAACTATGCAGCCTCTTGAGCAACCACAAGATAATAACACAGAAAGAAAAGCACACAAAGAAATATAGGTAAGAAATCAATAAGGATATTAAAGTGCTCTATTTAAATATTTAACACAAAAGAAGAACATGAGAGCAAAATGGCAAACATGAATCCAATCATAACAATAATTACATTAAATATAAATATACTGATCAGTCCAATAAAAAAGCAAGGATATTCAGACTGGATCTAAAAGCAAAATCTAACTATATGCTGTCTCTAAATTCAAAACTACAAAGATGGGCTTCCCTGATGGCTCAGATGGTAAGAATGTGCCTGCAATGTGGGAAACCAGGTTTGACCGCTGGGTCAGGAAGATTCCCTCCAGAAGGGCATGGCTACCCACTCCAGTATTCTAGCCTGGAGAGTTCCATGGACAGAGGAGACTGGCAGAGTACAGTCTATGAGGGCGTACAGTCAACGTGACTGAGTGACGAACACTTTCACAAAGATGGTAACAGTGAAAAAAACAGGCAAACTTTACACATGAGAGAGCTGGAGTGACTGTGTTCATATCCAATAGTTTTAAAACCAAAGAGTGTTACTCCAGACAAAGAGGGACATTTCATAATGATGAGATAGATGTTCAATTTAGCAGAAATACATGATAATTTAGGTACACGCACAGTTAATAAGAGAGCCCCCAACACATGAAGCCCAAACTGAGAGTGTGGAAAGAAGAGACGGTCACAGCTGAAGACCTTGCTGTTTTCTCTCCATGCTTCGTAGATCAGGTAGACAGAAAACCAGTAAGGAAACAGAAGACTTAAACAGCACTGTCAGACAACTGAGCTCTATGAAACACTCCTACCCAACAGCAAAACATGCACTTGTTTCAAACACTCGTGGAGCATTCACCAGGATAGACCATATGCTGAACCACAGAGCAGGTCTCAATGAATCCTAAAAGACCGAAATCATAAAGAATGTTTTCTGACTACAATGAAATGACATTTTAAATTGACAACAGAAGAATACTCTGATAAATCCCCAAACATGTGGAAAGTATATAAGATACTTATAAATAACCAACAGGTTAAAGAAGAAATTGTGAAGAAATATGTAGCTTAAAAAGAATGAAAATGAGAACACAACACACCAAAGCTTGTAAAATGCAGGTAAGGTAGTGCTTAGAGGGAAATTCATCACTAAAAGTTTACATTAGAAAAGAAGAAAGTCTATAATTAGTGACATAAAATTCCACTTTAAAAAGCTAGGAAGATAAGAATAAAATAAGAGGGAAAGAGATACTGAAATCATGCAGAAATCAATGTCATGGAAAAGAATCAAGTGATGAATAAAAACGAAACCAAGATATGAATCTTTGAAATTGTCAATAAAATTCATAAACCTTTAGCTAACATGGCGGCTGGTGAACAGATACCATGTTCATCTTGTCATCTGCTCCCCCTTCTAAAGCTCTCACGAGCTGGTTGCGAAAGAAGACAGTGAAGTCGCTCAGTCGTGTCCAACTCTTTGGGACCCCATGGACTGTAGCCCACCAGGCTCCTCCGTCCATGGGATTCTCCAGGCCAGAATACTGGAGTGGGTCGCCATTTCCTCCTCCAGGGGACCTTTCCCACCCAGGGATCGAACCCAGGTCTCCCGCACTGCAGGCGGACTCTCACCGGCTGGGCCACATCTGTAGCTGCTTGTGGCCGACCTCCTAATGCTAAAGCTCAAGATCTCCGCTCAGTACCATTCCCCTTGACCAGCACGACTCTGAAGGCCACTTTCATTCCTGAGCCACGTCCAGCCTCTTCAAAATTCCTCACTTCCACTCCTGGCCCACTTTCTCCTCCCAGCCCAGAGCTGGGACCGTCGCAACGTGCAGCCTCTCAGCCTGCCCTCCTGTGAATATTCAATCAAAGAACTTACCCGTTCACGGCTTCACAGCACCCGCCCTCCAGCCGTCCACCTCCTTCCACTCCCTGGTGCCCATCACACCGGGCTCAGAACCACCGAGCCTCGACAGGGCATCCCCCGCCCTCAAGGCAGCTGCCTTAAGTGCCCTCCCCACTTCTCCCAGCGGGCCCCCTCAGCTAAAACGCACTCTTCTTGTGTATTTATCTTACCCCAGTGATGCAGCTGCAAAGGCACGGAGGTCAAGCTTATTCATTTTTTCCTGGGTCAACATTACGAAGATAGCTCTCCACCCATCTAACGCAAGCAGCCGCTGTTTCTGGGTGGAAATGCTGCAGCTGCGTATCTGCGGCTCGTGACCGTGCTGGGTCTCGTCTGCCTGCTGCCTCCTCTCCCTGACTCCCGCCGCAGCCCTCCGGTGTGTCTCACACGTAAATTACAGCCGCAGACTAGCACGCACGTGCTGGTTTCCGTGCGTAGCAGCTTGTCTCTCACGCAAACCATTAACGCTGGTGCCAGCCTTCCTATTGGTCTTCCAAGCCTGGAAACGCAGGCTGCTTCCCGTAACGCAGGCCGTGTCCCCTCTCAGGGCTTTCTCCAGGTATCCTCAGCGCCCCACCCCTCACTCGTCTCCTTGCCCGACCGTGCGTCTGCTGGCTCGCTTACCCTGCAAACCATTCCCAGCCGGCAAGGTCCAGATCAATACCGCCCTCCATTAGAAAGCGCTCTCATCCTCTCCAAGTCCAGACATTTATCGTCTCTACTGTTCTCACATACAATATTTCAGACGCAAGATTTTTCTACCTGTGTGTGCGCGCATGTGCTCAGTCATGTCCGACTCTTTGCAACCCCGTGGACTGTACCCCACCAGGCTCCTCTGCCCATGGGATTTCCCAGGCAAGAATATAGGAGTGGGTTGCCATTTCCTTCTCCAAGGGATCTTCCCGACCCAGGGATCAAACCTGCATCCCCTGCATTGGCAGGTGGATTCTTTCCCGCTGACCCACCAAGGAAGCCCCTGGCACATGGCATCTGCTCAGTAAATGCCTGCTAATAACATGGTTATTACCACCTGTGCCCCCATTAACAGCGGCTGCTGAGTCTCCCCTCTGCAGGCTCCCTTGTTCCCACCCAGCCCTCTGCTGCCTCCGCCGAGTTCCGTGTCACCACCCTCTGGCCTTCACCGCCCTGGCAGTGTCACAAGCAGCTGTCTGAACCAGATGCGTCCTGAGGACAGTTCCTGGAGAGACTCTGGTGCCCAGACCAGGAACACCAAGATGAGCAGAACCCCTCAGATAAACATTTTAACAAATCTTTTTCCTCAGCATCGATGTACTAAGCATAACACTAGCCCATTCTGATCAGAACAACCGAACTCTGAATCCTCGTTTTTGTCTGTCGTTTAACTTTTTATCGTTAACACCTTTTGTACATAATTCTGTTCGACACTGCCTTAGGGTAGACCACCAGAACTAACGCTGACCTTGCCAAGAGGTCTCAATTACACGATCCTTTTTTAAAAACCATCCCTACTTGCTAAATTGCTTTTTCTTACAAATCTACACCCACTGATAGGATTTTAAAATTTTAAAAGACCCATAAGTGTCCTCTCCATCTGACAAAGTGTGAATCTTTGTGAAAGGAAGGCGGTCATTTAAGTGAAAGGGAAGTGATCTGTGTCCATTTCATAAATCAAGACTGTTACTTCTCTCCAAGGGGAGATATCAAAAGCTCAGATGGGCTAATCCTTTCTGAAGTGTGGCATATTGCAAGAAAACTGTAAAATTCATGCAGTGAACAGTCATTTTCCCTGTCCAGCATCCTGCCCCCCTCTTCTCCATTCACCCTGCTCCTCTGACACCTGGGGGAGCATTTAGACAGGAGGGCTGGCCCCCTTCCCCACCCAGCCCTGGCAGAGCTCCCTGCTGGCCTGCCAGAGCAAGGTCTTTCTGGGGGGTCTGCATGTGGAGAAAGCACCGGCTGTGGCCTGGCCCTGCATCCTTCTGCTGAGGCAGGCCCCACACGGGGATCACTCTATGGCTCCTCTGCTCAGACCCTCTGAGCCCCTGGGCCTCTGTCCCTTCCAAGTCTGCTTTTCAACCTTCAGTCAAACTTAGGAACCCCACATCTTTCCAGTAGATCCTCCTTTCTTATCTTAAATAGTCATAATTTCTACCATTGTCAACTACGAACCCTGCCTAATACAATGGATGAAGCCTGAGCACCCACTGTCACCAGTGACCCAACGTTTGCTCACTCCCTGGACCATACTGTCCCTCCCCAGGAGGGCGGTGTGATTTGTCACACGCATGGCGTGTGTGTTACCAAACCCCACCCCCAGGGGGCTAAAAGGTGGAAATGACCCAAATGTTCCCCGACTGATGAATGTACAAACAAAATGTGGCACGTCCACACAGGGGAGTATTACTCGGTCGTGGAAAAGAGTACAGTACCAACACGGGCTGCAGCAGGGATGAATCTTAGGAAACCGCGTGCTGCCTGAAAGAAGCCAGCCACAAAGGCCCAAATGCTGCACGATTCCATTATGTGAAATACACAGAACAGGTGCCTCCATACACACAGACAGCAGGTTGGCAACTGCCAGGGGCTGGGAGACGGGGGGACAGGGAGTGACCCCTCAATGGATACGGAGTTTTCTTCTGCAGTGATGAAAACATTCTGGGACTAGATGTGGTAGTCGTACAACTGCATGCATATACTAAATGTCACTGAATTGTGTACTTTATTTTTTTTTTAACTGTGCACTTTAAAATGGGTACTTCTATGTCATGTGAATTTCACCTCAAAAAAGAAAATACAAGAAGCAATCTAAGTGTTCATCAACAGACGAACGGATAAGGTAGATGTAATACACCCGCAAACACACACACAGAGGAATATTTCTCAGTCATAAAAGAAGAATAAAATGTTGTCAAATGCAACAACATGGATGTACTTGGAAGGTATCATGCTGAGTAAAACAAGTCACAGGAAGATCAGTACTGCACATCATCACTTATATGTGGAACTTTTTAAATAAAATGAGTGACTATAACAAAACAGAAACTGCGTCTCAGATACAGTGAACAAACTAGGGAGAAGGTAGGAGAGGGAGGTGCGGAAGGATTTGAGAGGGGCAGGGGATTAAGACGTGCAAACTACTACACACAGAATGCACACATGACAAGGATCTGCTGCACCACACAGGGATACAGAGGCAATACTTTATAATAACTTCATGTTTTATTTATTTACTGTTGGTCACACTGGGCTTTCTCTAGTTGCGGCGAGAGGGGACCACTCTTCATTTTGATGCTCGGGCTGCTGACTGTGGTGGCTTCGCTCGTTTCCGAGCACAGGCTTCAGGGCTGCAGGCTGCAGCAGTTGCGGCTCAGGGGCCCTCGAGCACGGCTCAGTAGTTGCGGTGCTTGGGCTCAGCTGCTCTGCAGCACGTGGGATCTTCCTGGACCAGGGACTGAACCCACGTCCCCTGCGCTGGCAGGCAGATCCTTATACACTGCACCACCAGAGAAGTCGCACATTTAAAGTAACTTTAAATGTCATATAACCTCTAAAAATTCTGATGCGCTGTCGTACACCTGAAACTGAAATAGTATTGTAAACCAACTATATCTCAATTAATCAATTAATTCCATTAAATAAAGGCTTAGAGCAGAAGGAAGAAAGGAAGGAAGGAAAGAAGTTAGGAAGGGAGGGAAGGACAGGGAGAGAGAGCAGAAGAAGAAGAGAAAGGAAGTACAACCCAGGGAAGTAACATTCCCGTCTTACAGATGAGGAAGGGAAGACTGAGAGCAGGTCCATGCTCAGGTCCAGACCCAGGGACTCCTCCTAGACATTCACTTACAGCCTCCCAAGCCCTCAGTCTGAAGAGGTCATGGTGAGCGGAGGGACAGGCGGACTTTCCCACAACAAAGAGTGTGTGTGTGCGTGTGTGTGAGAGACAGACAGACAGAATCCATCTGGATCTAGGAAACATTAACAGACATGGCCTCTACCGATGAGCTCTGATGAAAATCACCCCCAGTGTGGGGATGAGGTCCCTGGTGGCTCAGACAGTCAAGAGCCTGCCTTCAGTGCAGGAGACACGGGTTCAGTCCCGCCATTGGGAAGATTGCCTGGAGAAGGGGATGGCTGCGCACTCCAGGGTTCCTGCCTGGAGGGTTCCGTGGACAGAGGAGCCTGATGGGCCACAGGGGGTCGCAAAGAACTGGACACGACCGAGTGACTGACACTTGTTAAGTGCCCAACTATTAACGAATGATAAAGAAGCACGTTTCCACGTCTCCTATTTACACTGGTTTCCACCGACACACAGCCCAGCGTCCCCACAAAGACAAGTCAGCACCCCCCTACGTTTCTCTTATTCAGCTTCTATCACGATCTGCCTCCTTCCTGCTTCCTCCCCTTCTCATCTGTGCCTTCAATTACTAGAAAGTTACTCCATTGTGTTAATGCTTCTTTAATCTTATGCCTTCATAGCCCTATGAGTTTTCCAGTACTGAATAGTATTTTTACCCTCCTACAATACTCTTGCCTGGAAAATCCCATGGACAGAGGAGCCTGGTGGGCTGCAGTCCATGGGGTCGCTAGGAGTCGGATACCACTGAGCAACTTCACTTTCACTTTTCACTTTCATGCGTTGGAGAAGGAAATGGCATCCCACTCCAGTGTTCTTGCCTGGAGAATCCCAGGGACGGGGGAGCATGGTGGGCTGCTGTGTATGGGGTCGCACAGAGTCAGATATGACTGAAGCAACTTAGCAGAAGCAGCAGCAATGCTATTAATTCAGTTATTTTCAATTTGATGATCTGTACTTGACGGTTTTTGACCTTCTATTCAAAATCGAAGTCCTCATTACATTCACCTTAAAAAAAAATCATAGCAGAGTTTTCTTGGATTATTGGCCAAATGGCATCACTTAGGAAAAAAAAAAACCAATCCAGAAGTCTGACACAAAGCTACAAGTACCAAATAGCTTATATTGGAGGAAACTGCAAAGATATGACGGCTAATACAATAAAACTCATTCTTTTCCCTCCTATTTAAAAACAAAACGTCAGTCTAATAGCAGAAATATATCAGCAGTGTTTATTATCTGCCAAGTAACAGGGTTATAAATAAAAGTAATTCTGAACGCTTGTAAAGAGTCCTGACACCAGTAAATCACTAGGAAGCAGCATTCCATTCCCTGTGCTGTTAACTGTCCACCCCTTCAAGACAGCTTGTCAGGAAGAGGGTTCAAGACTATTCAAACAAAGCCTGTTGGATCCTTGCAGGAGGATCTCCTTACCTCCCCAGCCCAACACCCAACAATATGCCTTAACCTCTCAACAGCACCAACTTTCCAAGAGCTCAACAACCGTGAAGACCTTCTGAGTATTTTTTTAAATCTTAAGAAATAAAGGTGGAAAGAAGTTCACTGACAAACCCATTACTTTCAGAGAAATTGTCAAATAAAAATTATTTCCAAGAGGAATAAATACTGCAAAGGGCAAGAAACTGTGAGTTGAGAGAAATTAATAAATATGTAAAGCATGTATTTTAGTGAAGAAAACTACACCAAATCTCTCAAGAATGTATTAAACCCTGACATGGTTTGAATAATGATGACTACTTGCTACAATTGTATTTGTGAACACAGGCAGTGGGCAGCGACGCCAGCAACAAGAGGGAAGAAAAGGCTAAGCCTGAGCTCTGTGGGGCTGTGGCCAGGTGGGAACTGAGTGAACCAGTGGGTGGACGGACGGATGGATGGATGGGTGGACAGATGGATGGATAGACAGATAGATGGATGGGCAGATGGATGGATAGATGGATGGATGGATGAATGGATGGATGGATGGATGGATGGGCGGATGAATGGATGGATGGGCGGTTGGATGGATGGATGGATGGATGGATGGATGGACAGATGTATGGATGGATGGATGGACGGAAGGATGGACGGATGGATGGATAGACAGATGGATGGATGGATGGACAGATGGAAAGATGGATGGGTGGGTGAATGGACAGATGGATGGATAGACAGACAGATGGATGGATGGATAGACAGATGGACGGATGGATGGACAGATGGATGGATGGATGGATGGACTAATGGATGGATGGATGGATAGATGGACAGATGGACAGATGGATGGATGGATGGATAGATGGACGGACGGATGGATGGATGGATGGATGGATGGAAGGATGGATGGATGGACTAATGGATGAATGGATGGATGGATGGATGGATGGATGGATGGACAGATGGATGGATTAATGGACAGATGGATGGATGGATGGACAGATGGATGGATGGATGGACAGATGGACGGATGGATGGATGGACAGATGGATGGATAGATGGATAGATGGACAGATGGATGGATGGATGGACGGATGGACAGGTGGATGAATGGACGGATGGACAGATGGATGGATAGATGGACAGATGGATGGATGGATGGATGGTCAGATGGATGGATGGATAGATGGGGCAGCACTGTGAAGAGAAGCTTCACAGAGAAAAGTGGTCCTTGCACAGAGACCCAGGTTGAACATCTCTTGGGTTTGTGAAGAAGCAGAGGGAGGGCAGCACTGCAGAAGAAACACCAAGACAAAACCCCAAGGGTGAAAAATGACTCGGCAAGCACCCAGGAAAACAAGGGAAGAGAGTCCCACCATGAGCTTCGGAAACCAAAATTCCAGGTGAGAATCCAGCAGACTTTAGCTAAGTGTAGCAGTTTGCAAGGGCTTCATCACAAAGTGCCACAAACTTTATAACTCAGACAACAAACTGACCACGGGTCCTGGAGGCTGGGTGCCCGTGGCTTGCTCCCCACTGAGGCTGAGGGGACCGTCTTCTTCAGGGTCTCTCCCTGCTGGGAGGGGAGCATGCTTGTCATTATGTGGTGTCCTCCCTGCAGAGCTGCCTCTGTCTGTCCAATTGTTTCCTTTTTGTAAGGACACCAGTCACGTTGGATCGGGGTCACCCTGATGATACCCAGACTCTGGTTACATCTGCAACGACTCTATTTTCAACTAAGGTCATGGTGCAGGGACTTCAGCATTTGAATTCGGGGAGCACAAAATCCTACCAATGACAGTGAGCCATTTTCCAACTTTCACAGACGCACATGCCCTAAAAGACTGTTAACAGGGAAGACTCCTGCAGGATTTTCACAGAAAGTTCTTCATCAAATGCTCCTTGGGTCATAATTCTTGTTTAAATTTTGATGTTCTTTTTTGTTCTTTTTTATTAAGGCTGAGATGTCACTGATTTCTTCTAAAGGAGAAGAGCAGAACTGAGTTACACAAACACCTCATTTAAATGCTATTTGGATGGCTTCCATTTTTATTAAAAAGAGGCAATATTCTGCTCAGCAAAGTTGTTATACACTGCACTTTCTTCTTTTTTGCTTATCTGTAGTATATCGAGTTTCTACAGTGAACATGCACTACTGTTTTGTTTTCTTTTTACTTCTCACCCCCTTTACCCATTTCTCCTGCTCACTACCCCTGCCACGGGATCGCAAAGAGTCGGACACGACTGAGCGACTGAACTGAACTGAACCGAACTGAACCCCTGCCTCTGGCAACCACCAATACGTTCTCTGTGTCTATGAGTTTTTTTTTCGTTTGGTTGGTTTTTTGTAGATTCCACATATAAGAGAGATCACACAGTACTTGTCTTCTCTGTCTGACTCATTTCATTTAGCAAAACACCCTCAAGGTCCATGCATGTTGTCAAAAAATGGCAGAATTTCCGTATTTTTATGGCTGAATAACATTCCATTGTATGTACATATGTTTACACATTTACTTTATGCATTTATCTATCAATGGACACTTAAGTTGCTTCCATATCTTGGCTTTTGTAAATAATGCTACAGTGAACACAGAGGGGCATGTATTTGGGGGGGGGGGTGGTTAGTGCTTTTGTTTTTTTCAGATAAATACCTAGAAGTGAAATCACTGAAAATATGGTAGTTTTATTTTTAATTTTTCAAGGAACCTCCATGCTGTTCTCCATAGTGATTGTATCAATTTACATTTCCATCAATGGGGTAGAAGGGTTCCCTCTTCTCCACGTCCTCACCAGCATGTGTTGCTCATGGTCTTTTTAGTGACTCCCGCCTGGACGGATGTGAGGCCGTGTCTCAGTGTGGCTCTGGTTTGTGGTTCCCTGATGATCAGTGGTACGGAGCATCTTCTCATGTTGGCCGTCTGTATGTCATCTTTGGAAAAAATGTCTATTTGGATCTTCTGACCAGTTTTTAATCAGATTGTGCACTTTCTGCTGTTGAGTTGTATGAGTTCTTCATACCTTTTGGGTATTGATCCCGTATCAGATATATGATTTGCAAATATTTTTCCATTCAATAGACTGCCTTTATATTTTGTCGCTTGTTTTCTCTGTGTTCAGTTCTTCAGTTTGATGTAGCCTCATTTGTTTATTTTTGCTTGTGTTGTCTTTGCTTGTGGTGACGTATTCAAAAAACCATCACAAGACCAGTGTCAAGGAGCTTACTGCCTATGTTTTCTTCTAGAACTTTTACAGTTTCAGGTTTTACAGTCAAGACTTTAAAGCATTTTGAGTTAATCTTTATGTATAGTGTAAGACAGTGGTCTAGTTTCATTCTTTTGGCTGTCAAGTTTTTCCAACACTATTTAAGGAGAGACTATCCCTTCCCCCACCATACATTACTGACTTCTTTGTCCTAAATTAACTGACCATATGAGTTCATTTCTGGGCTCTTTATTCTGTTCCATTGATCTATGCATCTGTCTTTATGCCAGTACCATACTGTTTTAATTACTATGGCTTTGTAATATTGTTTTAAATCAGGGACTATGGTGCCTCCAGCTTTGTTCTTCTTTCTTAAGACTGCTTTGGCTATTCAGAATCCTTTGTGGTTTTATACAAATTTTAGGGTCATCTATTCTATTTCTGTGAAGAATGCCACTGGAATTCTGATAGAGATTGCACTGAATCTGTAGATACCCTTGAGAGGAGTGGATATCATAATATCTGAGTCCACAATAAGCAGAACTAACATTTACAAAGTTCCATGTGCCAAACATGAGGTAAGACCTCTACCTGCCTGCTCCAGGGAGCCTCTCAGGAACGCTATTTAAGGGCCCTTTATTCTCTCCATCTTCTATTCAGGCAAACGGTGCTTGGCTCACTCATCCACTTAGTGGCCGAATGAGGACTCTGTCCCCACGTCCAGCCTCTATGGCAACCTCACGCACAAAATGAAATTTGCTTTCAGAATCATGACCCAGACAAACTGCAAGACTCTTAGTCACACAGAAAGATTAAATCTCCCCCACTGGCTATTGATTCCTTTAACAAAAATAACAGCAGAGTTCATACGTCTGACAAGGACTTTCATAACTGAGGAAGAAAAAAAAGGGCCCAGTCAATGCCTGAGTTCCCAGCAGATGGGGAGAGGGGACACTCTGTGTTTCCGATAAGTAAGGTTTTATGGCAATTCTGGACTCCATGGTTAACCTTCCTTATTCCAGCTCCTCTCTCTTTACATTTTGTGAAAAAGTGAATACTTCTCATCTCAAATAGTCTGGAGGCCCATGAATTTTTCAAGATGATTAACTGAGTTTGCTAGCTAAATCTTAAGCTTATCTCCAAACAGAGGAAGTTATTAGTAACTAGATTTGTTGCTTTCTCCGCCTTGAAATTCTGACTTAAAAACAAAATAAGCGTTACTGTCTCTATTACCCACTGTGTTGTACCTAAAGATGAACTTTTCAGAGGCACTTGGGGGATCATCTAGTACAACATTTTCTAAGAATTTTTCTGAAACACCAGGTTCACACGATGCTAAAGGGCATCATAAAAAGTAAAAATGGGGGAGGCGTGCCAAACAGATCGTTACAGGAAATTTTGAACTTAACCAAATTAAACAGTAATTTAGAGCATTTAAAGACACTGTGATTCTCCAAGCAGGAGATTAAATGTTCTTTGTTTCACAAACTTATTTGACACTGGATTCCTCTTTGCTGGAGTATCTCACAGGCTTGATGCTTTAAAGGACAGAGCTGGGGACCACTGAACAAATGGATCCATCTACACAGAGATGGAATGGGGTCCAGGGGGTGGACCCAGGCCTGGAAGGTAGGCCCCCTGCCCCCCTCCATCTGATCCTCCCAAACGACGAGCCTTGCAGCCTCCATGTTATCGTGATTTCTGTGCAGAGACTGAACATGAATATGTAGTCTCTGTACACAGCCTCCTTCCGGTCAATCCACTGCTATGCTTACTGAATCCTGGAGGCACCATAGCAACCACACACTGATTCACAACAAGAACTGCTATGGCTTACTGAATGCTTACTGTGTCAGGCGGCACACTAAACATCTCTATGACAGAGACAAGATAACTATCCACAGTTTCCAAACGAGGAAACTGAGCCTGAAGGCTGCCCAAGGTCAGTAAGAAAGCAAAAGATGGAGATTCAAACCCAACCTAAGCCCTTCATCACCACACACACACACACATATACACATACACACACACAAATACACACATACATACATATACACATACACACACAAAAACATACACACAGATACACACACAGAGATACATACACACATACACACACACATACAAACATACATATACACATACACACACAAAAACATACACACGGATACACACAGATACACACACATACACACACACAAATACATACATATGTAATGCCCACACACATACACACACAAAAATACATATATACATATACACACATATACACATACACACAAATACATACATACATATACACACACATATATACATACACACAAACAGATACACACACATACATATACACACACACAAGAGCCTGCCTCTCAGGTCTCAGTTCAGTTCAGTCGCTCAGTTGTGTCCAACTCTCTGTGACCCCATGAATTGCAGCACGCCAGGCCTCCCTGTCCATCACCAACTCCCGGAGTTCACTCAAACTCATGTGCACCGAGTAGGTGATGTCATCCAGCCATCTCATCCTCTGTCATCCCCTTCTCTTCCTGACCCCAATCTCTCCCAGCATCAGAGTCTTTTCCAATGAGTCAACTCTTCGCATGAGGTGGCCAAAGTACTGGAGTTTCAGCTTTAGCATCATTCTTTCCAAAGAACACCCAGGATCTCATTCAGAATGGACTGGTTGGATCTCCTTGCAGTCCAAGGGAATCTCAAGAGTCTTCTCCAACACCACACTTCAAAAGCATCAATTCTTCAGCACTCAGCCTTCTTCACAGTCCAAATCTCACATCCATACATGACCACTGGAAAAACCATAGCCTTGACTAGACAGACCTTTGTTGGCAAAGTAATGTCTCTGCTTTTCAATATGCTGTCTAGGTTGGTCATAACTTTCCTTCCAAGGAGTAAGCATCTTTTAATTTTATGGCTGCAGTCAGCATCTGCAGTGACTTTGGAGCTCCCAAAAATAAAGTCTGACACTGTTTCCACTGTTTCCCCATCTATTTCCCATGAAGTGATGGGACCAGATGCCATGATCTTCGTTTTCTGAATGTTGAGCTTTAAGCCAACTTTTTCACTCTCCACTTTCACTTTCGTCAAGAGGCTTTTGAGTTCCTCTTCACTTTCTGCCATAAGGGTGGTGTCATCTGCATATCTGAGGTTATTGAGATTTCTCCCGGCAATCTTGATTCCAGCTTGTGCTTCCTCCAGCCCAGCCTTTCTCATGATATACTCTGCATATAAGTTAAATAAGCAGGGTGACAATATACAGCCTTGACGTACTCCTTTTCCTATTTGGAACCAGTCTGTTGTTCCATGTCCAGTTCTAACTGTTGCTTCCTGACCTCTATATAGGTTTCTCAAGGGGCAGGTCAGGTGGTCTGGTATTCCCATCTCTTTCAGAATTTTCCACAGTTTATTGTGATCCACACAGTCAAATGCTTTGGCATAGTCAATAAAGCAGAAATAGATGTTTTTCTGGAACTCTCTCACTTTTTCCATGATCCAGGGGATGTTGGCAATTTGATCTCTGGTTCCTCTGCCTTTTCTAAAACCAGCTTGAACATCTGTAAGTTAACGGTTCACGTACTGCTGAAGCCTGGCTTGGAGAATTTTGAGCATTACTTTACTAGCATGTGAGATGAGTGCAATTGTGCGGTAGTTTGAGCATTCTTTGGCTTTGCCTTTCTTTGGGACTGGAATGAAAACTGCCCTTTTCCAGCCCTGTGGCCACTGCTGACTTTTCCAAATTTGCTGGCATATTGAGTGCAGCACTTTCACAGCATCATCTTTCAGGATTTGGAATAGCTCAACTGGAATTCCATCACCTCCACTAGCTTTGTTCATAGTTATGCTTTCTAAGGCCCACTTGACTTCACATTCCAGGATGTCTGGCTCTAGGTCAGTGATCACACCATCGTGATTATCTGGGTCATGAAGATCTTTTTTGTACAGTTCTTCTGTGTATTCTTTCCACTTCTTAATATCTTCTGCTTCTGTTAGGTGCATACCATTTCTGTCCTTTATAGCGCCCATCTTTGCATGAAATGTTCCCTTGGTATCTTTAATTTTCTTGAGGAGATCTCTAGTCTTTCCCATTCTGTTGTTTTCCTGTATTTCTTTGCAGTGATCGCTGAGGAAGGCTTTCTTATCTCTCCTTGCTGTTCTTGGGAACTCTGTATTCAGATGCTTATATCTTTCCTTTTCTCCTTTGCTTTTCGCTTCTCTTCTTTTCAGGTCTGGCACTCAATAAACGTTCATGATGGCAGGTGCTGAGTGGCAGATTCAAGTGTCGGGGCAGGGTGCTAGAAGCAAGGGAAAGATGTTGTCAAGGTGTGGAGGCATTTGTCTTCAGTGCCCTGCAAGGCTGAGCTAATCATTTAAAAACACTCTGATTTTCTCCTGATTCTTGCCTTTCTACCCAGCCAGACTCCTCTTCCTCTGAATTTATACCAGTGGGAGGTATTCCCTCAAGACCACTGTCCCTGCCCTTAATGCCTCTGATTTTGATCTAAGGTCAAATTCTTCAAGGAAATAAAGGATACAAAATATTTCCCAGGAAAAAAAAAACGGCAACATGAAGCCAGCTGCCTTAGGCCATAAATTTTATCTTGAAAAAGCCTCTGTTTTTCTTTTAAGTGGTAAATTAATCAAAACTATAAAATGGGCATTCATTCTTTACTTACTATTCAGCAATGAAGGAGGGTTTCCCAGTTTGTGAGCAATAATTATGATCTATGACTATCAGATATTCCCAGCATTGTGGCAGCTTTTGCACTATGAAAGGGGCATATAATACCATCTCTAGCCAATGGGGTGCTAATTACTTGGGTGCAGAGGTCAGAGACCCAGAGCATGTCAAAATACAGAACATGTCAAGACCAGAGCATGTCAAAGTACAGAACTCAAGGTGTGCCAGATTTCACAAGGCAAACCTGTGCAGCAAAGGAGTCAGGCCACAGACACTGGGGCTAAGCTGGAGAGACTACTGAGGCCTGCGGGGCTGAGAGCGTGAACCTGAGCATTCCATCCCAGGAGGACAGTGTGGGGCTTCAACGCCCCCAGAAGCAGGGGCTCATTCAGGGGAGCGGTTACCAGACCACAGCTCCAGCCGTGATCCCTGAGGTGGGATATTTCTCCCTGGCTTTCGTGTTTACGCCATCCCGGGTGGTGGGCCACTTCCGGCAAGGAGCTAGGGGCTGCCTGTTAGTCCCCAGACACAAGGCTTCTCTCAGACACATATGGAACCTGCTGGAGTGAGGACTGATTGGAAAGTCTGGCCTCCTTTACCTGGGAGAAACCTCATTTCCATATAAAAATCACCCCGGAAGTTAGTCGAGTTCCTTCCTTTGCCAAGGGGGGCTCCATGCCTTTTTTCTCCTGTTCTCACCACATTTCCATGAGACAGGAAGCACTGGCAGCCATGTCATCACTTAGCACGTGCAAGGACAAAAGCAGGCCAGATGCTGCAGACAGGACGGAAGTGCCCCAGCACCTTGAGGGGCCGCTGGCCATTGTGAGCACAGCCTGGGCATCTGACAGTGCTGCTTCAGCTTGTGTGGCGAGGTGAGGGCACTGTGTTTACTCAGGGAAATGCCCTTGCTCTGGAAGCACAGACACTGAGCGCTGGAGGACTAAGTGCCCCCACGTCGAGAGCACCTATAATTTACTCCACGGTGCTTCCGCAACAGTATCGTGGCAGAAGGAGACGGTGGCTGACCGGGCGCTTACATTATTCTATCCTTCTTTCATATGCCTGGAGTTTCTGATAATAAATACAACAAAAAACAAAGCAGACCATGCCTACTGTTGACCTCACACACGACCCTCAGGAATCACTGTGTGTAAATTACAGAAGCGGATCCCAGGATCACTGAACAGTGTTTGCTAGGGGCAAGAAGGAGACGCACGCGCCCGGTTCCGCACCTCGTGAGGGCAACGCAGGACAAACGAGCGTCAAGTCTGCTGGAGTCCGCGCAGGAGGCGCAGTCCGCCCGCTCCGTCAGGCTCCAGCCATCGTCCAGCCAGAAGCGGCCTGCCCTTGAGCCTGACACCGCGGCTCTCAGAAGACCTGCCAAGGCAAACAGCGCCGCCCCGGCCAGTCACAGCCTCTGCTTTCCCTTCCTGTCCAACACTTATTTTTAACCTCGGACCCGCCACGGCGTCGTGATCGACCAGGCTCGGCTCCGCTGCCGCAGCCGCTGCCTGAAGGCGGGGCTGAAACGGTGGCCCGCCCCAGTGTCCGCGCTACCTGTCGCTCCGGGCTCATCTCAACCGCGCCACGTGCCCCATGGAGCGGACTAAGCAGGAAATCCCACGCATAAGGGCTGTAGGAGCCGGGTCGGCTCCAGGAGACCAGGGCCCTGGACGGTCAGCGGCGTGGGACCCGAGCCTCCCCCGGGACATTCTGCTGCTCAGCTCCGCCGCACTCCCCAGATCTATTTTGACATGAAGTTACCTCCTACTCACAACAGAAAGAGCACAGGGCACGCGCATACATGTGTGTCTACAAAGGGTGTGCTTGCACGCGCGCATGTTCTACACCGGGTGTTGTGTGAAGTGTGTGCAGAAAGCCTCACCCTGCTCTGTCACAAGAAGCAGGCTGGTCACCTCCCCTCTCTTGCACCAGACTGACGTGTCAGGGAAAATAACTGGAGACGTCAGGATCAGGCTTGTCAAGCTTACTTCTTATACTTTCTATGCTTACTACTTAACAGTGACGAAGAAAGCAGACCAGTTACCCTTTTCTGACTAATGTAAACTGAAGAATATATGCGTAAAGCTATACACCATTTTATTTTGTAATAGTAATTTTTTTGTCTCCTGTGCCATACAGTACTTCTCTACGGGCTATTTTAAACACAGTGTGTGTTCACGTCAATCCTGAACTCACTATTCCCTCCCCTTATTCTTACCCCAAGGTAACCGTAAGCTCACTCTCTAAGCCGGTGAGTCTGTCTCTGTTCCGTAATTAAGTACATGTAGATTCCGCCTATCACAGATACCATGTATTTGTCCTTCTCTGACTTACTCCGCCTAGTATGATGATCTCCAGGCCCACCCATGTTACTGCAGATGGAATTGTTTCTTTTGTTAGTGGCTGAGTAGTAGTCCATTGTGTGTACACACCACAGCTTTCTTATCCATTCATCTGTGCACGGACATTTATTTTGCTTCCGTGTCTTGGCTACCGTAAATAGTGCTGCAGTGAACACTCGGGTACACGTATCTTTACAGATCATGTTTTTCTCCGGATATATGCCCAGCAGTGGGTTGGCTGGACCACATGGGTAGCTATATTTTTTGAAGAATCCACATAAGATAGCAATTTTAAATGGCTGGGCTTCCCAGGCGGTGCAGTGGTAAAGAATCTGCCTGCCAATGCAGGAGACTCGGGAGACCTGGGTTTGATCTCCAGGTTGGGAAGATCCCCTAGAGAAGGAAGTGGCAACCTGCTCCAGTATTCCTGCCTGGAGAATTCCATGGACAGAGGAGCCTGGTGGGTTACAGTCCATGGGGTCCCAAAGAGTCAGACACAACTGAGCAACTGAGTGCGCACACACACACACACACACACACACACACAATGGCCGACTTAAGATCGACTTATTTTTCACAATATACGGTGAATGAGGAGTCCATGTTCTATGTTCTCTGAGGCGACTGAGTCATAAAAATACAAAGTTTAAAATTATGTTTCCCTTCTGTAAGTTGCATGAAGGTCTATGTACTGTCTTGGCCACCACATGTACCAATGTTCACGGCGGACCTCTACGGAATTCATGAGCACACGAACCAGCTCAGGCTCCTCCCAGGGACGGCCCCTCACTCACCCTGGTGGCCAGTCTGCTTGGCTGCTACCAGCACAGAACCTCATTCCTCACTGTTCTGGGGGAGCATGTCCTCGAGACCTCTCTCTGGGGCTCGCAGACAGCACCCCCCCACCACTACCTCTCCACACGTGCAGCCCTGGGGTCACATCCTCTTCTCAGGGGACACCAGTCACAGTGGACTCACCTCATGTAACTTCAGCATCTCTGTGAAAGCCAGTCTCCAAGCAGAGTCACATGCTAAGTACTAAGGTCAGGACCTCAACATATGGATTTGGCGCATGATTTGGCCATAACGGGCTGGAAAACACCCTTCTCTTCCTTAGAGGTGAACTGGTACACAGAGACCTCTGGGTTCTCAAGAGTAGGGTTTGAACCACAGGTCCAGGAATCGTCCACAGTTCACAGTTAGTGATGAAAGTGGGAGAAAAAATGTCAGT
Source organism: Bos grunniens (assembly GCF_055505025.1). NCBI lineage: Eukaryota > Metazoa > Chordata > Mammalia > Artiodactyla > Bovidae > Bos > Bos grunniens. The sequence goes on along the minus strand of NC_141168.1, from coordinate 2,183,639 downwards.
AAATGCTGCACTGCGGCGGGTGGGCTGGGGCTATGTGTCCAAGCACTGGACGGGATGGGACTTCACGGTGAGACGTGGAGCTGGGCTTCTGCTCCAGGGATTCCAAAATGGGAGCAGATGAGGGGAGTAAGTGCTTGGGGGAGACCCTGACACTCAGAAGGGTGGTCACGCTGGGAAAACAGAATGTTTCTACACAAAGCTTTCAAACTGTGTTGTTGGAGAAGACTGTGGAGAGTCCCTTGGACTGCAAGGAGATCAAACCAGTGAATCCTAAAGGAAATCAACCCTGAGTGTTCACTAAAAGGACAGATACTGAAGCTGAAGCTCCAATACTTTGGCCACCTAATGAGAAGTGCTGACCCATTAGAAAAGGCCCTGATGCTGGCAAAGATTAAAGGCAGGAGGAGAAGGGGACAACAGAGGATGAGATGGTTGGATGGCACCACTGACTCAATGGACATGAGTTTGAGCAAACTCCGGGAGATGGTGAAGGACAGGGAACCCTGGTGTGCTGCAGTCCACGAGGTCACAAAGAGTCAGACACGACTGAGTGAATGAAGGACAACACAAAGCTGAAGTCAGGAGCGTACAGGCTGCGTCTCCACTAAGGACTCGGCGTGCTTCCCGCTTCCTGGAAGAGCCGAGGCCCATGACCGCTCACAGACAGGGATCCTAGAGACAGAAGAAGGAGACTGAAAAGAGGGAGCTGTCCTGAACCACAGGCCCCAGGGGGCAGACTTACCGAGCACTGACCCTGTGAGTCAGGGCCTGGGCAGTCCACCCAGTTCTGCTGACCAAGGGTCCCCGTTCCTGCCCTCACTCAGGAGACTCTCTCCACAGACTTTCTAAATTTTATATTATCAGGTTGAATTTACTCTCTCCTCTCATTAGAAGTACTTATAAGAGAGTCTCTTCTAGTTAATACTTATAAGTTCATGAGAGAACTAAAAATCTCTCAGTCCATCCAAAATATAATATAATTTTAATCATTTCTCAATAATTCAGCCCTTAAAAAAAAAAGAAAACCCTTGACAGTTTTCTAAACGGGAGTAATTTCTTCTTTAACAATCTTCGCTGCCATCTTTGTCCCAGGCAGGGTTGAGCATGGCCACAGGCCACATAAATACTGTTCTCACCTGACTGCCCTGCAAACAGCCAACATCACCCCCAACCCAGCGGCCCCACCCATCTCTGCACGGCTCTGTGCCGCCAGCAGACCTCATAGGAGTGCACCCCCCAACCCCGTGACCCCGAGTTTCGGGCTGAGCCACTGTGAGGGTCGGGAGACAGAGACCTAAGAAGCTGCATAAAGGGACCTCCCCCAGAGACCTCACCCCGGCACCTGCCCCCTGGCCCTGGCTAACAGCTTCCTGCTGGAGCAGCCTCCGGGGTCTGGCCCCTAAACTCCCTCAGTGCCCCCACTTAGGAAGCCCTTCACTATGGTCTCTGCATTTGCATTCTCTGCTTCTGCCAGAACCTCATCCATAAGACACTGCCGCAGCAAACGAGGAGGCTTCATCCGACCACCATGTTGTCGCTTCATGACAAGTAAGGTGCTTTCCACGTGAAAAATGTGGCAAAGGCACCGGGGGCCTTACTAACGTGAACTCAAGAGAAGAGCCGTCGCTGCTGTGGTTTAGCATCTTCAGATGGTGCGTTTCAGGTGCCCACGGTCCCCAGCACAGCCATCCTTCCATCGGGACGTCCTTAAGAAGACGGGCCTGTCACTCAGGACTCAGAGACCCGCACAGCATGGTGGCCACACAGGCTGCCTGCCCTGTGTCCACACCCCTGGGAGAGGGGTGGTCCGCAAGGGCAAACGGCCCCTGGAGCCCACTCTCTCCCCTCCTGTACCTTCATGTGGTTCCACTCCGTGGAAAGACACTGTGTCCTCTCAGGAATGGCAGATAAAAACAACGGTGTGGCCTCCAACCGAACCTCCCTGCCTTCAACTCATTCAAGGACCCCCTGAGAGCCAAGCATTTTGCTCACAGTGACTCACAAAACCAGTATCCACCAGAAAAGCCTTTCTACTTAAGGGCAGACACAAGAAGTCAATGTGTTGATTTAAAAAAATGGGAAAATGCACTTTTTAAAAATTAAACAAGTCTGATAACAGGGTGAAATAAAGAAGTCACTACTTCTGGGACCTAAAAATAGTCTCTTGGAGTAAAAAAAAACTCTCTGGCTGTTGATCTAGTAGGAAAAGAGATTTCTGTTTAAAGCAGTGAGTCTCAAATTCCTGATTTCCCTGAGAATGCATCACGAATCATGGAAGACCTGCCAAGGTCTTTCTGCTCCAACCACTCATAAGCCATTCGGGGAATGGTATGCTATTGATCTTCACCGTGTGCTGAGGGTTCTCTACATTTCTTTTTGTGTTCCCATTGGAAAGACTCATCCACCATCAGAGTTTTCAGATCAGGAGCTAACTTCATTAGAGTTGGCATGGCATTATAAAATGCTCTGACACCAAAACAGAACTTCACCTGAGACCAAACATAATGTAGGCTGTGAAAGGTGCCTCCCCAGCAGAACTGGAATTTCACTCGTTAGCGGGGAGTTCTCCCAGTCGGCCCCAAAAGCATACCCTATACTCCAGAACGCCTCAGTATTTTCTCTTTGCCTGGGTCCTTTAGTCTTTTTTCCCAAGGTGTTAGATTTTGCACATTCTCACCTGGCAGAGAGAATGCTGGAGCAGAATTCCAGATATGTCAGCGTCATCTCACCTCTTTATATCTCGATTTTCTCAACTACAGAACACGGTGAGGAGCTTCCCTGGAGGGTCAGTGGCTAAGACTTTGTGCTTCCAGCACACGAGGCACAGGTTCAGCCCTACTGCTGTTGCTGTTGTTCAGTCTTTGTGACCCATGGACTGCAGCACACCAGACTTCCATCCTTCACTGCCTCCTGGAGCTTGCTCAAACTCATGTCCATTGAGTCGGTGATGCCATCCAACCATCTCCTCCTCTGTCATCCCCTTCTCCTCCTGCCCTCAATCTTTCCCAGCATCAGGGTCTTTTCCAATAAGTAAGCTCTTTGCATCAGGTGGCCAAAGTATTGGAGTTTCGGCATCAGACCTACCAATGAATATTCAGGACTGATTTCCTTTAGGATTGACTGGTTGGATCTACCTGCTATCCAAGGGACTCTAAGAGTCTTCTCCAACACCACAGTTTGAAAGAATTCATTCTTTGGCACTTAGCCTTCTTTATGGTCCAACCCTCACATCCATACATGACTAGTGGAAAAACCATAGCTTTGACTAGACAAACCTTTGTCTGAAAAGTGATGTCCTTGCTTTTTAATATGCTGTCTAGGTTTGTCATTGTTTTTCTTCCAAGGAGCAAGTGTCTTTTCATTTCCTGGCTGTGGTCACCATCCACAGTGATTTTGGAGCTCAAGAAGATAAAATCTGTCACTGCTTCCACTTTTTCCCCTTCTATTTGCCATGAAGTGACAGGACCAGATGACATGACCTTCGTTGTTTGAATGCTGAGTTTTAAGCCGGCTTTTTTTTTTTTTTTTTGGACCCCTAGACTGAGAACTAATATTCCAAAGGCTGAGGGGCAAGGCCAAAAAATAAAAGAAATGGGACAAACGCACCATCACCTCACAGACGCATTACACAGACAACTGCAACTCATCCAGGAGCACTTCTAATTTCTCAAAAAAGCGAGACAGAGTCAGTCAAGTCTCTACTTTTAACGCCCTCATAGGCAATGTTCTCATGGTTAGAAGTGGCTTAAGGCTCTCTCTACACTTCAGATGGAGGGTGCAAAACAGGTCCACTTGGTCTCTCTGTCCTTCCCCATCCAGAAGCCAACATTCCCACCCCTCTGTCCACTCTAGTCCCTCTTGAGGTGGTAGCAGGTGTCAGTGCTATTTCTCTGAGGGTTGTTTTGTTTTGTTTTTGCATTTCAATAGCAAATTATGGAAAACTTCCAGTGTGTCTTATGCTGGAATTTCAAAGTCTCTCACAGGAAGTTCAGCAGGGCTTCGGGAGTCTTTGGAGACACATTTCAGTCTACCCCAAATGCAGACACCTCTCTGCTCTGCTCCAAGGAGTCAAGCCCTTTCTAAAGAGAATGTTGTGATCCTACGCACAAAATTAAAACCTGAAAATTACACAAAATCTAAGACAGCAGTTGCTATAACAAAATCTCATAGGCTGGGCAGTTTATAAAGAACAGAAATTTATTTTTCATGGTTTTAGAGGCTGAGAATCTAATACTAAGATGTCAGTATATTCAGTGCCTGCTGAGGACCCCTTTCCTGGTTCATAGAGGGTCCTTCTCCCCATGTGCCTAAGTGGGGAGGAAGGAGCAAGGAGCTCTGTGGGTTTTTTTAAATAAGGGCACTAATCTCGTTCATGAAGCTCCACCCTCATGACTGAATCACTTCTCAATGGTTCCACCTCCAACACCATCACCTGGGGGTTAGGATTCAGTGGATAAACCTGTGGGGACAAAAGACATTCAGATCATACAGAAGGCAACATTTGGATGGAAATCTTTTCCACTGAAAGATGCCCATAGTTCCTCCTGGCTGTAAGATCCATTTGGTCTCTGGAGAAGATTTACGGCTTCATGACTTAAACCAGCTTCCATCAGTGCACCTCAGTCAACCCAGAGCGGAGCCTGTCTGCACCACTCCTATCTCTTTAAGACACTCATCAGCCCTGGAACATCCTCCAGGATAGATCACATGCTACTCTACAAAACAAGTCTCGGTAAATTTAAGAAAACTTATCAAGCATCTTTTCCAACCACAATGCTATGAGACGAGAAATCAACTAAAAGAAAAATACTGCAAAAAACACAAACATGTGGAGGCTAAAAAACAAACACATCACTGAAGGAATCAAAGAAGAAATTTTTTTTAAATACCCGGAGACAAATGAAAATACAACAATCCAAAATCTGTGGGATGCAGCAAGGCAGTTCTAAGAGGGAGGTTTATAGCAATACAAGCCCATGTCAGGAGACAAGAAAAATCTAGAATAAATAAGCTAAACTTACACCTCGAGGAACTAGGAAAAGATGAACAAACAAAACCCAAAGTTAGTAGAAGGAAAGAAATCATAACGACTGAAACAGAAACAACAACAACAAAAAAAGAGCAATGAAACTAAGAGTTGCTTCTTTGAAAAGACAAAACAGAAATGATAAACCTTTAGCCAGACTTATTGAGAAAAAGACAGAAGGTCCAAATAGATAAAATCAGAAATGAAAGAGAAGTTACAACCATCACTACAGAAATACAAGGGATATAAGAGATTATAATAAACAATATGCACCAATAACATGAACAATCTGGAAGAAATTAATGAATTCCCAGAAATATACAGTTTCCATCTAAACTAAACTCAAACAGATTCAAAGATACGGAGAGCAAATGCATGCAGGCTAAGTCACTTCAGCCATGTCCAGCTCTTTGTGGCTCCAAGGCCTGTAGCCCGCCAGGCTCCTCTGTCCATGGGATCCTCCAGGCAAGAATGCTGGAGTGGGTTGCTGTGCCCTCCTCAAGGGGATCTTCCCAACCCAAGGATCAAAGCAGCGTCCCTCATGTCTCCTGCACTGGCAGGTGGGTTCTTTACCCCTATTGCCACCTGGGAAGCCCTCGAGGGCACATGGGGGGTTGCCAAACGGGAAGGGAGAGGTGGACTGGGAGGGAGGTGAGACAGTTGAGGGGGATTAAGAGGCATGAATCTCCAGTTAGATAATAAAGAAGTCACGGGATATAACATACAGCATAAAGAATATGGTAGATAACATTGCAATACTTTTGTATAGGGACAGACAGTCATGTGACCTACCATAGTGATCATTTCAAAATGTAGGCAAATGTCAAATTACTATGCAGCACGCCTGGAATTAACACAATATTGTATGCAAACTATATTTGAACAAAAAATTAAAAAGCAAAAACAACAGAAGAAGACACTCATCAATCTTTAGCCTGTTCTCTGCTTCAGTGAGATTCTCTTCCAAATTCATGGAAAGCAGTTAAAAAAAATCTGACAAATAGGGTCACTAAATAAATAGTCATTGTTCTTATTAGTATTAATGCTTATTAGGCTATGGTTTTTCCAGTGGTCATGTATGCATGTGAGAGTTGGACTATAAAGAAAGTTGAGCACCGAAGAATTGATGCTTTTAACTGAGGTGTTGGAGAAGACTCTTAAGAGTCCCTTGGACTGCAAGGAGATCCAACCAGTCCATCCTAAAGGAGATCAGTCCTGGGTGTTCATTGGAAGGACTGATTTTGAGCTGAAACTCCAATACTTTGGCCACCTGATGCAAAGAGCTGACTCATTTGAAAAGACCCTGATGCTGGGAAAGATTGAAGGCGGGAGGAGAAGGGGATGACAGAGGATGAGATGGTTGGATGGCATCACCAACTCAATGGACATGGGTTTGGGTGGACTCCGGGAGCTGGTGATGGACAGGGAAGCCTGGCGTGCTGCGGTTCATGGGGTCGCAAAGAGTCGGACATGACTGAGCGACTGAACTGAACTGAATGCTTATTAGTTTTATTCTGTCAGATGAACTTTAAAACAATTTTGTCAACTCATAAAAGTAAAGAGGGATTTCTATCCAATTTTTTTTATTGAATTTTTACCCCCAACAAATAACTGTGGAAAAACTGACATCTACATAGCGTTCAGTTTTCCTATGCATCAACATGGAATGCTTCTTTATTTCTTCCTATTTTCCAATAAAATAAATGATATTTCCTTCTAATAGTTTCTACACTTTTCATCTCAATATCATTATTTCAGGCAGGAATCACTGGCTTCAATAAAAAGAATTACCACTCAAGCTAAGAAGGAAAAAGAGAGATTTTACTGTTAGACTGCCTCTCGTGGAATTCAAAGACAGAAGATAACACAGACCCCATCACAGGGACTGAAACGGGGCCTTCGGGAGCCCAGGCTCTTCCTCCCACCTCCATCTCTGGAGCCAGTGGTCCCTCCTCTCTGCTCGTCGAGAATCTGCTTCATTCTTGTGCTTCTCTCTTCAGACCAACTTCTCTGCTTCCTCACAGCTTCTGTTTCTCTATAATTTTACTCGGCACATGGCTTGGGTTTTTCATGGCCCAATTCCACCCCTAACTCTTCATGAATTTCTACCTCTGCTTCCTTCCACCAAAGAAGTCTCTGTGTCTCTTAGGTCAAATTCATAAGATATAAAATCCGGTGTGTTATCGGCTAAGTGAAAGTGAAAGTTGCTTAGTCGTGTCCGACTCCTTGTGACCCCATGGACCCCACTATACAGTCCATGGAATTCTCCAGGACAGAATACTAGAGCGGGTATCCTTTCCCTTCTCCAGGGGATCTTCCAAACCCAGGGATCGAACCCAGGTCTCCCAAGTTGCAGGCATATTCTTTACCAGCTGAGCCACCAGGGAAGCCCAAGGATACAGGAGGGGATAGCCTATAGCTTCTCCAGGGGACCTTCCCGACCCAGGAATCAAACTGAGGTCTCCTGCATGGTAGGAGGATTCTTTATCAACTGAGCTATGAGGGAAGCCTGTGTTATTGCTTCAGATCAGATCAGTCGCTCAGTCGTGTCCGACTATTTGCGACCCCATGAATCCCAGCACGCCAGGCCTACCTGTCCATCACCAACTCCCGGAGTTCACTCAGACTCACGTCCATCGAGTCAGTGATGCCATCCAGCCATCTCATCCTCTGTCATCCCCTTCTCCTCCTGCCCCCAATCCTCCCAGCATCAGGGTTTTTTCCAATGAATCAACTCTTCCCATGAGGTGGCCAAAGTACTGGAGTTTCAGCTTTAGCATCATTCCTTCCAAAGAAATCCCAGGGCTGATCTCCTTCAGAATGGACTGGTGAGATCTCCTTGCAGTCCAAGGGACTCTCAACAGTCTTCTCCAACACCACACTTCAAAAGCATCAATTCTTCAGCGCTCAGCCTTCTTCACAGTCCAACTCGCACATCCATACGTGACCACAGGAAAAACCATAGCCTTGACTAGACGAACCTTTGCTGGCAAAGTAATGTCTCTACTTTTGAATATGCTGTCTAGGTTAGTCATAACTTTCCTTCCAAGGAGTAAGCGTCTTTTAATTTCATGGCTGCAGTCACCATCTGTAGTGATTTTGGAGCCCAGAAAAATTAAGTCTGACACTGTTTCCACTGTTTCCCCATCCATTTCCCATGAAGTGATGGGACCGGATGCCATGATCTTTGTTTTCTGAATGTTGAGCTTTAAGCCAACTTTTTTACTCTCCACTTTCACTTTCATCAAGAGGCTTTTGAGTTCCTCTTCACTTTCTGCCATAAGGGTGGTGTCCTCTGCATATCTGAGATTATTGGGATTTCTCCCGGCAATCTTGATTCCAGCTTGTGTTTCTTCCAGTCCAGCGTTTCTCATGATGTACTCTGCATAGAAGTTAAATAAACAGGGTGACAATATACAGCCTTGACGAACTCCTTTTCCTATTTGGAACCAGTCTGTTGTTCCATGTCCAGTTCTAACTGTTGTTTCCTGACCTGCATACAAATTTCTCAAAAGGCAGATCAGGTGGTCTGGTATTCCCATCTCTTGAAGAATTGTTCACAGTTTATTGTGATCCACACAGTCAAAGGCTTTGGCATAGTCAATAAAGCAGAAATAGGTGTTTTTCTGGAACTCTCTTGCTTTTTCCATGATCCAGGGGATGTTGGCAATTTGATCTCTGGTTCCTCTGCCTTTTCTAAAACCAGCTTGAACATCAGGAAGTTCACGGTTCACATATTGCTGAAGCCTGGCTTGGAGAATTTTGAGCATGACTTTACTAGCGTGTGAGATGAGTGCAATTGTGCGGTAGTTTGAGCATTCTTTGGCATTGCCTTTCTTTGGGATTGGAATGAAAACGGACCTTTTCCAGTCCTGTGGCCACTGCTGAGTTTTCCAAATTCGCTGGCATATTGAGTGCAGCACTTTCACAGCATCATCTTTCAGGATTTGGAATAGCTCAACTGGAATTCCATCACCTCCACTAGCTTTGTTCGTAGTGATGCTTTCTAAGGCCCACTTGACTTCACATTCCAGGATGTCTGGCTCTAGGTCAGTGATCACACCATCGTGATTATCTGGGTCATGAAGATCTTTTTTGTACAGTTCTTCTGTGTATTCTTGCCATCTCTTCTTAATATCTTCTGCTTCTGTTAGGTCCATACCATTTCTGTCCTTTATCACGCCCATCTTTGCATGAAATGTTCCTTTGGTATCTCTGATTTTCTTGAAGAGATCCCTAGTCTTTCCCATTCTGTTGTTTTCCTCTATTTCTTTGCATTGATCGCTGAAGAAGGCTTTCTTATCTCTTCTTGCTATTCTTTGGAACTCTTCATTCAGATGTTTATATCTTTCCTTTTCTCCTTTGCTTTTCACTTCTCTTCTTTTCACAGCTATTTGTAAGGCCTCCCCAGACAGCCATTTTGCTTTTTTGCATTTCTTTTTTATGGGAATGGTCTTGATCCCTGTCTCCTGTACAATGTCAAAAACCTCATTCCATAGTTCATCAGGCACTCTATCAGATCTAGGCCCTTAAATCTATTTCTCACTTCCACTGTATAATCATAAGGGATTTGATTTAACTCATACCTGAACGGTCTAGAGGTTTTCCCTACTTTCTTCACTTTAAGTCTGAATTTGGCAATAAGGAGTTCATGGTCTGAGCCACAGTCAGCTCCTGGTCTTGTTTTTGCTGACTGTATAGAGCTTCTCCATCTTTGGCTGCAAAGAATATAATCAATCTGATTTCGGTGTTGACCATCTGGTGATGTCCATGTATAGATTCTTCTCTTGTGTTGTTGGAACAGGGTGTTTGTTATGACCAGTGCATTTTCTTGGCAAAATTCTATTAGTCTTTGCCCTGCTTCATTCTGTATTCCAATGCCAAATTTGCCTGTTACTCCAGGTGTTTCTTGACTTCCTACTTTTGCATTCCAGTCCCCTATAATGAAAAGGACATCTTTTTTGGGTGTTAGCTCTAAAAGGTCTTGTAGGTCTTCATAGAACCATTCAACTTCAGCTTCTTCAGTGTTACTGGTTGGGGCATAGACTTGGATTACTGTGATATTGAATGGTTTACCTTGGAAACGAACAGACATCATTCTGTCATTTTTGAGATTGCATCCAAGTACTGCATTTAAGACTCTTTTGTTGACCATGATGGCCACTCCATTTCTTCTGAGGGATTCCTGCCCGCAGTAGTAGATATAATGGTCATCCGAGTTAAATTCCAGTCCATTTCAGTTTGCTGATTCCTAGAATGTCGACATTCACTCTTGCCATCTCGTTTGACCACTTCCAATTTGCCTTGATTCATGGACCTGACATTCCAGGTTCCTATGCAATATTGCTCTTGACAGCATCGGACCTTGCTTCTATCACCAGTCACATCCACAGCTGGGTATTGTTTTTGCTTTGGCTCCATCCCTCCATTCTTTCTGGAGTTATTTCTCCACTGATCTCCAGTAACATATCGGGCACCTACTGACCTGGGGAGTTTCTCTTTCAGTATCCTATCATTTTGCCTTTTCATACTGTTTCTGGAGTTCTCAAGGCAAGAATACTGAAGTGGTTTGCCATTCCCTTCTCCAGTGGACCACGTTCTGTCAAATCTCTCCACCATGACCCGCCCATCTTGGGTTGCCCCACGGGCATGGCTTAGTTTCATTGAGTTAGACAAGGCTGTGGTCCTAGTGTGATTAGATTGACTAGTTTTCTGTTGAGTATGGTTTCAGTGTGTTTGCCCTCTGATGCCCTCTTGCAACACCTACTGTCTTACTTGGGTTTCTCTTACCTTGGGCGTGGGGAATCTCTTCACAGCTGCTCCAGCAAAGCGCAGCCATTTCTCCTTACCTTGGACGATGGGCATCTCCTCACTGCCGCCCTTCCTGACCTTCAATGTTATTGGCTAGTCAACAGCTAATTCAGATTAGCAATTTCACTCCTGGACCAATGTCACGTCTCGGGTCTAAGATGGTGCAATGAGCTGAGCGAGGCAGCGAGATGTGACAAGCAGGATGGCTGTGTGCACAGCAGAGGACCAGGCCTCTACAAGCGCCCCAAGTAGGTCAGGAAACGACAGGCCTGTCCAGCAGTGCTGCTATACATTATCCACAAGTCTGCTACCATGAGCAGGGGTCGCTTTTCGTTGTATTATCCACACTCTATCCCTGTACATAGTAATAACCTTGACACTTGTGTTTTTATTATGTATCCAGCAACTTTACATATGAAATCCAATGGTTTTTAAATTATTCCTTTTAGAGTTTTCAGTTCTAACATACTGACTTATTTTTGCACTCTCTTTTTAAATTTTATTCTTCAGATCAATCGCTCAGTCATGTCCGACTCTTTGCAACCCCATGAATCTCAGCACGCCAGGCCTCCCTGTCCATCACCAACTTCCAGAATTCACTCAGACTCACGTCCATCGAGTCAGTGATGTCATCCAGCCAGCTCATCCTCTGTCATCCCCTTCTCCTCTTGCCCCCAATCCCTCCCAGCATCAGAGTCTTTTCCAGTGAGTCAACTCTTCGCATGAGGTGGCCAAAGTACTGGAGTTTCAGCTTTAGCATCATTCCTTCCAAAGAAACCCCAGGGCTGATCTCCTTCAGAATGGACTGGTTGGATCTCCTTGCAGTCCAAGGGACTCTCAAGAGTCTTCTCCAACACCACACTTCAAAAGCATCAATTCTTCAGCGCTCAGCCTTCTTCACAGTCCAACTCGCACATCCATACATGACCACAGGAAAAACCATAGCCTTGACTAGATGAACCTTTGCTGGCAAAGTAATGTCTCTGCTTTTGAATATGCTATCTAGGTTAGTCATAACTTTCCTTCCAAGGAGTAAGCGTCTTTTAATTTCATGGCTGCAGTCACCATCTGCAGTGATTTTGGAGCCCCCCAAAATAAAGTCTGACACTGTTTCCACTGTTACCCATCTATTTCCCATGAAGTGATGGGACCGGATGCCATGATCTTCGTTTTCTGAATGTTGAGTTTTAAGCCAACTTTTTCACTCTCCTCTTTCACTTTCATGAAGAGGCTTTTTAGTTCCTCTTCACTTTCTGCCATAAGGGTGGTGTCATCTGCATAACTGAGGTTATTGGGATTTCTCTCGGCAATCTTGATTCCAGCTTGTGTTTCTTCCAGTCCAGCGTTTCTCATGATGTACTCTGCATAGAAGTTAAATAAACAGGGTGACAATATACAGCCTTGACGAACTCCTTTTCCTATTTGGAACCAGTCTGTTGTTCCATGTCCAGTTCTAACTGTTGCTTCCTGACCTGCATACAAATTTCTCAAAAGGCAGATCAGGTGGTCTGGTATTCCCATCTCTTGAAGAATTTTTCGCAGTTTATTGTGATCCACACAGTCAAAGGCTTTGGCATAGTCAATAAAGCAGAAATAGGTGTTTTTCTGGAACTCTCTTGCTTTTTCCATGATCCAGGGGATGTTGGCAATTTGATCTCTGGTTCCTCTGCCTTTTCTAAAACCAGCTTGAACATCAGGAAGTTCACGGTTCACATATTGCTGAAGCCTGGCTTGGAGAATTTTGAGCATTACTTTACTAGCGTGTGAGATGAGTGCAATTGTGTGGTAGTTTGAGCATTCTTTGGCATTGCCTTTCTTTGGGATTGGAATGAAAACTGACCTTTATCAAGTACTCTTATCAGGTCATTTGCGATTCCTAGGATTTTCAGCTGTATGCACGTCAGGAAGCAACAGTTAGAACTGGACATGGAACAACAGACTGGTTCCAAATAGGAAAAGGAGTGCGTCAAGGCTGTATATTGTCACCCTGCTTATTTAACTTCTATGCAGAGTACATCATGAGGAATGCTGGGATGGAAGAAGCACAAGCTGGAAACAAGATTGCCAGGAGAAATCTCAATAACCTCAGATATGCAGATGACACCACCCTTATGGCAGAAAGGGAAGAGGAACTAAAAAGCCTCTTGATGAAAGTGAAAGAGGAGAGTGAAAAAGTTGACTTAAAGCGCAACATTCAGAAAATGAAGATCATGGCATCTGGTCCCATCATTTCATGGGAAATAGATGGGTAACAGTGGAAACAGTGGCTGACTTTATTTTTGGGGGGCTCCAAAATCACTGCAAATGGTGACTGCAGCCATGAATTAAAAGATGCTTACTCCTTGGAAGGAAAGTTATGTCCAACCTAGACAGCATATTGAAAAGCAGAGACATTACTTTGCCAACAAAGGTTCATCTAGTCAAGGCTATGGTTTTTCCAGTGGTCATGTATGGATGTGAGAGTTGGACTATGAAGAAAGCTGAGCGCCGAAGAATTGATGCCTTTGAACTGTGGTGTTGGAGAAGACTCTTGAGATTCCCTTAGACTGCAAGGAGATCCAACCAGTCCATCCTAAAGGAGATCAGTCCTGGTTGTTCATTGGAAGGACTGATGCTGAAGCTGAAACTCCAATACTTTGGCCACCTCATGAGAAGAGTTGACTCACTGGAAAAGACCCTGATGCTGGGAGGGATTGGGGGCAGGAGGAGAAGGGGACGACAGAGGATGAGATGGCTGGATGGCATCACCAACTTGGTGGACATGAGTTTGAGTGAACTCTGGGAGTTGGTGATGGACAGGGAGGCCTGGCGTGCTGCGATTCATGGGGTCGCAAAGAGTCGGACACGACTGAGCAACTGAACTGAACTGAGGATTTTCAGAATAGCATGAAATAAGAATGAAACTATCGAACATTCATGTTTTTCCTATTTTTAGCAGATCTCCTCTAATGTTTTACTGTTAAATAATATGTAAGGAATTCGAAATGATCACAAATGGCTTAGAAATGTAGATGAGCAATGCTGATGCAACACAGATGTAACAGGACAAGACAGTGAGGACCAGCCTGACGCTCCCAGACCTAAGAGAAGTCCTGAGACCCGAGATGATGAACAGGATTGAGCCAATCACGAGACAGCTCTGGAAACACCCCTGTTCGCTGAGGGTGTGGGAGCAGCCACCCTGAAACCACAGGCTTCACACAACAGCCAAGCCACACAGAAAGCCTGGAGCGTGGACAGGGCTCCCTCTGGGGTGGTGGTGGCCGACCCCGCTCTTCCCGATGGTGAAAGTGGCCCAGAGAGACGCATGCAAAAATCAGCCCCTGGGATGACAGTCACCTTTAAAAAATGGGGGGGAGGCAGTGGGGGGAGTTGGGAGTTGAAGGAGAGTGTGGAATGGATAAAAATAATATGCTATGAAAATATTTAATTACCCTGCCCCAGAAATCCTTACATTATATATTATTTTGAAATGGAGGGTTTTTTTGTTTTAAATTACAGCATGCTATTAGTCAAACTCCTTTCTATTTTAAAAGCCTTTAATTTACTATGGCCAAATATCTTTATTTTGTACATGGCATTGTCAGTTTGGTTGATTATAATATGATTTAATTAGCACTATATTTCTCTATTGCCTTTCCAAATAGATTAAAATCTTGGAGCAGTAGTCATGGCTTGTACTTCTTTCATATTCTACACAACAGCTATCATTTTGCTGTAACTATGATAGGTATTCAATAAATACTTACTAAATATAGACAATATTACCAGACCACTATTGATAGCCAGGGATTCCATTTCTAACCTGGTCATTATCTCATGAACACTTGTTATGGGTATTAAGTTCAACTGAGCACAGATGAGTGTAAACAGACTGTGCAAGCCCATTACCCACCCCAGTTTGAAAAACATCAACCTGTAACACAGCAGAAGACCAGAGAACATGAGTCTGTCAGTGCACGTGTGTGTGTGTGTGTGTGTGTGTGTGTGTGTGCGTGCATGCATGTGTACAAATAAATGTTGATTCTTTTCCATAGGTTTTTTGTTTGGAAGAGAAACAGGGAAAGGACAGCCTCTCCAAGGCAAAGCATAAAGTTTGTAAGAGGTAACTTCAGGTTTTCACTCAAAGTGAACTCAGTTCTTCCTTTACATACAATTTTAATAGTCTGTCAAATGTTTACATTTTACAAAATATATAAAAGTGTTATTTTTTTAAAATAAAATCCAACAACATCTGTCATCTCTTGCAAGAACTGGAATATGTTTGGGGCCAGAGGTGGAATACAAACAGTGTTCTCTTGGGTTAGATTTTTATTGTTTTTAAGTAAAAACCAAACAGGCGAATGGGCATCAGACACACACATGTCAACACAAAGCTCAGGAACCCTGAGTCTGGAGGGAGGGGAGACGTGTGAGCACGCTGGCAGCCTGCCCCAGACCAGGAGAACCGAGCGGCCCGCAGCCCTCCTGCCGGACGTCTGCTCAGCAGCCGCAGCCTCCCACATGCGGGACCCAGGCCACTCGGACGCACTGACCCGCCACGGTAACTCACCCAGCACAAGGTCTCGGGGGCCTGCGCTTAGATTTATGGTATCTATTATTGGGTTGTAGATCAACCTAGATATTACATGTCAGTGTAAACACCTTTTCACACTCTTCACCATATAACTTGTCATTTTTAATCTCCTACACTGATGTTAAACATCTCCTTACCATCAAACTGTAAATACAGCATGGACCGTATTTTCTATGTGACTAAAAAGAATGATTGAAGAGCTGATTGAAGAAAATATTCCTTGATTTATTTCACCTTAGGTTCCCCAGCAATATGCTATGATTTATGCCCCCGTGCAGGCTGTCTGATTAGTTCACTCTGGGCTAAAAAGGCAGACCATCTAAAAGCATTAAAATCACAACAAGAATGTGATCCGCTCGGTAAGCACAATAGTGACATCTTGTGTCTAGGAGCACAGGAGTTACCAGCAGCCCTGCCGCTCCCAGTTAAAACCCGGGCCTGGTGAATCAGCAACAGGCCCGTGCTGCGCAAGCCAAGCACGGACTGCTCCAAAGTCCGGCAAGCCCCTGGGCCTGCGAACAAACCACAGCGGTAACTCTTCTCTTAGCATACTCAGCAGGCAAACGGGGGTTCTTACAGCCTTCTTCATCATTGAGGAAAGTCTGGATGCAAGAGAATGAGCATCAGACGAAAAGCTGAGAGGCTGGCGCTCCTGGCCCAGCTCTGTTACTGACTCATCGTGCTAGTCCCTCGTCTGAAGTCAACCACACGAACAGTTTCGTGTCCATGGCTCTCACATTATGTTTATTACAAACGCTGTCAAAAGAACACAGAAAGCACACATCATTGTTACATATAACGCTTGGTATCCCTGGATTCAGACAGAGACTCCAGCCCTCCTCCACCACTGGCGACCGTCAGTTACCTACAGGCGCCACGACGCTGCGTAAGGAGTACCCACGAGCTTCGGGAGCGCAGCACAGGCAGGCAGCTGTCTCGCACGTCTGAAGGTCAGTGAGGGGTCAGCTGATGCAGGCTGAGTCCAGCTGAGCGGCTCAGCTCCTCCGGGGAACAGAGGCCTCCTGCACCATCCCCCCAAGCAAGGATACCTCAGGGTAGGGGCCAAGCACACGGGTCTCCAAGTGCAGGTGCTCACCGCGCCACTGCAGCTGCCACACGTCTGAACCCGCAGCTGAGGGGCAGGGAGGCAAACCTCCATCAGTGGGAGTCTGCAGAGTCATGTGACGAGCCCCATCACTTCCCTCTCTGGACAGAGAAGTGAAGACACGGGCGGAAACACCAGCATCACGCCAACGCGTGCCAGGAAAAGTGAATCAAAGACAGGGATTTCAGTCCATGCTGCTGATTTTCCTGACAGCCAGTGCTCCCACCCAGATGCTGGAACCCACTCACTTAACTTACTAAGTACCTGTCGCAAACACCTCTGAACAAGACGGGGTGGGAGGCCAGGATCACGGACCTGGTGCAACAACCCCTCAGCACCCTGAACTCAGGTCCACATACACTCACTGCCCAGGCAACATGGGCACCTGTGTGGCGCGTGAACACCACTTCTCACTACACAGGATCCTAGAAAACACGCAGAGCGTCAATGTGAGTTTCGTGCAACTGCGCTTCTGAAACACATACTCAAAACGGAAATGAACAGCAAAGCGGATTTGTAATCTGAATCAAAAAGTGAAGAATTTCCTTTTTATAAAGAACTTAGGAATAAGGACATACATGTGAGAGATTTGGGAAGAGTTTAGTCAATGGCCTGGATGTAAGATGGTTTTCAGTTTGCTGGGACTGAAGGAGCCTTTTCTCTCCCACTGCTGTGGCATTTTATCCAAGCATATCTTCGTGAACTAGATGCTCACTTATTCCGAATCCAACACATTTCACAAGTGGATTTGTGACTTGAGAGTCCCTTGGACTGCAAGGAGATCCAACCAGTCCATTCTGAAGGAGATGAGCCCTGGGATTTCTTTGGAAGGAATGATGCTAAAGCTGAACCTCTAGCACTTGGGCTACCTCATGCAGAGTTGACTCATTGGAAAAGACCCTGATGCTGGGAGGGATTGGGGGCAGGAGGAGAAGGGGACGACAGAGGATGAGAGGGCTGGATGGCATCACTGACTCGATGGACGTGAGTCTGAGTGAACTCTGGGAGTCGGTGAGGGACAGGGAGGCCTGGCGTGCTCGATTCATGGGGTCGCAAAGAGTCGGACACGACTGAGCGACTGAACTGAACTAGTGTCAGAGTATAGGCCTGAGAAAACGCATTATTGGGGCCTACAAACAGTTTAAAACATTTCAGTGTCAGCTGAAGAGGAACAAATAAAACACACACTGTCCCCGGGAAGGGGGCTGAGAACGGCAGTGCTGACCTGTAGTTAACCGGACGGATGGGGGTGGGAGGCGTGGAGCGAGGGCACCACTGTGACCCCGGGCACGTGCCCCGGCTGTAACTGCCACCCGCGCGCAGCAAGGAGCAGTTACAGACGACACGGGGCGGGGCCGCTGGGGAGGGACGCCGTTACCCAGCGGGGCGGGCTGGCTGCAGAGCCCCAGAGCTCCTCGTGGAGGCACACACTCAGGTAGCCTTCAGTTTACATTCAGGGCCCTCACAACAGTGTCTGAGTGTCCCTTATCTCAGTCTTTAAACCTCCCTCTGTGTTTACAATGCTTCCAAACAAAACTTGAAAACAGTAAACAGATATCCAGTGGAGGACTTGTGAGAGTCAGCTTTCCAGGAGCCCTCTCAGCGCTGACAACTAACACCACGGATAAGATCTATCAACCGGGAAAACAGACAGGCTCCAGCTCAAAACCGGCTGCATGGCTTTATGAACCAGCACGACACACGGACGCAGAGCTGAGAGGAAGCCACGGGCTCCCTGGGAGCTGGGTTCAGGACGGTCCGGCCAGCTGACTGTCGGCATCCCTAAGATACCACGGTAGCAAGGGCCGCACAGGGCGAGGTGGGCACAGAGCTCATGACTCACGCAACAAGGTCTACAGAACGCTGATGATGATGCTGGAGGCCAGCGACCCCATCCCTCCTTTTGATCATAAACGCAAAAATTCCAAATAAAATAGTAGCCCATCAGCAGCGTATAAAGATAAGCTCTCGTGGCAGAGTAGGATTTAGCTTTAAGAATTTAAAATGACTCAGCATCAAAATATCTAATCAGGGCATCTACCAATTAACCCAACAGATTAGGGAAGAAAAGCCATGGAGTCACCTCAACGGATTCAGAAAAACCATTTTATAAGTTAACAATCATTCATGCGTTTAAACCATGTAGAAATAGAAAGGAACTTCCTTAACTTGACACTCCCCCGCCCCAGAAAAAGACAAAACCTAAGGTCGGCTTCCCTCCCAACTATGATGAGAGAGCTTACAGCAAACCAGTGTTCTCACCAAGAACACACACAAAATCTGGGGAAAACAAAATCCTGTTTGGAAGTGCCAAACAGGCGCTGGAGCGCCTCTGAGGGAACCAGGACTTAGGGGACAAGACCGTGGGGCAGGGAGATCACAGCAGAGCTGAGCTGACATCGGCAGCTTCTCCCACCAAGGCGCCGGCTGGTCCCAGTACCAGCAAGGTTCTGGACCTAAACAAAGAGCCCGTGCAAGGCCACAGCTAAGAGTCAGAGACACCTACCAAGGTGGCGACTGTCTTAAAAGGATGGAGCGATTGAAGCTGGAGGCGCGAGGGGCCAGGACCCCGGTGAGAGGGCAAGGGTGAAACTGGCCCCACAGCATGCCAGTCTCTCCCTCCAGAGGCCTGCTGGTGTGAGACCATGAGGGCAGGTAGCATGCAGCCAGAAAGAGACCCCAGGACACAGTGAGCAAAGTGCAGCCAAATGCAAAGAAATCAGGACTGGAGGCGGGGTCGGGCGGGAGGGCGTACCCCGGTGACCAATGTGGGGAGAGGGGCAGACGAGAGCCTCCCAGCCCAGCCTCACGGCAGCTCAGCCCACCAATGGATAAAGGCCGTCACACACCCTTCCAGCACAAGCAGTGTAAACCCTGCCTTGGACAAGAGGACATCACAGATTTTACAGCCGTTCATACACAACGTTCAGGAAAACAGTGACTCACACATTAAGAGACAGAGCCATCTGACCCCAGATCAAGGAAAAACACGCCAACAGAAAGTGACCCACATGTGATGGAAATACTGAAATCATCAGATAAGGAACTTACAAGGGTCACGAATATGCTCAGGGAAATGATGGAGAAGATGATGAATAAAGGATAATCTCATCAGAGAACTGACGTTTGTTAAAAAGGACCGAATGGAAATATTAGAACTGAAAAATACAGTAACTGAAATTAGGAACTCCAAAGATGGGTTCAGAGGGAGATGGCATTTAATAGAAGGAAAGATTCATGGACCAGAAGCAGGATGAAAAGAAAGTCTCCCAACCAGAGCATAGCAAGAAAAAAGAGCGAGAGGAGATCCACATTACGTTAATATCTACATTTCTTCTTGGAATTGGAGTTCCAAGAAGAAATGGGAGTCACTGCGGGCAACAGACAGCTGGAAGAGATAAGGACTCAAAATTCCCTACAACCAGTGGAAGGTATCACCAAGCCACAGAGTGGAGAAGCCGAGCGCCTCCCAAGCAGGACGGATGGGGTGGGGGTCCCCAGGGAGCCCTGCGCTCACTGGAGAGTCTGAAGCACGACAGAAGAGGGCAAATGAGTCGCAGCCCAAAAGAAGACTTCTGCAACCTGCAAAACCCACAGAAGATCAAAAACCACATTCCTGTTCTCAAAGGCTGACCATGCAGTTTTTAAAAGACAAGCAGATCACTCACCTTCCAAACCCTGGCACAGCAGCCAGTCCCTCGCTGAGCGCTGGGCGCAGAGAGGAAGCAGCAGCTCTCGCCCAGACAGCTCTCCCGAGAGCCACAGGCCCCGCGGCCACAGTCTGCCTCCTGGGCACCAGGCCATCGAGAGCAGCGCTGTGTCTCCCACGACCTAGCAAGGGCACCACACTCACAGCCTGCAAAGTCTGCTCTTCACACCTGACCACTTAGTCCGTGCACGTATTTGGGTTTTTTGTTTTTTGTTTTTGCAGCAGAAACCCACCTAGAGGTTCACACTTCTAATGAGAGTCTGGCCAAGGAGACCCAAAATGCAGTGGGATAAGTAAGATGGGAGCTTATTTTTCTCTCATTTCACAACCCAGACAGTCACTGGGTGGAAGACTATGGCATGACGTCACCCAAGGGCCCTGGCTGGCCAGCCAGCTCTGCAGGATGCACTGCAGACAGTCTCTGCACCCAGGACTGCGGCTGTCTTGGCAGGACGGCAGAGACAGTCCGGGCAGGGGACGCTCTTACTTCTGCAACCTTCGCCACCCAGACCTGGTCAGTCACACCCAGCTACCCAAGGTCTCAAAAGCGCAGCTTGAGTTTTCCAACCTCTCCAGAATAAGGAGGGTGAGGACAGGCTGCCAGCTGACCCAGAGCACCTCAGGGCCGGTTCCTGAACCCGCAGAGCACACCCCTTCCCAAGGAGGCAGGTGCCCGAGGAGAGCAGCGCTGGGCCAGTCCCACCAGGGTATCAGCCCCTCCAGACTTGGGGCCACAGCCTGGCTCCTCTGCTGTTCTCACCTCTCCTTCCACCAGGACAAACCGGTTTCAGGAACTTTGTGGGCTCTTAATCTGAACTTCACAGGTGGCTCAATGAGTAAAGAATCCACCTGCAGCACAGAAGATCAGGAGACGTGGGTTCCATCCCTGGGTCAGGAAGATCCCCTCAAGGAGGAAATGGCAATCCATTCCAGCATTCTTGCCTGGAGAATCCCATGGACAGAGGAGCCTGGCAGGCTACAGTCCATGGGGTCACAAAGAGCTGGACAGAACTTAGCAACTAAGAAACAAAAACAAGCTTTCAGTGGCCAAAAAAAAATTTTAAACAAAATAAAAATGGCTCTATGTACAGAAATAGTTGTACACCACCACAGAATCCATAAAAACGATGAGAGAGAACTCTACCAATGGACCTGGAGGGATTACTGGGTTTATTATTTGATTATCTATCATGCATTTATGAGTATATTTTTTATATATATTTATATATTTTATGTATAAGTATTTTTAAAAATCAAGATACAGGGAAATATAATATGAATTGATATAAAACAATGAACAGAAAAGCACATATGCCAAAATATGTGCTAATTATTATTAAGTAGCATGGAGAGTGTTATGAAATTATACACATCGTGTTTTTAATAATATTGTCGTAGGAGGACCCAGAGAGGACTCCAGAAGGATACGGACGTGAGAAATGACAGAAGTAACTGAACTCTGCACGAAACAGTTCCACTCAGTTAAAATCACAGGCGCCTGACTCCCGAGTGCTGAGGTCTGCTGTCACTGAGCAGAGCACATGCAGGTGAGCTTGCGTTTCCTCTGACCGTTTTACAACCTGGATGCCTTATAAAGTCATACTGTGACATAATCTCCATCTTTGGCTGCAAAGAATACAATCAGTCTGATTTTGGTGTTGACCATCTGGTGATGTCCACGTGTAGAGTCTTCTCTTGTGTTGTTGGAAGAGGGTGTTTGTTATGACCAGTGCATTCCTCTTGGCCGCCGCTCCTGACCTGGGACGTGGGGTCCTCCTCTCAGCCACTCCTGCGCCACGCACCACTTCAGCAATACGTGAACCATGAGCTTCCAGATGTTCAAGCTGGTTTTAGAAAAGGCAGGGGAACCAGAGATCAAACTGCCAACATCCGCTGGATCATCGAAAAAGCAAGACAGTTCCAGAAAAACATCTAATTCTGCTTTATCGACTATGCCAAAGCCTTTGACTGTGTGGATCACAATAAACTGTGAAAAATTCTGAAAGAGATGGGAATACCAGACCACCTGACCTGCCTCTTGAGAAACCTTTATCCAGGTCAGGAAGCAACAGTTAGAACTGGACATGGAACAACAGACTGGTTCCAAATAGGAAAAGGAGTACGTCAAGGCTGTATATTGTCACCCTGCTTATTTAACTTATATGCAGAGTACATCATGAGAAACGCTGGGCTGGAGGAAGCAGAAGCTGGAATCAAGATTGCCAGGAGAAATATCAATAACCTCAGATATGCAGATGACACCACCCTTATGGCAGAAAGTGAAGAAGAACTAAAGAGCCTCTTGAGGAAAGTGAAAGTGGAGAGTGAAAAAGTTGGCTTAAAACTCAACATTCAGAAAACTAAGATCATGGCATCTGGTCCCATCACTTCATGGGAAATAGATGGGGAAACAGTGGAAACAGTGACAGACTTTATTTTAGGGGGCTCCAAAATCACTACAGATGGTGACTGCAGCCATGAAATTAACGGATGCTTACTCCTTGGAAGGCAAGCTATGATCAACTTAGACAGCATATTAAAAAGCAGAGACATTACTTTGTCAACAAAGGTCCGTCTAGTCAATGCTATGGTTTTTCTAGTGGTTATGTATGGATGTGAGAGTTGGACTATAAAGAAAGCTAAGCACCGAAGAATGGATGCTTTTGAACTGTGGTGTTGGAGAAGACTCTTGAGAGTCCCCTGGACTGCAAGGAGATCCAACGAGTCCATTCTAAAGATCAGTCCTGGGTGTTCATTGGAAGGACTGATGTTAAAGATGAAACTCCAATACTTTGGCCACCTGATGAGAAGAGCTGACTCATTTGAAAAGACCCTGACGCTGGGAAAGATTGAAGGCAGAAGGAGAAGGGGACGACAGAGGATGAGATGGTTGGATGGCATCACCGACTCAATGGACATGTGTTTGGGTAAACTCCGGGAGTTGGTGATGGACAGGGAGGCCTGGCGTGCTGTGGTTCATGGGGTCACGAAGAGTCAAACATGACTGAGCGACTGAACTGAACTGAACTGAATGACGTATTCAGAAAGTAAATTACTTTGGATGATCAATGGGTATGAATCAAATAAAACCTAAAGGAAACAGAAGGAAGAACGTAATAAAGGCAAGAACTGAAATAAAACTAATACCTGAGTAACAATTAGAGAAAAACCAATTTGCTTTTTGAATTACAAGTAAAAGTAATACACTGTAGGAAGAAATAGAAGAAACACAAATTTCCCATATCAGGAATAAAAAAAAGGAGACGCTGGAAGAAATCTTACAGATTACAAAAAGATGAGAGGGAAATATGAGGAACTACCGTATGACAACAATTTAACAATTCCAGCAGAAACGAATTTCAAGGAGCACACAAATAATAACCAACTCAAGAAATTTAAAAATGTAGAAAGATGCAAAAAAAGAAACTGATTTTGTAATTTAAAACCTTCCTATAAAAATTTTATTTTATAAAATAATGCCTAAGGTGGGAAAGAATTTGAAGAAATAGGCATTCTTGTGTTGTTGGAAGAAACGAAAATTAACACAAGCTCTCTGGGGGGAAATTCAACAACATACATCAATTTTTTTTAACATGTACACCTTCTCACTCGGATGAAGAGCAGGGATGTTCTGCAAAGCCTTCCGTCTACTAACCCCAGCAGTGGACGAGCAAGAGCATTTGAGATTATCCATCATCAGGCTGTTCATATTTGCAAAAACAGAAACTGGAAACAAACTGATAAGCTATACAATTAAATTAACTAATATGAAAACAATGTAGTTAAATTAGTGTAAACCCATTACATTCTGACAATGAAATGAAATTTCTATGGTGGTGGTGATTACCTGTATTTACTGAATTCAAAATATGTTCAAAAGATATATTTGAAAGGTTATAAAGTAACATACCTGGTAAAAAATAAGTTGTGGTTTCCTTGACAGCACCTCTGTATATTTTCATGGTCAAAAATTAATCTGGAAGGGTTTTTTAACCAAGATGCTAATTATGATTATTAACAGATAGTAAGATCTGAGTGATTTTTCTTTTCTCATCTGAAGTTGTCTCTGTTGAGTATTTTGATACTGATCATACATTAATTTTTAATCTAGGGTTCAGTTCTAGATTTAAAGATACACTTGAGTCCTTGCCTTTCCAGCATCAACCCCTTATAAAATCAGAGCCGTAAAGCCAGTTAAATTGAGCAGAAGGACCACCGCCCGTTCCCATGCATCCTTCTGTGACCACACTGATACAACAGCTGGGGACTCGGGCGCCGAGAACACCGGCTTCCCTCTCACGCTGATCTCACCCAGGCCGGCCCGCTGCCTGACGCACGAGCCGTGGTATCAGAGCTGGTGAGGACACGTCCCCCGGCGGGCAGGTGTTCAGGCAATGACAACGCGCAAGTCCACCGATGGAAGGAGGGGGAGAGGAAGAGGAGAAGGCAAGAAGGGAGGGAGAAAGGGAGGGCGGGAAGGAGGGAATTCTAAAGAGCACAGAAGGAAACAAAACCTTGGCGTGATGGTTATCTCATGAAAGCACTCAAATTCTTCACAGCCTGTTCCCTGGATGATCAAAGTCCTGCCTGTGATCACTAAACTTGGGGATAAAGTTAAGCAGGTGCCCAGCGGGACATGACGTCTCCTGGGTCATGTGACTTTTCCTCCTTGCAGAAGAGCCAAAAGTGACAGCATCCGTGTCTAGGATCCATCCAGGAGCCGCGGGAAATGTAAGCAGGCGGGTGTGGAGGCAGCGTGACGGGGTGCGAGGCCTGTGTTCAAGCACCAGTTTTATCATTTTTCATCTTGGGAGCTTAGATAAAATAAAGTACTCCCGAAAATAATAAAGGCTGTCGTTCCTCCGACTGGACCTAAAGGGCCGTAAAGGCCAAGTGTCGCCTGTAGGGTCGAAGCCACGGGTGGTTGCGTGGGTCCGGAGAGGGCTGCCTTACTGGGTGGTGTGGAGGGTCCCAGTGGGCAGGGGGCTGCATCCTGCAGGGAGATGAAAGCTGGCCAGGTGGGCCTTGCCCGGCTCCTGGACACAGCCAGCGTGCTGCCTGTCAGGAACTGTAACCCGCTGAAAATGAAGACCCAGCAGCAGACACACTGCTGCTGTTTAGTCGCTCGGTCTTGTCCAATTCTCTACAACCTCGTGGACAGCCCCCCAGGCTCCTCTGCCCATGGGGTTCTCCAGGCAAGAATACCAGAATGGGTTGCCATGCCCTTCTCCAGGGGATCTTCCCAACCTGGGGGTGGAGCCCAGGTCTCCCGCACTAGCAGGTGGGTTCTTTATTCTTTATTCCAGGAAGTCCAGCACCCGTCGTGAGCTGGACCAGCTGCAGAGCCGCATGTCTGGGAAGGTGGGGAGGGGACTGAGCGCCACGCCTGCCCTGAAACCCAGAGCCCACCTCACAAGCTCACTCAGCTCTGAGACCTGTGGCCTCGCTACCCCTTTGTTCCAGCCGACTCAACCCCACCCCAGGCCACTGGGAGCCACTCTGCAGGGTCTCTACCGTGGGTGGCCCCAACTCTTCCATACAGCGCTTTCCATCTCCCCGGACAGCAGGCTCCCAGAGACGGAGCGCCTATCATCTGTTAGGTCCCTGGGGTTCACCACCGACGAAGCACACGCTCCGTCCACACTCATGCACACCGCTCGAAAAGCCAGGGTAACGCGCATATGTGTGTGCTCAGTCGCATCTGACTCTGCACTTCCATGGACTGCAGTCCCGCCAGGCTCCTCTGTCCATGGGACTCTCCAGGCAAGAATACTGGAGTGGGTTGCCATTGCCTCCTCCAGGGGATCTTCCTGCCCCAGGGATCGAACCCACGTCTCCTGCATTGGCAGGCAGATTCTTTACCATCTGAGCCTTCAGGGAAGCCCAACCCGGGTAACATTTACTGCTGTTTCACAGGAAATTACCATGGAGTGACACTCCAGGTCTCTTCCTCCAGCACCAGGAACTTGGGTGTTGGGGGGGAGGTGCTCAGGAAGTTAAGAGTTGCAGCAGGTAAGGGGCACCGGGTCCACCCCAGCCTCTCAAGGGACAGCTTTGCAGGGGGTGGGGGGGCTGGGGGGGCGGGGAGGGCAGATGTGTGGACATGAGAGCTGGGGCGGGCCTAAACCCAGGCCTGGTGGCCTCTCAGAGATGCCAGGCCAGGGGAGGGACAGAGGGGACCAGGGTGACTCGGCCAGAACAGGAGGAAGGTCCAAGGCCAGCTCTGAAGGTGACCCTGCCTGGGATTTATTCACGTGCAGAGGCACCTACATCTGAAATTGCCTGTAAAATCGAATTTTTTTTTTTCTGACAATTTTTGCTAAATTGGGTAAAGAAAGATATTAAATCCCATTTATGATATCATAAATTTTCCAAATCTGAAGAACTACTTTCCACTCTACAAGGAGAGTGCCAGGCCCAGTAACCCAGCTGTCCCCCTCACCTGCTCCTCACAGGCACTTTCTGGTGGGAGCATCTCATTTTATGATCCCATCTTTCTAAGTGATATCCTGAATGAAGGGGTAACTCAGATAATAAATCCACTCCAATTACTGTCCATTAGAAGACGGGAAAACATTAAGCCCAACCGAAGCTGGTGGGCTGCCCTTGCAGGGGAAAACTAGCCGAACGTGACCACAGGTAACACCCCTCTCCAGCTAGCACAAGGCCTTTCTTATGGAAAGGGCAGGTTCCATTCCAGCAGCGAGCTTTCTCACAAGCTTTCCCACGGCGCTGGCGGATGGAGAAACCGTGGCGGGAGGGAAGCGCAGCCGCTCGCCTGCTCTGGCCCCCTCTCCTGTCTTTCTTGGACCTTCTCTTCTCAGCTACCTTACAGCTTGGGAGAACCTCGCACACGTCCAGACAGAAGCAGACAGGTGACTGTTTGAGGGGCGGAGGGACTCCAACTTCAGATCTCCTGGAGACCCTGATGGCAGGGCCCAGGCCAGCATCCACCCTGGTCCTGCCCCTCCAGCCTGCAGTGGCCGGAGCACATCAAACAAACACATCTGCACCCAAGCGCACCTGGACAGGTGAGGGCCGCAGAGAAAGGGGGCTGGCTCAAAGGTCAAGGAAACGCCTCTAGAATGTGTCTACCCCAGTGGCTGTCCCTCACACTCCCCATGCTTTGGATGAAGGCTTTATGCTGACATCTGTTATGAGACGGAGAGATTTACCGGTCATCTCACAGTGACCATGAGCGTGTACTACCTCAGTCATCTACGACCATGACGGTGCAGGCCCCGGGCAGGGACTCTGCCCAGCCCCGCCTCCTGTGGAGTCCTGACCCCCTCTCACTCCACAGGGGTGAGCAGCTACATAACCACGATCTTGTTATTCACATTCACAACCATCGTGGGAGACTCAGCAGGAACTCAGTCATTCCAAGAGGCTCTCAGAATGACTGATCAGAACCAGGAAGAAGGAACTAGCCAGGCTGGTCCAAACATACTCGTCTGTCCCAGAGAATGGGGTGCTCATGCCCCCCAAGTTCACGGAGCATCTTCATGCCCAGCGCTCTCTCCTCCCGGGACGGGGCCGCCGTCGGGGTGCCTGCCTCCAGTGGGCTCCAGGAGCCTCACAGGTGACACTGATTCATGTCACTGCCGTGGACAGCAGTGGGAGCAGGAAGTACAGGTGGGTTTAAGAATGACTGGGGCAAAACAACATCCAAGCCACGAACAGCTCATGGAAGCCAGGACACATGTAACCTTTAAAGATGCTGATTTAAGGACTGATCCTGAACCCATTCCTCCAGGCAGGATTTAACTGGGAAGCACAGCGGAAGAGAAAACTCAGCAGACAGTGGGAACGGCAGGAACAGGACCCTGCAGACAGGCATGAGACACTCGTGGGGGGCAGGCCGGCCCCGCTACTGGGGAGAGACGGTGACTGCCCTCTCGGCTGGGGCGCCCGTCCCCCGGAGCCAGCGTCCAGGCCGCCTCTCCTGGAAGGCCACGGGACCAGCACTGGACTTGAGGGCCATCCCTTGACAGCAGGGGCTCTGCTCAGGTAGCCTCAGCCCGTCGCGCGGCGCGGGCAGCCCCAAACGCCACTCACCCTCCCCACTCAGACACTGCGGTTTGGTGCCTTTCTAATTTGGAAACTTTCTCTGATTTTAAGACACTCTTAAGGATATGAATCATTGTCACTTCTGATAAAACTGTTTCTTCTGACTTTTTTAAATTAAAAACTTTTATTTAAAAAAACAATCACCTCTTCAGAAAGACCTTCCCTGAGTGGCCAGCTTGAGGAGGCCCTGGTCACCCTCAGTTACATGTTCTCCTGACTGCACTTGTCACTGCAAACAAATGTAAACACATATTCGTCTGTATTCTCTTGGGACTCGAGCGTGCTGAGGGAAGAAAGGAAGGGATGGGTTTCAAGACACCGGACCCCAAAACCTGGCACCTTGGCATCCTGACAGTTTCAAGCTGGAGGAGTCAGAACGTGCCAGAAGCAGGAAGGTTAACCTGACCTCCCCCGTCCCCCAGGTGGACTCCCAGGCTTTGCCTTCACCACCTCCGTCACCTCCTCAGCAAGAGACCCAGCATTTAACTGAGAAAAGAAACCTCGGCGTCACAGCCAACCCACCACCCTGGATTCAGCCTTCAGCTCCAGGGTCCACTGTTCTGATGCGGAAGAAGGGAAATCAGTCTGGAAACCAGCACTCAGGAAAAGACTGCTGTAGAACACGGGCTCCCAGGGTGTGGGAACTTCATCTTCACCGACCCCATCCCTGGCACACAGATAGAGCTATGTCAACATCATCATGGAAAAGGCAGTGGCAGCCCACTCCAGTACTCTTGCCTGGCAAATCCCATGGACTGAGGAGCCTGGTGGGCTGCAGTCCATGGGGTCGCTAAGAGTCGGACACGACTGAGCGACTTCACTTTCACTTTTCACTTTCATGCATTGGAGAAGGAAATGGCAACCCACTCCGGTGTTCTTGCCTGGAGAATCCCAGGGACAGCAGAGCCTGGTGGGCTGCCGTATATGGGGCTGCACAGAGTCAGACACGACTGAAGCGACTTAGCAGCAACATCATCATTATTGAAGGATTCAGCTATTTTCATTGCAGCACATCAAAACACTCACTGACACTCTGGCTCACTCAAATCAAGCTGCCACACTCCGAGGATATCCGGTACGCAGGGCACACTTCTCTCTCTGAGCATCTCCTGTGTGGGGGGCACACCTCTCTCTCTCTGAGCATCTCCTGTGTGGAGCACACTTCTCTCTCTGAGCATCTCCTGTGTGGGGGGCACACTTCTCTCTCTGAGCATCTCCTGTGTGCCAGGGCACACTTCCCCTTCCTAATATCCCTGTTTGCAGGGGCACACTTATCCTACTGTAATCCCTGCAAGAACATTCAGAGGCACAGATTAGCAGGAGGAACAAAGGAGATTAAGTGATTTGCCCAAGTTCAGAAAGCTGGTAAAGGACAGAGACGATTTTCTGATTTCAGTTAAAAGCTAAAAATGAATGACCCTTCCTGGTTAAGTCTCAGTTAACCCGCCCTTTCACTGACACATGGTGTCTCGTTCCCAGAACTGACGACCTCAAGGAGACCAAAAGAACCAAAGTCAGCTGGAAACACACCTCTGGAGCTGGGCCGTGAACACAGTGACTTGCATCTCCAGCCTAAGATCCGTTTGCTAGGCTGGCTCGCTGTTCCTGGGATGAGGAAGCATCCATGTCCCATCTTGCCCAGATGGGTCAAGGACAACACAGAGACAGAAGGGGTTTCAGCCCATGACACGACATGGCAGTCGGTAAACACGGTTGCCTAAAAATTTTCCTTACGACGACCCTTCTGGAGCATATGTGGTTCCACGGGCAGTGGAAACAAGAGCTCAGAAAGAATCGGACATGACGCTGACACTGAGTGTTGCTCCTCGAGCCTGCTAATGCACGATGTGACGCCTCCCCCAGCCCGTTCGAGCGCCGGCCAGCAGGGGCCTGGCAGGTTCTGCGGTTCCATCAGCTCTGTGCTCGGCCTCCTACCCAGAGGCGTCCCTCTGCTCCTTCTCCTCCATCCTTCTCCACCTCTGGCCACAGCATCCCGGCCGACGGTATTAACTGACCAGCCGGCTCTGAGGCTGAAGCAGATAAACACGTGTTGTGTGTGGTAGACTAGATCTTAGTCAGCTGATGTGGACTCGGGGAACAGCTTTGCTGGGAAACGTGGAGGACGCTTTACTCTGAGCCCTGGGTGGGATGGCTAACACGTCTGGGCTCCAGCTGTTCCTCAGGCGATGGTGGCCCAGAAGTGGGGGCGCATCAGCCCCCCTGTAGTCTGGGAACAGAAGCTTGGCAGGTGTGGCCTCAAGCGTGTCCCCAGGCTGCCCTGCGCCAACCGGGGTCCTGCACCCACACCCCCGGCCCCTCTGCACCAGGGACCCTGCGCCCCACGCCCAGCACCCCCTCACCCTCGACTCAGTCCTGCAAGGCGAGATCTCTCTGCTTCAGAAGCTCCCAGGCCAGACTGGCAGTGAACATCAGGATGAACGTACCACTGGCTGTTTGCTTAAGAACTTCTGATTTCCCAGCTTACACACTGGAAGCTGCACACACGCAGAAGGGTGTATATATTTTAAATTTACATAATGGAGGAAAGGAAACTTTATTTTGAAACATGAATTAAAATCTCAATTTGCTTTAAAGTGTATAAAACACATCTGGGTCCCACTTTTCATCTTATTGGCACATCTTGAAAATCAATTTAACTTTTTTTAACTTTTTATTTTGTTTTGGGGTACAGCCGATGAACAATGTTTGACAGTTTCAGGTGAGCAGCAGAAGGGCTCAGCCATACGTGTACCTGTATCCATTCTTCCCCAAAGCACCCCCTCTCCCATCTAGGCTGACACGTAACAGAAAGTCTGTTTAATTTTTAATTGCTCACTATTGACAAATAGAGACCAGAAGAATTTGTGCTGGGAAAGTCATAACTAGACTAATAGCTGTAGGGAGCAAAAACCTTGTAATTGAAGTAGAAAGTATGAATGAGGCCCACTGCAGTAGAAGTGGGCCTCCTCTCTGGAATTAATACAGCAGAGACCCATAAAAGATTAATCAAGACAAGCAATCAATAACTTCTCAAGTGCTAATAAGCACTGCCTTGTTCCGCAGCGTGTTAAGCAGTTTATCATGTTTAGCCGTACGAAGATTTATAGAAAATCCATAGTTAAAACCAAAGGATGAGGTAATGAAACACTTAGTAAATGAAGCCAAATTAAAATTGATGCCTCATACCACGCACTCCAAAGATTTGCAAAAATCAGTTTTGATTCCCCCTTCTTTTTTTAAGAATTAAAAATAGTCATGTCACTTCAGCTGTGCAGTTAGGGAAATAATTTTTTAAGTATAGCGTTACTGAAATGACTACATGCCTGTTTTGTGGTGGAGGGCAGGAAATGCCTTGGAAATTAATGAACTTTTTTTCTACTCTCTTTTTCATCCAAGGATCAACTTTTTCCTGGAAATTTTTTGAAAGTTCTGTAAAATATCTTTTAGGATCATTCAGGTCTCTACTCTCCATCAGCTGATGGATCAACAGGTCGTGTGAGCAGATGAGTTAATGGCTAACTAATAGTTCATAAATTGTAGGTCTGGACCACCAGGTTACATCACTGAACTCCGCTCTGTGGCAGGCTATTAATTAAAAGTGTCAATTGTATGTTTTGTAAATTAATCTCTGAAGCAATATTATAATCACAAGGATATACCTAATCAAATAGATGGGCCACCATAAGTGTTTTCTTAAATTTAGAAACATAAACTAACCATAAGTAATTACAAACATGTGGATGCCGGGCGGAGGGGGGTGTCGAGACTCCTTCAGTGTAAACAATTGGAAAGACCAGAAAATACAAACAAGGTATCTATGAAGCTGCTAGCTGAATCAAGGTTTAAAATGAAGACATATTAAAAACATGAAAAGTGCCAAACTTTATTAATTAAAAAAATCAAGTTTGCCCCATACCAAACTGGGAGCTTACAAAATAGAGAACGTAATAGATCCCTGAAGATGAAGAAGACATTTCCTGAAGAAAATCCTCATGTTTATGATGTCTTCTGGCCCATTGTGAATTTTTTAAATCAGAAACTCTGGGTGCATGATGGAGCAGGAAAGCCCCACTAGGATGGCTACCACAAGTAACCACTCCACACACACGCCCACACACACGCCCCCGCACACACACGCACACAAACACACGCCCACACACGCACCCGCACACACATGCACACACACACATGCACACACACGCACACACACACACACCAGCACACACGTACCAGCACACACGCCCACACACACGCCCACACACACGTACCCGCACACACATGCACACACACACACCAGCACACATGCCCACACACACGCCCACACGCACCCGCACACATGCAGCAGCACACATGCACCCACACACACGCACCCGCACACACGCACCAGCACACATGCCCACACACACGCCCACATGCACCCACACACACGCACCCGCACACACGCACCCACACACACGCACCCGCACACACGCACCCACACACACGCACCCGCACACATGCACCCACACACATGCACCCGCACACACGCCCACACCCTCGCTCTGCCCGGGCGCCTGCTGGGATTTACCGGAACCGCCTCTCTGCAAGCGTCCCTCCAAGTCAGTTGACTGGACGGCTGTCAGTAGTGTGGGTCTCTTTCCACTCCCAGTTCAGGGGAAGCTGGGCCCGGCCAGAAATCACTCAGCAGGCAACAGGAGGTGGAGAACAGAGGGGACGTTTCTACCACGGGAAGCTGCCTGAGAAACAGCCACCCATCACCAACATCAGCGACTGCGCCTTCGCCTCCACGGAACAGGAGACTCAGCCTGCCAGAGTCAGCTGGGCTCCAAAGGCCCATCCGAGAGCCCAGAGACAGCAGCAGGACCCCGACGACCTCCCTCCCACGAGGCCGCATCCCGGGCTCGGCTTCAGGCTCAGGTGGGTCCCCGCGGTGACCTGGGCTCCGTACTTCCCCCTTCGGAAGACGCCACCACAGGAGGCGAGATTTTCCTTCAGTCTTAGGAGAGGAAGAGCTTGCCCCGCAGCCCCCAGCAAATTCTAAGTGTCACTGTCCAAAGCGGGGCCACGTCCCCAGTCCTGAGCAATCCATGGGGAGACATGGTGGTGCTGTCTGGATGTCAGGTCCATGGCTAAGGCCCATCCCTCATGTGCTGCTGACCTTCCATGAGCTCCAAACAGACATGGGCAGATTCAAAACACTCCAAGCACACAGTAGAGTGGTTGCCAGTCACGGCTCAGTGGCCAGCGAGTGTCCCGGGAGTAGCTCTGCTCACACGCGGCTGCCAGAGCCCGCGCACAGGGTTTTATCGCCGTGCCCCTGCGGTTCAGTCCTTATGTGCCTGCTGTTAGTTGCCTGCCGGCCAGGCAAGATCTGGCTCATGATTTAATTACATCAGAAACTGCAAGTAATTATTAAGGCCCAGTTCAGGGTCAAAGCCTCATAATCATAAGATAATTACCTTTGCTGTGTAAGTCACATCGTTTCGATGAAATACAAAAGTTTCCTGGCAAATAAACATCGAATTACACGGCACGTTCAATGTAATTCCTATTAAGGAAACTATCGGAGTACAGAACCACCACTCAGTGTGGCTGTAATGGTCAGCCGTGCTGTTGCGGAAGTTTCACTCAGCTGCTTAGGTCTCGAGAAAGGAAACGGTGTTAAAGCCACAGGGTGCTAAGAAACAGAGGCGGTGTCCCAGCGCTCTGGCTCGGGGGCTTTGTTTGTGTCGTTGTTCACGACGGTCAGCTCTTTTCTCACTGCGTTTACTTTCGGCCAGGCTGCGTCTTCACTGCTGTACTCGGGCGTGCCGGCTGCCGCAGGTAGGGCCACCCTGTTTCAGCGCTCGGACTCCTCACTGCGGTGACCTTTCTTGCTGCGGAGCACAGGCTCTAGGCACGGGGGCTTCAGCAGTTGTGGTGCGCAGGCTTAGTTGCTCCGAGGCATGTGGGATCCTCCCAGACCAGGCACTGAACACTGGCAGGCAGATTCTTATCCGCTACACCACTGGAGAAGTCCTGTTGATTTTATTTTTTATCAAATAGTCTTTTCATAGGGTTCAATTCTAGGAAATTTAGGACATACACAAGAAGTCACATTGTAAGGGAGAAAACAAAAAACTAAAGGAACATGAAAAACAATGAAACCTCAGATTTAAAAAAAAAGAAAAGCAGTTATGTAATCAAGGAGGCAGATTCCCAGTGATAAAGAATCCGCCTGCCAATGCAGGAGATACAGGAGATGCGGGTTCGATCCCTGGGTTGGGAAGATCCCCTGGAGAAGGAAAAGGTAACCCACTCCAGTATTGTTGCCAGGATAATCCCATGGACACAGGAGCCCAGCGGGCTACAGTCCATGGGGTTGAAAAGAGTCGGAAATGACTGAACAGACAGGCAAACAAGGAGGTGATTCAACAAGCGGCTGAAGAGGTGAGGGCTCTGACGAATGGCCACTAGGGTTCTCGGAATCTCAGGATGCAAAAAACAACCTCCCAGGTCTGTCCAAGGAGCAGAGCTGGATCTTTACAAGCCTCTCTTCATTAAAATTACTTACAAAGGAAGGCTCTGGGCTGACTATCCCTACTTTCCCTACCTTCCATAAGGAGCCAAACACACGCCAAGGTCACCATGGATCTGCTCTCCCACGAAGCAAGAGCAGAACACCCAACCGCCGGGACTCGGGCCCTTTCGGTCCAGGGAAAAAGGGTTCACCAGTTTGTTCTGACTGACGACTCCCATACCCCCCGCTTTGTTTCTTTCTGTTCCTCGTCACTTTTTCCCAATTCCTTCATACGATCACCCCCCGTCCCTACAGATATCATACGTGTCAGCTCTCATCGACCTGGACCCCAGAAGTTTCATACGTTAGAACTCAAACGCTCAGGGCTGCACACACGTCCACCAACACGGTTTCACCACCTCACCCTCGACTGTTTTCAGGCTCCTTCTCCATGAAACAGACCTGGACCACAAGGATGCACGTTCAGCTTCTTCTCTGAAATCTTGCTGAACTTACCATCTGCATACAGTTGGGATCTCCCTAAGTACAGAGCCGTACTACTGCATCACTGTCTCATGTATTTTGTCTCCACCAATGAAATGGTTAAGCTAAAGTTTATTTTTCATTATTCTCATTGCAAGGAGATCAAATGAGTCAACCCTAAAGGAAATCAGTCCTGAATATTCACTGGAAGGACTGATGCTGAAGCTGAAACTCCAATACTTTGGCCACCTGATGCGAAGAACTGACTCATTGGAAAAGACCCTGATGCTGGGAAAGATTGAAGGCAGGAGGAGAAGGGGATGACAGAGGATGAGATGGTTGGATGGCATCACTGACTCAATGGTCATGAGTTTGAGCAAGCTCTGAGAATTGGTGATGGACAGGAAAGTCTGGTGGAGAAGGAAATGGCAACCCACTCCAGTGTTCTTGCCTGGAGAATCTCAGGGATGGGGGAGCCCAGTGGGCTGCCGTCTATGGGGTCACACAGAGTCCGACACGACTGAAGTGACTTAGCAGCAGCAACAGCAGGAAGGTCTGGTGTGCTGCAGTCCATGGGGTCGCAAAGAGTCGGATACAACTGAGCGACTGAACTGATTCTTACTACTGAATATATAGTGGGTATATAATAGCTGTTAAACACTATTTGATTCATGCAACAAATATTTCTAGAGACTTGCCAGGTCACCAGTGTTATGTTGAGATACAAGGGTGCACGAGGAAGACGTGACCCCCCCACTAAGAGGTTTCAATCCCATGAGTGAGTTCCAGGGTAAGCAGTCACAGCTGATCCCTGTGTGGACGCCATGACAGGGACGCCTCTGCATGGTGGGGGCCGGGATGGGGGACACCTGGCCCGGAAAGACTGCAACCCAGACATAGGCAACACCCCAGAGCCAAGAGATCTTCCCATCACCATCTCAGCATCAAGAAACCACCTGCCCCCCTCCAGCAACTGCTCCCCAGTTTTTATAAACTCCTCTTTCAGCAAGTCTGATCACTGGTGTAAGAAACATCTAAGGTTAACAGTCAAAATGCACAATGGTCATGTCAATTTTCATGCACAATTTTGAAAATCAGAAATACAATCAAGTAAAATGTCATGATTTTTTCTTTTGACTTTTCGAAATCTCCAGATCTGTATCTCTTCAGTCTGGAATATTTGCAGTGAAACACAAATAACAGCAGTCACAGCACAAACCACGGGGTCGCAACCACGCTCAGTCACGCCTGGGCTGAGCGCTCACTTCTGCTTCCGTGGGTGACTCACCAGGACCATGGATTTTCGGAAGCATAAATGGAATCCAGCCACACAGTCCCTAAAACACTAAGAGAAGCCACACCAAGCCAGCAGCGAGATTCTGACGGAGTTTACAAAGTGAAGGCCAAGTTCCGCAGCAGCGCCTCGGTGACATCAAGGTCTGCTGACACAGCGTCCGACGGGAAGGGGTGGGGCTGCTTCTGAAAAACGTCACCTGCATCGTGGGTGAACTGGAAAGTTGTGCCTCCTCCACAAGCAAAAATGTCCTCAGACACAGCTTACTCAGCATAAACCGACCGAGCCTGTGCACCTACGACAGTTAAGTCACCCTGCGTTGTACGACTCTGCAAATGGTATTTTCCTTCACAGTGCCTATCTCAACTCAACTAAAACCATCTGCACAGTCTTCCCAGGATCGCTGTCTTCTAGATCGGAACCCAGACCCCACAGTTTGGGACCACTTCTTCCTGCTCATCACGTCACTGCCCAGTGCCCAGCATGCTAATCTGCGCTGACTAAAAACCACAAGTGTGCCACATTTCATGGCGGTAGGGGGGAGGTGGCATTTAGAGAAATATAACACAGCATCCTTGTAGCCAAGGAGCTACAGATGGCTGGACAGACAGAACGTCACCATGTCACAAGGTAATTCACAGAGTAGACAGTGTAAGATAAGTGACGAATGGTTTAGATACTAACCCCAACAGACACTGCACACAGAGTACTACAGTACACAACTTTGTGCTCAAAGCCGTTTCGTGCAGAATTACATTCTTATGTGATATTTCCAGAATTGGGCTCAGACGGTAAAGCATCTGCCTGCAATGCGGGAGACCTGGGTTCGATCCCTGGGTCGGGAAGATCCCCTAGAGAAGGAAAAGGCTACCCACTCCAGTATTCTTGCCTGGAAAATTCTATGGATGGAGGAGCCTGGTAGGCTACAGTCCATGGGATAGCAAAGAGTTGGACACGACTGAGCAACTTCACTGGTTCAATTTCACTGGCTAGTATTCTGTAGAAAAATAACATTAATCCACTTTTTGCAAAAAGAAAAAAAAATAATAATATAAAAATGGTAATATTCAGAATATCCTAAACAAACTTCCTGGTTTCAAATGCTTGTAAGGTATTTTAATAGGAAAATTATCTAAATGTATGAAGCAGCAGACACAGATAAAGGACTTGAAAACAAGTCCTTCCTCATATGTCCAACTGTTATAAAGGACATTAATAAAAAGTCAGTCATTGCTGTTCTCCCAACACGTAAGAGCTCAGAAGTTGCTCCTCCTGTCCCGACAGCAAGGAAAAAGTTTACTGAACGGAAAATCAGTCACCTTTTTTGGGTCCATCAGAAACTGGGGTCACAGGGCAAACCACTGCCCAGAGAACTGGAGACAGAAGAGTCAGACAGTCATGGAGAGATTCTACCTGAAACAGAAGCAGTGCAGCCGTAACCGGCAGGGACTTGGGAGTGGAGGTGTCGGTGCTGGGGTTATGGGTGGACACGCTGGAGAGATTCCTGGGGCCACAGTCTCTGGGGGACCCTACACAGTCACACTAAACCTCTAGGAACACCTGCAGATTCTCAGGTGAGCAGCCAAGAAAAATCCTCCTCTGTTTCTGGCAGAAAAGGAAAAGAATCATTCTGTAAAGATACCTGGGGCGCTCGCTGTCACAAAGGTCTACTCAGTGGGGAAAGACCCATCCAACCTGGATCACTGTCCAGCCCGTCCCACCTTCCTCTCACCTGAGGAACAGGGCAGAGGTCAGAACCCACTCACAGCTCTACTTACAGAGAGGCAGAGCATCAGAGAAGGAATAAATGAAAAAAGTACAATAATTTTATCCTTATTCTTAACTCATGTCACAGACAAGTGTTTGTGGGAAGTCATCACAGTAAGGATGTAGCAGGCGATTACAGTCCTGGGGTACAGGCAGTGAACGGCAGCAATGTTAGAAGGGGGTGGGTGGGGGCATCAGGGGACTGGGGTGCCTAGTTAAAAGGTAGCTGGAAGTGAACTTAGATTAGCTACAAACATATGTTGCATACTATCCACAGTCACTAATGAAAAATTTAGAAGTAGGTATAACTGACGTGCTAAGAGGACAGAAAGTGGGACAGTACAATATTTGATCATAGACCATCAATTAAAACCAAAGAACCACTATCTAACCCCAAAAGAGAAAGGTGCGCCCTGTTAAGCAAAGCCTTCAAAGGAATCCCATCCGAGGGATCCTATCTCCCCTTCCAGAAGTAACGACACTCAACCCGCATGCTCTTTGGTGCCCAGCCCGAAGATGCGGCTGGATGTCTGGAGCAGACAGTCTCAGCAGCCCAGCCTGGGGTGGTCCCAGGGCAAAGACAGGATGCCAGCCCGAGCATCAGGAAATCGGGCTCTGGGTCTCACCTCCTGCTGATGAGCTAACAATTAGTCTACACCAGTTTCTTCACTCCTCCAGCCTCATTTCTATCATCTTTAAGGTGAGCTAACATAGTCTAAACACAGTAAGTTCCCTACATACGAAACTTCAAGTTTCGAACTTTCAGAGATGCAAACGCGTGTTTCATCAACAACAGGCATGAGAGGAACTGCAGCTTGCCTTCTGTCTCCTATTGCTGACAGCCCTTCAGCTCTACCATCTGTACCTCCTCGCCCTCCCCAAGTCAGTGACTCTTCCTGCCTGTTCACGTGATGCCAGCCCGTGTGCCAGCTGCTGTATGCTTGCAGTGTTGTTGCTGTTCAGTCACTAAGTCATGTCTGACTCTTTACAACCCCATGGACTGCAGCACACCAGGCTTCCCTGTTCGTCATCATGTCCTGGAGTTTACTCAAACCCATGTCCATGGAGTCAGTGATGCCATCCAGCCATCTCATCCTCTGTCATCCCCTTCTCCTCCCGCCTTCAATCTTTCCCAGCATCAGGGTCTTTTCCAATGAGTCAGCTCTTGGCATTAGGTGGTCAATTATTGTAGCTTCAGCATCAGCCCTTTCAATGAATATTCAGGACTGATTTCCTTCAGGATTGACTGGTTGGATCTCCTTGCAGTCCAAGGGACTCTTAAGAGTCTTCTCCAACACCACAGTTCAAAAGCATCAGTTCTTCAGCACTCAGCTTTCTTTATGGTCCAACTCTCACATCCATAGGTAACTACTGGAAAAACCATAGCTTTGACTATATGGACCATTGTTGGCAAAGTAATGTCTCTGCTTTTTAATATACTGTCTAGGTTTGTCATAGCTTTTCCTCCAAGGAGCAAGTATCTTGTAATTTCATGGCTGCAGTCACTATCTGCAGTGATTTTGGAGCCCAAGAAAATAGCCTATCACTGTTTCCATTGTTTCCCCATCTATTTGCTATGAAGTGATGGGACCAGACGCCACAATCTTAGTTTTTTGAATGTTGAGTTTTAAGCCAACTTTTTTACTCTCCTCTTTCATCTTCATCAAGAGAGTCTTTAGTTCCTCTTCCCTTTCTGCCATAAGGGTGGTGTCATCTGCATGTCTGAGGTTATTGGTATTTCTCCCAGCAATCTTGATTCCAGCTTGTGCTTCATGCAGCCCAGCGTTTCTCATGACGTGCTCTGCATGTAAGTTAAATAAGCACTGCTGTACTTTTCCAGGTACTGTAAGAGTTAAAATGTTTGTTTTTCTATGTATTGCTTGTGTGAAAAGTATTATAAGCCTATCACAATATGGTACTACATAGCTGATTCCATTAGTTGGGCACCCAGGCTAACCTTGTTGGATTTACGAACAAACTGGGCTCATTCATGCTCTCAGAATGAAACTCATTCGTATGTAGGGGACTTACCGTAATAGCTAACGGTCTTTCCAAATTCACAATTCTTGAATTCTAAATTGATAAAAAT
Source organism: Bos grunniens (assembly GCF_055505025.1). Classification (NCBI taxonomy): domain Eukaryota; kingdom Metazoa; phylum Chordata; class Mammalia; order Artiodactyla; family Bovidae; genus Bos; species Bos grunniens. Next base: position 2,143,210 of record NC_141168.1, on the reverse strand, counting down.
AATACAATAGCTACTAAATGTATACAAGTATACTGTGCAATTCTAGACTGTACGTGACTGTGCATGCAGACAACACAAAATACGGCAAGGTAAATCTCCACTATTAACATTGCCAACAACGCCTTCTTTGTTTCATCCTTTGAAAGCCAACTGGTGATTCTTGTTTATCAAATGTAAACACAATGTACATAAAAACAGCCCATTCCACACCAGATTCATTACCTCTCTTCACTTCTAAACTTACTTCAGTTTTAATTAACACCATGTTTCTTGATGAAGAGACAACTTTGAGACTTCTCCACTCATTTGTCCTGAATTCTTGATTCTTGATTTTGCTGGTTTAAAGAATCCCATGACATCACCACAGTACCAAGACCACAGGTACCATCTGTGACTATACTCTGCACTGTATTCAAAGGATGTATTACATACAGCTCTTCATTTACTCCTCATGATAGACCTATGGTGTAGGTACCATCCGTATTTAATCCACAGAGAAACTGAGTCTCAGAGAAGTCAGGTAACTTGACACTTGACACATTAGTACCTTTCAGGGTCGAATTCAACTCAGATCTGACTCACCCCGTGTTCTCGCCACCATATCAGAGTTTTTAAATATCTTTAGTAACAGGGCCCCTTTCTGGAGAAAAATCTACATGGAATCTCAATATACAAAACAAATCACTGGACTCCAAGCCATGCCATGCTTCTCAGTCATGTCCAACTCTTTGTGACCCACTGGACTGCACCCTGGCAGGCTTCTCTGTCCATGGAACTGTCTAGGCAAGAATACTAGGGTGGGTTGCCATTTACCACTCCAGGGCATCTTCCCAACCCTGGGCTTGAACCCGTGCCTCTATGTCTCCTGCACGGGCAGGCCGATTCCTTACCACTGCGCCACCTGGGAAGCCCACTCATAAATACTGGACCCATAAATCACAAATAAATATATTCACGCCCCATTATAAAGTAAATCAATGAGCATAATAATGAATTCTGATGAGCATGTGAAATCAGCCATTACTGTTATGGTAGCGATTTTTTCAGGCTCTGCATCAATTTACTCTTGTATTTTGTTTCCATTGCACAGCACTCAACACAGCTGAAAAGCAATGGGTTATTAACATTTTTTATGTTGCAGTCACAAGCTACTCTTCAATTCAAAGTGATCCACAAGTCTGAAGGAAAGGGAATAGGAAACTATAAAAATAAGAAGCCCCAGGACTTACAATACACACTACACCAAGCTAAAGCACAAGAGCACGACTCCGAGTTGCCCACACACCTGGCCTCAGCCTGCAGGCTGACGGGCTCTCCCAGGTCATGTCCAGATCAACACTCCAAAGCCTGCCGCACATTGCACGGAGCCAGCAGACAGTACAGACACGGTTACACACGCTTGGGTAGCATGATCTTTTATAGGAATCACAAGCCTGAATTTTTCTTTGAAAAAGGGGGAAAAAAGATCATTTAAGAGACAAAATTTTTAGAATTAACAATAAAGCTACAGAGTTATAAGAAATGCCCCCAATGGCAAGATGTTCCTTAAAGTTTTCCCAAAAGAATTAATCTGGAAGCATAAATCAACATTCTAATGGCTTTTTATATCTTTCAATGTATTAAAATACAGAATATTTTGTATTTGAGGATGTTAATTTTCCCACTATTTAAAAAAAAAAAAAGAGGAGCTTAAGAAAGAAATTCACAGGCATAGAACAGAAAACGAACTTACAGTTATCAAAGAACAAAGGGGAAGGGGAGGGATAAACTAGGAGTTTGGGATTAACATATACACAAGCCTATACACAAAGCAGATAACCAGCAAGGACCTAGTGTAGCACAGGGAGCTATACTCAATATTTTGTAATAACCTATAAGGGGAAAGAATCTGAAAAGCATACGTATATAAAAAATATATCTGTAACTGAATCATATATATAAAAAATACATATTAAGAGAATTTGTATATGCATTATTGGGTCACTGCCCTGTACACCTGAACCATAACACTGTGAATCCACTATACTCCAGTCTTTCATAAAAGAGTTTAAATTTATATGAAGATAATATCCTATCCACAGCATGAATGCACCCTGCCTTGGCGTGTGGAGGTGGTCCTGACTGGAATACGCACAAAAGGGCATCTAACTCCAAATGCTCAATACGACTGTCAGGATGTAATGAGCTCCTCAAACCAAAGCAGTGACCTTGTTCTATCGGTTCCTCTCCTCACTGGGAAGACAGCACAGCGCTGCTGCACTGGGTATTCCTTCCATGCTCCCTTCGGAGGTGCAGAGCTAAATTGATCTTTGTAGGCTCTCAATGGTTTGCCAAGTGTCACAAGTAAAACAGAAGAGTAATCGGTTCCAAGAATTTTCTTAAATAATATATGGTCTTAGTGCTGAGTAATTTATTAACACAACTACTAATGCCTAAAATGTTTTTGTCAAGTTTTGCAGAGATGGCATAAATGTTTCAGATGCCATCCACCCAGGCTGACTGCCAGCAGAAAGCAGCCCCGTTGCAGAGGACTTCATGGAATATTTATAAGATCCAACTTAAAACAACCCCAGGCACTTGGCCAAAAGTGCAAGATACTTGCTTCATAGTTATAATTTAAGAGTTTTATGAAATTCAACAAAACAGAAGAGAATCTGAACAATCTTAGGTGTCCCATTACACTCTATACACACTCTTCTTGAGACTGTGCAACGCACTCACACATACAGTCTGGATAGCCATCCACTTCCTCCCAAAGAACCCCTGAGCTGTCTTATGAACCTACTTAGGCTGCAAAAAAATACTTGGTCCTTGATGGATCTTTTGACCAACATGTGGAAGAAAGCAGAGGGCTGGTATGAGGAGGGTTCCAGGATGCAGACGCTGGGGTTATTAGACCATTAGACAAACTTTCTATGTGAAAAGTTACTGTGGACAAAGTCCACAAACAGGATGGCCCTGCACTGCCCAGTCAGGGGGCACCACGGTCAGCCTGACTTCTAGTTTTGAGTAAGACGAGGTGTCTCTTGGAAGTGGTGCATCCGGAGATGGGAAGTCACACCTGAGTAAGGAGGACGGGTGCTGATGCTTCTCTGGGGGAAAGTACAGACTAAACGAACTTCAGGAACTGTTCATGTGGCCTCACTCACTCCAGGCCAGTTGAAGCGGTGTCACTTACTTAGTAAAACAAAAATGGTACCCTGATGAGGCCTACTTCCAGGGATTTGGGGGGTGGAACTAATGAAAACAGGACAACTCCCACTATATTACATGGAGAACTAGTTTAAAATACAACATTCAGGAAACTACATAGCTGAGTGCAACAGAAAGGATAGAAAACACCAGAAGCTAAGAGTAAAAAGAGAAGGATGTTGTCAGCAGGACTTTGGTGCCGCGAGGCCCTGGGAACCGGAGACAGGGCTGCCCCCCTCAGCTTCTGAGCATGCGGCCTGAGTCTGGAGTGGGAGCACAGACCCTGCAAGGGATGAACGCTGAACCACCAAAGGCACCGGGGACAGACGCAGGGTAAAGATGCCGGCTGTCTCCACGGGGTCTGGAGAGGCAAGATTATCCACAAGACACGGAGGACCAGCCGCAGCACAGGAGGCTGGGGCGTGAACGTGAGCGCCGGGAGGGACCTGGGACTCCAGGCAGAGAGCCCCCTTTACACGCGCCAGAGCCACCGCGCCTGCATCCAGCCCCGCAAGGAGCCAAGAGGCAGACGGTCTGGTTGGATAGGTGCAAACCAGGCCAGAGGGAGGTCACGCACCCACCCACACCCCACACACACACTCACACACACTCTCACATAACCACACACACACCACATACACACACCATAAGTAAACTCTCACATACACACCACACACCATATACACACACCATACACCAACTCTCACATACACACCATACACAAACTCACATACACACCACACACACACACACCATATACATACATACTCACATGTACCATATACACACACACTCACATACACACAATCACACACACCATATACACACACTATATACACTCTCACACACTTACATACACACACACACACCATATACACACACCATACACACACGCACACACTCACACACACCATATATACACCCCTTACACATCCCATACACACACTCACATACACACTCACACACATCATATACACACACTCACATACGCACACACACACCATATACACACACCATACACATACACTCACATATGCACACTCACACACACCATATACACACACTCACATACACACCACACACCATATAGACACACCATATACACACTCTCACATACACACACTCTCACAGACACACATTCTCTCACACACCACATACACACACCACACACTCTCAAATACACACCACAAACACATGCACACCATATATAAACTCCCACATATACACCACACACACCATATACACACACCATACACACACACTCTCTCTCACACACACACACACACACACATACCACACCCAGACCAGTTCAGAAGACTGTGTCACGGAGGAATTATGTAATTTCCCACTGTCAAGAGCTAATAAATAAAACAGCTGGTATTTGAACCCAGGCAGTATGGTCACAGAGTCATTAAAACCCAGTAGTAAAGTCCAAGATTTAACCTCTGCAGTGCTGCCCTTGCAGCTGAAGCGGGTAGGAGGGAAATGTATCTGGGCCGGCAGGGGATGCTCTGAAAAGAAACGACAGATTCTGAACCAAATGCAGAGGAACGTGATACAAACCTTGGAAACGGCTCCCATGGCACCTGAAGGAAAACATTCACCTTATGTGCATGGATGAGAAAAAGTTACAAATTAATAACCAAGAGTCCAGCCTAAGCTTGTAAATCCTGAGGAGAGGACACTGACATGAATGTCTGTGTCCCAGAGGACTTACAGGCTGATGCCATGACCCCCAGCATGGCCACGTCTGGAGATGAGGCCCCGAAGGAGATAAAGGTTAAATGAGGTCACAAGGGAAGGACCCCCAGTCCAACAGGATTAGTGTCCTCACAGGAGCAGATGCCAGACAGCTCCCCGACCCTCACTGAGGGAAGGCCCACAGAGGTCACGGGGAGAGGTCGGCCTCTGCAACCCAAGCGAGGGCGGCCTTCCCCAGAGCCTGACCTCACTGGCAGCCTGGGCTCAGAGGTCCAGCCTCCAGAACTGGGAGACGCAGACGCCTGCTGACGAAGCCGCCCGGTCAGCGGTACTTGGTCACGTCGGGCTGAGCTGACTGACACAGAAGGAAATGAAGGATCACGACACGGAAAACCGTGAGGCGAGATGCTGTTCTACAGCTCGGGCCTTTGTCAACGATGCCGGATGTTCACAAACAGGCCATTCTCCAACTATTTCCTCTCTTAAAAATCGCCTCCCGGCTTCCCTGGTGGCTCAGTGGTAAAGACTCTGCCTGCCGATGCAGGAGACTCGGTCCGATCCTGGTTCAGAAGAGCCATGTGTCACAGCCACTGAGGCTGAGCTCTAGAGCCCATGCTCCACAACGAGAGAACCCACCCCGAAAGGCCTGCGCACCGCAGGAGAGTCGCCCGCTCGCAGCAGCTAGACACAGCCGTAAACAATAAAACATGTTAAAACTGCCTTCACGCCTCTTGGCCGTTTTCATTTTCATACAAATTCTTTAATCAGCCTATCAGTCTCCATAAACACTGCACAATTTTTATTGGAACTCCACTGAATCTACAGATGTATTTGTGATGACATTTTTACAAAAAAGTGTTTTCTAATCATTGATACAGCAAGTCTCTTCACATAGAAGGATCTTTAATTTATTTCAACCAAGTTTTACACTTTTCCGTATGGAGACCCTGCACTTTGTTCAGTAGATTAACCGTCAGCCATTTCATCTTTGTGATGCTACAAGTAATTTATTAAGATTTTGTTTCTAATTATCTAATGACAGTGTATAGAAGTGCAAGTACTAACCGTGAAAACTTTACCCACCAATTCTAATATTCACCTGTAGATTCTTCGGATTTTCTATGTATACTACTCAATACAACATCTGAGCACACTGAATCTGAATCAAACACTGGAACTATTTTCTATCTGCTGAATGGTTTCTTCAGTAGCAGTGTGACTCTGTGTTTTAAAGGAATGTTTAGGAATTATGCTTCCAGGTTACTTAGATTTCAGCCCATTAGCAGAATTGGACTCTTCCCACCCACCCCCATCCTCAGCCCAGGATGAGCCAAGCGCCCTTTACTCTGGGCATGGACCACACCCTGTGTCAACATCCACGTCTCTAAAATGCTTCTTAGATGACACCATTTCTCCTCCCTTGTCTCTCTCTTGTCCTGAAAACAAGGCCTGTCTTCTTCAATTCTGTATCCCCAACACCAACTGTAACATAAGAAGCTCTCTATAAATATCTATGGAACCAAAGGGCCAAGCTAGGTTATTTGAGTCCAGTAATGGCCAAGAGTTTCACTAACTGATCTTAATCTTTGTGAAAGCAGGTGTAATTAATAACCAGCTTACAGGAAACTCTGGGTCAAAACAGAGGTTAAGCAGGAACTGTCCACAGTGACTAGCCTGGTGTGGGGCAGATTCAGTGGGCACACGCACTTCCCCTTCTGGTGGGCTGGGTCCACACACACAAGAAAACACTGAGAGCATGACCCCAGGGTGAGGTTTCTGTGGGGTGTGCACATGTTTCAGACACGCATTACCGCCTCTGCATCTGCCTCTCACACCCAGGTCCTCAGGAACAAAGGATCTCTACAGTAAATAAGAGCTTCAACTCTTAATAATATTTTAAACTAATCATAACCAGTGCATGCTTGCATGTGCTAAGTCGCTTCAATCATGTCTGATTCTTTGCAACCCCATGGACTGCAGCTCATCAGGCTTCTCTGTCCTGGGGATTCTCCAGGCAAGAATACTGGAGTGGGTACCCTTTCCCTTCTCCAGGGGATCTTCCCAACCCAAGGATCAAACCCAGCTCTCTCGCATTGTGGACGGATTCTTTACCATCTGAGCCACCAAGGAAGCCCAAGAATACTCGAGTGGGTAGCCTATCCCTTCTCCAGCAGATCTTCCCAACCCAGGAATAGAACCGGGGTCTCCTGCATTGCAGGCGGACTCTTTACCAGCTGAGCTACCAGGGAAGCCTCGTTCTTTACCACTAGCACTACCTAACCAGGCTCCATGTCAAATCTCCAGATCGCTATAGTTACAGTGGGCTGTCAGCCACAAAATTCTTATGTTGAAGCCCTAACCCCAAATGTGACAGTTTTCAGAGATGGGGCCTTTGGAGAAGCAATTCAGGTTAAATGAGGTTACGAGGGTAAGGCCCTGATCCAACAGGAGACCAGGGAGAAACCCCAGGAATCTGACAAGAGAAGAGGCCACAAGACCCAGCAAAAAGCCGAGGAGAGGCCTTGGGAGAAACCCTACCTGCTGGCCCCTTGAGCTCGGGCCTCCAGCCCCCCGACTGTGCGAGGACACACGTCTGGGGCTGAGCCAGCCAGTCCAGGTGCTTTGTTACAGCTGCATGAGCTGAATAATACACGGGCCCCACACACAGCTGTCGGACAAAGGCCCTCCTGTGTGTCTGCACCTGCCCTGTCCTTCCCCCACCCATCACTTCCAGGCCCCAGCAAACTGCAGAGCACAGGTCTCCCCCCACGTGTCTTCCCCAGGAGACCCTGCACTGGATCTGGGGAAGATTCCCACCCTCAACACCAAAGGACCCACCCCATGGGTACAGCCTTCCGCGTGGACACACAGACGTGGGCAGCCACAGCAATGGAGCAGAACTCACCTAGCACACGGTGGGGCGGGGGGCACCTGACCCTTTCACACGATGGAAGAGGAGAGGCCACACCAAGGGAGGGGATGCTCGGCCTGGCCCGACTCCAGGCCGACTCATGGTTTACCCGGTGCAGTGGTGGAGTAAGCGAGGCAGAGAGGCACGCGGCTGTGAGATTTATCGCCCATAAAGCCCTGTGACCCGCCCCAGGAGAAGCAACAGGGCTGCTGTACCCAGTAAGTCTGTGTCAACATACTTGTGCTTACATGTTTATGGAAAACTCTAAATTTCTATAAACACTTAAATTCCTACAGAAGATTTCACTCCTTTGCTGCTTCTCTTGACTTCTCTGAGGTCCCCACCAACCACCCTCTTTGTGGCGACCTCAGTGCGACCATCCTGGGGGCAGATGAGGCTCATGTCTCCAGCGCCCCTGGCTCGCAGACCGCAGCAGCACGAGAAGGGGTCTGCAGCTCTGCCGCGGGGCTGGAGGCACAGAGGACGGGCAGTCACCTTCCAGCGTGAGGACCACATTCTGCTCCTAGAATCTGAGCCGCGCACGAGCCTCACACCTTGTCCCCACTACATCTAAGCCAGTGACATCCAGCAACGTTTGCAGCTGGGTTAACACAGCTGTACCCGTGGTGATTTCTTAGGTGTTTTTCTCCGCTTTGATGATTACAGGATGGTTCTGTGTTCACATTAGAGGGGACCTGGTAAAAGATACACACAAATCTGTGGTATTTAGCAACTCGGCTCTAAGTCTAAAATCATCTCAAAATAAAAGCTTGAGAAAAACAAAACACTGGCTTTGGATTTGACCTGGACATGAATGAGTGGAGGAGATACGTGGTCGCCAGCTCTCTGGTTCAGGACTGGACAGATGGTGGTCCCCCCCAACTGCGAACAAGACCCTCTATTTACTAAGACAACACCAGCATCTGTAACAAGCAGTCCCCAGCACTTCCGAAGCTGTCTCCAAGGCCAGCCGGCTCTTGGTCTTCAGTCTGTGGTGCTGGGGTCTCTCACATGGCAGTGTCAGTGGCCGGAGAGAGAAGTGAGGCACTGGCCCTGGGTTTCATGGCCAGACAGGAAGCAAACCCATCACTTCTGCTCAAAGTCTGCTGTTACCACCAAGTCACGTGGTCACACCCAAGTCACAGAAAGGAAGTTTTTCTGTGAGTCTAAGATGAAGCCGAGGTGATGCGACCGGCACTGGTGGCCCTGACTCTGACCTCTGACCCCGGGAGTCACTTACCAGCCATCACAGCCTCACCCAGGTGCAGGTGGAGATGTTCAGCACCCTGACCTCTGAGACCTTCCCTGGGCCTCAGTAGCCAGAGGTTGCCGAGATGGGTCGCTGTCACCCCAGGAGGTGACTGGTCTGAAGCTGTGGTTGGGGTCAAGGGTCAGCAGTCAGGACACTGCAGAGCCTTGATGAGCCGTGCTTGGCAGCTGCTCTGCTCTAGTGGGTCAAGAGCGAGAGAGGAGAGGCCTCAGCTCTGGACTCGGCTTGCAGGAGGCCAGCCCCAGTAAATGGAGGGACGAAGCTCCATGGCACCCTAGGGCCAGGCCTGTGCCAGGTGTGGACACATCGGGACCTGGCATCACACTCACGCCCACCCTGTGACTCCAGCATGGACACGTCCATTCCAGGGCTGTGGAGTCTGAGGTCACACGTCCCCAGAATCCACAATACAGTGTCTGGCGGCGGGGCCTCACATGCAGGGCTTCCAGAGGCCACGTGTACTGTCCAGAGCTGGTAGCCCCCACCCACACCCACCCAGAGACCCGGCTCCACCCCCAAGGGGCCTGGCCTCCTTCAGGGGCAGCGGCCCCAGCGCAAGCGTCCATCCCGAGTGACTCAGCCTTCCCCTCGGGCACCTTGTCCGAGGTCCCCATGAGAGATGCTAAAGACCTGTTGGACCTGTGGACATCAGGACATCCCCCTGGTCGTTACTCTGAACTCTTTTTGGTGAACCCTAACTTTTGACAGCTAACATCCCAAATCCCAAACTTTACTTACTGAGGTAACTTCCTTAAAAAGAAACAAACAAAAAACAACAAAAACACACCCCACTGAATGGGAAAGAAGCTCTGTGTCCACATAACATGCTTCCAGCCGGGCTTGCTCGCATCTCTGTGAGGCCCAGGCGGGTGTTTTCACCACCATGGTCAGCATTCAATCCCTGGTTGGGGAACTAAGATCCTACAAGTTTGCACAGGACACCCCCTCAAAAAAGGATGGCCTCTTTCAGGGGTCCCATAAGCCCCCATCAGTCCCCCATCAGTTCCCCCACCAGCTCCCCCAACCAGCCCCCACCAGCCCCTCATCAGTCCCCACCAGCCCCGCCATCAGCCCCCATCATTGCCCCATCAACTCCCCTATCAGCCACCATCAGCCACATCAGCCCCCACCAGTGCCCCCATCGGCCCATCAACCCCCTTATGAGCCCCAGACCATGAGCTGGACAAGCTCCCTCTGCTCATCTGTGCTGACAGTGAGATCATAGCCATCACCAGCCAGGGGCTGGGCCCCCGATGTGCCACCAGCCCCTCACCAAGCAGGACTGATTCATCACAAGTGCTCAGACCCTGAAAAGCGCTCCCATTCCCAAGTAATATTTGCTCCTCTGCTAACTCTATCTTGGAAAAACCAGGTTTCCCTCCCAAGAAGTGCAAGTGAGAGAGGAAAAGCAAGTTTTTAGCCAAAATAAGTGAGAAGTAGAGTCTAACTCGGTCTTGACTCGTTTCACAGATTTTCTGATTTAGGGATCTGAAGAGGCCCGCCGCTTCTCTCGTCTGCCCCTGTGACTTCACACAAACCCAGCTGACAACGACAAAGCGCTTTCTTTGTCTCCACATCAGTTCATTTAAAGGGGACATGTTTACCAGCAGCTTAATCTGTTTAGTGCAAATACTCTTACATTCTTTTCCTCCATCAGAAACAAAGCCCTTCAAAAATCGCAGGGAAACTTGAAAGTCACAAACTGGCCTTCGAGGCCACGTGACAGTCGTGTGCATCTCAGCTGCACACACACGCCTCACTCAGCTCTCCCAACTTCCTCCCTTTGTGAAAAGTTAAGACCAGAAGCTGGCTTTCTGAGTGCTGGTCTCCATTTTTACAACTTTGTGTCACACAAACAATACAGCCCAATAAAAGATTGCTTTGATCCAAAGAAGCCCGCTCCTCTGGGAATTAGCAGAAAGGGAAGCGACTTGTATGTCTGGCAATAAACTTAATTAGATCTGACATATTTAATAAGGGAACAATTGCTTGGCATTTCACAAACAGAATAAACCAAGATGCTTTTCTTTGGCTATTACGTAGTTATATCAGGAAACATTTGATGCTACCAAAGTAATCAGCTGCCTGGAAGTTTTAATATCAGATTTGCAAAAGATGTAGAGTATAATTGTAATACTGTACTTGCTTATATTTTACTTTAAATATAAAGTAATCTTTAAATTGAATTTAACTATAAAACTTCCATAAAATAAAAATGCATGATCTCATAAAATCAAATCAGTCTTTAATTGTAATAATAAAAATTACATTTAAGTAATGCTGTCTCTGAGTTAATAGCTCCATAAAAGAGCAGCTGAAGAGCCAATCTGTGCTACCTGAGCAACTATTTCTTCAACATTTCTGTAACTAAAAGATGAGGTTTTGATACACTGTGCCCTGATTTGGCAGAATTCTTTGGAGGGAATTCCCAAGGGAACCCACCTGGAAGTGGTGAAAGATGGCAGAGCAAAGATGACTTCTGTTGTTCTCCAAAGGGGTTATTCATTTTAACCAGATTCCAGAGTAAAATGGCAACATTAAATCTGGAAACATTAAGAAAAAAATCAGTGCCGGTATTACACGTATTAATAAAGATGGAAGTAAATTTTGCTGTTGTTATTCACTGAACAATGAGTAATATTTTCCCAGTATTATACACTAATTTTCTAATTTGTGGACTATGTGGTTTAAAAGTCTGATCTTCATTTTTTAATGCATTATGAAGCTAACTAATAAGAATATTCTACTTCACCAATGAACTTTATTTTCAAGAAAGGCCCCCACTTGTTTATCTTCAAAGTAACACATGTTACTTCTGTGTCTCAGAGAATATCTGAAGAGTTTAAAGGCAGCTGATGGGACAGCAGAATATATTTGCAAATCATTTATGCCTCATCAGGGACTTAGATCCATAATATACAAAGAACTCCTAAAAGTCAACAACAAAAACAACCCAATTCCAAATGAGCACACGATGTAGCTTGTCCATTAAAAGGTTAACTTACCCTTTCCAAGGTTTCAATCCTTTTATCCACCCAATTATTAAGCAAAATTACTTGCAAAAAACAGGAGTGACTAGTGACTCTGACTTAAATCAACAGCAGAAGACTGGCCTCTGAACTACCTGGTCCTACAGCCAGCGGATGCTTTCTCAGTTACTGAAACTAAAGGGACAACGTGATGAGCCTTGGGCAGGGAGCCCAGGGACACCAAGTCTTGCCCTCAGGCCCCCTGAGGCCTTGAGGGGTGAACATGGGAAACACCCTCCAGGCCATGTGGAACTTCAGGCGTCTCCGGCCGCTGGCCCAGTGCACAACCCAGTCAACTGGACTGGTAAATGCCTTGTTTCCCAAGCCAGTTGGGAACAGACGACTTTAGAGCCTTGAAACACCAGGTGGCTTCTTCACTCTCCACGTTCACGCTCGGCACCCCCACCGTCAGCTGTGGGGCCGCAGCTCTGACCTCATCACCGGTCGGGTTACCACCTGTGCGGTCAGGACAGCAGGCTGCCTGCCCCCGGCGCACCCTCGCCCCCGGCGCACCCTCGCCCCCGCTAACACGGCCTGACGCCTGCTCCGCACTTAGCGCCCAGGGGTGGCGTCTCCACCCTCCCTGGAAACGAAGCACTAAGCCCCGGGCGCGGGTGCACGCCGGGCGAACCGTGAGAGGCCTCGCGCAGCTAGAAAGGGCCTCCTTGTTCTGTCTTCCTCTCCTTCCTGGGCCGGATTTACCTAGACAGCTGGGTCTTCAGGCGCTATTTTAAGCCAGGACCACGACCTTGAGGACGTAAGCCCCTCCGGCCAAGGGCCAAGACTGTTCTGCGGAGCCGCCAGAGCGGGCCGTGTGCGGTGACGACACGCAGAGCGCCGCCACCGCAGCGACGGGGGGCCCGCGGTGTCCCCGCCCCGCCCCACGAGGGAAGCGGGGACGGAGCCCACCCGACCCACCCCGCTTGTGAGGCGGATGCCGGGGGTGGGGGTCGGGGGTACCCAGGGGCCATGTGGCCGCCCGGCCCCGAGCCGCTCCGGGAGAACGCCGGGTTTGTCACTGACTCCACTCACCTCACCTGCGGGGCCGTCTTCACTGGCTGGAAGGAAGCCATTTTTTCAAAGTGCGGGAAATGCTGATGAACGTCTCGTGCGGCGACCTCTGAGGAGAAGGTCCTCTGAAGACCGGCCTCCGAGAACAACCCAGACGTTCAGGAGGCTGGAGGTGAGGCCCGGGACACGCGCACGCACGCTCAAGCCCCGCCCCCCACCCCTGACGTCCCCTCGCGTCACGCCTGGCCCGTGACGTCACCAAGCGTGTGCGGCTCCCACGCGGAAGTCCCTGCATCGGCCTGTTTCCGCCGGCAACTCCACTGCCTCGGTGAGGACGGCGCACGGGGGTCGTCTCCCCGCAGGTGACTTTTTAACCCTTCACAGGTGACATCCGTGAGCATGGAGCAAGCATCTTTTCTCTCACTTGCAGCTTCTCTTTAGAGCCCTACAGTAACCCGGAGTTAGCCCCCATTGGGAGCTCCTGTGTGCCCAGCACAGGTGTGTGCAGGTGTGTGCAGGTCTGCCCTGGGCATCCGCACGGGCACGGAGCCAGGTGACCGGTGGGCACATGACACGCCACAGTCAACACAGCGTTCCCTGGGTGCTGCCAGGGACAAACACGGGGGTGCGGGCACCCTGAGGAGCAGGTGCCTGTCCTGGGAGGAGCCACATGTGACTGATGCCCAAGCCAGCCTGGCAGAGGGGAGAGAACGGGCACACGGGGACCTGCCCTGGCCGAGGGGCCCGCTTCAGGGATGACCACAGCCAGAGCACAAGACCACGTGAGGTGCTGGGCAAGGTGGCTGGACAGTAGGCCTGGGCCTTCATCCTCAGGGCAGTCAGTGTCATCATGGGGATGACCAGATGATCAAGATGCCTCTTCCGGTTTTATTTCTTTTCTTTTTAAATTAATTGTATTGGCCTATAGTTGCTTTCTAATGCAGTGTTAGTTTCTATTGTACAGTGAAATGAATCAGCCACACCTGTGTGGATCACAATAAACTGTGGAAAATTTTGAAAGAGATGGGAATACCAGACCACCTGACCTGCTTCTTGAGAAATCTGTATGCAGGTCAGGAAGCACCAGTTAGAACTGGACATGGAACAACAGACTGGTTCCAAATAGGAAAAGGAGTACATCAAGGATGTATATTGTCACCCTATTTATTTAACTTATATGCAGAGTACATCATGAGAAACGCTGGGCTGGAGGAAGCACAAGCTGGAATCAAGATTGCCGGGAGAAACATCAATAACCTCAGATATGCAGATGACACCACCCTTATGGCAGAAAGTGAAGAAGAACTAAAGAGCCTCTTGATGAAAGTGAAGGAGAGGAGTGAAAAAGTTGGCTTAAAGCTCAACATTCAGAAAACGAAGATCATGGCATCCGGTCCCATCACTTCATGGCAAACAGATGGGGAAACAGTGGAAACAGTGGCTGACTTTATTTTTGGGGGCTCCAAAATCACTTCAGATGGTGACTGCAGCCATGAAATTAAAAGATGCTTACTCCTTGAAAGGAAAGTTATAACCAACCTAGACAGCATATTAAAAGGCAGAAACATTACTTTGCCAACAAAGGTTTGTCTAATCAAGGCTATGGTTTTTCCAGTGGTCATGTATGGATGTGAGAGTTGGACTGTAAAGAAAGCTGAGTGCCAAAGAATTGATGCTTTTGAACTGTGGTGTTGGAGAAGACTCTTGAGAGCCCCCCTTGGACTGCAAGGAGATCCAACCAGTCCATCCTAAAGGAGATCAGTCCTGGGTGTTCATTGGAAGGACTGATGCTGAAGCTGAAACTCCAATACTTTGGCCACCTCATGTGAAGAGTTGACTCATTGGAAAAGACTCTGATGCTGGGAGGGATTGGGGGCAGGAGGAGAAGGGGACGACAGAGGATGAGATGTTTGATGGCATCCCGACTCGATGGACACGGGTTTGGGTGGACTCCGGGAGTTGGTGATGGACAGGGAGGCCTGGCCTGCTGCAGTTCATGGGGTTACAAAGAGTCTGACACGACTGAGCAACTGAACTGACTGAGGCGTGTATCCCTTCCTTCTTGGATTTCCTTCCCATTTAGGTCACCATAGAGCACTGAGTAGAGTTCCCGGTGCTATACAATAGGTTCTCATTAGTAATCTGTTCTATATATACTATCAATACTGTACATGGGTCAATCCCAGTCTCCCAATTCCTCCCACCACCACCCCTTTCCCCCTTGGTGTGCATATATTTGCCTGTAGAGATGCGGATGGACCTAGAGGCTGTCAGATAGAGAAAGACAGATACTGTATACTAACACAAAAATCTGGATTAAAAAAAAAATATATATATATATATATTATCTCATGCTGCAAAGCAGAAATAAAGACACAGCCGTAGAGAACACCTGCATTTGTAGAAGATTCTTCCCAGAATTAAGAAGAAAGGCTGCGGAGGGAAGGAGGTGTGGGGCAGGCCGACCCCAGCTTCCACAAGGTCAGCGCCGTCTCCACGGGGCAAGAACGGCACCGGTGCCGGGGGCAGGTGCAGAAGCAAAGGTGGATGCAGGTGGGAAGGTCTGTGCGGAGGCCCTGCTGGGACAGAGGGCGGCCTGACCAAGGGTCCTGCCCCGCAGGAGCCAGAGGGTGTGCGGAAGGAAAGCAGATGCTGAGCGGCGCCAGCACTCACGGGGTCAGCGGCTCTGCCCAGCGCCCAGTGAGGTGGGAGTGGGCTTGGGACATGAGTCCTAGAGACGGGGCTGCGGTGTCCAAGGAGCCGGGATTCAGCCTAGTTGAAGTCAGTTCAGCCACATTTATCGCTGCCCTTGCTGTTTTCCTTGGGGACCCCTGAGTCTAGCAGAGGTGCCGCCGCCTACACTCGCTGAGACACCAGTGCCGAGAGCTGGGGCAGTCGTGGAGCAGGGAGGCAGGTGGCTGAGCAGTCTCATGAGAAGAGGCAGCTCTGCGACTCAAAAGATGAGGACTTGTTGGGGGCGACACAGCCCCTCGGGGGGCAGTTCTGACCGTAGCTGCTTTGGAATGGACTGCTCCCAGACTTCTTGGTTCACTGAGTCCGCAGTGGCCCAAGAATTTGCCTTTCTGTTGGATTCCCACCTGACCCGAAGTCACTGATCTCGGGACCAAGCCCAGGAAACACAGGGGCACAAGGGTGGGCATGAGCCAAGGCAGAGGGCCCCGCAACAGGAAGGACTGCTGGGTACAGGTGCCCGGGCCCCACCCCAAAGGCCTGTAAAACTCCCAGGGGACCATGAAGTGCACCCGAGGTGACACCCGGGGACCCTGGTCAGGGCGTGAGCTGCCTCTCCCTGCCTCATGTCACTGTTGACACACGGATATTCTTTTTGTCCTAGCTTTTTATTCTAGGTGGGAGTCCAGGTGATTAACCACGTCACAGCAGAGTGATTCAGTCATATGTGTGTCTAGTCTTTCCCACTTAGATTGTTACATAGTATTGAACAGAGTTCCCTACGCTTTCCAGTCGGTCCTTATTGGTTACCCATCTTAAATACAGGAGGGTATGCGTGACAGCCCCAAACTTCCTGACTGTCCCTCTCCCACCCATCCCCTCTGGGAACCATAATTCCCCATCAAGGCCACTGATGAGATTTGAACAAGCTGGAGTCAGGAAACATAGCATCAGATTTGTCCTCCCAGTTTACACCAGCTCCTTCACAGGTATCACACGGGCCCTGGGCGTGGGCCTCGGCCCCGCCCACCTCACACTGCACAGGTGAGGACCTCGGGCAGCTCCGTCGTCTCCAGCAGCTCTGCAGCCCGTTGTGCCGCCAGCACCGGCACCTGCAGGCCCTCAGTGTGGCATTTACTGAGAGATACCTGGGAGCCGTTAAAATCCTGCCCGTGGGGAATGTCATGGCAGAGTGTGCATTTTAGGTAGATCCTCAGACAGATTTAAGCAGGAAATGAGAGATCTTTTTTGCACAGTGGTGATCCTGGTAAAGATAAAGAGAATGTTGGAAGGCAAGGAGAGATGCGAGTTTTAAACCGGAGGTAAGAGCTGCAGGACTCAATGATAGGAAGCTAGGCGTATGGCTTTCTTTGGAGAACATCTGTTGACTCTTAACTTACCAGGGCGTCCTCAACTGTCTGACTGACAGGTTACAGAGACAGCTTCAGGCCTCTCCGTTCTGCCTTTCCCTGTGTCTCCTGTCTTTCTCTTTCTCTTCATCATGAACTGCGTGTTGTCTGACCCCAGTGCCATGAAATCGGGCCGACACAGCAGCTCTCTGTCTTCATGTTGAGGAGACAAGCACTAGATCAGACCCACACAGACTCCTGGAAGCGCATGTGTGCTCGGGGCACGAGCATCCAGTTCCTGCCCCTCGGCAGCTCACCCCTCACCAGTGGCCTCAGGAAGGAGCGCCCGGGACCAGCTGAGTCAGGAATAGAATGCGGAGACCTCGCGTGTGAACGGCTGTGTGCGACGGCCTGCTGGTACCTCCCAAAAGTGGACAGCAGGAGCCCCTGGCCCCACGCAGGCTGCTCTGAAGAGCCGCGGTTGAGGGGATCCACCCAGCAGGCAGGACTTCAGGGCCAGCGTCCATTCATTCTACCTGGAAGGAAGCGCAGCTGAGCTTCCCCGAGAGGCGTTGTTGCTGGGCTGGGTGGTCAGAGATTTGAAAGGAAACAGGTGGAGGGTCGACCACGAGGTGTGAGGAGGCCCGTGGAGAGACCTCTGGAGTGGACACAGAAGGAGAGGATCCAGGTCCCATGGAAAGCTTCCAAACGGCAGCCTTGTCCGAGAAGGACGGGTTTGTGAGCATCCGAGGCCTCCTTCCCAGCCACCACGGCCGTGTGGATGGACTCTCGAAAAGAGTGGCTACAGCAACGGGGATAGAGCCTGGGCTGGGGCTCCTCGGTGTCAGTGTCCACTCACAGAGCCCACTGTGGCTATGCCACCCTGAGCCACACGCTGCCAGCAGCAGATGCCAGTGCTGAGTCCTCAGGTGGTTCCAGCCCGCAGGGCAACCAGCTGCCCCTGACAGCGGGTGGACAGCGTCACCGTCGTGGGAGAGGCGGGCCTGTCTGTTCTGCAGAACAGACAGGGGCTCCAGCAAGAGATTCACTTTCTCTGCCCACAATGCTTTTGCCAAAATTGCCATCCATAGAATGATGCAATACCCTTTTCATCAACCGATAGTCCTTGTAACACTGCTTCTGGACAGGGAGACTCATCTTGTGGCAAGCCAGCTCCTGTCTGTGCAAGTCCCCGCCCTCAGCACGTCCTCCTTTCCCTGCCTGGCCACAGGACCAGGGACACGGGGCGCCACGCAGGGCTGGGGCAGTGTCCTCCCAGCTGTGCTGGATGCTCTGAATCCATGACCAAGGAAGGTCCAGCATTCAGCTCAGAAGTCTTTCCTGAGTCAGACGGGCCCAGATGTACATGTCCCTGGACTGAACAGGGTTCTTGCAAATCTCCTTCTAACCCTTTATCATGATCATTACCGCACTTGACTAACATCATCCGCCTACATGTTTGCCCCCCTACCTGAAAATCTAAAATGCCCAGGGACGTGGTGCCTGTCACATGCACATTTGAGGAAGGGAAGTGAAAGTTGCTCAGTCGTGTCCAACTCTGCGACCCCTTGGACTGCAGCACGCCAGGCTTCCCTGCATATTATATCTCAGGATAGTTTTCATCATATCCTGGAGTTTGCTCCAACTTGTGTCCATTGGGTCAGTGATGCCATCCAACCGTCTCATCCTCTGTTTCCCCCTTCTCTTCTTGCCCTCAGTCTTTCCAGCATCAGGGTGTCCTCCAAAGAGTCGACTCTTCACATAAGGTGGCCAAAGTATTGGAGCTTCAGCATCAGTCGTTCAAATGAATATTCAGGGTTGATTTCCTTTAGAATTGACTGGTTTGATGTCCTTGCAATCCAAGGGACTCTCAAGAGTCTTCTCCAGTACCACAGTTCAAAAGCATCAGTTCTTTGGCACTCAGCCTTCTCTGTGGTCCAACTCTCACATATGTATATGACTCCTGGAAAAACCATAGCTTTGACTACATGGACCTTTGTCATCTAAAGAAAAGGTAAGTGACATTATATAAATGGAAAAAGAAGACATGATCAGGGATTTCACAGAAGAGGAAATAACAGAAAGTTATAAGAAGTCAACCTACAAGAATCATATTTCTGTATATAAGCAATAAACAATTAGAAAAAAATGTAAATAGTAAATATTTACAGTAGCTCCAAAAATCATACATTTAGGTATAAATGCTAAACATATTCTGAGAACTGTAAAACCTTGATTAAAGAAAGGAAGGAAGATATACATTAGATGGAGAGACATATAATGTTCATGGATTATAAAACACTCTTCAACCGTGGTACAGGTTTAATGAAATTCCAGTGAACATTCCAGCAGAACTTCTGTCTGTGCATTCAAGCCGATTCAAAACCAATAGGGAGGACTTCGCTGGTGGTTCAGTGGATAAGCGTCTGCCTGCCAATGCAGGGGACGTGGGTGTGATCCTGGGTCCAGGAAGATCCCACACGCTGAGGAGCAACTAAGCCCGTGAGCCACAACGACTGAGCCCAAGGGCTGCAACTGCTGCAGCCTGTGTGCCTAGAGCTGGGCTCCGAGCCAGGAAGAGCCGCCACGGGGAGACGCTGTGCACCACAGCGGAGTGCAGCGCCTGCTCGCCACGACCAGGGCAAGCCGGGGGGCAGGGAAGGCCCAGCGCAGCCAGGAGTCAGTAAATAAACAAGCTTTAAAAAAAATAGGGCAAGACAAAGTAGCCAAAATAGCCAAACAACTGTGGAAAAGAACAGCAAACTTGGAGGACTCCCAGTAACCAATTTTAAGGGGCGGGGGGGGGGGGGGGTAACAGAGAATATTTGTAAGTCACTTATCCACCAGAAGACTTGTATCCAGAAACCACGATGGATTCAAGCAATGCTTTTTTAAAATTTTTTTTAGTTTGTTGAATGTTAAGTTTTGTTTTGTTAATTTTTATTGCTAGATATTTGCTTTACAATGCTGTACTGGTTTCTGCCATACATCGACGTGAATCAGCCACAGGTATATGTATATATAGGCATGTGTGTATATATAGGTATGTGTGTATACAGGTATGTGTGTATACAGGTATGTGTGTGTATACAGGTACGTGTATATATTGGGCTTCCGCTGTCTCAGCTAGTAAAGAACCCGACGACAATGCAGGAGACCTGGGTTCAATCCCTGGGTTCGGAAGATCCCCTGGAGAAGGGAAAGGCTAGCGACTCCAGTATTCTGGCCAGGAGAATCCCATGGACTGTGTGGGCCACGGGGTCAGACACGACTGAGCGACTTTCACTTATGTATACACCACACGCATTGGGACGCTGCGAGGAGGACCGGCAAGCCTGCAGCACCCGGTGCTGGGGAGGAAGTGACACGGCGGGGACTCGCTGACAGCATCCTGTGAAGCTGCGCATGCTCCGCACCAGACCCCCACTCTTAGATATCGATCTAAGAAAGGTGAACACGCGTGATCACACAGAAAGCAGTAGATGAATGTTTATAGGGGCTTTATCCCTAGTTGCCAAAAACTAAGATCAACCCAAATGCCCATTAAGCTGTGAGTGGATTAACAAGGTGAGGCACACTCCCCAAATGGAATGTGTCTCAGCAGTAAAAAAGGAACTTGGCTTGCATGTCGCAACACGGATGAATCTCAGCCACATCACACCTAGGCCAGACCCAAGAGGTCACATACGGTGTGACTACGTGTACAGGACACACTAGAGTGGGCAAAGCTGCAGGGACAGAAAGCAGCTGTGTGGCTGCCAGGGGCTGGGGACAAGGGGAAGGAATTGGTTACAATGGACGGAAGGAGATGTTTATGATGATGGGTTGTATGTCTTGATTTTGGTGCTGGTTACGTGATTGTTTGTGTTCATCAAAATGCATGGAACTGTACAATCAAAAAGGCGTGTGTATTTTTTACCTTGATATATTTAACTTTATAAATATTCCAGGTGTAGAAATATAAATTTAAAGGAATAGTATTGCTTCAAAGAGGAGACAAAGGGAATGTCAAAAAATAATGGTGTGCCTGGGTAAATTCTGGTACACCCATACCACGGATTATTTTGCAGCTATTAATTATATTTGTAATAGACAAGCTTGAATTTCCTACCAATAATTAACTCTACAAATGCAGCTTGAAGAGCAGAGCTAAATTTCTTTTATGAGAATCGTAATCTAGAAGAGTTACGAGTTAAGCATACCCAAATGTCCCCTGTCCCACTCCTCCCTCCTTCACCTTTTTATTGATTTGAGCCATTGCTTGTTAAAACCTGAGAGGAAATAGAAGTACAGGGCATCCCAGAAAACAATTAATTTATCTCCCAATATAATCAACACAGGCTCAATAAAAAGAATCTGAAACCAAATGTTCAGATGAAGATTACATGCCTTTGTTTTCCATCCAGTTTTTATGGTGTTGAAACAAGGATTTTTTTTAAAGCCTTGACTTTCAAAAGGTCACATGAGCACCGTTCCCCTAAATCTTTGTCTGGTCTCACAACAAGGCGAGTTTCCTTAATGCTGCCGCCCATCAGGTAAAAGCCAGGCCGAGGGGAAAGTTAAATAAAAAGCTATCTCAAATAGCATTTTTAAAAGGCAAACATCAGCCTTGTAAGTATTAAAAGCACGTTCTGAAATCCGCTCTGATGACAGTTTAAGAAAGCTGCTTTTATGTGCGGGGAGCCCTGCGGTGCAAGGCCTTTTAAATGCGAGTGTTTACCTGAAGGACCGGCAAGGGCCGGGAGCTGGCCTTGAAGAGGCGCCGGCAGTGGCAGCCGGGGAGCTCAGCCTTGAACTAATAAACCGTCCCGCACCTTTGTCTCGCCGAGAAAGACCGGCCTGCTCTCTCACAAGAGCGTACAAGCCTCTTTAAAGGGCTTGGGCTTTCACTCTGCGTCTCTGTACTTGTTGACTTAGAGTCTCTGTGAGTGACAGTGCGCATCGCTTGGTGTTTTCTAACTCTGTCATCTGTGCTACTGAGTGTACTTTGACTCAGATCAAAGTTGAAAGCTTCTAGAAAGATACACAAACCACAGGGCGACAAATAGCATGCTGTGTTTGACCCGGCAAACAATAAATTACTTTCATCAATCCCGGTAAAGAATCCCATGTTTTCAATGCTAATTCTGAGGTCTGAAATGATAGAACTTGACTACATTCTCAAAGAACGAAGAGCTTTAAATAATAAGGAAAAGATATAAATAAAACTCACATACTACAAGTACTGAAATTTCCATTGTTCAGAGAACTGTGATTTCAATCTGCTCTTGTCTGAAATCCAGTCGTAAAGTTTAAACTAAGTAGCATAAGTTCCAATAAAACGTGTTAATTTGCCTCTCTTTTCATTGTTGTTGGTTGATCAGTCACGTCTGACTCCTTGCAGCCCCGTGGACTGTAGCTCACCGTCCTCCTCTGTCCATGGGATTCTCCAGGCAAGAACACTGGAGTGGGTAGCCATGCCCTCCTCCAGGGGATCTTCCCAACCCAGAGACCAAAACTGTGTCTCCTGCGTTGCAGGCAGATTCTTTACTAGCTGAGCCACCAGGGAAGCCCTCTCTTTTCATAGTTGAAAATAATTTGTAGTTTATCTATGGCCACTCAGATGGCATGGAACCTGCTCTCACCTTGTGGACTCACCAGGGATGCTCCGATCAGGAATGGTCGTCAAATAATATGGGAACAGGAACACCCGCTCAGCCGGCTCGTACCTCACGCCACCTGTAACCACTAATCACAGCAAAAACACCAACCGTCCACAAGCACGAGCTACCTACAGGCACTGGGGGAGCGCTCTACACACATTCCCTCAGTGATCCTACAGAAGTCCCTCACAGTTTGCATACACCCCCTCACGTAATCTAATGCAGACTTTACTACTCCCATTCGCCGAGGGAGGAAGCCAAGGCACAGGAAGTTGGCTATGCTGCCCAAGACCACACAGACCTCGTAAGTGACAGAGCCTGGACTCCAACCGAAGTCTTTTCACTTCTAAAACCCAAATCTTACTGCACTGCAGTAAGAACAGTTTATCCTAATATTTACCGTGTGTGCTCAGTCGCTTGAGTCATGTCCAGTTCTTTGCGACTCCGTGGACTGTAGCCCGCCAGGCTCCTCTGTCCATGGGATTCTCCAGGCAGTACTGGAGCGGGTTGCCATGCCCTCCTCCAGGGGATCTTCCTCACCCAGGGATCAAACCAGCATCTCCTATGTCTCCTGCACTGCAGGCGGATTCTTTACCGCTGAGCCACTAGGGAAGCCCAATGAACAGTCTCTATACCGGTTTAAGAATTGACACGCAGATCTTTTATTTCAAAATCCTTCCAGAATCAAAGAAAAAAGTCCTTTTTTATCCCTAACTGAAGGTTTAAATTACATGGCTATTCCAGCTTGGAGAAGGATGAAGTCCACACTGGGTTGCTGGGTACCTGCTGTGGGTGGGTTACTGAGCTGCATGCTGGGAACACCACAGTGAAGAAAATCAAGTAAAACAGTTTTCAGTTCCATCAGACTTTTTGTTTTGATTTTTTTTTAATGTAGTTTTGGATTCAGATGTCCTGCCAGAATCTGCTGCTGCTAAGTCACTTCAGTCGTGTCCGACTCTGTGCAACCCCATAGACGGCAGCCCACCAGGCTCTCCTGCCCCTGGAATTCTCCAGGCAAGAACACTGGAGTAGGTTGCCATTTCCTTCTCCAATGCATAAAAGTGAAAAATGAAAGTGAAGTCGCTCAGTCGTGTCTGACTCTTAGCGACCCCGTGGACTGCAGCCCACCAGGCTCCTCCGTCCGTGGGATTTTCCAGGCAAGAGTACTGGAGTGGGGTGCCATTGCCCTCTCCACCTGCCAGAATCTAAAAACCAGTAAATTCAAACTGGAGCTAACATTTTAAATTTTGAATAATCCTTGTATTCTCTACAACTACCCAGAAAAATTAGGTGACACAATTTGGGCGACAATTGATAATCAGAGAACAAAAATAGGCAAGTTGCAAACTGTGGAATGAAAGCGGCTGGCCCGTTTCTGTGAGATCAGAAGTGATGAAATACGCAGGAAGCCCTGAGCCATAGAAACGCCAGAAGTGACAGCAAGGAGCCGCTTTCACGCTTCGCTCTCAAGCAAAGTGGACTCACTGGCCGTGCTTAGTGACGCTTAGTTTCTTGGCCGTCGACATCTTTTGTTAAAGTTATTATGGAAATCCCTACAGGAAAAAATAAGCCTTGATTATGGAGCTAAAGCTTTCTTCTTTCCCACATTGAAACCATTTCTAATGAGTCGTGATGGTGTGAGGCCACACAGGTAAACCTGGCATTGTGCACTGAACGTTCTCTCCTGCGCCTCCACAAACCTGCTCCCCGAGCTCCAGGGTATCTTGCCCCTCATGGCCATCCTGGGGGTCCCATGGGGCCACCTCCTGGCCACCCGCGCCCCTGACACCGCATCCCTTCCCCAAAGCCCCCCCCACCCCCCGCCCCGCCCCTCCCCCGACCCAGGCTCTCCTATCTGAGCACCTGGGCGGGACCCCTGCCACCGACTCCTCCCAGCACGGGGCCACCAGGCCTGCCCTCAAGCTGCACCTCCAGCCCTCCCCTTCCCACCCCGCTCTCTGCAAGCCTGTCCCCCCTCCCCTCCTGCCACACCCGAGCCTGCTCTCCCGGGCCCTGGACACACGCCCGCCCCAGCTGCTCACCTGTGTGGCTCCTTTCAGGACCTTGCTCTGCACATGCTGCTCAGGTTGCTTTGTCTCTTCTGGCCCACTTCCCCTCAGGTCTTCTCTGATCTTGCATTCTCACCCCAAACCCTTGTCATCACTGCCCCCCCCAGCTCCCCCGCCCTAGCTTATCCCTCCTCCTCCAAGAGTGGACGGCAGCTCTTTTTATCTTAATGCCAGTTCTTCACGTGCATGGTTTCTTCTCTTTCTAAACAATAATCTCCTTGAGGGCAGGACTCTGAACTGATTTCACTTCGATGTCACTGGAGTTCCTGGCATCATACTTTCATAGACTAAGCGTTTCATAAATATTAGTTTAATGACTAGGCAATCAAACATGTATTTAGAAATAATGGCCATGTAAATTAGTTATGCTGAGAACAGCACAGGAACAAACTTTATTTAAAATATACTATACATGAAAATACTTCCAAACCAAGCCACTCAGAGGATTATCATATAATAGATCAACTTTAGAAAAAGAGAACTCATTTTTTATGTACTGTCTTTTATTTAGGAGTTTCTTTTTGTATCTCTACTGACACAAGACTACCTCTTTTTCTGTTAAAGGAGTTTAAGCTTCGTAAAAGTTCTCAACATGGCATTTGTTCCAACGTGGTGTTTATTTCCTGCTCAACACTGTCACAACAGAGGCAGCTGGACCCTTTCAGTATTCAACTTCATGCATTGCTGTGCACACAAAACGTGACGTCTTCTTACAAAATTCACACACCTGCTGTACTTAAATATACTCCAAACTCACTTTCTTTATGATTCATTTTAAGGGCAATAAAGAGACAGTGACAGTTATTATAATAGGATTTAATATGAATGAAAAGTATAACCTGTGTGTAAGACCGTTGCTACCTAAAGGCTCAGAACTAAGAAACTGAGTGCAGTTGGCAAAAAAAAATCATGGATACTTCATATAGAAACTTCTAGAGGATTTCAGTAACAGTGAGAATAAATACCACATGTATGACATGTATGACACTGAATTGTCACAAAACATTTACTTCCAAATTATCTCTGAAGAAACACACAGGCAACTGCATAAAAGTAGTTTAATGGACTCGTTCTAAATAATTTCTTGATTAATTAATAAATTCTGGCCCATGAGCTAAGATTTCACTTAAAAACTAGTAATGATACGTTTTGCACGTGTAAACGAATGAACTACGGTCAATGAGGCTGTCTTCCCAGACAGCTTCACTTCCCCGGACAAAGCACACGCTGTGGCCCCGCACAGGGGCCGTGGAAGGGCGGCCGGAGGGGCGCAGAGCCTGGCGAAGCGCTCCCCGCAGCCTGGCCCGCCCCGTCCTCGCGCACCCCCGGTCTCCCAGGCACTCCAGGGTGCCACCCTCTGATCCGGGCCCCAGCCTGGACCTGCTCTGGCTGTCAGCGCAGCCGCACACGTGCACACAGCCCTGAGCAGCCCCGCGGAGAACACGCCTGGGCCGGCCTGAGCGGCAGTGCTCGGGCGGCAGGACTGAGTGACCCCAGTTGCCGAGGCCACCAAGCCCACTTGAATGAGAGCGCTTTTCGGTTTCTTCCTGAGTAAGTTGCCTGTTGGTGTAAGAAGTCATCCCTGCTGAGGCCTCCGGCTAAGCCCAGCTAAAATCCCCAACCTGTGGACTTACTCACAGCCCGGATGAGTCTTACTGCTTGAAACCTGCTGAGTCCCGGGTGGAGAGGGGCTGTGATGGGTCATTACTGTGACCACAGACAACGGACATGGAATCATGGACGGACTGAGCTTACAGAGAGACAACAGCCAGACCGTATGTGATAACAGAATACTGACCCACAGTCTGGCAGCAAGCAGCCAGGAAGCCAGCCCATCGCCTCTGCAGCCACCAGGCCAGGCAGTCAGGATTGATCCACTCCAGCTTTGGCGTGTTTTATCCATCCTGTCAAGTCAGGGCAAAGCAGAAAAGCTAAGTGTGCCCCAAACCAGGCACACCAGGTGTCCCCATCTCCACCTTCCCTGTGCCCACGGCCTCCCGCAGGGCACACTGAGCCTCCCCCCTTTCACTCCTGCCCGTCTTCGAGGCTCTGCTGAACAGGAGTGCTGGTGGCCAACGCCCCCTTGATAGAAAACCCTTAATCAATAGCACGTCTTCCTGGTCGGTCTTTCTTTACTTCCACTGCACGAGGGAGCAGAGGCTTGTAGACGTCATTACCAGCTCTGACAGAGGTATAACCAGGAGCCAAATCATGATGTAAATAAAAGCGCCTGGTCAAAAAGCTGTGTTTTCACATCCTTTCGCTTCAGCTTTGCCTTTTACAGCAGAGTCTTTCGTCGCAGATGACTTGAGACATTCCTCACGGTGTGCCTAGGAGCTTCTCTTAACCCTTCAGCCTCAAAGCCTTTCTCCTCTGAAGCCCCTTTCCTGGTGATCATCCTTGTCCATCTCCTCTAAAGTCACCACCTAGTCTGAATCCACCAGATCTTCAATCAGCAATGGCTTTTCCCACGAGGCCATTTCCATCAGCTACAGTACGTCGTGATGCTCACAAGATCTGTAATCTTAGCTTTGCAATCCTTTGCCTCATGTTCTTAAAGTGTACAGTGTCCGCCCTCGGTCAGAGGTGGACGGAGGAGCTGCGGCACAGCTGATAGTGGAGCGTGGAGGGGACGTCTCTCTAGAGCTAGTTCTGTAGGCGCTTTGGTAGATCAATTTCGATCATGACGCCAGGACAGCGATACTTCACTGCTTTCATAACCTTCTTATGTTTTAGAAAGGCCTTTTGGAAACAAAAACATTCTAGTAAAAAATTTTATCTAAAAACAACCCTCAATACTTTTTATTTTTTAAATAGCATGTCAAGTGTGATTCCCTTGATCACACATTCATTTTCACAGTCTCTCTCTATGTATACATGCATTGGAGAGATGGCTAAATGGTGTTCACCAAATGTTCATGATGACTACTCCTTGTGGTGGGGCCTTAAGTCTGTCCACGTAGGTTTATACACGTGTGTGTGTGTTCACTTTCTTCTTTGTACAGTTATATATTACTAGAAGTTGTTTAAAAGGGTCTATGATTTTACAAAACAGTGACGTTTTTCTTTTTGAAAACCCAAAACTTAAAAGTATACAAATAAACATCTATTTATTCAATAACTTACTGATAATTTATGAAAGTAAAAAACAATCAGGGAAGAGTTTAGAAACATATATATACCAAATAAATAGTAGATACAAGAGAGCTAAGGGAGAAAGTAAAAAAATTCAGGGATCATATAAAGTAAAAGGTTAAAAAACTAAAAGAACAGATAATGAGGGAGGGACAAAGAAAAATTACCCAATGAAAGGGAATGAAAGAAAGTAACCCAAGAAGAAGACAGTTATATGGGGAAAAAAACAAGACAAACAAAACATCTAGACACACAATGCTGACTTTTACTTTGACACGTTAATAGCTTGCAGACATCACTCCCATACTCACAAGGAAAAAGCTGAAAAAATCAACAACTTTTCTTAGGATGACCAGAGATTAAGATCAGAGGGCAAACCATCACGCAAGAAACAGACCTGGCTCTCTAATCACTGGCGCGTGGACCAGCTTAAGAGCTGAAAGCCACTGGGGGGCCAGGTCTTCTGCCAGTTTCACCACCAGGAGTTTTACCAGGTTCTCATGGTGAATCTTGCAGGAAGACTCCCCTCCCCGGGGTCCATGGCAGTGGGAGGGAACACGCAAAGGAAGCGGCATTTTGAAACACACACGGAGCTTTCTCTTCTTTGCCCAGAGACCTGCCCTCATGGGAAACTTCGCTGTTGCAGCCAGGGACCTGGGGAGAGGACAGGTGGGTGAGTCGATCCCCAGCTATTCTTCCTGTCTCATACGAGGGAGGAAGGCTGACGGACTCTTGTCAAGTTCACAGCCCGTGGACACTGGCCCATTAAAAAGTGAAGATTTATCCTAAGATTATAGAATGCTTCTCCTGCCCTATACCCAGCCACCACATCAGCAGGGCTCCAGGATAATCAGAGTGGATTACGACTAAGAGAGATGAGGCAGAGCATCTATCTAAGAGTTTCAGGGGAAATCCAATGGCAGTAGGGGAAAGAAGAACAAAGACCACAGTGGAAATGGAAGCGTTGGTGCCTCCAGCTACAGCAAGGATTAAACACAGCACAGCTCCTCACCAGAGAAGCAAAGAACACTACACTCAAGGTCTACTTACCTCACTTCCTATTACCCAAAACATGCCTGGCTCCCACCAAAAATAATAAGACATACAAAAGGCACTTTAAAAACCGCTGTCGGGACGTCCCTGGTGGCGCAGCAGATGGGGAGCCACCTGCCAGTGCAGGGGACATGGGTTCGATCCCCGGTCCGGGAAGCTCCCACATGCCACAGACACCACAGCTACTGAAGCCCACACGCCCTAGGGCCTGTGCTCCACAACAAGAGGAACCGCTGCAATAGGGAGCCCGAGCACCAAGACGGACAGTGGCCCCTGCTCGCCACAGCCAGAAAAAGCCCCCACAGCAACCAAGCCCAGCGAAGCCAGAGACTCACGAAACAAATCTGCTTTTTAAAAAACCTGAGGTCTGAAAAGACAAAGCAAGCATGTGAACCGGACTCCAATATGGCACAGATTTTGAAATTAGCAAATGGGTCTTTTTTAGAACAACGACAAATAGGATGATGGTTCGAGTGGGATAAAATGAACAACACGCAAGAACAGACAGGGAATTTAAGCAGAGACGGGAATTCTAAGAAGGAGTCAAAAGGAAACCCGAGAAATCAAAACTACTGTAGAGAACTGAGTGCCTCTTCTGGCTCATCAGGAGACTGTGGCACGCGGCCAGGGACAGACTCAGCGAGCTTGAAGACACACCAGTGAAAACCTCCCAAACTGAAATGCAGAGAGGATAAAGAAGGAAAAAGAAAGAGAACATCCAGTAACTGTGGGACAGTTCCCAAAGATTTAACATTTGTGCAATTAGACCATCAGAAGGAGAAGGAAAGAGGTGGGAAAAAGAAATATTTGAAATAATAATGGATAAGAATTTTCAAAATTAATGGTAGCCACCAAACCACAGATCCAGGAAGCCCAGCAACATCAACCAAGAGAAATGCCAAAAATTGTATGCCTGGCACATCACATACAAATCACAGAAAGCCAAAGGAAGAGACGGGATCTTGAAAGTCAAGAGAAAAAAAAACCCATCTTACCTATAGAGGGATAAGGATAATATTTACATCAGACTTCCCTTCAGAAATCAGGCAAGCAAGAAAAAAGTGCAGTAAAATATTTAAAGCATTGGAAAAAAAAAAAAACCCCACTAACCTAGAATTCTGTATTTAGTGAAATTATCCTTTCAAAGTGAAGGGGACACTAACAATAATCTGAAAAGGAAATAATTCAATTTTCAACTGCATCCCAAAGAATAACATATTTAGGAATAAATTTATGCAAGGAGGTGTAAGGCTTTTACACTGAAAACTGCAAAATCTTGCTGAAAGAAATCAAAGAAGACCGTAATAAATGGAAAGATATCCTGTGTTCTTGGATTGGAAGGCTTAATACTGTTAAAATGACAGTCCTACCAAATGCGGTGCAGAGATTCATTGCAATGAACCCCTATCAAAATCCCAATAGTATTTTTGCAGAAATGGGAAAATAAATTCTAAAACTTATATGGAAGCTCAAGGGACCCAAAATAGCTAAAACAATCCTGAAACAGAAGAGTAAAATTGTAGTCTCCTACGGCTGAATTTCAAAACTTACTGCAAAATACGACTCGCACCAGCATAAGGACAGACACATAGACCAATGTACTAGAACTGAGATTCCAGGTATACGTCTATGGCTAACTGATTTTTAGCAAAGGTGCCAAGGCCATCCAATGGGGAAAGGGTGGTATCTTCCCAGAAAATGGTGCTGGGAAAAATAGATATCCACGTGCAAAAGGATGAACTACACCTTTGCCTTACACCATATACAAGCATTAACTCAAAATAGATTGAAGAACTAAGTGTAAGAGCTAAAACTACAGAACTCTTCGAAGAAAACATTAACGGAAAATCTGCATGACATTGGATTTAGTGTGATGTCTTGGATACGACACCAAGAGCATCAACAAAAGAAAACACAGATCAATGGGACTATTAAACTATGACCCGTCTGCTTATAGAAGAAGACGTATGAAGGGAGTGAAAAGACACACCACAAAATGGGAAAAAATATTTGCAAATCCATATATGATAAACGTTTCATTTCCAGAATATATAAAGATCTCCTAAAATTCAAAAACAAGCATATAAGCCAATTTAAAAATGAGCAAGTGACTTGAATAAACATTTCTTCAAAGACAATATACAAGTGGTCTCCAAGCACATGGAAAGCTCCTCAATGTCATTAGTTATTAAGGAAATGCAAATTAAAATCACAGTGAGATACCACCTCACGACTATTAGGATGGCTGTAACATTTTTAAGTTCAAAATAGCAAGTGTTGGAGATAATGTAGAGAAACTGAACTGGTACATTACGGACAATGTGAAATGGTGCGTCTGCCATATAAAACAGTGTGGTGGTCACATACCGTATGACTCAGCAATTTCACTCCTGGCATGTACACGAAAGAATTGAAAATAGATATTGAGCAAATGCAAGTACATGTGTGTTCACAGCAGTGCTACTGACATTAGCCAAAACATGGGAACAGCCCGAGCATCTAAGAATGAAGAATGGATATACACATTGTGGCACATACATACAGTAGAATATTACTCAGCCAGAAAAAAGAATGACGTGCAGACATAGACTACAACAGGGATGCAGCTCAAAACCATTCTGCCAACTCACAAAGATCAGACACAAAGAGTCATAGGGCGATTCTGTGTCTGTGAAATATCCGAGTAGGTGAATCCACAGAGTTAGAATGCAGACTGCTGGTTGCCAGGGGGGAGGAGGCAATGGTATGGGATTGTATTTTCTCCATGGAGTTATCAGAATGTTTTGGAACTAATCAGAGGTGGTAGTTGCACATTTTGAAGATGTTAAATGCCACTGAATTGTTCACTGTAAAACGGTTAACTTTATGCTGTGTGAATTTCACCTAGATAAATTGTTTTTAAAATAACGGAGAAATGTAGACCTTTTCAGACAAAAAAAAAAACCTGAAGGAATTTGCTCCCAGGAAAATTGTCTTTCAAGAAATGCCTAAAGTTTTTCAGAAAGAAGGGAAATGACATGGTCAGAAATTCAAATATACTTTTTAAAAAGTATATTTGAATAAAAAAGATGGTTAGAGAAGGAACAGATGAAGGCAAAACAAAATTTTTCATTTTTTCATGTTCTTCACTGATCTAATAGATCTATTGTTTCTTCAATATAATCAACAAAGAGCAACATATTGGATGATTTATAGCCTACAGATAAGTGAAATGACACCAACGTTATAAGGAATGGCAGAGAGTGTAGCATCTACTCCTATCCATGAAGCAGCATAATGTTATTTGAAATCAGATCAGGTTAGCTGCAAATGTATACAGTAGACTTAGTGAGTGAGTGAGTGAGTGAAGTCGCTCAGTCGTGTCCGACGCTTTGCGACCCCATGGACTGGAGCAGGCTCCTCCGTCCATGGGATTTTCCAAGCAAGAATAATGGACTGGATGGCCATTTCCTTCTCCAGGAGATCTTCCTGACCCAGGAACTGAACCCGGGTCTCCCGCATAGTAGGCAGACGCTTTACCATCTGAGCCACCAGGGAAGTCTCCGCTAAAATAACTTTTAAAGGAGTATAATTGATATACTAAGAAAGGAGGGAAAACGAAACAATATAAAATGTTCAAGTAAAATCACAAAAGGCAGAAAAAGAAGGAAAGACCAAAAAGAAACAACAAATACCAAAAAAATTAAAAAAACATATATAGCAATAAATATTAATCCAACTATATAATAATCACTTTATAAGTGAATGATTTAATGTATTACATTAAAACACAGAGACTGACAAAGTGGATTAAAATACAACAGTCAACTACATGTTGTTTAAAAGAAACCCACTTTATATAAAGACAATGCTAGATTAACAGTAAAGGGATAGAGACAGATATACCATGTGAGCACTAATCAAAAGAGAGCTGGAGAAGTTGTATTGATGTCAAACAAAGCCAACCTAAGGAGAGGATAATCATCAAAGATAAAGACAGGCATTTCATAATGATAAAGGGGTCAACTCTACATGAAGACATAACTATTTTTAATGTGTATGTACCTAACAACAGGTCAAAATATGTGAGGCACAAATTTACAGATCTGCAAGAAGAAATAGATAAATCCACTATTATAAGTGGAAACTTCAACAGCCTCCCATCAGTAAATGGGAGTGACAGTAAATGGGAGTGACAGTAAATGACAGATCCAGCCTGTAGAAAATCATTAAGGACATAGTTGAGCTGACCAGCACCATCATTCAACCAAATTTAATTGACATTTAAAGAATAGTTCATTCAACAACAGCACAATGTACATTCTTCACAAGTTCATATGGAATATTCATCAAGATAAACCACATTCTGAAACTAAACTACTAGTTATCAGTAACTGAAACAGTTTGAAAATGCTGAAATATTGGGGGAATCAATTACACTGTGTGGATCACAATAAACTGGAAAATTCTGAAAGAGATGGGAATACCAGACCACCTGACCTGCCTCTTGAGAAATCTGTATGCAGGTCAGGAAGCAACAGTTAGAACTGGACATGGAACAACAGACTGGTTCCAAATAGGGAAAGGAGTACATCAAGGCTGTATATTGTCACTCTGCTTATTTAACTTATATGCAGAGTATATCATGAGAAATGCTGGGCTGGAAGAAGCACAAGCTGGAATCAAGATTGCCGGGACAAATATCAATAACCTCAGATATGCAGATGACACCACCCTTTTGGCAGAAAGTGAAGAGGAACTCAAAAGCTTCTTGATGAAAGTGAAAGAAGAGAGTGAAAAAGTTGGCTTAAAGCTCAACATTCCGAAAACTAAGATCATGGCATCTGGTTCCATCACTTCATGGGAAATAGATGGGGAAACAATGGAAACAGTGTCAGAGTTTATTTTTCTGGACTCCAAAATCACTGCAGATGGTGACTGCAGCCATGAAATTAAAAGACGCTTACTCCTTGGAAGGAAAGTTATGACCAACCTAGATAGCATATTCAAAAGCAGAGACATTACTTTGCCAACAAAGGTCCGTCTAGTCAAGGCTATGGTTTTTCCTGTGGTCATGTATGGATGTGAGAGTTGGACTGTGAAGAAAGCTGAGTGCTGAAGAATTGATGCTTTTGAAGTGTGGTGTTGGAGAAGACTCTTGAGAGTGCCTTGGACTGCAAGGAGATCCAAGCAGTCCATTCTGAAGGAGATCAGCCCTGGGATTTCTTTGGAAGGAATGATGCTGAAGCTGAAACTCCAGTACTTTGGCCACCTCATTCGAAGAGCTGATGCATTGGAAAAGACTCTGATGCTGGGAGGGATTGGGGGCAGGAGGAGAAGGGGACGACAGAGGATGAGATGGCTGGATGGCATCACTGACTCGATGGACGTGAGTCTGAGTGAACTCCGGGAGTTGGTGATGTACAGGGAGGCCTGGTGTGCTGCGATTCATGGGGTCGCAAAGAGTCGGACACGACTGAGCGACTGATCTGAACTGAGGAAAAAAAATCTTCAACGAAGCTTCTGATTGCCTTGTTTCATCAATATAATACCATTCATTCCCATGTTACATCACTAACGTGGCCTTCAACAATCAATGATCTATTTCCAACCAACTTGGTAAGTTCTTTAGACCTCGCTTTCAGAGGAGTGGAGAAAAAAGGGACTATTTGCATTTTGTATGTTGTCTCTGTACTTTCAGCTGAACTTCATTTGAATAAAAGTTGAAATAGTACAACTGAGTCAGTGTCTCAAGAAGCTTCTGTTGGTCTCCGGGTTGGGCCAGAGTGCGGCGTTAAGTACTGGATCCAAGCTCACCTCTAACGACTAAAAAGCCAAAGACATGTAAGAAACAGTGGTTTTCGGACTCTGGACAACGGGTAGTGCGTGATGTGATGCTTAGAGAAGGGAAACCAGAGGGGCCCAGGCGAGTCCAAGCCATAACCGAGGCAAGACGGCGGCCCGGCGGCCCGGGGCCGGCGGGCTCCAGGAACCGCGCGGGGCGCGTGGGGAGAGAGCCGCGGAGAGAGCGCCCCGGGCCCGGCCGCACGCTAGCCCGTCCCTCGCGACCCCGCGCCCCGCGCTCCGCCCGCACGCCTGCGCGCGCGCCGCGCCCCCGAGCGAGGGCCGGGCGAGCGAGCACGCGCGGCGCGGCCTGTGCAGCGCGCGGCCGACGAGCGCGCGCGGTAAGAAAGCCCCGCCCGGTCATAGTGGGCGCCCGGCAGGGCCGGCAAGCATGCGCGATGCGGCTGCAAGCGGGGCGGGACCGGCGAGCATGCGCAGTGTGGCAGAGCCGCGGCGGGCCTCCGGAAAGCGGCTCCCGGCCCGGGAGGCACGGGGCTGATGAGCATGCGCGCTGGTGCTAGCCTGGTGCGACGGCGGTTGCTAGGCAACGGCGAGCCGCGTCGGTGGAGGGCTCCGGCTGCGGTGGGCGTTGCGGTGGGCGTTGCGGCAGGCGGGGTGGATTGCGCTGCAGATGTGGTCTCCGGTAGGGAACGCGGGAAGGAAAGGAAGGGGACGCCCTGCGAGCGAAAGCGGTCGGCACTGTCCCCAGGACAGCCCACCTGCTCCGCGGCCATCCCTTGGGAGGGCCTGAAGGGTCAATGCTTGAGAATCCGTTACTGAAACCCTTCACGTGTACAGTTGACCCTTGAACTCAGAGTGAACTGCTGATTCCTCTCGTGTGCTGTGCGCGGATGTTCTTCAATAAATAACGTGCTACAGCGCCGTATCCTTCCTGGAGGAGGACGGGGGTGTGGGGTGGGGGGGGGGCTCCTGGGGCTTGAGCGTCCTGGGGACTTGGTCAAACTACTGGTACCCAGGGACCCAAGGACGTCATTTTACATCTGTCTCTGTGCTTCTGGCCAACCTAGGTGCAGTCTCATCAAAAACGTAAAACAAGGGATTCCTAAGTTATAAAACGTAATAAGACAGTGTCCAATTGTCTTTTTAAAACTTGGGTTTCTCTTGTATGCCTGTGTTTTTAACTAGCGTGTCTATAAATTAGCTTAAAGTCACTTAGACAAATTGGTAACTAATTACTTTGGCACCACAGTAGTGGTTTTTTGTTACCAAGTCCTACATCTTTTAACTAATTGTTAACAATGGAATTTACAAAGAAAGAATATTCCTATTAATTTTAGCTCTAAATACTGGGTAAGGATTAACTTTCTAGCCCTACCATTGCCACAGACTAATTATATAATTTTGGAGGAGTCAGTAATCTCCGGATACGTTTTCTCATTTTAAAATGAAGTTAGTGTGTGTGCGTGCACGCACGTGCGAGCTCAGTTGCGTCCGACTCTTTGCGACCCAAAATGAAGTT
This sequence comes from Bos grunniens, assembly GCF_055505025.1. Taxonomy (NCBI): domain Eukaryota; kingdom Metazoa; phylum Chordata; class Mammalia; order Artiodactyla; family Bovidae; genus Bos; species Bos grunniens. The sequence goes on along the minus strand of NC_141168.1, from coordinate 2,106,854 downwards.
GGACTATACCTCAAAAAAATGAAATTGGACTAAATACTTGAAAATAGTTTCTAATACTGAAATTTAATGACACTATAGGACTTACAAGGGGCACCGTTTTTAAAAGCTCTTATCCTGATGTTAATCACAATGGCTTACACAAGATAAAACTGTCAACTGCAGATGGTTAGCTGTGATTATTAAACAATTTTTAGGATGATGTAAATTGTACTCTGCCAGGTTGTGGGCGTTTTGAAAGTAGAAGATTCTGGTAGTGATCTTTCAGCATTTTAAATGTCTTCTGCCATTTCTCCAGCCTAGACTGTTGTGATGAAACATTGGAAGGAAACTTCCTTCATGCTTCTCTTGAAGCCGGAATGTAAGGGGAATGAGGTTGCCATGGAAACGGTCACCTCACTTCTAGGGGATCTTGGCAGCAGCTAAGCCCTGACTTTTCTCATTCTACATTTCTCATTGGACACTCTCTCCTTAGGAAGTTCATACTGTGGGACTAACTGGATGTAGGTGTCCATCCTGAGACACACATGAGGGATTACTTCCTTTCTCCTCTTACAGTCAGGCCCTCAATACTGGTCCCTAGATGACTTCAACAGGGTACTGTCTCTCCCCACCCCAGTGTATTTTGGTGTCTTGTCTTCTCAGATGATAAAGAATCATAAGATACACCCTTGTCTAAAAACTGACAGGGTCAACTCCGAATTCTTCCTCCAGCTTTGAAGGGAATTGGGCTGTGTCATTTAATCCTGACAGTCCTGCATGGAAAGTGCTGTGTGTGTGTCTTGAGATGGGAAAGCAGACTCAGATATGCTATGTATTTTGCAAACAGAGCAAGACTGGAACCTGGCTCACATTCTGTAGTCTGTACCTTTAGTGGGGGTAAGTCACAGAGCGCTCCTCCTCCATCCCAGGGCATCCACTGTTCCCTTCTCCTCTGAAACGCAAACCTCTGCTGAGTTCTGGAGCGCCTTTGCTTTCCTCATGCTTTGAGCAGCATGTTCATTGCCCGCTCTTTGTCCTTCAAATCCCAGGTTTAGTATTATCTCTTTAAGAAGCTTCCCCGAAGTCTCAGATGGTAAAGATTCTGCAATGCAGGAGACCCACGTTCGATCCCTGGATCAGGAAGATCCCCTGGAGAAGGAAATGGCAACCCACTTGAGTATTCAAGCCTGGGAAATCCCATGATCAGAGGAGCCTGGCGGGCTACAGTCCATGGGGTTGCAAAAAGTCACAGCAACTAACACTTTGACTTTTCAAGAAGCATTTTGCTTACATTCTCTGATCTTTTAGTCTGAAATTTTGTTGTATTCACACATGATATCACTATATTTAGCAATGGATTATTCTCGTTCACATTAATATGTTTCCCCCAACTCACTGGAGAACTGCTTGAGGACAGGGCCTGATCCAGATGCAACTGGCTCGAATTCCTCCAAGACCATACCTGGGAGCGTGGGCTGTGGTGGTAGGCGGTCCTGTCCTTCACCATCGGTTAGACCCTCAATTGATCTCTTCCCCATAAACTTCACCAGATGTTTTATGCACACTCTAACTTTGACTTTCTGTTGACTTTTTTACAGTGGAAGAATTGAAGGACTGGGATATGAAAGGATGATATACTTTGATGCAGCTAAGCAACAGCTTCTCCTGAATCAGCATGTTAAGAAATAAGGTACGCAATCCTGTTTAAAACACAGTGTTTTACTCATGAATATGTTTTAATTCAGTTATTTGACGGTATAAAAATGGTTTGCAAACCTTGCATCAGTGAGGCACTGCCAGCTGTAGTGCTTGGTGCTAGCATTTCTTAGCTGCAGAGCAATTTTATTTTGTATAAGTTTTCACCAAAGAAACATGCACTTAAATGCAAGGTTCTCTGTAGTATAAAAGAAACAAGCTTTGCCTAATCTAATTATAGTGAAACAATGTGCTCGGGCATGCACAGCTTTTATAGGTCAGAATGTATTTATTCTTATTATGATTAAGGCCTTAGTAATTAAGTGAAAAGATGTTACTGTGTCCTTAACATAAATGAGACTGGCCTTTGGTCCCCCGACTTGGGTAGCGATCCATGCAGCATTCTTTACTACTGGATCTGGTCTGGTATGCCATCAAGGTTGAGTATTAAAGTGTAAGCTTTCTTGTAAATGAGCCATTAGATAATGTAACCAAAAGGCTTTTTTCCTGCTTTTAGGGTCATTCCTCTAAACAGGATAACTTAGCAGTCACTGCAGTGGCTTTACAAGATCACATTGTACATGATCTTCAACTTCAAAATCTTTCAGTAGCAGATTACTCTAAGACAAAGGTACAAAAGACAGAGAACAGATCCAAATCTCTAAAAAGAAATGCAAAGGCAACAATAGATACTGGACTTAAGAAAACCACACAAGGTGGCCTTAAAGTGGAAGATCCAGAAAAAGAATATGTTCTTGATCCAAAGCCACCACCATTAACTTTAGGTAAGCTGATCTCATCACTCTTATTTTGACTTACTAGAGCTAAAGAATCTGGTTGAGATGAGTAGTACCATTTTCTCTGATACAGAAATTATTTTAATTTATAATCTTACAGAAAGATATGTGTGTACTAAAGTTTAAAAACAGTGGTGGAAAAATAAATAAATAAAAACAGTGGTGGGGACAGTTTGAGCAAAAATTAAAGATAGTAATGATAAATGAAAGTTGCTTGGTCGTGTCTGACTCTTTGTGACCCCGTGGACTAAACAATCCATGGAATTCTCCAGGCCAGAATACTGGAGTGGGTAGCCTTTCCCTTCTCCAGGGGATCTTCCCAACCCAGGATCAAACCCAGGTCTCCCGCATTGCAAGTGGATTCTCTACCAGCTGAGCCACAAGGGAAGCCCAGTAATGATAAGTAGAGCAAGAATAAGTAAGAGGACAGTAAAGTAAATATCTGTTAATCTACAGTGATAGAAATAAATCATTGAATAAATAATAAGAAAGGCTCTTTCTTACAGTTGATTAACAGCTATTAAATATAGTAGATAGGGGCTAGAAATAGGAAATGACCATCTGGCCAAGACCATAATGACAAAAAGCAGCCACATCACTTTGCCGACAAAGGTCCGTATAGTCAAAGCTATGGTTTTTCCAGCAGTCATGTACAGATGTGAGAGTTGGACCATAAAGAAGGCGGCAGCCAAAGAATTGGTGCTTTCAAACTGTTTTTCTGGAGAAGACTCTCGAGAGTCCTTTGGACTTCAAGGAGATCAAACCAGTCAGTCCTAAAGGAAATCAACCCTGAATACTCATCGGAAGGACTAACGTGAAGCTCCAATACTTTGGCCACCTGATGTAAAGAGTCGACTCATTAGAAAAGACCCTGATACTGGGAAAGATTGAGGACAGGAAGAGAAGGGGACAACAGAAGATGAGATGGTTGAATGGCAACACCGACTCAATGGGAGAAAGTGAAGGACAGGAAAGCCTGGTGTGCTGCAGTCCACGCAGTCACAAAGAGTCCAACGTGACTTAATGACTGAACAACAAGCACAGCGATGACAGTGGTACCCGGATGCTGGAACCAGCAGGGAGTGGTGCTGAGACTCGGACCTGGGCGCAGCCTCAGAGCGTCGCCCCAGGGCTGTACTCACTGCACAGAGAAAGCGGCGGCACCTTTACCGCGTGAGGAAGTCTGGGGCCAGGCTCTCAGAAGGGTGCAGGCCCCTCCCAGACACTCCTGCCAGAGAAGCATCTCTCAGTCTGCTCTGAGGACGCATCAGTTGGCCCACAAGGAGGGTCCTGCCCGGGCTCCACAGAAGCGTCAAGAGAAGCAAAGACCGAGGTGCCAGGCCAGGTCCTGAGGGGCCCAAGGGGCAGCCAGCTGAGCACATGTGCAATTGGGGCAGAGCAGACGGGCTTCAGTGAGACTAGGAGGACGCCCAGTGGGGCAGACAGATGAATCAACAGCGCTGGATCAACAGGCCGAGCTGGATGGGACCACGCGCTCAGGTCCCGTGACACATTAGCATCTGGGGAGGCCCAGGGCAAGGCGCGTGAGTCTCCTTTACACGGCTTTACAGTGTTAACAGACAAGTCCAAGCTATTGTAAGCTGCAAACCTAGGAACAGAAAAGGTTTTATTTATTTATTTTCATTTTTTGCAAGGGAGGGCAGATCCAGCCATGCACCCAGGAGGAGGCTGGTGAACATCAGCCAGCTTCCACCATAGATTCACAGGGTTAAGAGGATTTGTCCCTGCAGTTCCCTCATAGCTTGTTGGTAAATCATCTGCCTGTGATGCAGGAGGCCCAGGTTCGATTCCTGGGTCAGGAAGATCCCCTGGAGAAGAAAATGACAACCCACTCCAGTACTCTTGCCTGGAGAATCCCGTGGACGGAGGAGCCTGGCAGGCTACAGTCCACAGGGTCGAAAAGAGTCGGACACGACTAAGCGACTTCACCACCACCACCAAAGAACAGAGGAAGGATGTTCTTGACGGAGACAGAGGCACACGCAGGGCTCTGAAGCAAGGCAGCTCAGGTGCCTCAGTTGCTGAAAGGAGAGTGAGCTGCGGCCTGGTGAGCGAGGGTAGGGCAGAAGGGGAGACTGGGGAGAAACCGGGAGGGGCCGACTGGGAGGGGGGTTGTGGTTAGAACTTCTGTTGTGATGAAATATGTCAAGTTCACCACTGCAGCCATGTTAAGCGTGTCGTTCAGTGGCGGTAAGTGCGCTCCCACTGCCCAGCGGTCATCGCTGCTGTCCATCTCCACAATGCCTTCATCCCCCCAGACTCTGCCCACTTACACACTCCCAGCCCCTCTCCCCACCTTGGCAACCACAAGTTTCCTCTCTGTCTCTCAGAATCCGACCACTTTGGCTCAGTCATTTAATATCTGTCCTTTTGTGTCTGGCCTGTTGCTCTCAGCGTAACGTCTTCAGGGTTCTTCGTTCTGGCAGTTGCAGCACTATCAGAACCTCCTCCTCGTTTAGGCCCACACACGACCCGCTTGCCGGCATGCAGCACGTCTGTCCATTCCGTCGGTGGGCACTTGAGTTGTTTCCTGTTTCAGTTACCATGTATGGTGCTGCCAGGAAGCTTTTTGTACAAATACCTGTTTGAGTCTCCACTTTCCATTCTTTGGGGCATGTGCCAAGAAGAGGAATTGCTGGACTGTGTGGTAATTCTATATTTAATTTTTTGAGGAACCGCCATAAAATTTTTTAAATGATGCTGGGCCTAGAGAGGAGGTTTGCTGGGGACCTGGTGGCGGAGCTACAGGAAAAGCAACTACTAAAAGGTTCACCCGAGCACTTCTTTGTTGCTGGGATGGACAAATATTTTCCCACCAGTTTCTGGTGGTCCCTGAGTGTCCTACCCCCTTATTGGGAAGATATATACTCACTAAACTGGGGAACCACCCTTGTGATGGGAAGTTTTTCAGCCCCTAGAGCTCTACAGCTCCTGGTTACTACTGAAGAACCCATTACACCTTCAATAGAGAGGGGCCAAAAACTATGGGAAGACAAAATCAACCCCCAGGTGTGGGACCAGGGGATTCCTGGACGAGCCCACCAAGCTGAACCGGTCATCATTGTCCTCCGAGATCCCACTCGGTTTCCTAACCGGAAACAATATCCTCTCAAAAGAGAGGCTCGGGAGGGACTACAGCCTTTAATAAATAAATTCCTCGCTTGTGGGCTATTGGTCCCCACCAGTTCGCCATATAACACCCCAGTCCTCTCAGTAAAGAAAAAAGACGGAACCTGGCGAATGGTTCAAGATCTCCGGATCATAAATGAAGCTGTAGTCCCCCTCCATCCCACCCAATCCCTATGTAATCTTGGGAGAAATCCCACCCAGTGCCAAGTGGTTTACAGTCTTGGATCTCAAAGATGCATTTTTTTGCTTACCACTGGCTAAAGAATCCCAATACCTTTTTGTCTTTGAGTGGGAGGCCCCAGGAGAAAAACACCAACAGATGACTTGGACAGTATTACCTCAGGGGTTCAGAGATAGCCCCCACCTGTTTGGACAGTCCCTTAGCTGGGATCTCCTAGAACTGGACCTGGGACCTAATGGGAAAATATTACAATACGTAGATGACCTACTAATCTGCTCTCCAGATGAGAAAAGCGCCCAACAACATGCAATTCAGGTTCTAAACTTTTTGGCAGAAACGGGATATAAAGTCTCCCGTGCTAAGGCACAGATGGTCGAGACAAAGGTCACTTACCTGGGAGTTCAGATTACACACGGGTCCAGGAGGCTGTCTTCTGATCAGGTACAGTTGCCCTCCCCCACGACTCGAAAACAATTGCGAGCTTTCCTGGGGCTAACTGGTTATTGTAGAATCTGGATACCCAACTAGGGTCTAATTGCCCAGCCCTTATATGAAAACTTACAGGGACGAGATGATTCAATCCCACTGATGTGGGGAACTCCTCAAAAGAAGGCAGAGGCTACACTAAAACAGGCCTTAACTCAGGCACCTGCCTTGAGGTTGCCAGACCCAGAAAAAACATTCCAACTTTATGTCCATGAAAGAGAGGGAATAGCCTTGGGAGTGTTAACTCAAAGGCTGGGATCTGAGCCCCAGCCTGTAGCTTACTTATCCAAGAGGCTCGATCCAACTACCTGAGGTTGGCCTCCCTGCCTTCGAAATCTTGCAGCTATTGCAATCATGATAGAAGATGCTTTAAAACTCTCCTTTCAGGGCAAACTAACTATTTTTACCAGCCACCAAGTAAAACAACTCCTAAGTGGGAGAGGCCATTTATGGATGTCTGATCAAAGAATCCTCAGATATCAAATAATGCTGATGGAAAATCCAGGCCTCACTATATCCCCTTGTGAGGTTCTTAACCCAGCCACCCTCCTCCTTACCCCCGAGGGCTCTCTCCCATTTCAGTCCTGTCTAGAAACCTTGGGCCACTGGACAAAACCCCGAGAGGGATTGTCAGAAGATCCTCTGACCAATCCTGAGGAAATCTGGTACACTGATGGGAGCAGCTTTGTCTTGGATGGAAAAAGAAGAGCCGGGTATGCAGTAGTCTCCAATTTTGAGACCATAGAGGCTAGGCCTCTGCCACCAGGTACTTCAGCCCAATTAGCTGAGCTCGTAGCCCTGACTCAAGCTTTACAGCTGGGAAAAGGAAAAAGAATAGCCATTTACACTGACTCCAAGTATGCCTTTCTGGTGCTACATGCACATGCGGCTGTTTGGAAAGAAAGGGGCCGCTTGACCACCGAGGGTCCCCAGTCAAATACAGATGATCAGATTCTTCGACTCTTGGAGGCAGTCCATCTGCCCACTGAGGTTTCAGTCTCCCACTGTAAAGGACACCAAAAAGGGAGCACGGAAGTGGCACGAGGGAACCAAGCAGCTGATCAGGCAGCTAGGAGAGCAGCATTACAGAACCATGACCTAATAGGGATTGCCACCTTAGTTCCACAGACTAATCTGCCAGAAACTCCTTCATATGCTGAAGGTGAGACTCTTAAAGCTAAGAGCGAGGGCTTTCAAGAAGATCGTATGGGGTGGTTCCGAAAGGAGGGGCTCCTTTTTCTTCCTGGAAACCTCCAATGGAAGCTGGTTACCTCCTTACATGCCACTACTCATTTAGGAGAAAAGGCCCTCCAAAGAGTACTAGGAAGGTCCTTCAGAGGAACAGGCCTCCAAACAACTGTAAGACAGGTGGTCTCCTCTTGTCCCACTTGCCAAATAAACAACCCTCAAGGAGCTCGAAGACCCCAGCTGGCCCAGCCCATCCAACGACGTGGGGCCTACCCAGGAGAGGACTGGCAGGTGGACTTCACCCAGACGCCAGTTTCCCAAGGGTATAAATACCTATTAGTCGTGATAGATACATTCACAGGATGGATTGAACGCTTTCCCACCAGGACTGAGAAGGCTGAGGAGGTGGTAAAAAAACTGCTCCATGAAATCATTCCAAGATTTGGTCTGCCCAGGTCATTACAAAGTGACACTGGGGCATCATTTCCTTCTAAGGTCACCCAAGGGGTCTCGAAAGCATTGGGCATTACTTATTATCTCCACTGTGCCTGGAGGCCTCAATCTTCAGGAAAAGTAGAAAGAGCCAATCAATTCTTAAAATCAGCAATAAAAAAGATAACCTAGGAGACCTCCCTGGGATGGAAGGAGGCTTTACCAATAGCTCTCCTCCGCACTCGCATTGCCCCCAAGGAACAGGTTGGTCTTAGTCCTTATGAGATGCTATATGGGAGACCTTTTGTTTATGTCAATGACCTCTTCCTAGATCCAGAGGTTCAGACCCTCCAGTCTTATACCATAGCCACTGGGCAGTTCCAACAGGATATATGCTTGTGGGGTATGAACCAGGACCCAAAAGATTCTAAAGAGTCACCACTATATGCTCCAGGGACTCAAGTCCTAATTAAAGTCTGGAAAGACAGGTCCCCAAAGGCTCAACTCCAGCCAACATGGAAGGGCCCCTACCCTGTAATACTTTCTACCCCCACAGCAGTCACATGCTACTAAAGTAATGCCCAAAATTCTCCAAGCCAGGCTTCAGCAATATGTGAACTGTGAACTTCCTGATGGTCAAGCTGGTTTTAGAAAAAGCAGAGGAACCAGAGATCAAATTGCCAACATCTGCTGGATAATCAAAAAAGCAAGAGAGTTCCAGAAAAACATCTAATTCTGTTTTATTGACTATGCCAAAGCCTTTGACTGTGTGGATCACAATAAACTGTGGAAAATTCTGAAAGAGATGGGAATACCAGACCACCTGACCTGCCTCTTGAGAAATTGTATGCAGGTCAGGAAGCAACAGTTAGAACTGGACATGGAACAACAGACTGGTTCCAAATAGGAAAAGGAGTTCGTCAAGGCTGTATATTGTCACCCTGCTTATTTAACATATTATATGCAGAGTACATCATGAGAAACGCTGGACTGGAAGAAGCACAAGCTGGAATCAAGATTGCTGCGAGAAATATCAGTAACCTCAGATATGCAGATGACACCACCCTTATGGCAGAAAGTGAAGAGGAACTAAAAAGCCTCTTGATGAAGGTGAAAGGGGAGAGTGAAAAAACGTTGGCTTAAAGCTCAACATTCAGAAAACGAAGATCATGGCATCTGGTCCCATCACTTCATGGGAAATAGATGGGGAAACAGGGGAAACAGTGTCAAACTTTATTTTTCTGAGCTCCAAAATCACTGAAGATGCTGACTGCAGCCATGAAATTAAAAGATGCTTACTCCTTGGAAGGAAAGTTATGACCCACCTAGACAGCATATTGAAAAGCAGAGACATCACTTTGCCAACAAAGGTCCATCTAGTCAAGGCTATGTTTTGTCCAGTGGTCATGTATGGATGTGAGAGTTGGACTGTGAAGAAAGCTGAGCGCCGAAGAATTGATGTTTTTGATCTGTGGTGTTGGAGAAGACTCTTGAGAGTCCCTTGGACTGCAAGGAGATCCAAGCAGTCCATTCTGAAGGAGATCAGCCCTGGGATTTCTTTGGAAGGAATGATGCTGAAGCTGAAACGCCAGTACTTTGGCCACCTCATGTGAAGAGTTGACTCATTGGAAAAGACTGATGCTGGGAGGGATTGGGGGCAGGAGGAGAAGGGGACGCCAGAGGATGAGATGGCTGGATGGCATCACTGATTCGATGGACGTGAGTCTGGGTAAACTCCGGGAGTTGGTGATGGACAGGGAGGCCTGGTGTGCTGCGATTCACGGGGTCGCAAAGAGTCGGACACGACTGAGTGACTGAACTGGTGGTGGAGGGCGGCTGGCGGTGGAGAAGGAGCCAGAGGCCTGCAGGCGGGAGCTGCCCTGTGAAGGGGGAGCCCGGGGCCGGACAGAAGCTCCGACCTTCTCCCCCGAGCTGCTCGCAGCGCTAGTCCCGTCCTGTATGCGGTGTCGCACGGGAAGTGCGCAGCTTGGCGCACACGACAGTGGTTCGTGACCGCCTTCCGTCTGCACGTACAGCTTCCGGAAACCATCAGGAGCCTCGGCACCGTCACCTGAGGCTGTAAATTACACCAGGATGAGCGTCCCGATTTGGAATGAAAAAAACATCTTAGCATTATGCATGTTAGCTACTGCTGAGGTGGGACTGTTAGGGGAAGCACGCTGACTAAAACCGCCCTCCCTGGCCAGGCACCACGGTAACCATTTGCATGAGTTGTTTTATGACTGGAGGTCCTGGTAAGGAACACGGAACTAATAAGCCACCACCCACGGGAAGAGTGTGGGAAAGGTCAAAAGGAGACACCACGTGTCCCACCACCTCCCAGAATCCTCCTCTCTGGCTTCCATCTTGGCTGAACAGGGCGTGCACCAGCAGGAAGGACCCTGAGTCAGAACGACGGGCTAAAGATGTCCCGGAAGCTAATCCCATCACGTAAAACCCGAGCCGCAAGCCGCGTGGCAGAGCTGTTCTGGGTCCCCTTACCCTCCTGCTCTCCGCCCAGGTGCCCTTTCCCAGTAAATCTCTGGCTTTGTCAGACATGTGTCTCCTTGATCAATTCATTCCCGAATGTTAGACAAGAGCCCGGCTCTGGGCCCTGGTCGCCCTTCCTGTAACAGTCCCACACGCTCTTAACTGTTGCCCAAACCTAATACTGCTCTAGGGTTCCCATCTTTTCTTGCCGCCATGCTGGGCTCTCAGCGTCCTCTTTGTCTGAATCCCGTGTTGACTTCGCCACGGAGACTACCATCTCTGGGTCTGTGTCTGATCGTACGTTTGAACAGACTCTTCACTCCAACTGCTGTTTCGTCTACCAGTTTTTCTCGTTATCCTTTATGATTTGGGGGGTTTCCATCTTTACCCATCCTTGAGATCGCAAAGATGTTCCCGTCTTTTCGTCACTACTTTTGAAGTTTTGCATTTCACTTAGATCTCAGCCCAGTTTATTTTGCAAATGATTTGGGGAACATTATTTCATGTAACAATTAAAGTTAGATTCTTCCCTCGAATCATGAGCCTTGCTTCCTTAGCTGGCTTGTGGCACTACGTTGTGTGTGCAGCGAGTTTTCTCTGTTTATCTGAGAGAGGGAGAGGGGGAATGTGCATGATTTGGGGCTTCTGTTTCTATGTTAGTATCTCACTGTTTTCATTCATAAAATTTTGTAATACGCTGTAATAACTCGTAGGAAAAGAGCCAAAATCTGCCCCCCAGAATGTCTTCCAAAAGTATACTCTCTCGGTACATTAAAATACAGTAGGTGACTTTTTGTTTTATCTTCATGGAGACATTGTGCTCGCAACTGGACAGTTGCTCTGTGGGACTGGTGCGGCGCTGTGGGCCCTGGGCCTCTGCTTTGCACCCTCCTGTGGACTGCAGCCCTGAGGCTCTCCTGCCCCTTAGCTTTCTGCACCCCGCAGTGCCATTGTAGCAGGAACTTCTGGGGAACAGCGTGTGAGAGGCCCCGTCCAAGGGAGCAGACAGGAGACACCCGTGTGCCGCTCTGACGTGGCCTGTGGCTGATGAGAGATTCTCACAGGGAGAGCTCCATCTCACGATGCTGGAAGGGCTGCCTCCTGCTGTCCGTGTTGCTATGGACGCATCTGATGTGCTTCTGGCTCCTGGTACTTTGGATCTTTTTCTGCCTCTGCAGCATCACAGTGACCGGAGTTGGGTGAGTCCTTCGTTCCGGCCTTGCTGGGTGCTCTCTGGCTAGAAACAGGTGTCCTCTTCTGGGAGACATTTGGGCTATTTTCTTTAAGTTGTGTACTCTCTGTTTTCTTTTCTTTCTGGAATGCCTGAGTTTCAGATGTCAGACTGATCCTTGAGTTTTCTTATTTTCTGTCTCCTCCTTTACCGTGTTCTTCTGCTTTGAGATTACCTTAGCTTCCTCCTCCAGTCTTTTGGTTGACTCTGGTATTTCCATTGGACACTAAAACGTTTCTGTCTTCGAGAGCTCTTTCTTGTACTCTGAGCGGGCCTGTCAAGGCCTCCCATTCTTGTTCCGCAGACCTAGCACTTCGCTCTCCATCCCTGAAGGCAGCCCTGTGGGTTGATGCTGTGTCCACTCAGTGGCCTGGGGCCACGGTGGGGAGAGCGGAAGCTGTGCTGACACCCCCACCCCCACTGTCCCGAGCTCCTCGTGGTTCCTTCTCCAGAGTGAGTGCTTCCACTGGAACAGATGCTCTGGGCCTGCTCCAGGGTAGACAGCAGAGGATCCTCAAACGTGGCTGAGACAAGGACTGATTCTAACGGGTAACTGTACGCCATAAATTTTTAGCAAGGGAAGAACTGGGTTGATACTTATTTTACAAAGGTCACTGGCAGCAGAAACAAGCAAAATTGGAGGAAGGCAATGCCGAAAGCTGAAAGAGAAGTTAGCTGAGAAATGAGGAGACCTTTGGCCAACACCTATGAAAAATTCGTAAAATAGGATATCAGCCCGGCCTGCTTTATAGAATCATTGTGAAAATGAAATAGATATGGGGAATTTTTTGTAAATAAAAACAACATAAATGTAAGATATTATTCACCTTGAGAGTCCCTTGGACAGCAAGGAGATCAAACCAGTCAATCCTAAAGAAAATCAACCCAGAATACTCACTGGAAGAACTGATGCCGAAGCTGAAGCTCCAATACTTTGGCCACTTGATGCAAAGAGCTGACTCATTGGAAAAGACCCTGATGCTGGGAAAGATTGAAGGCAGGAGGAGAAGTGGACGACAGAGGATGAGATGGTTGGATGGCATCACAAACTCGATGGACATGAGGTTGAGCAAGCTCCGGGAGTTGGTGAAGCACAGGGCAGCCTGGCGTGCTGCAGTCGATGGGGCTGCAAAGAATTGGACATGACTGAGCGACTGAACAACGCCAAATTATTCTCCTTGACTTCTGTTCACCCGTATAAAAGCAGCATTCTAAATACGGTGGAATGAAGTAAGTAATGTGAATGTCTTGCCTTAATATTTGCAAAATAATGTCATTAAAATGCTGCATGAGTTACCACCCTCTAAAATATACTGGACTCACATTCCCTCTTATTTGCATTTCAGCACAGAAGTTGGGCCTCTTTGACCCTCCCGCGTTGCCACTGTCGGCGGATGAATGGGACAGAGTGAAGCAGAGGTCCGTTGAGCAGGGGGACTCCATGCAGCCGTGCCCGATATGCAAAGAGGAGTTTGGACTTCACCCGCAGGTGTTTGACGTGAGCCTTAGATAAGCAAGCCTGCGGGCGTTCTCCGGGACTGGACTCTGAACTGGGGATTAAGAGGGTCCACCTTCTTTCTTCAGTCTCTTCCTCCCGCTTGACCCTCAAAGACTCAACATTTTCTTTTCCATTAGTTAAGTTTATATATGAGAAAGAGCTAAACACCCTCACTGAACAGTCTTATTTACTGATTGCTCTTAATTCTCAAGTACAGAATTTGTACAAGACTGTTCCCACTCCACCGACTGTGCCCAGCAGGGGTGGGGAAACCCAGCTGGCAAGGTGTACAGAGCAGAAGAGTGGGGATCATTTATGTTGTTTTGAGAAATGAAATCCTAAAAGGAAAACCGAGGTCTAATATCTCCAAAGAATCTGTGGGAGGGTCTTTAAGTAAAATCTTATAACGATTTTTGTTATGAAAGTTTACCATAGTTAAGACTGATGATAATATAGCTAATATACAATCGGTCTGTGTCATAGTTTTTTTTTTTTTTTCCTATACATACTTTGACTAATTAAACTTCAATCTCATGGAAGTTAAGGGGCTCTGCTATTCCTAGAATCTTTTTTTGTTTGTTTTTAGCAAATGACCACCCTGAGTAATTTCTCTCATGTGTATCATTATGCTTCCTACACAGAAGCACTAGGAACTTTGCTTTAAAAAAAAAATACAGTAAATATATTTAAAAGGAGGCTTAGAATTCACAGCCTAGGAATCCCAGGCTTCATCTACCAACCTGGCACATGAACTCTCAAACTTCATTTGTTTTAATACGTTTTTATGGTTAATGAGTTAGTTCACAGTCATAAACTTTTGTTCTTTACTAATTTGAACTCACACATTATTTTAAACATACTTATTATGTTCTAGTTCTCTATCAAGACCTAATCTCTTAGGTACATGAAGGTTGGGTATTTCAGAATGATTGTGGTCCTTAAAGTGCGGAAGTAGCTCTGGGACGATTTAGCCTTTAGTGAAAGAGCCGCGAGGAGTCTTTCTGGCCCCAACAACCTCTTCCAAGTGTCTGCAGCACAGACACTTGGTCCGATGGTGATGTGAGGAAGGGAGGCTTGCAGCTGAATATCTGAAGGGGGAGCAGGGTGTCACACACCCAGCGTTTCTCCCATTCTGCTTTTTATAAACTTCTCACTGTAACATTTTTGATTATAGATACAGACACGCGTCTCTCTTGTGTTTCTAGTCATAGTTCTCAGGTTTAGCTCTCCTTTGGTGTTGTTTACTCACTCAGGCATGTCTGACTCTTTGCAACCCCATAGACTGTAGCCCACCAGGCTCCTCTGTTCATGGGATTCTCCAGGCAAGAATACCGGAGTGGGTTGCTATTTCCTTCTCCCTGGGTAGGATCTTCCCCACCCAGGGACTGAATCCCAGTCTCTTGTATTGGCAAGCAGATTCTTTACCACTGAGCCAACTGGGAAGCCCACTTTTTCCTTAGTCAGCATTTTCCCAACGTTTGATCATTTCAACTCATGTGTCTCTGAGGTGGGCGTTATATCCCCTAACCGATGAGGAAATAAACACTCCCCATGATCCACAGCACGCTGCCTCAGGACATGAGCTCAGCAGGGCTGGGATCCAACCCTGACTTCGAGGACACTGTCAGTGTGTTTACCACCATTGAGTCATTCAGTTTTCTTATCTCAGAGAACACTTGCCAATAACAACTATTCATGAACGTTTAATAGTATATTTTAAATATACAGAGTTCAGTTCAGTTCAGTTGCTCAGTCATGTCCGACTCTGCCACCCCATGGACTGCAGCATGCCAGGCTTCCCTGCCCTTCACCATCTCCCAGAGCTTGCTCAGACTCATGTCCATCGAATTGGTGATGCCATCCAACCCTCTCATCCTCTGTCATCCCCTTCTCCTCCTGCCTTCAGTCTTTCCCAGCACCAGGGTCTTTTCCAATGAGTCAGCTCTTCACATGAAGTGGCCAAAGGATTGGAGTTTGACTTTCAGCATCAGTCCTTCCAACGAATATTCACGACTGATTTCCTTTAGGATTGACAGGTTGGATCTCCTTGCAGTCCAAGGGACTCTCAAGATTCTTCTCAACACCACAGTTCTCAAAAGCATCAATTCTTCAGCGCTCAGCTTTCTTTACAGTCCAACTCTCACATCCATACATGACTACTGGGAAAACCGTGGCTTTGACTAGACAGATCTTTGTCAGCAAAGTAAGGTCTCTACTTTTTAATATGCTATATAAATTCGTCATAGATTTTCTTTTAATCTTTAATTAGCTTTTTAATCTTTAAGGAGTAAGCGTCTTTTAATTTCATGGCTGCAGTCACCATGTGCAGTGATTTTGGAGCCCCCCAAATACACTCTCACTGTTTCCACTGTTTCCCCATCTATTTGCCATGAAGTGATGGGACTGGATGCCATGATCTTAGTTTTTTGAACGTTGAGTTTTAAGCCAACTTTTTCACTCTCCTCTTTCACTTTCATCAAGGGGCTCTTTAGTTCTTCTTCACTTTCTGCCATAAGAGTCGTGTCATCTGCATATCTGAGGTTATTGATATTTTTCCCCACAATCTTGATTCCAGCTGTGCTTCATCCAGCCCAGCATTTTGTATGATGTACTCTGCATATAAGTTAAATAAGCAGAGTGACAATATACAGCCTTAATGTACTCCTTTTCCTATTTGGAACCAGTCTGTTGTTCCATGTCCAGTTCTAACTGTTGCTTCTTGACCTGCATACAGGTTTCTCAGGAAGCAGGTAAGGTGGTCTGGAATTCCCATCTCTTGAAGAATTGTCCACAGTTTGTTGTGATCCACACAGTCAAATGCTTTGGCATAGTCAATAAAGCAGAAGTAGATTTTTTTTCTGGAACTCTCTTGCTTTTTCGATGATCCAAAGGATGTTGGCAATTTGATCTCTGGTTCCTCTGCCTTTTCTAAATCCAGCTTGAACATCTGGAAGTTCACGGTTCACGTACTGCTGAAGCCTGGCTTGGAGAATTTTGAGCTAGACTAGGTGGACCTTTGTCGGCAAAGTAATGTTTCTGCTTTTTAATATGCTGTCTAGGTTTGTCATAGCTTTTCTTCCAAGAAGCAGGCTTAAACGATGATACTTTAAAAGGACGCACGTTAATGAGTTTTTGCAATTTAGGCTTCTTGGTGGCAGTACGTTTCAAGGGTCGGTTTCAGAGCTTCCTGAGTTGTGTTTATTCTGATGTCTCTTCCATTCTTCCCGTCGAGAAGAGAAGTGTAGGCTGAGTAAAGGGGTGATGGTGGGCTGAGGGGTGATTCATTAAAACTGGGGGGTTTCCCTCAGGCCAGGCGACCCAGGGAAGGCATGGGCCCCCGTGCCCCTCATGCCTTGGAACATGCACTCCTGGCGAAGTTTACCTGCTGCACCCCCTCCAGCCCAGCTCCCTCAGAGAGACTTCAGGAGCGCGGAGCAGGGGAGTGGGCTGCATGCTGGCTGGCCTGGTCTCACCCTTCCCTGGTCCTTCCTTCTGGAAGAACCAACGGCCTTTCTCTTCATTCAGTCTAAGCTCCTTTGTTCCAGCCCAGAATATCTTTAGACAGTCTGGACATAACATCTCAACCCAGAATATTATAGCATCACCGACTCAATGGACATGAGTCTGAGCAAACTCTGGGAGACGGTGAGGGGCAGGGGAGCCTGGCGTGCTGCAGTTCATGGGCTCACAAAGAGTCGGGCACGACTAAGCGACTAACCAACAACGGGATACCATTATTCAGTGGGAATGTGGGCCACGGAAAGGTGGAATTTTCTGGCGGCCACCCTTGCCCTGCATTTAAAGGAGAAAAAGTAATTCATGTGTCTCTGGGATTTAGTGCTCATTAAATTTGAGATAGCAGTTGAGTTGAACAGAGTCCTAAGAAAAGGTGTTTGCTTTCTGTCCTCTGCACCCTGCCCCCAGCCTGGGTCCCTGCCAGCTGTGCTCTTTCTTAGGATCTGCCCAGAAATACTTCTCTTTTATAATCATCTCATTTTTAAATATACACTTATTCTGTAGTAATATTCTGTTCGTTTGATGTTTCAGATTGTTGTTAAGTTTCTCTTGTGGAGATTATATACCTGTGCCATGCTAAACTTTAACTCCGAATATTGTAAATATCAAGGTTGTTAATCTGCTTCTTAACTTTTTCAAAGAAGCAACACAGCTTACCTTTCAAAGAGTCAGAACTTTTCTTTTAATTAATGCATTTATGCTGCTTCTCCTTTAAACTAATTTAAGCTTCAAACCTCCTTTGTCTTCTCTGAACAGGTGCTGCTCTCCTGCTCACACGTGTTCCACAGGGTGAGGAGCCCCCTCCGTGCCCCCAGGGGCCACGGCACCCTCCGAGCTCAGAGGGCAGGGCCGCCTCTCACCTGGGTGTTTGGTCCCTCACCCCTGTCCCACTCTGGGCGACCCCACGGACTGTGGCCCACCAGGCTCCTCTGTCCATGGGATTTCCCAGACAAGGATACTGGAGAGGGTTGCCTTTTCCTCCTCCAGGGGATCTTCCCCACCCAGGGAGCGAACCTGCATTGGCAGGCAGATTCTTTACCACTGAGTCACCAGGGAAGCCCTCTCTCACTTTCCGGCTCCTGAAAAGAGCCACTTATTTTATCCATAGTCACCACTGACGGCTAGAAATATGGTTTTAGAGTAGGGCTCATCCTGTTTTGGAAATTGTGACTTCTCCGTGGCGTTAGAGCTGCACATGTCCCTACGAGAGAGTGTGGTTAGTGACGTCCACCGGCGTGGGCGAGCCCCGCTCCCTCCGAGTTCACTGCCCGGTCGCCTGAACGCAGGGACATCCACCTTCACACAGGGCTTCTCAGAAGTGTTTGATGTGCCTGCATGTACATTCTTGTAAAATATCGTTTTTCATGAGGAAGGTGTTAACATCTGATGAAACTTCTTCCCTTCATAATCTAAATTGGGCCAAGTCTCATAATTATGCGAGAAAAGAAGACTATAATTACCTGAGAAGTAAAACGTGTTGTTTCTATGTAATTACTCGTGAAATTTCAAGTGAAATGTTTTCCTTCAGGCTTGCCTTCAGGCTTTTGAAAAGTTCACAAATAAAAAAACCTGTCCTCTCTGTAGAAAGAACCAGTACCAAACGCGGGTGATCCGCGATGGGGCCCGACTCTTCAGAATCAAGTGTGCGACCAGGTGAGCAGCCCGAGCCCGAGATGTGTGCCCGCCCGCACGGGGCAGGCCAGCCCGGGCGCGCTCTGGGGGCTGCGGGGTGTGGGTCTTCCCTCCGCCGGGGCTGTCCCGGGCTGACAGCGCCCTGTGCCCTAGGATCCAGGCGTCCTGGCGTGGACACGTGGTCAGGAGGTGGTACCGGGACCTGCGGCGGACGGTGCCACCCGCAGATGCCAAGCTGAGAAGGAAGTTCTTTGAAACCAAGGTGGGTGTGACCCTGACGTGCCTGCAGGGCGTGACACCCTGAGCCAGGCTTCAGGTTTAGGCTCTTTCAAACGGTGGAATGCCGGCCCCTTAAACTGGCTTTCAAACCCTGACGGTAAATACTTTCAGATTCCCTTTTCTAGTCACCTCATGAAAGAGAAGTCGCTCAGTCATGTCCGACTCTGCGACCCCAGGGACTGTAACCCACCAGGCTCCTACGTCCATGGGATTCTCCAGGCAAGAGTCCTGGAGTGGGTTGCCATTTCCTTCTCCTTACATAGAACTTTCCTTACATAGAACTTGTAAAATTGGATAAGGTGAAATTCAGAGCAAGCTTTTGTGTGTCCACCTTATGACAGCGATTTAGATAAACTCATCTCTTCAGAGAAAAGAAAGGGAGCCTGCTCAAGGTTTCACACCTCCTCCTGAGCAACGGAAGGGCCTCCTGGCGTCACCAAAGTGGGAGAGAGTTTTAGAAATAAGTAACTGCAGTTTCTACCTTTTCCTTTAACCAGCTTTTACCTGTGTGTGTGCATATATACTTTGGTCTGTTTAACAACTTCCCCTTACGCGCCTCATACAGAAAGGCCAGGCGCAGAGGAGGGGCCAGCCCCGACCTGCACCCCAGCTCTGCGGCCTCGGGCGACACCCTGGCTCCTGCCTGGGGCCCCGTCTGTGCTGCGAGGGCCGTCGTCTCCCCCACAGAACGGAGGGCCTAGCCCACAGCGGGCACCGGAGACCGCGTTTACTGTAAACGTTACTATGTCGTTCAGGTCGGTCTGTGCGCGGCTTTAGTGCGATTCCGTATTTTGTAGGCGCACCCTGCAGAGGGGATGGCGTTGTGACGGCGTCACCTGGACTCACGGGGGCAAAGCCGCAGTCACACTGTCCTATGCCCGTTGTCTGCGGAAGCACCACTCCCGTTTATTTCCATCCTTTCTAAACGCATCTGTCTTCTAGCCTGCACTCCCACGTGGGATAATGAGCGATAGGAAGTTACCCTTCGCCGTGCAAGGGGTGCCCTCTCTCCGGCTGTGTGATTCCTTGTATCCAGAGCCTAAGGATGAGCCCCATGCGCTGGGGAGGGGTCACCGTGGGCCGTCGGCCGACCTCCTGCCCGACCTCAGGCTGCGGGGCTGATGTCAGTGGGTCTCACGACCCCACCATCCTTCTGCGTGCCCAGGGTGGGAGGCTTCTTCAGTGTCCCTGAAAGTAGGTGGATTTAGCTTGACCACAAAGCAGCGATCATAGCAGATTTTTCTAATGCCCTTTCTGGTTGCTAGGTAACGGTTCCAAGCAAGGTAGCTGTCAGTATGCACAAAAGAAAATCAGAATCATGGCCCATGTGAAATCACCATGCCTCAGACTTAATCGAGAAAGTGTACCTGATTTGCGCTCAGGAGTAGGACACCAGTAAAGGCAGCATGTGAGCAAGCGACCTTAAAATACCGAGTCTCTTGATGACTCAGAGGTTGACGCGGGTGGAGTGAGCCCCTTCTGTGGCCCAGCGCAGCGGGCTGGAGCTGCCCCGGGGCAGCCCCCTTCCCTGGCCGGCGGGATGGCCGCTGGAGGGGGGCAGAAACAGGGAGGAGGCGGCCGTGGACAGGGAATCTGGGGCTCACCCCGCAGGACAGGCGCGGAGGATGTCTGCGGCAGGGGCGCAGCCTGGGCGGCTGCAGGCACCCCAGTGAAAAACCTCCGAGTTCCCTGCCGCCTGGGCCTTTCACAGGCGTCCCCATTTTACAGAAGAAACAGCAGATCCGCTAAAACCCCAGATAAGGGACTTGATAGAAAGGACATGTGCCGCCCTCACTGTTTCCTGGACAGTGAGCCTCTCCCCCGAATGGCTCAGGGAGCACCAGGCTCACCTCCTTAGTAGCTCCCAGCTCCACCGAGTCTACCGTCCTCTCCAGGGAGCCTTGGCCCTTCCCCGCACGGAGCCCCTGTGCTCACCACCCCCAGCCTGGATGGGGCCGCTGTCTCACCTCCACCGGAGACGGCGACCCCGCGTGTTGTGGTTCATTCTGAACCAGTAAGCGACCGTCTACCATGTTGGTTTTTCCTCTTCCTCTTATGTCCCTTCCATGCTTTTCTGCATTCTTAGTCTGACAGTGAGGCTTATTCTCTGTGCTCCTCTTAATAATTTATATTATTACATAAATATATGTGGGCTGTCAAATCAGAAATTATCATTTCCGCTTGGAAAAATTTAATGACAGACTCAATAGTCATTTTACCTTCTGTGTATAATTTTTTTATTTTCATGCATCAGTTTAAGATAACTTTGGAAAGCATAGACCACCCATTGCATTCACACGGAGCAGAGTCGAGCAGCTCAGCTGGCTGCGCACCCCCCATACTTCACGTCACTCTTCGCCAGAAGCGTTGTAACTTAGTGAAGTTATACTCCTACTTTGTCGCACAAATAGGCATAATTGCCTCTTTAAATTTATGAAATCTAGAATCCCCGGCTCTCTCTGCTAGTTTCCTAGATCTTCTCCACAATATTTTCACACCTCACCCCAGCCCACTAATCCCATTTGGCCATGAACAATAGACATTTGTAAACCCAAACCTCATTTTCAATAACTGAAGACTGAATTTACATCAGGTAGCAGATTGGCAGAAGTATACACTCCTGTCCCTGCTCCTGGTGGCTCCTGGGGGCCTTGGATATTTAAATGCCTTCCTAGGTGGAGCCCAGAGACCGTCCTTTATGATACAGACCACTTCTTATCATTTATTGAATGACTCTTGTGAATTGATGACTTTTCCTTCCTCTTCCAACTTGATGGACTCACTTGTTGAGCTATAAGTATGATCTTGTTCAGTCACAATCGTGTCTGACTCTTTGTGACCCCATGGACTACAGGACGCCAGGCCTCCCTGTCCATCACCATCTCCCGGAGCCTGCTCAGACTCATGTCCATGGAGTCAGTGATGCCATCCAACCATCGCATCTTGTATCGACCCCTTCTCCTCCCGCCTTCAGTCTTTCTCAGAATCAGGGACTTTTCCAATGAAGAGTCACCTTTTCCTAGGGATGATCTACGAAATGTTAATATACAACATTAAGTGCCAGCATGCTTGTGTGGAATCTGAGAGATGATTAAACTGAGTCACTGAGTTTCATATCACCCAGGAGTCTATAGATACACCCAGACTACATGGATGTACACAGATAACAGTCTGAGAACCATATCAGTAAATTACTGTGAGCTGCTGGGTGAAAGATTGTTGGGGAACTGCATTTTTCACACACAGTCTCAAAGGAACCACCCCAGAGATGAGTCAGAATCTATCAAGAGGAGAAGTGCATACACTGGAAACGTGCAGTAATCCTCTTATAAGCCCAGGGCCCACGATGCCAGTCACTGGGCAGATTGACCCTGAGCCCCTCGTGTGCGTGCAGAGCGCTGGGACAGAGCTGCGCCTTTGCACTTACACACCTGAGCCCAGCCACAGGGGCCCCTGTAAGCAGGTGGACCCGAAATGAGAAATACTCTGTGAAACAGCTGACTTCAACAGAACATGTCATAAAGAAAAAAAGAGGAATGTTCTTGAACAAAGATACTTGAGAGATATAACATTTAAATGTCATGAAAAGTCTTTGACCGGATCCTGGGTCAACAGTAAACATGAAAGGAACGCGAAAACCAAGCAACTGTGACAGCGCCAAAGGAGCTCAGTGATCCTCCCGATGACTGACTCCAAAGGCGTGGGGATCCGGGGTTTACATGGAAGAGAACTCAGATGTCTTGAGGAAGCTCAGTGAGCTACCATAAACACAGAAAAACCATTCGACAATCTCAGGAACACAACATGGAAACAAAGTGAGAAATTTAACAGAGTGATAGAAAAATTAAAAAGAACCAAGAAAATTCTGGAGCAGAAGTATACAATGAATGAAATAAAAAAAAAAAAAAACTTTAATAGAAGGCCTAAACATTAGAATGTTTCAAACAGAAGAGTGTGAGTTAGAAGACAGAACTTCTGAAATTATTCAGTAAGGGGAGAACAAAGAGAAAGAGTGACGAAAGCATGTGTGATCCTTGGAGTACGTTAGAAGGATCAGTGTGTAAATTACTAGACCCCAGAAGAAGAGAGGGCGAGGAGGCAGATAGTATACAAAGAAACAGTGGCCGAGAACTTCCCAGATGGGGGAGAGACTTAGACATCCAAGTCGGTAAACCTCATAGGTCACCAAACAAATGCAATTTAAAGAGACGTTCTCCTAGACACATTATAATAACTGTCAGAAATCAAAGGCAGCATCTTAAAAGCAGCAAGAGAAAATAAGCTTATAACTAACTTAAGAAAATGCCCACAAGCTATCGGTGGGTCTCATCAGACTCACAGGCCAGAAGGCGATATATTCAAGGTGCTAAAAAGAAAAAAAGCTGCCGAGCAAGAATCCTCTGCTAGCAAAGATGTCCTTCAGAAATGAAGGGCAGGCAGCAAAGCCTGCCCAAACAGATGGCAGCTGGGGGTCTTCATCTCTAGACCCGCCTCCTTAGAACCTTGAGTTTTTCAGGCTGAATGCTGATTTCAGGAAGGACTCTGTGGCCCGTGGACTGCAGCCACCAGGCTCCCCGTCCATGGGCTTGCCCAGGCCAGAATACTGGAGCAGGCTGCCCTTTCCTACTCTGGGCAATCTTTCTGACTCAGAGATCCAACCCTTGCCTCTTGTGTCTCCTGCATTGGCAGGGGTATTCTTTACTACTGCGCCACTTGGGAAGTCCAGTTAGTAACATGGGAACATATGAAAGAGAGCACACTGTCAAATTCAGAATCCTCATAATACTGTGATACTGTGCGATACTGCTCCCTTGTAAAGGTTAAAGGACAAAGTATTAAAAATAACCATAGCTACAGTAATTTCTCGGTGAATATATTTGTCAGTACTATAAAAGAGGGAAATTATATAGTATTTGTCAGTACTATAAAAAGATGTCAATTGTGACATCACATACGTACGAGGGGGAAGTAAAGGGTGGAGTGTGTGCACTCAGTTATCAGTGCATCTGTGCGATGCTTCATGGAAGCCTCGTGACAGCCACACAGCAGAGCCCTGCCGTAGACACGCTGAGTTAGAGAGAAGGCAAGAGAGCGCTCCACTCCGCAAGACCTTCAGTCACAAAGGACCAGGGAGGGAGGAAGAGAGGAAGACAGGGACTCGGGTCAGACAGGAGGCAGTAGGGGGCGCCCGGAAGTCCTTACCTCGCAGTGATGACTCTCAATATGAATGAATGAATTTGTCCAATCAAAAGGCATAGAATGAGCAGATGCATTAAAAAGCAAAACTGCCTACAGAGAGACTTGCTCTACCAGTAAAGGCGCAAATAGGCTCACATTGAAGGGACAGAAAAAGATATTCCATGCAGGTAGAAACCAAGAGAGCAGGGGTAGCTGTGCTTCTGTAAGATAAAACAGACGTTAAAGCTGCAGCAGACAGAGAAGACCATTGTCTAAGGATGAAGTAGTTAATCCAGACAGAGGATGTGACCAAAACTAACCCAGAATGGGTGAAAGACTTAAAGCCTGAAACCACAAAACTCTTAGAAAAAAGCACAGAGGGAATCTTGGCACTGATCTTGGCCATGATATTTTTGGAGACAACACCAAAAGCACAGCCAACAAAAGCAAAAATAAATAAATGGTCCACCGGAAACCATCACAACATCGTTATATCAGCTATACTCCAACACAAATAAAGCATTTAATTAAAAACCTAATTAGGGGAAAGGAGGGAAGAGAGAAGAGAAGTTAGGGATGGAAGCCAGATTTCTCCGAAAGTGTTCAGTTTGTATTTTTATTGATTAAATGTTCTTAATAACTAAAAAGTAATAAATAAACTACATCAAAATAAATAGCTTCTGCACGTCACTGGAAACAGTCTACAGAATGAAAAGAGACAACCTAAAGAATGGGAGAAAATATCTGCAAATCATAAATCTCATAAGGGGGTTGTATTCAAAATATATAAAGAACTCATACAACTCAACAGCCAAAAATACCCAACCATCTGGTTTTTTTAAAATGGGCAGAGGCGGTGCCTAGGCACTCTTCTGAAAAAGACACACACACAGCCAACAGATGCATGAAAAAGGTGTTCAGCCTCAGGAATGATCAGGGAAATGCAAATCAACACCAGGGTGATACCACCTCCCGCCTGTTAGAATGACTAATGGAAAGGCGAGAAAGAACAAGTGTTGGTGAGGACGTGGAGGAAAGGGAACCTGGGCGCTGCTGGTGGGAATGTAAATAGGTACGGCCTCCATGGAGACTGCAGGGAGGTACTAACGCTTGAGTAAAAGCGGGACTGCCGTACCACCCAGTAGTTCCAGTCCTGCGCATCTGACCATCTAAGGGAGAAATCAAGAGCTCAGAGGGACTTCTGCACTCCCACGTTGATGGCAGCATTATGCACGTCGGCCATGACCTAGAAGCAGACTGAGTGTCAACAGATGAATGGCCAAGGAAGACGTGGTGCACTTACGGTGGAAGGCAGCCCTGAGAAAGAAAGCAAGGCTACCATTTGCACCAACACACTTGAACCTTGAGGACATTATGCTAAGTGGCGTAAATCAGACAGAGAAATATGATGCGATTCCACTCGTGTGTGAAACCCGCGAAAGTCCAACTGACAGAAACAGAGCAGAACGGTGGTGGCCAGGGCCACGGGAGAGGGGCGGGCAAGGGGAGATGCCAGTCGGAGGGCAGCGTCGGCTGTGAGATGCCCTGTGCTCAGCCTGGCGGTGGCCGTCAGCAACACTATATCAGATGCTTGAAAGCTGCCAGGAACGTGGATCAGAAATGTCCTCACCACAGACAGGAAATGGTGTTAACTCACCCTTCAGTACCTAAGAGACTCGGGTTTGACCCCTGGAGTGAGACGACCCCCTGGAGGAGGGCACAGCAGCACAGTCCAGTATTCTCGCCTGGAGCATTCCTTGGACAGAGGAGCCTGGGATGGCTGTGGGCTACGGTCCACAGGGTCCCAAAGGGTCGGCTCCGCGTGCACGCACCCTCCTGAGGGTCGGCTCAGCGTGCACGCACCCTCCTGAGGTGATTGCTTCCCAACATGTAAGTGCATTGAGTCATCACACTGTACCAGAAACTCACACGACGGTATACATCAGTTCTGTCCCAACAAGGTTGTAATGAGGTAGCACATCCTTGCTAAATATCAAAATATATATAAAACTTTGGTAACTGAGATTCTTGTGAAACGACAGACAGACGGGTGAAGAACCAGTAGAAAATCACCCACCTCGGTGTCCAGAGATTCTAAATCTACAGTCGGGAGACACAGCAGATCGGTGAAGAAAAAGACCTATTGAAAAGAACGGTTAATTTCGGCATTCATGGGAAGGAGAAAAACACGTTACTTCATACCTTATCCTCAGAAGAGTTCCATATTAATTACACAAATACTTTCCAAGAGAATATATAAAATTACTAGAAGGCAACAGATGACGCACCAGGCCCTGAGCTGTGCCCGCCCAGGGCCCAGGGCAGCGTGGCGACCCGTGTGCGCTGGGAGCTTAGCAGACCCTCCTGACGTTGCCGCTGGAGCCAGGGGTCAGCGGCCGCCACCGTGCCGAGCTGCTCAGCAGAAAAGCACCGACACGCTGATGGCCAACGGGGTGAAATGATCGTCTTTACCTGAGTTTTAGTAACAACGGAGCATTGGCTTCTATTAATACACAGATTGAAATACACGTTATTCAGGGGGTTGGGGTATTTTCATGTGCTTTTTAAAAGATGCGATCCTGTGAATAGAATAAGTATCTCTCGGTGCAATACCGTAACAACCTAATAAGAGAGATGTTAGACACGAAACAACCGTGAGCTCTGAGTTAGTGAAGAAAGAAGTCATCTTCCAGAGGTGCCTTTAGAAAAAAGACTTTCATCTCAGTTCAAAAGGATACCCTATTAAAGATAATTCAATGGCATTTTTCTAATGATGGAGACTCTTGAGAGTCCCTTGGACTGCAAGGAGATCCAACCAGTCAATCCTCAAGGATTTCAACTCTGAATATTCATTGGAGGGACTGGTGCTGAAGCTGAAGCTCCAATTCTTTGGCCACATGATATAAAGAGCTGACTCACTGGGAAAGACCCCAATGCTGGGAAAGACTGAAGGCAGGAAGAGAAGGGGGCAACAGAGGATAAGTTGGTTAGATGGCATCACTGACTCAATGGACATGCATTTGAGCAAACGCCAAGAGATGGTGAAGGACACGGAAGCCTGGCATGCTGCAGCCCCTGGGGTCACAAAGAGTTGGAAACAACTGAGTGGCTGAACAGCAATGATGGAAACAGAATTTTATTATTTTCATCAAGAAACAAACATGTGTTTCAGTTTTTAAAAAAAGTTTGAGCTGATTGTTTTCCTTTAAATGCCTATAAAAATACTTTAACTTGAGCTTGTCAGTATAATGAGCCTTTCAAATCTAGAAATCACAGGTTAAGAGATTTAAAATAAAAGTGTAACTCTTGGCCCTGGATTCTCACTGTCTTCATCTTGACAGTTTTTCAGAACCAGATGTGTGTCCCAAACAGAGCCCAGCTTCAGAGGCATTGGGGTCTGCAGGTTCCCTAGTGATAGATCGAGTAAAAGATAAACCCCAAAGCCTCGGCGAGCAAGGGGTTCATCAAGGCCCCAGTGGGTGGGAGACCAGCCCTGTGACAGAGACATTCCAGGAGCGCCAGGCGCCTGCACGGGCCTGCCTTTGGCTCTGCCTTCTGACACCCGCGTGTTCACCCCATCACCCTCCTTGCACAGAACTGTAGATCAGTGCGCCGTTAGGGACCCAGTGTCTGAATTTCAGAAATCTGACAGTTTACAGAGCAAAATGGGCAGTAGCTACAGTATCGAATATGGTACGTTTATCATTCTCTGTGGAACCAGGGGTCCTTTAAACTGGCGGTGACTTGTGCAACCAGAAGCCGCATTTCTAAGCTGTATCTCCATACTGACCACTGGCGAGAGTAAATGTAAAATCATCTTATATTCAGTCTAAAAAACTGAAATTGCCAGTAACTAGAAGGAAGAAACCGCATGACCTACTTCACCGCCCAAGGCCGACAGATGGGTGCATTTCGGCCCGGCCGCCTCCGTGGGCCTGTGAAGTCGGGGCACTGCAGCGGGGTCCGCTCTCCTCGCAGCCCCTGCAGCTCCGTACCTCAGGGGTCTCCCGCTGTCCAGAGTCTGCTGGTGATCAAAGAGAAACCACGCCTCCAGCAGACTCATTACCAACTTTCAAAAACTGTCCATTGGGCCAAGTAAGAGTTAAACCCAGGCATCTCATGGAGGCCCTCAGAATCATCTGGTAAGACTGAAGGGCTGTTTCAACAGCAGGAAAGCTGGAAGTACCTGACCACACTGAATTGTTCAGCTCTAGAAGTTCCACTCCACTGAATTCCCTTTTTTTTTCCTTGTCTGGCAGATAGGTGAAAACTTCTCGCCATACCTGGGGACCACTGGCCTGGTTCCCTTCAGGGAAAAGAAGGCTAATCCCCAGAAAGGAAAGGCAAAGCCGGGGTGAGACTGTGGTATTTTTAGGCGCCACACATGAGGAAGTGCTCCTTTCCTTTAAAGTTGCAAGACCTCACCAAGATGGATATGTCTTTAATACTCGAGATTAGATTAGCTCCGGCCATTCTATTTTTATAAATCAATTCGTCTTCCTTGTAAAAGAACCCTGGCCTTGCGTGCTCGCCCTTCTGTCTCAGGGCGATTAATAAGGGGAATTAATGAGGTCTTCTCCCGCCTCAGCTGCGGTGCCTCTGCTGGGTGTCAGCAGTCTAGCAGAAGGCAGAGGTCATCTCTCCACAGTCACGCTCCCCCAGCCCAGGCTTTGTCTTGGCAGAGCTGCCTTGCCTGGAATAGCCCTGGCACATTCCTGACGAGACGGAGCAGGGCGGAGTGATGCTGCGCCACACCGGAGGTGGCTCAGACACCAGGCGGGGCCGCGCTAAGGACGGCAGGGGGTCGCCTGCAGAGCCCGAGCCCCGGGGAAGCGTGCGGAGCGACCCCGCGTCCGCGGCGCCCGCGCGGGCCGGGCGCGCTCCCGCGCCGACGGCTGAGCCCAGATCAAAGCCGCCCGGGGAGGTCACGAGAGCCGCCGCGCTCACGCCTGTCGCAGTGTGTACAGAACGCCCGAGTGTCGCCCAGAATGCAGTGGTCGGTCCTTGAGTGCCTTTGATCCTTATCTGGGAGTTCTGCTAGCATATGTCATATAATTGAGGTATGGCCTTTTATTGCGGCAATTAAAACTTTTCAAATGCATTATATTATCTCCACCCGAGCTAAAAGTCGGGGCCATTGTTTAGAAAGCGAGGTGAGGGGTCTGTCAGATGCTGCGGTTGACTTTAGGGACGGCCGCTCCCAGCCCCGCCCCTGGGAGGCTGCTCCAGCTTTTTTTTTTCATTCCATCTCACCAAACAGCATAATGGTCTTCACGTTTGCTCAGCCCTTTTGACTTCCTTTATCACATAGAGATGGCAAACATTCTGTTGCTAACTTGAAGTGGCTCCAAGCAGCAAGACGGGAGGACATTAAACCAGTAAAAGCTTATCAACGGATTCACTGATACGCTGTAAATTCCAGGCGTTTCGCTTTGCTTTTGAGGGCAGCCGTAAGTCAACACATTAGTAAGCAATTGCTGACATCAAGATGGATGCTCAGAGGGGCCCCTGGGCAGGCAGAGTTCACCTGGGCACTCCTGGGAGCGGGTCTTCTTTACTCTTCCCCGGGGATGTACTTGTAAATGACCAGTGATTGCTCTAGGTATCAGTTACCTGAATCCGTAACTGCTTAATTTATCAAATATATGAAATGTGAGGCTTAGAAAGAGAAATAGAAGATACTCATTTTTAATGGAAAATTTTATGTACTTTGTATGCTTCTGTAGAATTAATATTAACCACTAGTTTGAAAACTAGAAGCCAATCATCTTCGTGTGTGTGTTTTCCAACCACTAAAGGCCTCTGACCCACCTGACAGTGAGGGCTTAACAGGAGCAGAAGGATGCTGCTCAGGCAGGACTCTGGTCTGTAAGAAATATTTAATAACAGCTACATTTCTGACGTGGCCCTGACCTGGCCACAGCATAGTCAGTACCCATTTGCTAATTTAACTTTTTTTAGGATATTATTCTTGCTAACTTTTCAATACTTGAAGCGCAAGAGTGAAGACAGTCAGGCCAGCTCACTTTTAGAACTGCGCCGCAAGTGCACACAGAAGGCTTTTCCACGTGTTTATCAACAAGCTAAAGCCAGTGTTACAGGCCAAATACTGAGGCTTTATTGAGCCTTGGCACTGGAAGTTTGTTCGGAATCTTCCCACACCGACAGTGTCCTCTTCTCAACCCCACGAGGAGACCGCAGAATGTGTACTGGGGGTGGGGGGGCCATGTGGGCCTTCATTCCTCACCTGTTGCAAATTTCAAGGCGACGTTTTTGTTGAATGCCAAGGGCCTCCCCAAGGTGAAGCGGAGGAGCCAAGAGATAAGAAATACACACAGGAAGAAGGAAGGAGCCCTGGCCGGTGACAAGTGTCAGCGGAAGGAGCCAAGAGAGCCCTCTGGGCGGCCAGGCAGAGCGCTAGCCTGGCCGGAGAAGCGCGGCGGGGAGCGGGCGGAGGGAGCGGGGCCGGCCGGGGCAGAGCCGAGCAGGAAGGCTCGAGGAGGGGCTGCCAAGAGGCCTGAGGAGGGGAGCCGGGGTCAGAGGCGGAGTGCGCGGTGGGCCGGCTGGCGTCTGCCCACCATCCCACCTTTCTTCTGAGCCGAGTGCCCAGCTGGTCAAGGAACAACGTGGTCCCTCTCCCCACTGGGCCACAACCGGCTCCTCCAGGCCGTCTGTGCTCTCACCCCTCACCTGCAAAAGCTAACCGGCAGGGCGAGGGCACAGTGCTTCAGCTTAGGTTAAATAACCTGCATTTTTCCAGTTTTTTAAAAAAATTTTTTATTGAAGGATAATTGCCTCACTGAATTTTGCTGTTTTCTGTCAAACATCAATTTGAATCAGTCATAGGTATACACATCCCCTCCCTTTTGAACCTCTCTCCAGTCTCCTGCCCCATCCCATCCCTCTAGGTTGATTCCGAGCCCCTGTTTGAGTTTCCTGAGCCATACGGCAAATTCCCGTTGGCTATCTATGTTACATATGGTAGTGTGAGGTTCCACGTTACTCTCTCCATACATCGCACCCTCTCCTCCCCTCTCCCCAGGTCCATAAGTCTGTTCTCTATGTCTGTTTCTCCATTCAGTTCAGTTCAGTTGCTCAGTCGTGTCCCTTTGCAGCCCCTTGAACTGCAGCACGCAGGCCTCCCTGGTCATCACCACTGCTGCTGCTCAGTCGCTCAGTCGTGTCCGACTCTCAGTGACCCCGGGGACGGCAGCCCACCAGGCCCCCCGTCCCCGGATTCTCCAGGGAGAGCACTGGAGTGGGTGCCACTGCCTTCTGTGGTCTGTCACCATTGCCGCCCTGTAAATTAAGTCTTCAGCACCATTTTTCTAGATTCTGTATATGTGCATTAGAATATGATATGTATCTTTCTCTTTCTGAGTTACCTTCACTCTGAATAATAGGTTCTAGCGACTTGGCAGCAGCCGCAGAAGATTCATCCACCTCATTAGAGCTGACTCAAATGTGTTCCTTTTTATGGCCGAGTAATATTACGTTGTGTATATGTACCTCAGCTTATCCATGCATCTGTCGATGGACATCTGAGTGCTTCCATGTCCTAGCCATTGTAAATAGTGCTGCAGTGAACACTGGGATACATGTGTCTCTCTCAGTTTTGCTTTCCTCAGGGTATATGCCCAGGAGTGGGATTGCTGGGTCATACGGTGGTTTTATTCCTAGTTTTTTAAGGAATCTCCATACCGTATTCCATAGTGGCTTATCAATTTACATTCCCACCAACAGTGCGAGCGTGTTCCCTGCTCTCCACACCCTCCAGCATTTATTGCTTATAGACTTTTTGATGATGGCCATCCTGACCAGTGTGAGGTGATATCTCATCGTAGTTTTGATTGCATTTCTCTAATAATGAGCAATGTTGGGCATCTTTTCATGTGTCTGTTAGCCATCTGTATGTCTTGTTTGGAGAAATGTCTGTTCAGGTCTTTTCCCCACTTTTTGATTGGGTTGTTTTTCTGGTATACAAGCTGCTTGTACATTTTGGAAATTCACCTTTTGTCCGTTGTTTCATTTGCTATTATTTTCTCCCGTTCTGGGGGTTGTCTTTTCACCTTGCTTATAGTTTCCTTTGCTGTGCAAAAGCTTTTAAGTTTAATCAGGTCCCAGTTGTTTCAGTTCAGTTCACTCAGTCGTGTCCGACGCTTTGCGACCCCATGGACTGCGGCACGCCAGGCCTCCCTGTCCATCACCAACTGCTGGAGTCCTTCAAACCCATGCCCTTGAGTCGGTGATGCCATCCAAACATCTCATCCTCTGTCGTCCCCTTCCTTCTCCTCCTGCCCTCAATCTTTCCCAGCATCAGGGTCTTCTGAAATGAGTCAGCTCTTCGCATCAGGTGGCCAGAGTGTTGGAGTTTCAGCTTCAGCATCAGTCCTTCCAGTGAACACCCAGGACTGGTCTCCTTAGGAGGGACTGGCTGGCTCTCCAGTTGTTTACCTTTGTTTTTATTTCCATTACTCTAGGACGTGGGTCATAGAGCATCTCGCTTTGTGTCATCAAGTGTTCTGCCTATGTTTTCCTCTAAGAGTTTTATAGTTTCTGGTCTTACATTTAGGTCTTTAATCCATTTTGAGTTTTCTTTGTGTGTGGCGTTAGGAGGTGTTCTAATTTCACTCTTTTACATGTAGCTGTCTACTTTTCCCAGCACCGTTTATTGAAGAGGCTGTCTTTGCTCCATTGTATATTCTTGCCTCCTTTGTCAAAAATAAGGTACACATAGGTGTATGGATGTATCTCTGGGCTTTCTATTTTGCTCACTGATCTGTATTTCTGTCTTTGTGCCAGGACCATACTGTGTTGAGGACTGTAGCTCTGTAACATAATCTGAAATCAGGAAGGTTGATTCCTCCAGCTCGATTCTTCTTTCTCAAGACTGCTTTGGCTATTCAGGGTCTTTTGTGTTTCCATATGAATTGTGAAATTTTTTGTTCTAGTTCTGTGAAAAATGCCATTGGTAATTTGATAGGGATTGCATTGAATCTGTGGATTGAGCTTGGTAGTATACTCATTTTCAGAACATTGATTTTTCCTACCCAGGAACACGGAATATCTCTCCATCTATTTATGTTGTCTTTGATTTCTTTTGTTACTGTCTTACAATTTTCTGTGTACAGTTCTTCTGTCTCCTTAGGTAAGTTTATCCCTAGATATTTAATTCTTTTTGTTGCAGTGGTGAGTGGGATTGATTCCTTAATTTCTCTTTCTGATTTTTCATTGTTAGTGTACAGAAATGCAAGGGATTTCTGTGTATTGATTTTGTATCCTGCAGCTTTGCTGAAGTCACTGATTAGCTCTAGTCAAATGTATTTTTTAACTGGAGGAAAACTGCTTTACAATGTCATGTTGGTTTCTGCCGTCCAACAACGCCAACAAGCTATAATTATACAGAATGCTGTCTCTCGTGAGCCCCCCTCACCCCACCCCACCCTCCAGGTGTCACAGAGTGCCAGGCAGAGCTCCCTGTGCTCAACGGCAGCCTCTCACCAACTCTCCGTGTTAATCTGCATTTTAAGTCTCTGACGACCCCTGCAGATAAAGGGATGGCTGTTTTTCTCATTTGTGAAATGCTTCCCATCCAGGCTGAGGAAAGAAGTGTGCCCGTGAACAAGTGTGAGAGCGACGTCAGGTGAGCCGTGGACCTGCATCCACGCTGACCCTGCCCTCCATACCCAGAACTGGGCTCCAGCTGGGGGCTGTGCCACAGACCCGGCGACACCGGGAGCACCCCCGGCCAGGCACCTCCCCCCAGGCCCACGGCTACCTCTGGGTGCGTCCCGCCTTCCTGGAGGGGAGACACAGCACGTCAGGTATTTTGTTGAAAACATGGATTTCCAGCAGTTGTGTCCTGGAGAAAACCCTGGAGAGGTGAAGGGGTGGCAGTGACTCTGGCCGTCCCAGAGCTCCTGGCTGCATCTGCAAAACCGCCACAGCCATTCCTTCAGCGAGTCCTCTGGCGCCTCGCGTGGCCAGTGCACAGAGTGGCTCACAGACAGACACACACACAGGGGGCACGCGGGGAGACAGCCCTGTGCTGGCAGAGGATGGAGGCAGCGCACCGCAGGGCTGGAGCAGGAAGGGGACACCGAGGGCGTCCTCATGGGGCCACTGGGACCTGCGTGCACAGCCGCTCCAGGCACACCAGCTCTGTGCATCTCAAGCTGCGAGTGCTCACACAACACGAGGACAGGTGTGGATTCTTGCCGTCCCCCTGGGCGTGTGCACAGCAAGAGGAACACACGTCTCGGCACATGTGCGTGATAATATACACACATATGTAAGAAAATACAAATGCCCGTGGCCTCCACACTTACTGTCACTCCCTGAGGTGACCCTTGAAAGCTCAGGAGGGTACCGCACACTTGAAGCTGGGTGGTCACATCTCAGGGAAGGGAAGGGAAAGCCACTCAGTCGTGTCTGACTCTTTCGGACCCCGTGGACTATACAGTCCCTGGAATTCTCCAGGCCAGAATACTGGAGTGGGTAGCCTTTCCCTTCTCCAGTGGATCTTCCCAACCCAGGAATTGAACTGGGGTCTCCTGCATTGCAGGTGGATTCTTTACCAACCGAGCTATGAGAGAAGCCCCACGTCTCAGGGATTGACAACTAAATCAGTGTTAAACAACTTTGACTCCTAAACCTTAATTGGGCAGCTTCTATGACAGCAGTTCCCATTGCCAGTGAGCATCAGTCCCCTTGCCTGGGGGGCTGTTAGAACATGAACAGCTGTCTCCGCCTGCAGTGCTGACCCAGGAGGGCTGGGGCGGCCCGGAATCAGCACTGCTAGCAGCTCCCCAGCGAGGCGGATGCTCTGGTGCAGCGGCCTCCCCTGGAAGAAGACTGCAGTCCCCCCGCCCCAGCGGTGGGACACCCTGGCACTGCCCTCTCTGAAGGCAGCACTTCTGCTGAGAACTAACGTGAGAGCGAACCTCGGCATCCCAGAGGCTGTGTAAGGTCTGCACTGGCGCAGGCTAATTCTGGAGAAAGACACGATCTTACCTCTTAGCTCTATTTGGGGAATCTCTCACGCTGCATGAAAAGCCAACTCAGAGAAAACCTGACATAAAACATTAATTGAGGCACCTGTGTATGCATTTCCAAGGAATTCTTCCTTTTATAAAGTATAGGGACCTCTTCTACTTTTAATAATAGAGATTACCAGGTATTTGAAAGGCTCAGGAACAGAGAAAATGAAGCCTTGCCAATTGGAGCCCATGAGCTTGGATCCAGCTGTCGGCTGGATAATTGTCAGCAAGAAACAGAACTGGACTCCAAAATGGAAAAGCATCTTCGTCCAGGCCTCGGACATGGCTGAGAAGCCACTGCCAGTAAGACCCCAAGACGGAGACGCCTGGATTCAAACCCTGTGGGTCACCAGCCACTTCACAGGCCGCCTTCCCCTGACAGCCGACACCCGCCCTGTAAGCCCGAGGGACCAAGGCCGGGGAGGGTCAGTCCCCACAGCCCTGGCCCCGTCCGGCCCAGGCTCGAGGCTTCTTGCGGGACGAAGGAGCTGGAAGGGGCCCCCGGGGCCAAGAAGGCACCTTCTGATGCAGGTGACCGACACAGACACTGCATAAAAACACACGCAGACACGCCGCACACACATGGTGTCCCACAGACCGGAATACTTGACACTGGGGACGTCCTCTGGGCCCGTGGAGAATGTATTCCGCGCACCACACACCTAAAGGACCACGAGGCCGAACTGAGTCCCGAAGAAGGAGGATATAGCTCATGCTTTGCATGAGACGTTAGCCCCCAGTGCCGCACAAGGCATGGGTGAGGGGACAGCACACCCAAGTCCATGTGCCGCCCACGTGACCTCGGCCCGTAGCATTTTACAAACCGCACGTGGCCAAGTGCGCCCTGCAAACACCTGCGCTCATTTCAGCGACCCTGGTTTGCTCAGAGCTGTTGCCCTCAGCAGACGACCACGATTCCCATTACCTCTTTGTCCTGAGAGCAGAGTGCTTTTCTAGATCTGTTTGTACCAAATGCAGACCTTTATAAAGAGGCCGGAGCCTGGGGGGACGTTAGAGTCTGTATTTGAGGACAGTGCCTTCAAAGCAAAACGAAAGTTTGCGATAAACTGTGATAAGCTGCCTTCATATTTAGGCTAGCAGTGAAGTCAGGATTGTTAGGTAAGTCCTAAAAATGTGTTCTGTAGCATGGAGACACACGATGGTCCATAAACTGATTACCTCCGCTTATTTTTTTTAGCTCGTTAGGGAACAGGGGTGGGTTCAAAACAAGGAATTTAGAGCTCGGTGAGAAAGGCAGGACGAGTAACCAACTCAAAAGGAGGAGATGGTCTTTCTCGTGGATTCCCTTTTTGGAAATGTTCACACTGAAAGGATGGTTCCTGACCTGCAGCTGCGAGGGACGATGCTGCGGAGCCAGGGCACATGCCGTGCTAGGCATCACTAATGACGGCCTGCCATGGACCCGGGGGTGGCACTGCCCAGGGGCAGGCCTGTGAGGCTCCAGGGGCGCTGCCAGCGCAAGATAACTTTGTGACCCACTGTACCTGGCTCTGGTCCCTCCTCCTCTCAACTCCTCACCAGCGTGCTCCCTGCCACCAAGCAAGGCCAACCAGCAGGTGCCCCTTCCTGAAATCTCCGCCCATGCTCTCTGGGCTGGCGAGTGTGAGGGCAGCTGGGGGAGGGTGGTGGGGACGCCAGGGTGCTGCCGAGTGCGGCTCACAGTGGGCGCGGGTGCTCAGTTCACAGAGATCAGCCAGCGCCTGCTCTGCTCCTACCGCACAGACATCGATGAGCTCTTCTCCGAGGTGGACCGCTGCCTGGCCATCAACCGCAGCGTCCTGCAGCAGCTGGAGGAGCGGTGTGGCCGTGAGCTCTCCGAAGAGGAGTGGGGCGAGATCCAGACCCAGGTAGGCATGCCAGGCCGGCCCTGCAGTGGGCGGGGAGGGGACGGGGTGAGCAGGGCAGATCCAGACCCAGGTAGGCGTGGCCAGCCTGCCGGGGGCGGAGGGCCGGGCACCGCATAGAGGGCATGTGTGTCTGCCCCCAGGGGGCCCTGGGACCCTCGTCACCCACTCTGGGGTGAGGCCAAGGGCCCTGGGTGTGGAATTCTGCTTTGATGAAGGCATCTAGTGAGCAGTGAAAGTGCCAAGGGCAAAGGCCTCCCCACGTGCCCCCCCCCCGCCCCCACTCCGAGCTTCCTGCCCGTCTCAGCCTGCCTGTCCCTTGCATCTGAGGAGAGGGACACCAAACCCGGCAGGGGAAACACTTACTTAGAAATCACAAAAATGGTAAATGCATAAAGAAGTTTAGCGGCTACATAGTGTCAGAGACTGCTTAATTCAAAGAAAGTCAGTTACTAAGGTTCAGCATTTTATAAACTGTGTTTCGAAGTCGGTCATCCCAGGTGGGTTGCGGTCCCTTCCATTTTTCGCAGGAGTAGCAGAGCACAGACATAATTAGCGTTAGTTTAACCCAGGATGAAATGTCTTCACATTTAGAAGACCCTCGTCTGTGGGTGCCCGGTTCTCACTTAAACGCGGGGCACTGCCCGCTGCGGCGTGACCCGCACGTGTGCCGCCTGCCCTGTGTTGCAGGCCCTGCGCCGGGAGGCCCCCGACTGCCCCATCTGCCTCACCGCGCTGGCGCCGCGGGAGACGGTCCTGCTGTCCTGCTCCCACGTGTTCCACCTCGCGTGCCTCCGCGCTCTGGAGGAGTTCTCCCTGGGGGAGAGCGCTCCTTTCCACGCCTGTCCACTCTGCCGCTGCTGCTATCAGAAAAGAATTCTTGAATGCTGAATTCACAAGGGAAAAAATTATATAATTCGGGGGGAAAGTGTTAACCTTATTGTTGGTAGTTGTATGTTAGGAAAGCTGACAATATTTTAAAAGCTCACAAACCCATCCAATTCTAGTCTTTATAAAGAGAAAACTTCAAATTCATGAGTTGAGTCAGCTGAAGAACGGATTAAAAACTTCTATCTCGGAGGCTCTACAGTTTGCTGATTAGCTCGGCTTCTGGTTGGTGGGCTGGGCTGCTCGTGAGAGTAAAGTGATTCCCTCCCTGCCCTCTCCACAGCGGTGCTGTGGGCACCCGGCGGGCCTGCCGGTGAGGTGGCAACACAGCGTCTTCCCAGGCATGCCCTACAGCTGCAGCTCGAGTCCGCCTGCAGACTGAACCTAAACCTCTCAGGGCATCCAAAGGCCCTCTGCCATTCAAATGCTTGCTTTTAGTCCTTGCTTTCTCTCTATGGGATACGTTACTGTTGAGTCCAGCACTCTGAATACATAAACCCAAGATATAAAAATAAGTATTCCGTGGTTTCAGCATCAGTTCAGTCACCCAGGCATCTCTTTGTGACTCCCTGGACTGCAGCACACCAGGCCTCCCTGTCCATCACCAACTCCCAGAGCACAAACTCATGTCCATTGAGTCAGTGATGCCATCCAACCATCTCATCCTCTGTCATCCCCTTCTCCTTCCGCCTTCAGTCTTTCCCAGGGTCTTTTCCAGTGAGTCAGTTCTTCCCATCAAGTGGCCTAAGAATTGGAAGCTTCAGCTGCAGCAACAGTCCTTCCAATGAACATTCAGGACTGATTTTCTTTGGGATTCACTAGTTTGATCTCCTTGCTCTTAAAGGGACTCTCAAGAGTCTTCTCAACACTACAGTTCAAAAGCATCAGTTCTTCGGCACTCAGCTTTCTTTATGGTCCAACTCTCACATCCATACACGACTACTGGAAAAACCATAGCCTTGACTAGACAGGCCTCTGTCAGCAAAGTAACATCTCTGCTTTTTAATATGCTATCTAAAACAGCACATCACGTATTAATAACTCAGAGTCACATGTTCATGGCTCACATGTAAAGAAATCCACGGAATCTTCCTGGGAGCCTGGTCATTCACAAGCACATTCACAAACCACAGGGTCCTGGCGAGGTGCCCCAGCTGCTGGGACAGAAGAGGCCCCAGATGTTAGGGACAGACAAAGCAGGCTGTTTCTCTGAACTTCCCTGCCCATCAGCAGTAGGTGAGGGGCCGAGGAGCTGCCCTCAGTGGCTCCCAGCTCTTGGCCGCTCTGCCTGGAGTCTCCAGTGAACCCTCCCCGGTGCCGAGGAAGAGCAGGTAGACTTTTCCTTTGAATTAAAAAAAAAAAATTCTTTATTTATTTGGGTCTTAGCTGATGTTTGCAGGATCTTCATCGTGGTGCCTGGAGCACGTGGGATCTTAGTTCCCAGACCGGGGATCGAACCCACATCTCCTGCACTGGAAGGGGGGTTCCTACCCCTGGGCCACAGGGAGAGCCTGCAGGCAGGCTTTGCGGCCACCTGGGGCCCCCGGAAGGTCAGTGCAGCCACAACTAACAGCCAGGGCGGGAGGCGCAACAGGCAGGCAGCCGGGGCCAGCTGCACACCTGTCAGAGTGCACAACAGCCCCGCGTCGCCGGGGCAGGAGCCCCACCACGCCTGCTCCTGTTTGTTTCTCATCCCATCTGGGGTGTTCTCGTTACATAAAGCCCACGCACATATGTCCCTTAATGAGCACATCCACATAACCTGGGGTACGTTCACTTGCAATGGTGGCGAGTCCCACGAAAGAATCTGGAGCCTGACTTGGAGACGATTTAAACGGTGAGCAGACACTCATTGGACCGTTAAGAAAGCTGAGCACTGAAGAATTGATGCTTTTGAACCGTGGTGCTGGAGAAGACTCTTGAGAGTCCCCTGGACTGCAAGGAGGTCCAACCAGTCCATGCTAAAGGAAATCAGTCCTGAATATTCATTGGAAGGACTGGTGCTGAAGCTAAAACTCCAATACTTTGGCCACCTGATGCGAAGGACTGACTCCTTGGAAAAGACCCCAATGTTGGGAAAGACTGAAGGCAGGAGGAGAAAAGGATGACAGAGGATGAGATGGTTGGACGGCATCACTGACTCGATGGACGTGAGTCTGAGCAGGCTCCAGGACATGGTGAAGCACGAGAGAAGCCTGGTGTGCTGCAGCCCATGGGGCCACAAAGAGGGAGACACGGTCAAGCGACTGGACAGCAGCAGCAAACGCCATTGTGAGACGGCTGAGCAAGGCTGGCTCCCACACACCCCTCCCTGCCTCCCGCCCGTGGCCCCTCCAGCAGAGCACAGCCTGCTGAGGAGGAAGGCCTGGCCAGTCTGATGCCAGACCCACGCCCAGAGCCTGCAGGGGGGCACCCAGGGGGCCCCAGGCACTCAGTGAGCGTGGGAGGCCACTCAGGGCCGGCGTGACCGCGTCCTGGGCATGACAGCAGGGCGCTGCTGCCCACACCTGGCGACCCTGCCTGCTTCCGGAGCCCGCCTCTCACATGGTCCCTCTGACTCCATGAGTTCTGCAGATCCTTCCAGTAAACTTCCTGCCTGTCGCGCTCTGCCGACACAGGCAGCGGATCCGCAGGAGGGTCAGTAGGGATGGAAGCCTGGGCTCGGCCGCGGTGGGAGGTGGCACAGTGACAACCCCGTGAGGGCCCCGGGGCGCGTCTCACTCGGCCGCGACCGTTGATGGCAGATCAGGGAACTTCCTTGCTGAAAAGCTCCTGGAACATCGTGCCCAGCAAAGGCTGAGGAGGCCACACTTACCAAACGTGCACTGCAGGGGGGCAGCCACTTCTCTGGCAGACCACACGTGCTCAGCCACAGGCACCACGCAGACGCTCGTACGATTACATTGCAGTCTCCCTGGGTCTCCTTTGAAAACTGGTCACTGATCAAGACAGACTGGCGGCCCAAAGAAGCCTGAGTTTGGTGGAGGACTCACTTGTGATGCTGCCTAAATCCAGAGATAATCCCTAACTTTCGTTTTACCTGTCCAAGCAGCTGAGTATTTGGTTTATTCTCATTTTAGTAGTAAATTCCAGTTTTGTTTCATTTGATATATATATATATATCATTTTGAAATACTGTAGATGT
Organism: Bos grunniens; assembly: GCF_055505025.1. Taxonomy (NCBI): domain Eukaryota; kingdom Metazoa; phylum Chordata; class Mammalia; order Artiodactyla; family Bovidae; genus Bos; species Bos grunniens. Next base: position 2,066,185 of record NC_141168.1, on the reverse strand, counting down.
ACAAAGTTCCCATGGAGCTTTCGCCCAGCTTCCCCTCATGTTAACACGCCTTAGTAAAATGTCAAAACCAGAACACTAGCATTGAAACAACAGTGTTAACTGACCTACAGATCTGATCCACCATCTCTGGGATGTCTTGTGAACAAGAACTTTCTTTGCCAACAAGAATGCTAATGTCTAAAAGAATGCATCTTCCACGCTATAAGCCAGGTGTATGTCGGGGCATCACCGTGCCATGTGGGAGACAGAGGAGAATGAGTCACTGACCAGGGCCCGAGAAGAGAAGAAGGCGTCTAAGTGTCCATAACTCAAAACACACGGTTAGTGTTCGGTACATGAAGAGGCGCACATATTTCAAAACGGTGTGAGAAGTACTAATTAGAGCTTTGGGTTACAGAGTTTAGACATCAGCCCGGTCCTCAAGGACACTGGGTTTATGGAGAAGGCACGAAGGTCACACACTGTTCACCCTACGATTTGCCACGACCCACAGCAGCCTCATGCGGAAACAAAGCTGATGGGCAGGAGCTGCGTTTGGGGCTCAGAGCAGACTGACGGTGGTGGCCTGAATACCCGCGCGGAGCCCCAGGAGGGCGGGCAGCCAGGTGTGCCCCCAGCGGCTGCCAGCTCCTGCAACTGTCCCTCCAGAGGATAAGTTCATGCTTGGACGTGGCTCGGAGTCCCAGGGATAACTCCCCTTCGCGTCCACGGTGCTTCTCCTGGTGGACCTGCTTCTCTGCAGTCACCTTCCCGGGACCCCACACCACACGGCTTTTGTTTGCCCCTGAACCGCACAGGCCCAGGGCCATGGCCGCCTTGTGGGAAGCCACACTCATCGCGCAGCACATAGGAGAGCGGGTGTGTGGCAAGTGACAGCCTCCGCCTAACCACGATCGCATTCCTTTCCTCAAAAGAAACCGGGAAAAGGATGACTGATTCCCACAATGAAGCCTTCAAAGTGGTTATGCTTGGGCTTTCCTGGTGGTGCAATGGCTGAGAATCCGCCCGCCAACGCTGGGGCCACAGGTTCAATCCCTGGGCCAGGAAGATCCCACATGCCTTGGGGCAGCTAAGCCTGCGCTCAGCAGTGACTCAGCCTGGGCCCTAGGGTCCGGAGCCACAACCACTGAAGCCTGTGCTCCACAATTAGAGACACATGCACACCGCAGGGACAAGTAGCCACTGCTCACCGCAACCAGAGCACGACCCGTTGCAGCCAAAAATAAAACTTTCAAAAAAGTAGGTCAGTTTGAGGAAACAGAAGTGTTCTGGGATTGATTTAGATGGTGGTGTTTGCCCACCTGAGGATATACTCAAGGTTAGAGAGAAAAACCACAGGCCCAAGGCGATCACTAGTATCACTGTGCTGAAGCCCGTGCTCCCTGGCCTAGCTGCAGTCTCGGCCCCCACCAGCAATGCAACCTCGACCCACTGTCTGGGGCCTTCCAGTCCTCACCAGGTGGTGTGTCTTGTGCGCCCCCTCTACCCACCAGAGAGGAAGGAGCAGCCTGCACAATGGCACCCTTACTGTTGCCTTCCCCAAAGATGCCTTGGCTTAAAAACGCTTCTTCTTCTTCTTTGGCTAATAGCCCCCTTGTCCTGCCCCCTCCCTATAAACAAACACCTTCCACACCTTCCATCTTGTACAACCCCTGCATGCTCCCTCTAGCCGCAGGACGAGATGCTGCCCAAATCATAAACCTAATCAAGCCTTCAGATCCCTGGACTTACTTGAATTTTGGTTTTGAACACGAATCACCAATGGACTGTATACTGTGGGAGTGAGTTTTATGGTGTGTGGTCAGGCTCCCCCCAGAGACGGCCATTCTCCTGCTCTCTGTCCATCCCCTGCTGGCCTGGTCCTTGCCTCACCTGCAGCCTACTCACCTACACCCCTTCCCTCTTCCTCACAGAGCCTGACCAGTACCTGCCCGCACGCCTGCCCACCAGCCCCAGCTACTGAGCACCCTAAGCTTCCGATGAGAGGGGCTCCTTTTTGCTCCTGTTTTCCTGATACCCAGCCAGCCTGATGTCCCGCACCACTGACGTCCATCCCCCATCACTTTATACCGCCCCTTACCCTGAGGCCAACCTGTAACTGATCCACATCCCCTGTAACTGACACGCACCCCCACCCTCTACCCCGCAGCCTGAAGTCACTCCAGGACCTTGCTTCAGAGGTAAGATCTCTGGTCCAACAAACCCCTGAGGTCTCCGTTGCCGCCGCCAGCCTCCTCCTTTGGTCTTCTGACAGGGCAGTTACAGGGCTTGCAGGCCTGTGGGGTGAAGCCTGACACGTGGTATGCGAGGTACATCTCAATGAAAAGAGTTGGGGCAAAATTCAGTAAATATTTTAAAAGCTCTTAGAATAGGGAAGTCCTAAGTATGATATCAAAAAATTTATGGGAAATTGTAAACTTTAACTACTTCAAAATTTTAGATTTCCATATAGCAGAAAACAATGTGAACAAGATTAAAAAAAAAAAAAGAGGAAAAATATTTATGACAACAAAAAGATAAACATTTACTACTGTAATAATTTTATAAAAGAATAAGGATAAGAGATATCAAACCTGGGCCAAGTATATTTAATAACCCATATAAGGAGAAATATAGTGGACTGATGTTGAAGCTGAGCCTCCAATACTTTGGCCACCTGATGTGAAGAACTGACTCACTGGAAAAGACCCTGATGCTGGCAGGAGGAGAAGGGGACTACAGAGGGTGAGACGGCCAGAGGGCATCACTGACCTAATGGACATGAGTTTGAGTAAGCCCCGGGAGTTGGTGATAGACAGGGAAGCCTGGCGTGCTGCTGTCCACAGGGTCGCAAAGAGTCGGACATGACTGAGCGACTCAACTGAACTGAAAGATTCTTTTTAAAGATCCCCCACTGGTTACTAAAAATGCAAGAAAAAAAACACTTTTTGCCCATCAGGTTGTCACTAACTTGAAGACTGGCAAAATCCAGGGTTAGCTGGATGTGTGCAAATGTGTGCATTTGCACACATCTCAGATACGCTGTTGATATGGTCTTTCTGGAAACAGTTTGCAGTGTGCATCCTCTCTGAACCATTTTCATTTCTAGGAAGATATGGCATTGTGACTTACAATAAGAAATACACATATGGTCTTCCTCATTTCTGGCACAGAGCTCTAAAGAAAGACCCCTGGAATTTCCTAAGTGATAACAGGATAAAACAGGATACGAGTGATAACAAGCCCCTCTCAACCACACCTGGGCTTATGTGAATGAAGTGACTTTATTTAATTCAAGTGAAGCTGATTTACAAAACTGTGTTCGTTTCACGTGTACAGCAAAGTGATTTGGTTATTCATACACGTGTGTGTATATGCATATGTGTATTTATCTACATTCTCTTTTTCCGGTTCTTTTCCATTGCATTAGTAGCTTGCCAAAAGATACTGAATATACTCCCTGTTCAGTTCAGTTCAATTCAGTCGCTCAGTTGTGTCTGACTCTTTGCAACCCCATGAATCGCAGCACGCCAGGCCTCCCTGTCCATCACCAACTCCCGGAGTTCACTCAGACTCACGTCCATCGAGTCAGTGATGCCATCCAGCCATCTCATCCTCTGTCGTCCCCTTCTCTTCCTGCCCCCAGTCCCTCCCAGCATCAGAGTCTTTTCCAATGAATCAACTCTTCACATGAGGTGGCCAAAGTACTGGAGTTTCAGCTTCAGCTTCATTCCTTCCAAAGAAATCCCAGGGCTGATCTCCTTCAGAATGGACTGGTTGGATCTCCTTGCAGTCCAAGGCACTCTCAAGAGTCTTCTCCAACACCACAGTTCAAAAGCATCAATTCTTCAGCCCTCAGCCTTCTTCACAGTCCCACTCTCACATCCATACATGACCACAGGAAAAACCATAGCCTTGACTAGACGGACCTTTGTTGGCAAGGTAATGTCTCTGCTTTTGAATATGCTATCTAGGTTGGTCATAACTTTCCTTCCAAGGAGTAAGCGTCTTTTAATTTCATGGCTGCAGTCACCATCTGCAGTGATTTTGGAGCCCCCCAAAATAAAGTTTGACACTGTTTCCACTGTTTCCCCATCTATTTCCCATGAAGTGATGGGACCGGATGCCATGATCTGAGTTTTCTGAATGTTGAGCTTTAAACCAACTTTTTAACTCTCCTCTTTCACCTTCATCAAGAGGCTTTTTAGTTCCTCTTCACTTTCTGCCATAAGGGTGGTGTCATCTGCATATCTGAGGTTATTGATCTTTCTCCCGGCAATCTTGATTCCAGCTTGTGCTTCTTCCAGCCCAGCATTTCTCATGATGTACTCTGCATAGAAGTTAAATAAGCAGGGTGACAATATACAGCCTTGACGTACTCCTTTTCCTATTTGGAACCAGTCTGTTGTTCCATGTCCAGTTCTAACTGTTGCTTCCTGACCTGCATACAGATTTCTCAAGAGGCAGGTCAGGTGGTCTGGTATTCCCATCTTTTTCAGAATTTTTCAGTTTATTGTGATCCACACAGTCAAAGGCTTTGGCATAGTCAATGAAGCAGAAATAGATGTTTTTCTGGAACTCTCTTGCTTTTTCCATGATCCAGCGGATGTTGGCAATTTGATCTCTCGTTCCTCTGCCTTTTCTAAAACCAGCTTGAACATCAGGAAGTTCATGGTTCACATATTGCTGAAGCCTGGCTTGGGGAGTTTTGAGCATGACTTTACTAGCGTGTGAGATGAGTGCAATTGTGCGGTAGTTTGAGCATTCTTTGGCATTGCCTTCCTTTGGGACTGGAATGAAAGCTGACCTTTCACTTATACTCCGGCGGTATACAGTAAGCGCTTGCTGTTTATACTTTACCTACAGTAGTACTCGTCTGTTAAGCCCACCCTTCCCTTTTGGTAACCACAAGTTTCCTTTCTGTGCCTGAACGCATTTGTTTTGTAAATAAGTCAACGTGCACTACTCTTTGGCGCCCGCGTGTAAGTGGTACCGTATCCGTCTCTCTCGGACTCACTTCGCTTAGTCCGGTCATCTCTAGGTCCGTCCATGATGCTGCAAAGGGCATTATTTCAGTTTTCATGGTTGAGTAATATTCTACTGGGGCTTCTCTGGTGGCTCAGATGATAAAGAATCTGCCTGCAGTGCAGGAGATCTGGGTTTGATCCTTGGATTGGGAAGATCTCTTGGAGGAGGGCATGGTAACCCACTTCAGTATTCTTGCCTGGAGAATTCCAGGACAGAGGAGCCTGGCAGGGGGCTACAGTCCATGGGGTCAGAGAGTTGGACACAACTGACAGTCACTTTACTTCGGTACTCCACTGTGTGTGTGCACCGTCTTCTTCATCCACTCCTCTGCAGATGGACATTTAGGCTGTTTCCATGTCTTGACTGTTGTAAACAGCACTGCCATGAATACTGGGGTGCATGCAACTTTTCCAACTAGAGTTTTCTCCAGCTATATGCCCAGGAGTGGGGTTGTTGGGTCATATGGTAGCTCCAGCCTTTGTGTTTTTTTTAAGGAACCTCCATACTGTTCATAGTGGCTGCACCAACTTACATTCCCACCAACAGTGTAGGAGGGTTTGCTTTCCTCCACACTGAACGGGGTGACTTTTGTAGACTCCCCAAGGATCACCAGGGGCACCAACCCTGTGATTAGGGGCTGAACTGTCAGCCCCACCCTCGTGACCTCTGGGGAGGGGAGAGGGGCTGAGCTTATCACCAGCAGCCAATCATTTAATCCAGCACGCCTGTAGGGCAGAGCCTCCTCCACACAAACTGCCATCTGAAGGCATTCTAAGAGTTTCCTGCCATGTGGAGGCTCTGGGAGGGTGGGGCACCCGGGGAGGGTCGGGAAGTTGAGCGCCCCCTCCCCAAACCTGGCCTGGGGGTCTCTCCCAGCTGGCTGGTCCTGACCCTGCTCCTTTACGGGAGGCAGGTCATCTAGTGAATGAACTGCTGCCCAGCGTCCTGCGAGCAGCTCTGGAAGGGGCTGGACTGGATGAGGGAGTCCTGTGCTCTGCTGTGGAGTGGGCTGAGCAGAGCATGACGGCCTCTGGGCTCGGGATGTGTGTCTGAAACAGGGGTGAGCAGTCAGGCTTACTGAGACTGAGCCCCTCATGTGTGGGGTTGCACTAAACTGAATCTGCAGGACACCCAAGCAGTGATCCACAGAGGACTGGAGAAATACCTGGTGAGGGAAAAAACCCACACTGGTGGCCACAGATGAAATAGAGAACAGAGACAGAGATCTTCATTACCAACTCCTAGAGCAGTGCACTAAGGCACGCAGAAAGCCGTTGGTTAGATTCTATGGCAGCTAGAAACCGGAAATAAGCCAGACACCACCCATATGGAGCTGACTACAACATGGTCCCCACACAGCAAGAGGGCTATACAGACATCCCATGGACTGATATTAACCTACACGTTGGTAGGAAAAGAAGTTCATGAGCAAAGGCTGTTCCATACACACATGAAAATCCCGTGGGGCATGTGGTGTGTCACAGAGCACCCACGTGGGATTACTGCGGCAGGCACACTTTCCGGAAGGTGAGAGCGCGGTTCGGCAGACCAGCGGGAGCGTTTCAGCCACCCGACGTCATTGCCGTTTCTTTTACCAGCCGTACTGCGCGGCTTGCGGCACCGCAGTTCCCCAACCAGGGGCTGAACCCGGGCAGCCAAAGTGCACGTCCTACCACTGGACGCCAGGGAGCCCCGCACTGCCTTTTGTACACCAAGATGTGACGTCTATCAAGGACAAAGCCTCGTAAGAAAACTGTTAATTAATTTAACACAGCTCAACTTTCAGATTTAACCAGAACATAACGAGGATGTACAGACTCAAAAATGTTCTCTTGTTTAAAGTTTTCAACATAGCCTGCATTGTTCCAAAATCCTCATCACAATTTTAAGACACTAAGCCTTTAAGCAACCCCAGTAGCTGAGTCATTTCTGTAAGGATCAGCGAGGACGCATTTAGAAAAGCCAGGTGGACCAGATAAACGCAGAGCGGCTTTCACGGGCTGGTCTCAGCTCTTCCTACAGTGACCACGGCTAACAATTTAAGGCTCCCCTTAGTTCCTTATTGGAGAAGGCAATGGCACCCCACTCCAGTATTCTTGCCTGGAAAATCCCATGGACAGAGGAGCCTGGTAGGCTATAGTCCATGGGGTCGCTAGGAGTCGGACACGACTGATCGACTTCACTTTCACTTTTCATTTTCATGCATTGGAGGAGGAAATGGCAACCCACTCCAGTGTTCTTGCCTGAAGAATCCCAGGGACAGGGGAGCCTGGCGGGCTGCCATCTATGGGGTCGCACAGAGTCAGACACAACTGAAGCAACTTAGCAGTAGCAGAACATAACAGACAGAGAAGGCAATGGCATTCCACTCCAGTACTCTTGCCTGGAAAATCCCATGGATGGAGGAGCCTGGTAGGCTGCAGTCCTTGGGGTCACTAAGAGTCGGGCATGACTGAGCGACTTCACTTTCCCCTTTCCCTTAGTTCCTTATGGGCTCTGCTACAACTAACTGTGACATCATCTTACAAATGTCAAGCCATCATGACAGAACATTTAATTATTAAGAATAACAGCCAATACTTAAAGAGCATCTGATGTTTTGGGCCCTGCGCTACGACAGTGGCCTGGCGGCCCCACTCAGAGCCCTGGGCACAAGGCACACGTGTGCAGGTGAGAAGCCACCCGGGTTCCACTACACGGCTCGTAGGTGGGGTGCCCACTTTCTGACTGGCACAGGTAATGGCTACCGTTGCCTAACCCTTTTCACAAGCGCGGGTCCTGCCTGTCTCACGCATGGGGAAGGAGTGTGGAATCGTGAGGAAACCGCAGCTCTACTCAGCTCACAGTGGGGCTCAGAGCCCAGGTGCTTGCCCAGCACCAGCGGCTCTGCCGAAACTTCCCCAAAGGTGGAGCTCGCTGGGCCGCGGGAAACCCGCAGGGCTAAGAGCTGGAACGGGCACAGCAGAACCAGCATCTTTAAGAAATTTTCCCAAACTGTTTTTTTCCTTCCAAGGTGATCAAGCTGCATTCTTAAAGCCCCGATGTCTCACTCGTGGTTCCCTATCTGGTTCACTGTCCGCACTAAGCACCATAAAGTGAAGTGAAGTGAACTCGCTCAGTCGTGTCCGACTCTTTCTAACCCCGTGGACTGTAGCCCACCAGGTCCTCTGTCCATGGGATTCTCCAGGCAAGAATACTGGAGTGGGTTGCCATTTCCTTCTCCAGGGGATCTTCCTAACCCAGGGATCAAACCCGGGTCTCCCGCATGGCAGGCAGATGCTTTATCCTCTGAGCCACCAGGGAACTCAGGCACCATAAAAACAGGTAACAATTTTAAACAAGTCCCTTTGTTTGTCTCAGAGGCTCTGATATTACAAGGCTCTGTCAACTAGTACAGGGGCTCCCCTATGAAGACAGGTGTCTTCCATCAGCTATAATTGATAAGTAAAGGCTATCTGGGAAGCAAGGTTTACAAAGTGGTGACGGGTGAGGACTCAGGAGCCAGCTGGCCCGGGGTTCAGACCCTATGTTCTGTGGGTCCTGGGTGGGTTACCCAGCTTCTCTGTGCTCCGTGGGTCCCGGGTGGGTTACGCAGCCTCTCTGTGCTTTAGCTTCCTCATCAGCAAAGCGGGAATACTAACAGTGCCTCCTCCCCAGGACTGTCGTAAGGATTAAATGAGCTGTTGTTGTTCAGCTGCTCAGTCGAATCTGACTCTTTGCAACTCCATGACTGCAGGCTTCCCTGTCCTTCACCATCTCCTGGAGTTTTCTCAAATTCACATCCACTAACTCGGTGATGCCGTCCAGCCATCTCATCCTCTGCCGCCCCTTCTCCGCCCACCCTCAATCTTTCCCAGCATCAGCGTCTTTTCCAAGAGTAAGCTGTTTGTATTAGGTGGCCAAATATTTTAAAAAACACACCTATAAAATGCTTAGAACAATACTTGCCAAAGGGAAGCACTACTTAAGTGCCTACTGCTATTACTGCTGTTGTTATTACCAATTTAAAGCAGTAAATCTCTCTGCAAGTTATGTACGTTAAACTGGTCTCATCTTAAAATGACATCTTAAGATACCTACTTATGCTATCTGGGTAATCTAGACAGAACCAAGTCGGCTTGAGTTTCTGAGGCCATGCCGCACTCCTGCACCTGAGACAAGAAGGCAGACAGTGTTCGAACGCTTAACTCGACACCCCGGTGTTGGGAAATTCCGAACCGCCCGACTGGAGTCACTGGGAAGGCAGAACCCTTGGAGCAGGCAGAGGGGAGGTGGCAGCGATACGGACCTGTGCTCACAGCCAGTGCTACACCTCGCTGGCGTGTCCCCAGGCCACGTCCTTACCTCCCTGTGCTTGGGCCCCTGAGCTCTGGAGCAGAGACGAGCATCTCCCCAGCTCCCAGGGCTGCTGACAGCAAGGACTCTGCATCCGCCTCCTGACTTCACCCCCTGACTTCGAGTCCTGATGAGATGCCACGGTGAGGACTAAAAAGAGCAAAGAAGTGGGTGGCTGCTAAGAAGTAGAGACAGAAGGGAGAGTGCAGGTGCGGCCAGGGAGGGCCAGGCCCGGCTCTGGCGGCTAACCCGTCACCTCACCCTCACGCCCACTGCTGAGCCGACACAGGGAGACTGCAGGCCTCAGGAGGCCTCGAGTCAGCACACTGGCTCCAGGGGCACCCTGCTCCTGATGCTCGGTGTCCGAGTCTGCAGGCAGGCTGTTCTTTTAAAACAACAGCTTTTCAAAGGAACAGCCATCGCAGCAGTCTCGTAGTAGAATACTGTACTTGTAGGAGCCGATACAGCTCTCTTCCTCAGACCCACAGCGACGTGTGGGTGCAGCTGCCTGCGTTCAGACGCCGAGGCCCTTTGCTGTCTCTGGTCCTCAGAGAAGAGCACAGCAGCTGTGTCTGCCCGGCTCCCGTGACCCTGCTTGTGAGAAGCGGGCTTCTTCACACGCCAGGAAGAGCACACACCAAAGTCACACCCATAGCGACTGGGCTGTCTGAAGTGCCTACCTGATTACACCTGAACTTGAAAAAAACTTTCCTAATTGAATTACAAAGAATTGGAAGTTAAGTAACTTCTCTTGAAAATGAGCTCCCAGCACTACTCCTTCAACACATATGGATCACTTAGTTTTGAAAATTTGTAATCCAACTTTATAATCCAAACTTTATAATCCACTTAGTTTTGAAACTTGTTTTAGAGTCAGCAATTTCTACTGACTTTATTAATTACATTCTTTGCAGTGCAACAAATAATTTTCACACTCAATCTTTTTGCTTCAGTGGTATCTGCAATAATGGATTTTACCTGAACAATATTCAAAAGCCAAAACAATTCTTTGTATTCATCATTCTTTCAGCCAGGAAATGACTTAGTGGTTTCTATCTAATTAAAAATATATATATACAAAAAAAAAAAAAACCCAAAACAAAACAGGACAGAAAATGGCAGCAAGCGTCACACACAGTAAAAGCAGGTACTGTTTTCTTAGATTTTTGTTTGTATGCATAGAAGTGTGTGTGTTACACTGTAAACTGGATTTCTTACTGTGGTCAGAAGTCTGAAAGTCACTGCCGGAGAGGCTTCTGTCAGTGAATGAACCAGATGCTAAGGGCATGTGCCTTCCAAAGACTCTGGATTAAGCTGCCCAGACCACAGTCAGGTATGTGGCTCAGTCCTTCAGTGGAAAAAATTAGAGAAATCGTATCTAAGTAAGTCAAATATATAACATAACATACATGATTTCAATCATTTTAGGTCGCAAGAAATTGACCTACCAAAAACTCCCCAACAAAAAGGGCAGAAAACATGCACTTCTTCCTCAACTTACCATTCCACCAGAGTAACTACTGCCCTTCGTAAGACTGAAATGAACGTAACCTGCACCCTTAAGTTTTAGCCATGAGGGTATTTAAGATAAAAAAACAAAAACACAAATATTTGAGTACTTGTAAACCAAAATATGAAATCACTTTTTGTAAAACTTTAATTTCTGAGAAAGTCACACTAAAAGTAATCTCATAGAAACAAACAAGACTGATAATTTGTAAACAAAACACTCTGTAAACAAAAATCATTTGCCAGTGCATCCAAACACTATTTTCAAAGTAACACCATACCAGTTTTTAAAAGTGTAAATAGTCAGTACCGCATACATCCTCATCGCAAGCACTGCCTTTATACACTAAATACACTGAACTGTGCTAACAACACAGAGAGCCACAGAGGAGCACGACGTAAGCCTGTGCTGTAAGCAAACACGGTGACCACTGAGGCCACAGGGGTCACCTGTGCCCCCAGCAGAGCCAGGCAGAAGCCACTGCCCCAGGTCAGGTGTGACAACCACCAGTGAGGTTTCGTTCTCATCTGCTGCCCGCCCCTCAGCGTGGCACAGAAGGTGCTAACGTGTGTGCACACAGAGTCTTCACATCAAGTCTCACATTTACAGCAGGTTCGTTTTCATAGAGAATGTACCTAATGCTAAATAAATTTTAAACCTAAGAAATACCTTGGAAAATCAGTGAAGATCATTACAAATGTTGTATGTGTAAAATGTGTAACCAACACATTTAAATACCACAGAACCAATACATTGGTTCCCAGAAGTGAGAAAACGTGAGAGGAGCCTTATTAAATCCGTCACTGACGTACCCCGCCCACTCAGGAGCAGGGCAGCTGGGCGTCTGACTGCAGCGCGGGGCCCTCCGGCCCGAGGCCTCCTGGGCGCCGCCCCCCGCCCAACGGCACTCCTGGCTGTGGGCCCAGCTCCACGTGCTGCCCCCCATCAACCCCAGCACAGGGCCACGCACCAGCCTCCAGCATGTGTCGGAGAGAAGCGCCTGAGATTAGAATGAGCGTTTCACTCAGGAACGGGACTGTGGATGTGACCGGGAATATACGGGGTATCTGTAGTCTCAAGTGGTTGTCATTACGTGCAGACCGAGGACGTAACAACCTGTATTTGTTCACACAGAACACATCCGAGGCCCAAGGTTTAAAACCATACCTCTATTCCACACAGCAGTGAAGAAGCACCCAATGAGAGCTTGAAAAATCCATTTTACATTTCACTCCGTACTGATCCAAACCTGGCTTACATCCTCTGATGGAAAGAAACTTTAAGATGAGCAAAGAGATGATACAGATGTTGAAAAGTTTAATACTTTACTCAAAAATTTTCAGACATCTTACAAATACCCAGAAGCTCTTCTGGATGTGTGCCCTGAAAGTGGTGTAAGTTAAAAGTAATATTCTTTTATTTAAAGGAACTTTTTTCTCTTCTCCCCTTGACCTGGTCTGCTCAAAGCAAGCAAGTTTCAGTAAAAATCAAAACCTCCAACTAATGCTTAAATAGGTATAATTACCAGTAAAATTGAAGAAAGCCATTTTTTATAAATTTTTCTCAGTACGTGGATCTTACGCTGAGAAATTCACCCACACTAGACTGCTTGTATGTACTGAGGGTCATTTAGAATCACAAAATGTTCTTTTGTTTTGAAACTAAGCTGCATTTTAACAAGAGAAACTCAGAAGGAAATGCAGAGATATAAATAAAGAAGTCTACACATGGAGCTGAGTTACTTTTCTTATAATTTTGGTTCTTAGTGGAAATTTTTTGTCAAATATATACAGCCTATTTTTCATAAATTTCTCTCCCCAGAACCTTTAAATTCAACAATCTGAGAAAACTATTCTTTTACTTGTGTCTGAACACAGACACTCTACGGCCACACACACAGTGCATGTGGGCACACGCACTTTAGGCCTCATGGTATGAACTGCGTGTGAGGGGCCCGCCTCCTGCTTCTGATGCACAGTTTCTGGTGCTCTAACCTAGCGAAGGTGACACAGAGTTACCACGGTATAGTTTTTACTCAGTGGACTTGAGGTCAAAAACCTGTCCCCACAATTATTTACAGTTTAATAACTGAATGAGCGTGAGGTCACGATGCACTGCAGAACAGTCCTGACACCACGAACGCTGGCTGACGCTGTGTGTTCTGGCTTTAAATGATCACCTTTGTAAGTCTGAGGCTTAACTTGGCATGTGCAGAAGTGACCGAAGGCGAAAGAAGGGCTTTCTACCACAGAGGATTTACGGTTCCATAATGGACACAGGATTACAGGGAATTACAAGATTCCTGAAAAAAATGTTTAAAAAAAAAACTGAGTGTACATATAGCCTATAAGGCAAAATCTAAGTTACAAGTGTATTCAACACTGGCAACTATGTTTTGAGAGGTAATATTGAATTATTTACACATAAACTGTCAGAAAATATGACGACGCAACATATCCTGCTATAGCTTATCACACTGGACAGCAGACGGATTCCTGTGCATTCTACCAAGGCTCAGGTTTAGAAGAGTTGTGTATTTTTCCCTTAACTCAAATTCCAGTCAATATTTGGTAACTTAAGTCAGAACTATGCTTTTGTTTTTTTCTTGAAGGAAGTAGAAAATGTCATTTGCAACCATGACAGTTTCAATGCAGCCACTGCAGTAACACCTATAAACTTCCATTTTTTTGCAGAAACTGCCCATCTGAGGACTAAGGAAGGATGCCTTTCATGTAGGTGTCTACACTTTGAATGGACTATATAATGAGATTTACATGAATCCTTAGAAAGCCCTAAAGTTGCCTTTTCTCACATCCTCATGGCTGCACAGCTGATGCAAGCAAGCATGTCCCCCAGAAGACGTGCTGCCTGGAGGAGCCTGCGCTTGGCTGGAAACTATAAGGTCCACCCAAAGGCAAACAAAGAGGAGACGACCTGCGACAGCCAAGCCCTCAAATTATGAAGACGGGGACACAGGCAGGCACAGGCCCGACACATGGACCGTGGTCAGCGGGATGGCCTGGCTGGCGGGAATGTCACGAGTGTGGGGTGCTCGCTCTCGACTGCAGAGTGGCGCTGGGGCCTCACAGTGCTTTCTGATGCCCGTTTGCAGAAGGCTTTGCTGTGTCTGAATCCCTTGGCGTATCTGATAAGTGCAGTTTATGAAGCCCTGCAGAAAAATGAAGAAAATGTAAGAACTAATGCACTGCTGAGAGGCTGGGCAGAACATGAGGTGCTCCTGAGGAGACTGCCGCGTGGCACACTCCCTGCAGCAAGAAAGGGCTCCATGCCCCACCGGCAGCGCCCAGGGCCTCCGCTGAAGACAGGTGCCTGGCGGGAAGCCAAGCCTCCCCTCGTGCAGGAGCTGTCCCCTCACCCAGCCTCCCACAGGGCAGGCTCAGCTTCCTCCGCTGAGGGCAGAGCCCCTGCCCTCCACACAGCCCCCGCCACGCCACGCCCTCCACCTCGGTCCCAGGAGCAACTTCTAATGAACCTGCGCCTGCAAGCTTATCCCCATCCTCAAGTGCCCTTCTTAGGGAATAACCTGAAACAAAGATGATCCCATTTTTGTTTTAAAATACACTCATACATACACACTCACAGGAAAATGCAGGGGAACACACACTAAGACATTAAGCATGTAAGGAAAAAGAAAAGCAACGGAGAGTGTTACCAAGAAGAAGGAAAGGACCAAGAGCAGCCTGAACACTGAGTCAACGCGCATCCTGCCTCGGGAGCTGCGCCCCTGCCCTCTACCACGCGGCGAGGGCTCACAGGGCACTGACACACTGGGCAGCACTGTGCCTGCGTGGGCACAAAAGCTGGTAGGAAGTTTCAAGTATTTAACTGGCACTAAAGCTCTGAGCACTTTAACAAAACGAAGCATAAAGATATTCAAGAACACATAAGCAGCACACCCGTGGAAAAGATTTCCAGGGAATGACTTTTATGAGGCTCAGATATTTGTAAAAATATACTTGGATGATTTTTCCCCCTAAAATTTCAAGTAGTTTTCTAGCTAACTTGATATACAATTTTATACCCCTCACAAGCCAACACAACATTCCAAATTTTAAAATTTCTATCACCTGCATATCTTCATGGAAAAAAAGTGAAATTGAGCCTGTCTATGATGGATGACTGGGAAGGAAAAAATAAGTCAGTCAAACACACACACACAGTTCCGGTTTCAGGAGTGGCTGAGCCGCTGAGTGACGAAAGGCGCCTACAGCTCCAGAGGGACACAGACACGGGGCAGTGTGCTAACACAGGCTGGCTGCAGGGGGCGGCAGGCAGGGTGCACGGCCACCAGGTGGTCAGCCCTCGGGGAGACTCAGCCCCTTCAGGGGCCATTATTCTGATGAGCTACTTCTCAAACCTGGGTGGGGCACAGGTTATCTATTTGGAAAAACTACAGTGTTTCTCTACTGTAGAAATCATCACCGGTTCCACCATCACGGCAGGTGAATTCCCAGTGGCTGCCCTGTGCCAGAGGCTCTATGAGAAAGACTGTGATTCTCAACCCACAGCAGGAGAGGGAAAAAGCCCTCCCGCGCCATCCCCAACACACAAAAGAAGAAAAAGAAAGGAGATGGTTAAGTTTTATATTTTCTGATCAAATTATATGATCCTCAGTGAAATCATATTAAGATTTCAGATCATTCACACATTATATACACTTAATGAGGATCTTTTTCTAGGTATCAAGTATTGCCTCCTTAGAGCGTTCCAAAGAGTAACAGAAAACCTTAGGAAAACTATGTTTATTAGATGTTCTACATAGCTCTTGATAACACCACTGCCTCTTATGGTCAAAGAGCCAATACAACATACACAAGCTTTACCTTAGGGTAAATTATATCTTACTACTTTATTTATTTATTTATTTGTCTGTGCCAGGTCTTAGCTGGGGCATGTGGGATCTAGTTCCCTGCCCAGGGATTGAGCCCAGGCCTCCTGCATTGGGAGCCCCTGGACCACCAAGGAAGTCCCCTACCTTACTATTGTAATAAAGACTTCTTTAGCAAGATGATATCCAAAACACCCGACTCAAATGCTAAATTTACTGCAAGTTGATGGCACCCCACTCCAGTACTCTTGCCTGGAAAATCCCATGGACGGAGGAGCCTGGTAGGCTGCAGTCCATGGGGTCACGAAGAGTCGGACACGACTAAGCGACTTCACTTTCACTTTTCACTTCATGCATTGGAGAAGGAAATGGCAACCCACTCCAGTGTTCTTGCCTGGAGAGTCCCAGGGACCGCGGAGCCTGGTGGGCTGCTGTCTCTGGGGTCACACAGAGTCGGACACGACTGAAGCGACTTAGTAGCAGCATTTACCACCATCTCATTTTAGTGAATGATAAGTAGGAATTTATCTGAGATTATGGGTAACTAATATTGCTGGTGCTACAACAAGCTAAATATGAAAATATAACTCTAAACATCTGGCTAAGAGGACTGTTTGATTCCCACTTTATCTTTAGATTTTAATCTGACCAGCATTATGGAACCTGGGCATTAAAATTCCCAAAGTGTCTGGGGCTTCAGCTGAAATGAGATGTAACTCTTCCTTTTCTGCCCAGTATTTCATCAGCCACTGTCTCCTAGGATAAATTCACAGTAAAACAGACATGAGTAGACAATCTGAAGTCCTTTTTTCTTCCCAGTGGCCATCCTTTCAAGCATCAGGATTGGAAAGCTTGGTGGTGTGTAAAGCTTTCTGTGGTCTGCCTGGCAGACATCCCTGTACATGCGAACAGGACCTTCAGGCACCACCGTTATACTGTGCTCTGCAACAGCTCAGAGCCACAGAGGCACGTGGACTATGAGCATTCACATGGTGTCAATTCAGGTAAATGAGCTAACGTCAGGACTTTCTAACCATAAATCACTACCTTTCCCCTCTTTTATAAAATTACACACCCTAAACCCAAGAAGGTTTAAAAGCAAGACAGTTTATATTGTCTTGGTATTCCCAAAATACAAAGCCTGAAATATGCTTATCACAAATGTTGAATTAAGCATGAAAAATACGGTCATGGGTGACATCTATACCTTTTATAGCTTAGCCAAATCTATGAGTTTTTAATACTGTCTCAATGCATATGACTCATGGAATACATAATAAATGCCCTCTCTCTTATTAATGCCAAACACTAATATTTTTATTCCAAATTATTATCTGACTTATGAAGAGAACTGTAATTGTGGGTCAGCCTGAAACTTACAAAATCCAATTCTCAAAAAAAATCTTAAACTAAAAAATAGTAAGAGGCATCATTACCAGAATATAAGCCTTGCACCTCACAGTTCATCACAACTGCTCTCATCATCATAATAAAAGAGCTACTGCTTGCTGAGCTCTCACGGGTGTCAGGACTTCCCTTAGGCCCTGACAAGAACTATTTTAGTTAATATTCACAACAGTTCTGAAGATGATATTATCACTGTTTTATAGATGAGAAAGATGAGGCTTAATGGAGTAATCTTATACAAGAACATAACCAATAAGCAGTGGTTCAGGAATGTGGCCTCGAAGGATTCACACGTCTGGAAAATGAATAGGTAAAGACTTAAAATTAGCTGAAAACCTAAAATTATTAAAGTGGAAAGAGAGAAAAAGTACCCATAAACCTCAGGATTACCTAGGGCCTTGAAAAGCTCTTCTCGCACAGCAGAGGTGAATTTTCTGACCAGACACAGCGTGGTCACGATAGCAAAGAGCAGATTGTAGGATAGCACAATATAGAAATTTCCCAGCCAGTTAAACCTTCCAAAGTCTCCAAGCAGGTCAAATCTAGTGATTCCTGTTAAAACAAATAAAATAGCCCTTAATGAATTAGGTACAATCTATTTATATAAATATATATCTACCAAGATAAAGTACAAATCAGATCAAATTCCATGGCCTTCCTCATTTCTGTTAGTGGGAATCCTCGGTTACCACAGACAGTCATGGTCCTGCGGCCAACCGCAGTCAGCCTAAGCAACTGTCCACGTGTCAGTCTCTGGCAGTGGTGAGCAGCGAAGCTGAAACGGGTCACTCGCTCAGCATTCTCCTGCATCCACAAGAAACCCGCTGTGCTGCTCCTGTGTGGAGAGTGGGTGCAGCCACTCCCCAAAACAGGAAATGAGGCTGTGATGGGAGAGACACTGACAAACTCTCTCCCGCCCCAACGCTTGTCCCACCTCCCTACAGGGCCCTGCTCACATGCCAGCTCCTCCAAGAGGCCACCTGTCTCCTCTACCCTCAACAGCTGACCTGCCGAGGCCCTCCACCCTGACAGTGTTTCTTCAAGGCACACACTATCTGAAATGCTTCTTTTCCTTTGTGGTTCATTTACTGCCTACTTCCCGCGGAATTATAAGAACAGAGACTCTGTTGTTTTTAGCCCTATGATCCCAGAACCCAGAGCAATGCCTTGCACATACTTAAAACTTACTACTTAACAAATAAACAAATAGAGTGGTTCCTCTCCAGGGGGAAGAAAACACACATCACATATGTGAACTGGAGGCTACAGTCCTGTGGGATGAATGGCCAAGGCTGAGATGCAGTGTGAGTGCTGTGTGCGCTAGAAACACACTGCAGTTGTGTTCTATATGCATCACCACTTAAATCCACCTGGAACATGTAAAAAACAAGTCTTATTTTTTTAAAAGTCTGAATAGTCATTGTATTCAACAAGTACATGCCCTCGGCTCAATACTTCTTGGAAAGAGTCTGCATATGGAAGGATTTTTCTGACTACTGACAGGTAAATAAATAAAGTAAAACAGCATTCAAATGGTCAGTCAAGTGAGAGGTGACGGGACTACTGATGTTCTTTAAGGAAGAAGCTGGAGAGCTCACCATGGCCATATCAAGTTTAACCACTAAGGCCCTGTATATCCAAAATCACGCACCTCTCATTTTATGGGTGGCCTACGAATTTCAAGAACAGCTTTGACTAAACTCAACGTCACCTCATCAGCTAACTTTCAAACTTAACTCTCATCCCCACTCAACGCAATCCCATCACCTCTTATCTGGACAGACTCTATGAAAGTAGCTCATGGAGATGACAGAAAAAGAGCAGGTATCAAAAAGCAGGTCTCGTGTAACCACACGTATCCAGGGCCAATGTATCTGAATCTGAGAGACAATAATCTACCAAAGTAGTTTAAGGAAATACAAGATTAACGGAAACGTACAATAACGTGCTTTTTCAAAGAAGGTAGAAGGGACCCGGACCCTAGCAGCACATATAGCGTAGGTCACACCATGAGGTCATGGCACCGACTCGGCGGCAGTTTCTCTGAGTGAAGACTTACTAAGACTTTGTTAAAAGGAACATGTGTCTAATTATATATATTATTTTTCAAATGAAGTACTACTTAATTTAACCTAGGAAGTTAACTGTAAACAAGATGCAGTCCTCCCAAAACACACTTCAGTGGGCTCATGGCCTGGGGACCCCAGACAAGCATCTTTGGTCCTTAGAGCCCAAGCCTCCTGAGCATGTGGTGAGGCACACACGCACGCACACGCACCACTGTGGCATCAGGAAGCTCCTTTGAAGAGGAGCTGACGAGTCACAGGGTAACCCTGCCCAGATGCTCTATGCAAGTCTGATCTGGTCTCAAAAATTTTTGATCATACACTACCATTAGCAAAAATAAAATTAGAGTATATATACCTATTACATGTGTATTTTATTTGAAAACTATATACATACTACTCACTGACCTATATATTATTTTATACACAAAAGAAAGACTTAAAAAACTATAGCAATAAAAATAAATACAAGTTCTGATAGCTTCTCCACAGAGCCCAATGACTTACTTTGTGAATTTATGGGGAAACCAACTCTACTTTGGAAACCTCTGCTACATGCTAACTAGTAATTCAGAGTCACCCAGAAGTTGCTGTGTGTCACGCACCCCATGAGAGGGAAGCCAGGGGCAGTAGGTGAGAATTCACACAGTGAGACTGGAAGGTACGTTATGAACAATGGAAAGGTGCTTTCACTAGAACTTCTCAGTGGGCTCACCCTGGTGTCTGGAGAGGCAGGTCAAGACCCAGTGGGAAACATGAGGAGAAGAGCAACCCCTGTTGTTAGAGGCTCTGGCCACAGACACCTCAGGTTGGCCTCAGACAGAAACCCAGAAGCCTGGTGCTACTGTGGACGCACTGAGGCTTCAGACAAAACATCAGAGATTATAGGAGTGAGCTCCGGAAGACTGCTGTTCAGAATTTAACATTTTAGAAATATAATATCAGCTAAGTACTACAAAGCTCTTCAATTCTGAAAATCTTCTAATAGACAAAAAGAAGTCTTAAATAAACACTTTTCTAAAATGTCTAAGAGGATTTTGTCACAGTAATAATTGTAAATTGTACTTATTTCTTTTCCAGCTTATCACTGCGTAAGTTTAACACGTACAGCATGTTTTAACTCATATATACCATGAAATGATTATTAAGATCAGATCAGTGAACATTCATCACCTCAAACAGATACAAAATTTTAAGTTTCAAAATTTTTTTCCATGTGATGAAAACTCTTAGGATTCACTCCCTTAACAACTTTCCTATATAACACACAGCAAATAATTGTATTTGTCATGTTGCACATCATGTCCCTACGATTCATCTCATAACTGGACATTTGTACCTGTTGATGACCTTCATCCAATTCCCCCTCCTCTACCTCCTGCCTCTGGTAACCACAAATCCAATTTTTTTTCCTAAGAGTTTGCTTTTGAAGTATAATTAGCCTAAAACACTATCCAAGTTCCTATGACGTGACACTGTGATTTGTTATTTCTATACATTTCAGAATGATCACCATCTAGTTTTTGACTATATTCTCCACACTGTACATTTGAGATCCTGTGAATTTTGCAGACCTCATCTCCTGCACCTGTTTTTCTCCCCCACTCACCACCCAGCCCTGGAAACCACCTGTCTACTCTCTGTGTCTGTGACTCTGATTCTGTTTTGCTGCTCATTTTTGTCTTCTACAGTTCATATGTGAGTGAAGTCACACAGTATGTCATTCTCTATCTGGCCTGTTTTATCAAGCAGGATGCCCTCGAGGTCTAGCCATGTTGCCACAAATGGCAATATGTGAGTCTTTCACGCCTGAGTCATATTCCTGTGTGTGTGTGTGTGTGTGTGTGTGTGTGTACGTACCACGTCTCTATCCATTCATCTGTTCATGGGTACTGAGGCTGCTTCCGAATCTCGGCTACTGTAAATAACGCCGCAATCAACACAGGGGTACATATTTACTTTCTAATTAGGGATTTCATTTTCTTCAGAAACCTACCCAGGAGTAAGACTGTTGGATCATATGGTAGCTCTATTTTTAGTTTTTTAGGGAACTTCCATACTGGTCTCCACAATGGCTGCACCAATCAACATTCCCATCAACAGAGCAGGAGGGTTCCTTTCTCTCCACACCCTCTCCAGCATTTATATATAGACTGTTTGATGATGGCCATTCTGGCCAGTGTGAGGTGATGCCTCAGTGTAATTCTGATGTGCATTTCTCTAATAATTAATGATGCTGAGCATCTTTTTATGTGTCTTTTGGCCATCTGTATGTCTTCTTTGCAGAAATGTCTATTTAAATCTGCCCGTTTTTGGACTGGGATGTTTGGTTTCTTGGCATTGATCCTTTGCAATATTTTGGATATTAACTCCTTACTGGATGTATCATTTGCAAATATCTTTTCCATCCAGTGGGCAGCCTTTCATTTTGCTGAGTTCCCTTCACTGTGCAAAAGCCTTTTAGTTTGCTGTGGTCCCATGTGCTTATTTTTGCTTTTGCTCCCCTTGCCTGAGGAAACAGATCTCCCCAAAATACTGCTAAGACCAATGTCAGAGGGAATACTGCCTATGCTTTCCTCTAGAAGTTTTATGACTTCAGGTCTAACATTTACATCTCTAACCTGTGTTGTATTTATTTTTGTGCATGATGTGAGAACATGGTTCAGTCTCCTCTGCATGTAGCTGCCCAGTTTTTCACGTCATTTACTGAAGAGGCTTTCTTTTCCTCATTGTATATTCTTGCCTCCTCTGTCACAGATTAATTGACCATAGGTGGATGGATTCGTTTCTGGGCTTTCTATTCTGCTCCATGGACACATATGTCTATTTTTGTGCCAGTACCATGCTGTTTTGATGGATGTAGTATTGTGGTATAGTTTAAAATCAGGGCACACTGACCTCCAGTTTTAATCTTCTTTCTCAAAGCTGTTTTGGTACTTCAGTATCTTTTATATAGTTCCACACGAAGTTTAGAATTATTTGTTCTACTTCGGTGAAAAATGTCATTGGTATTTTGATTGTACTGAATCTGTAGATTATCTTAGGTAGTATGGTCATTTTAACAGTGTTAATTCTTCCAATCCATGAACATTGTATTTCCCTTCATCTGTTTTTGTTGCTTTCAATTTCTTTCATCAATGTCATAGTTTTCTGAGCATGGATCTTTAATCTCCTTATTTAGATATACTCTTAGGTATTTTGCTCTTTTTGATACAATGGTAAATGGGATTCTTTTTTAAATTAATTTTTCTGATAGTTTGTTTTTAGTGTGGAGATATGCAACAGATTTCTGTCTACTGATCTTTATATATTAATATTACATCCTGGAACTTTATGGAGTTCATTGATAAGCTCTAGTGGTTTTTTGGCAGTGTCTGTAGGATTCTATTAGTATATGTCACCTGAAAACAGTGATAGTTTTACTTTTTCTCTAATTTAGGTTCCTTTTAGTTATTTTTTCTTGTCTCACTGCTGTGACTAGGTTTTCACCTAGTGTGTTGAATAAAAGTGGCAGGAGTGGGCATCCTTATCTTGTTCCTGATCTTTAATGAAGTGCTTTCAACTCTTCAGCACTGAGTTTGATGTCAGTTGTGGGTTTATCATATATTGCCTTTATTATGTCGAGGTATGTTCCCTCTACCCAATTTGTGCAGAGTTTTTATCATAAATGGATGCTGAATTTTGACAAAAGAGTTTTCTGTATCTACTGAGATAAGCAATATTTGCATACTTTAAGTTTCTTAATTTGATATATCACACTGATTTGCAGATATTTAACCATCCTTGCTTGCATCCCTGGAATAAATCCCACTTGATCATAGTGTGCGATCCTTTTAATGTACTGTTGAATTCACTTTGCTAAGATTTTGTTGAGGATTTTTGCACACGCTGACTCAAGTGATATTGGACAATAATTTTTTTGTGTGTGGTATCTTTGTCTGATTTTAATACCAGGGATGCCAGGGTGACAGTGTGCCTTCCTAAGCAATTGTTTGGAGTTGTTTGAAAAGGATAGGTGTTAACTCTTCTCCAAATGTTTGTTAGAATTCACCTGTGAAGCCGTCTGGTCCTGGACTTGTGTTTGTTGGAGTTTTCATTTCTAATTCTATTTCATTACTAGTAACTACCTATTCATATTTTCTATATCTTCCTGGTTCAGTCTTGGGAGACTGTACACTCCTAGGAATTTGTCCACTTCTTTTAGGCTGTCCATTTTATTGGGGCATACAGTTCTTCTTAGTAATCTCTTATGATCCTTTGTAGTTCTGTGGCGTAGGCTGTAATGTCTTCTTTATAATTTCTGCTATTTGGGCCCTCACATTTTTTCCGTAATCAGTCTGAGTAAAGGTTTATCAATTTTGTTTCTTTTCAAACACCAGCTCTCAATTTCATCGATTTCTATTTTCTTAAGTTTCATTTATCTTTGCTCTGATTTTTCATGACTCTCTCCTTCTACTAATGTTGTGTTTTGTTTGTTCTCCTTTCTCTGTAAGATTCTTTATTTGAAATTCTTCTTGTTTCCTGAGGTAGGCCTGTATCACTATAAATGTCCCTCTTAGAATTGCTTTTCCTGAACCCCACAGATTTTGGCTCACTGTTTTCATTTGTCTATAGGTATTTTAAAATTTCTCCTTTGATTTCATCAGTGACCCATTGGTTGCTTACGAACATGTTGCTTAGCCTCCATATGTTTGTGCTCTGGGAAGTTTTTTGTTTGTTTTTTAATATACTTTTATTTTCTCTGCAAAGGTGATTCAGAGAATTTATCTTTTGGCTACACCACACAGCATGTGGGGTCTCAAGCAGGGATCAAAACCACGCCCCCTGCAGTGGAAGCATGGATTCTTAGCCACTGGACAAACCAGGGAAGCCTCAGGAATTTTTTAAAGATTGTAGCTGCTCTTTAGTTTCAAAGCATTGCTGTTAGAAAAGATGCTTAATATGATTTCAATTTTCATAAATTTACCAAGACTTGTTTTGAGGCTTAGCATGTGATCTATTCTGGAGACTGTTCCTTGGGCACTTGAAAAGAATGTGTATTCTGCTTTTGGATGGAATAGCCTATATAAGTATATATAAATAAATATACACACACACACACACACACACACACACACACATATACAGGAGGGAGGCCTGGCATGCTACAGTTCATGGGGTCGCAAAGAGATGGACACAACTGGGTGACTGAACTATAAAGTCCATTTGGACTAGTGTACTTTTTTATTGATAATACCAACACTTAAGAAAAAACAGCAATACTTAAAAGTTTTAACAACTTATTGACCAGAGATGTATTAATATGTCTTTTGTTACCCAAATATTGATCGAAGTGTTTCACTATTCACTTACATAACAAATAGTCAGCCACAGGCACAAATTTCTGCAAAAATCCCCTGGGTGAATGACATGTTAATAAAGACTTGTACAAATGTAAAACACTTCAAAATCTCTATTTCTGAAAGACATAAAAGGGTACTAAGGCAGCAAATTTTAAAATACTATTAACCATAAGATAATTTTAATTATTTAATGTTATTTAACTGTCCTTGACATGGAACAACAGACTGGTTCAAAACTGGGACAGGAGCACGTCAAAGCTATATATTGTCACCTTGCTTATTTAACTTATATGCAGAGTACATCATGTGAAATGCCAGGGTGGATGAAGCACAAGCTGGAATCAAGACTGCCAGCAGAAATATCAATAACTTCAGATATGCAGATGACACCACCCTTATGGCAGAAAGCGAAGAGGAACTAAAGAGCCTCTTGATGAAGGTGAAAGAGGAGAATGAAAAAGTTGGCTTAACACTCAACATTCAAAAAATGAAGATCATGGCATCTGGTCCCATCACTTCATGGCAAGTAGATGGGGAAACAATGGAAACAGTGACAGACTTTGTTTTCTTGGGCTCCAAAATCACTGCAGATGGTGACTGCAGCCATGAAATTAAAAGATGCTTCCTCACTGGAAGCATATTAGAGCAGAGACATTACTTTGCCAACAAAGATCTGTCTATTAAAGCTATGGTTTTTCTAGCAGTCATGTATGGATGTGAGAGTTGGACTATAAAGAAGGCTGAGCACCAAAGAATTGATGCTTTTGAATTGTGCTGGAGAAGACTCTTGAGAGTACCCTGGACTGCAAGAAGATCAAACCAGTCAATCCTAAAGGAAATCAATCCTAAATATTCATTGGAAGGACTGTCACTGAAGCTGAAGCTCCAATACTTCAGCTACCTGATGTGAAGGGTCGACTCATTGGAAAAGACCCTGTTGCTGGGAAAACTGAGGGCAGGAGAAGAAGGGGACAACAGAGGATCAGATGGTGGGTTAGCATCACCGACTCAATGGACATGAGTTTGAGCAAGCTCTGGTAGAGGGTGAAGGACAGGGAAGCCTGGCATGCTGCAGTCCATGGGGTTACAGAGACAGACACAAATGAGCGACTGAACAACAATAACTACAACTCTCTTAGTCAAACACTGAAAAGTTTATTTCCATTCAGAAGTTCATTTCTTTAAAAGATATACCAGGTAAGAAGCTCAGTTAGTAAGCAGCAGCTAAGCATATGGTAACATTATCTGAATTATCTGTCAATAAAATACTCTTCACAATAAACCACGAAATCAGCTCCCTGCACTAGGATTAAACTGAAAATGTCTTATGCATAGTTCCTTGAATAAAGATCTTTTCTTTATCCATACCTATAAAAGAACTAAGGACAAAACCTCACTTCAAGACAGAGCTGATTACTCCACCTGCAGTATGAGTCAAGAGAATTTACGTTTGTTAGCCCACCTGAGTCAACTTTGACTTTTAGCAAGCATATTCATGTTCCTTAACTAGCAAGAAGTTGTGAGAGAATATATAAAGCTTGACACACTAAAAGGACCATTAAAGTAACTTTCTCAATAAATCATGTTTGCTGGCATATCATACAAATGACTGCCATGAATATCCATGGCTTTAATGAAAGACTGCCAAAAAGAGCACATACATTTTGCTATAGAAAGCAAATTTATAAATTGAATGTTCTCTGATAAAATATTGGGATTAACACATTTTCCCCCTCTCTGGATTCCCATAATAGTTAGTATAAATTATTATCTTGACTAGATTTTTAAATTCCCTTCTCTAAAACCAGGCTTTTGATATAAAATTTACCTACACAGTATCAAAAATTAAATGTGACTTAAAGAATATAAAATAATAAAATCCATAATTAATCATGAACATCATTAATTTCAGGACTAATGTAAATAAGCTCACTGTAAATTGTTTTATTTATTCACACACACACAAAAATTCTAAAACTAACAAGAGGTCCCACTTTTTAGGGGTAATGGAAGACAATGTTGTTAAAGGAAAGACTTTAAATCTGACCAGTCTTACTCTGCAAACAAGTTTTCATTATAGTACATCAATCAGAAATATGTTCATCGACTTCGGAGTCCAGCCAAAGCTA
This sequence comes from Bos grunniens, assembly GCF_055505025.1. Classification (NCBI taxonomy): domain Eukaryota; kingdom Metazoa; phylum Chordata; class Mammalia; order Artiodactyla; family Bovidae; genus Bos; species Bos grunniens. The sequence goes on along the minus strand of NC_141168.1, from coordinate 2,039,540 downwards.
AATAAAGGAGACAGTCTCTCACACTTTCATTAATCAAAAAACTGGACAAAATATGCAAACTTGTGGTATTCAAGACCCTGGACATATAGCAATGAAGGTCAATGATGCTAAGAGATGAGAAACAAGCAACGTGGTCCTCTGAATGCCATCAGTTCAGTTCAGTCGCTCAGTCGTGTCCAACTCTTTGCAACCCCATGAATTGCTGTCTGCCATAGCTCCTACCTAAAGAGGGCTTCCTGAATGCAGAGTGGAAAGGAAGAGGGACAGAATCCAGCCGCCTCACCGAGGTAAAGAGGCGCGCTGGAGCTTGGGACAGCACAGTGGCTGGACAGCTGCACAGGGTGGGAACCTGGGAGGGAGACAGAGGACCTCTCTTGAGTATTCAGCTAGGAACTGACGAACACACTGACTGACGAACACACTGGCTTGTGGAAAAACAACCAACTCAGAAATGACACAGATGACAAAATGACTAGCAAGGACATTAAAACAATTATAACCATATTTCTTACACTTTAGAAGTTAGAAGATTGAACCTGGTAAAAAGAGACATAAAAGACATAAAACAGACCTAAATTAACCTTCTTCAGAGAAAAATTACAATGCAAGATATGACTAATACACTAGATGGAATTAATGACAGATTAGACACTGCAAAAGAAAAGATTAGTAGACTTTTAAGACATTATTAACAGACACTATTCAAAATGAAACAGAAAGGAAAACAAATGAAACCAAAAAAATGAACACGGCATCAACGACTAAAAAAGAGAATGATTATCTCAACAGAGGAAGAAAAAGCATTTAACAAAATCCAACATCCAATCCTGATTAAAACAACTCCAGCTAAGCAGGACAAGAAGGGAACTTCTTCAACCGGTAAAAGGCGTCTACCAAAACAAAGTAACAAAAACTACAGCTAATAACAGTTAGTGGTAAAAACCAGAATGCTTTCCCACTACAGTGAGGAACAAGCCAAGAACACCTGCCCTCACCGCTTCTATTCAACACTGCACTGTAGTCTCTGCTCAATGCGATAGACAAGAAAAGCAGGTAAAGGCATCTGTACTGGAAAGGAGGAAGGAAAACTGTCTTTATTCACAGAATCATAAACATCAAAGTAAAAAATTCAATGAAACCTATAAAACAGATTTAATAGAACTAATAAATGAACTGAGCAATGCTGAAAAAAATCAATATAAAGAAATCAATTGCATTTCTATGTACTACAAATGAACTATTGGAAACTAAATTTTTTAAAAACACCATTCACAAAAACATCAAATGTGCAAGATGTAAACAAAAAGCTACAAAAACTGGTGAGACAAATCAAAGAACTAAGTAAGTACAGAGTGTTCAGGGACTGAAAGACTCAATACTGTAGAGGTGTTAATCCTCTCCAGTTTGTTCTACAGACTAAACACAATCCAAATCCAAATCCTAGCAGACATTTATTTGAAAAATGACAAGCTATTTTTAAAATTTATATAGGAATGCAAAAGGCCTTTGAATAACTAAAACCATTCTGAAAAAAAGAACAAAGCTGAAGGTCTCACAGTACCTGGTTTCAAGTCTCATCATCAGTTCCACTTCAGTCACTCAGTCGTGTCTGACTCTGCGACCCCATAGACTGCAGCACGTAAGTGGTAAGTGGTCTGGTATTCCCATCTCTTTAAGAATTTTCCACAGTTTGTTGTGATCTACACAGTCAAAGGCTTTGGCATAATCAATAAGGCAGAAGTAGATGTTTTTCTGGAACTCTCTTGCGTTTTCGATGATCCAATGGATGTTGGCAATTTGATCTCTGGTTCCACTGCCTTTTCTAAATCCAGCTTGAACATCTGGAAGTTCATGGTTCATGTACTGTTGAAGCCTGGCTTGGAGAATTTTGAGCATTACTTTGCTAGCATGTGACATGAATGCAATTGTCTGGCAGTTTGAACATTCCTTTTGGCATTGCCTTTCTTTGGGATCGGAATGAAAACTGACCTTTTCCAGTCCTGTGGCCACTGCTGAGTTTTCCAAATTTGCTGGCATATTGGGTGCAACACTTTCACAGCATCATCTTTTAGGACTTGAAATAGCTCAACTGGCATTCCATCACCTCCACTAGCTTTGTTCAGAGTGATGCTTCGTAAGGCCCACTTGACTTTGGACTCCAGGATGTCTGGTTCTAGGTGAGTGATCACACCATCACGGTTATCTGGGTCATGAAGATCTTTTTTGTACAGTTCTTCTGTGTATTTTTGCCACCTCTTCTTAATATCTTCTGTTTCTGCTAGGTCCATACCATTTCTGTCCTTTATGGAGCTCATCTTTGCATGAAATGTTCCCTTGGTATCTCTAATTTTCTTGAAGAGATCTCTAGTCTTTCCCATTCAATTGTTTTCCTCTAGTTCTTTGCAGTGATCACTGAGGACAGCTTTCTTATCTCTCCTTGCTATCCTTTGGAACTCTGCATTCAAATGGGGTCTGCATTCAAATGCATTCTCCTTTGTCTTTTGCTTCTCTTCTTTTCTCAGCTATTTGTAAGGCATCCTCAGACAACCATTTTGCCTTTTTGCATTTCTTTTTCTTGGGGATGGTCTTGATCACTGCCTCCTGTACGATGTCATGAACCTCCGTCCACAGTTCTTCAGGCACTCTGTCTATCAGATCTAATCCCTTGAATCTATCTGTCACTTCCACTGTATAATCATAAGGGATGTGACTTAGGTCATACCTGAATGATCTAGTGGTTTTCCCTACTTTCTTCAATTTAAGTCTGAATTTTACAATAAGGAGTTCATGATCTGAGTCATGCTCCTGGTCTTCTCCTGATCTGTATAGAGCTTCTCCATCTTTGGCTGCAAAAAATATAATCAATCTGATTTTGGTGTTGGCCATCTGGTGATGTCCATGTGTAGAGTCATCCCTTGTGTTGTTGGAAGAGGGTGTTTGCCATGAGCAGTGCGTTCTCTTGGCAAAACTCAATTAACCTTTGCCCTGCTTCATTCCGTATTCCAAGGCCAAATTTGCCTGTTATTCCAGGTGTTTCCTGACTTCCTACTTTTGCATTCCAGTCCCCTATAATGAAAAGGACATCTTTTTTGGGTGTTACTTCTAGAAGGTCTTGTAGGTCTTCATAGAACCATTCAACTTCAGCTTCTTCAGCATTACTGGTTGGGGCATAGACTTGGATTACTGTGATATTGAATGGTTTGCCTTGGAAATGAACAGAGATCATTCTGCCGTTTTTGAGATTGCATCCAAGTACTGCATTTCAGACTCTCTTGTTGACCATGATAGCTACTCCATTTCTTCTAAGGGATTCTTGCCCACAGTAGTAGATATAATGGTCATCTGAGTTATATTCGCCCATTCCAGTCCATTTGAGTTCACTGATTCCTAAAATATTGATGTTCACTCTTGCCTTCTCCTGTTTGAGCACTTCCAATTTACCTTGACTCATGGACCTGACATTCCAGGTTCCTGTGCAATATTGCTCTTTACAGCATGGACTTCACTCCCATCACCGTCATGTCCACAGCTGGGTGTTGTTTTTGCTCTGGCTCTGCCTCTTCATTCTTTCTGAGGTTATTTCTCCTCTCTTCTCCAACAGCGCACCTACCGACCTGGGCAGTTCATCTTTCAGTGCCATATCTTTTTGTCTCATCATCAGCCCACATTAACCCAGATGGTGTAGTACTAGTGTAAAGACAAGGACATCAATAGGACACAACTGAGTTCAGAAAGAGACCCACACTCATACATAGATGGACAACTGGTTCCCAACGAAGTTTCAAAAGCAACTGAGTGGAAGAGAATTCTCAAGCTTCAGTAATTGGTTACCATATGCCAAGAAATAAACTTTAATTCATACCTTATACTATATACAGAAATTAACTCAAAATAGGTCACAGACCTAAGTATAAAGCTTCTAGAAGAAAACACAAGAGATAATCTTTGTGACCTTGGTTAGAGGAAGACTTAGTATATATGACACCAAAAGCACAATCCATAAAAGAAAATTTGGTAAATCTGATTTCATCCAATTAAGAACATCTGTACTTTCTAAAATATTGGTAAAAGAATAAAAAGACAAGCTACTGAATGGGGGAAATATTTTCAAATCACATATCTTGATAAAGAACCTTTATCCAGAATATGTAAATAGCACAAAAAACTCAACAATATGAAAATCAACCTAATTTTTAAAACGAGCCAAAGATCTGAATAAATATTTCATCAAAGAAAATATACAGATGACAAATGAGCACATTAGTCATCTGGGAAATTCAAGTTAAGTTCACTACACACCTATTAGAAGGGCTGACCTTAAACTGAGTGACTATACCAAGTATTGGTAAAGATGTAGAAGAAGTTTTCATGCAGAGTTTTCATGCACTTGTGATGCAGACATAAAAATGGCATGAGCACTTTGAAACAGTTTGGCCATTCCTTTAAAACTGAAGTATACGCCCAGGCATTCCATTTCTATTAACAGTTACTACCCAAGAGAAATGAAAGTCTAAATTCATATAATCAGAGACTTAGATGTGAATGTCCATGGCAGCTTCATTTATAATAGTAGCTAGAAGCTGTAATGGAGAAGGAAATGGCAACCCACTCCAGCGTTCTTGCCTGGAGAATCCCACGGACGGAGAAGCCTGGTAGGCTGCAGTCCATGGGGTTGCACAAGTCGGACACGACTGAAGCGACTTGGCAGAAGCTGTAAACAACTCAAATGTCCTTCAGTGGGTGAGCAGAAAAACAAATTGTGATATATACACACAATGCAATACTAGAAAAGAGACTATTGACACATATAGCATGGGTTGGTCTTAAACACAATGAGTTAAAGAAACAAAAATAGTTCATAGTGACTTTACTTACAAAAAATTCTAGGAAATATGAACTACTTTTATTGTCACAGAAAGGTCAGTGGTTGCCTGGGGACACTGGGGTTGGGGAGGTGGGGGACGGTATGAGGAGGAGCTACCCAGGGCCAGAAGGGAGCATCTGCGGGCGACAGACTTGCTCGCTGTCTTGACTGCAGTGACAGATTCACAGTCACACACGTTAAGGCAAAACTTATCAAATTACACACTTAAAATGAGTACAGTTTACAATATGTCATTTTCATTTATTTCAATAAAGCTGTTAAAATGTATTTAACAGGCTTCACACTATATACTCCATACCATGCATGGATATACTAGTGTATGGCTGTGCCAAATAGATTTAATTAGAAATTCTTTATTTCTGTACTTGCTGTTGTGGTATGAGTCACATTTTACAGTATTTTTGAGTTCCTATCATATTCCTAACCCTACACAGTACTGTAAGAGTTACAAGTAGGTATGTATGCCATTTATTCCCTTCATGGATGTCTCTGTACAGTTAAGTAAAATGGAAAACTGAAAAGCACATGAGTTCCTTGTTGCACACACATGACCTAAATGCTACATGCAGACACTGGGTATACCTGACCACGGCTTTCCTTAAGGAGACCACAGTTTTGTGGAGCAAAACGTGAGCAGTCAGAATACAGTGTGATGAGCGACACGGCAGATATGCAGAGGACTGAGAGAAGTATCCAGAGAAGACGATGGCACCCCACTCCGGTACTCTTGCCTGGAAAATCCCATGGACGGAGGAGCCTGGTAGGCTGCAGTCCATGGGGTCGCTAGGAGTCGGACACGACTGAGCGACTTCACTTTCACTTTTCACTTTCATGCACTGGAGAAGGAAATGGCAACCCACTCCAGTGTTCTTGCCTGGAGAATCCCAGGGACGGGGGAGCCTGGTGGGCTGCCGTCTCTGGGGTCGCACAGAGTCGGACACGACTGAAGCAACTTAGCAGCAGCAGCAGCAGAGAGAAGTATTATGGGAGTATGCAGGAGGGAGCTTAAAGGGGGAGAAATTCAAGGAAAACTTTATCTGTGGAGTTAATGGCTGAGATGACTCTCAAATGACATGTTAGGTTATGCCAGGGAATAGGTGGTGATGAAATTATTCACCACAGACAAAGTAACACACTCAACGACCTCATGGACAGAGCTGTATTCGATTCTTACCCCAGCACATCAGAAGAGCGCCCCTGTCACAACCTGAACCAGGGCTGCAGCACTGAGTGGGACACACAGGTTGGCATAAACGCCGTGCTGTGCCAGCGCACAGAGGCTGGACGTTAATCTAACGGCACACGTCTCGGAAGCACTGGGAGTAGGAACACATTGTCACTGCAGGAGAAAGAGGGGAGCTGGGCTATCCATCAGAGCATGAGTAAACGTTGGTGGGGGAGAGGGGTGGAGGATGTGCTCGCCAGTAAGATGAACCCAAACAGACCCAAACCAAGCCACGTTATTATTAAAATGTCAAACATTAAAGAAAGACTCTTAAAAGCAGCAAGAGAAAGACAACTAATCACATTCAAGGGAACCCCCACAGTTCAGCTGGTTTTTCAGTATGACCTTTACAGGCCAGAAGGGACTGGTATAATATATGAAAGTACTGAAGGGAAAAGACAAAACCGAGAATACTCTAACCAGCAAGATTATTAGAATTGAAGAAGAAATAATTTCCCAGATAAGCAAAAGCTAAGAAAGTTGGTTCATCACCACTAAACTGGCTTAACAAGGTACTTCATTACAGGGAAAAGAAAAAGCCATAACTAGAAACAAGAAAATTATAAAAGAAAAAAAAATCTCACCAGTAAAGGCAAGCATAAAGGTAATGGCTCAGTGACCTGTAAAGCCAGCAGGCATGCACGCAGTCATCTGACTCCTTGCGACCCCTGGACTGCAGCCCACCAGACTCCTCTATGCATAGAATCTTCCAGGCAAGATACTAGAGTGGGTCGCCATTTCCTCCTCCAGGAGATCTCCCCAACCCAGGGGTCGAACCCACATTTCCTGCATCTCCTGCACTGGCAAGCAGATTCATTACCACTGAGCCACCTGGGAAGCTCCAGTAAAGCTAGCATAAAGGTTAAAAAACAAAAGTAGTGAAAAACATCCATATCTAAAACAATAGTCAAGTGACACACAAAATAAAAAGATATAAAATGTGATGCCAAAAACATAAAGTGTGAGGAAGAGGGTAAGATGCAGTGCTTTTACAAACTGCTCAAATTGATGCAACCATCAACTTAAAATGGACTGCTCTATACAGAGGAGGTTGTTATGCATGAATATCATATTAGCCTCAAACATAAAAACAGTAAAAATACATGAAAACTAAACAGAAGGAAATACAAATATAACATTAAACGAAGTCATCAAATCACAAGGGAGGGGAAGAAATGAAGAAACAAAGAACTACCCAAAAACCTTAAAAACAATTAACAAACTGGTAATAAATAAGTACCCATAAATAATTATTTTAAAACAGATAAATGAACTAAATGCTCTAATCAAAAGGCATACGGTGGCTAAAAGAATTACAAGACCCATTTATACGCTACTCACTAGAGACTTACTTCAGATCTAAAGGCACACACAGACTGAAAGAAAGGAGGTGGAAAACAGTATTTCATGCAAACAGAAAAGAAAAGAAGGCTAGAGTAGCAAAACACTAATTCAAGATATACATGCACCTCGATGTTCACTCAGCATTGTTTACAACAGCCAAGATATGGAAGTAACCCAAGTGTCCACTGACAGAGGAATGGATAAAGGGCATGTAAGACACACAATACATACAGTTACATGCACACAAGGCAGCATTAGTCAGCCATTAAAACCCTGAAATCTTGCCACTTGCAACACATGGACGGATCGAGAGGTATCATGAAACAAGCCAGACAGAGAAACACAAACACCATATGATCTTACTTATATGTGGAAACTAAAAAACAAACCAAAATGAAAACAGACTCACAGATACAGAGGACAAACAGGTTGAGGGGAGGCAAGTGGGAGGGTGGGTGAAAGATGTAAGGGGGATAAGAGGTACAAACCTCCAGTTATTAAATAAATAAGCCACAGGGACTTAATATACAGCATGGAGAATATGGTCAGTAACACTGTAATAACTCTGTATGACAGATGCTCACCCTAAGCTTATGGTGGGGATCAATGCATAATGTACACAAGCATCAAATCACTGTGCTGAACATCTGAAGCTAATATTGTATGTCAGCTAGGCTAAAAAAAAAACAACAAATAAAAATTTAAGAAAAAAACTTACCCTTGGGATAAGATTACAAGTCAAGCCAGAGAACAAGTATTGGCCACCATCTCGATCCAACTGAAAAACATTTCTATCACTACCCCAGCCCTCTCCACTGCCCCCTCACCTCTGGCCACCGCTAACCACTCTCGTCTCCACGGATTTTCCTGTTCTGGACGCCCCATGCGAGAGGAGCCACAGACTATGGAGCCTTTTGTGCCTGGCTTACTTCACTCTGCACAGTGTATTCTAGGTTCAAACACACTGGAGTATGTGTCCAATGCTTCACTCCTTTTTCTCTTTTTAAAACAAGTGTAACACAAGGCTGAAGCAAGAATCCGATACACCTTTCACACGTGACAGAGGATCTGACCTGTCTTTACAGAATGAGAAGACTTGGAGAGGTAGAGCAAAGCTGGGGAGGGTTGTGGGAACAATGTGAGCCAGTGTGGGCTTGGAGATGGGAAAGTGTGCTTGTAAATATCAAATCAATTTTGGTCATCACTGTTTATATGCTACAAATACATTTTGTCCTAATGTGAAGGCAATTTAACTTACTAGTCCAGATGAACTAATGTATATGAATTTTAATACAAACTAAAGTTAAATGAAAGGGAACTATAATCATAGTCCAAGAACAAACCTAAAGTACTAATTTTAAAACAAGTGAACGTTTAAGATCTCCAATAGAGATCCACTCACTCTCTTCCTAGAGAAACTCTCCCAAGATGGGGGGCCTCCAGAGTAGCTCTCAATGTCATGGCCTCATCTGAAAAACTAAACACTTCCCTGGTGCTTTTAGGGCTTCCCAGGTGGCTCAGTTGTAAGGCATCTGCTTGCAATGCAGGAGATGTGGGTTTAATCCCTGGGTTGGGAAGACCCTTTGGAGAAGGAAATATCAACCCAGTCCAATATTCTTGCCTGGAGAACCCCATGGACAGAGGAGCCCACTCGGCTACAGTCCACGGGGTCGCAAAGAGTCAGACACACCAGTGAATGGCTAACACTAGTGCTTTTGCTTCAGCCGTACTTCCTACTCTCCTCTCCTCAGAGGAAAGAACATGTGTTTAAAACCCAGCTAATGAGCAATCCTTCACAACGAAATATTAAACTAAAACCATACACTCAACCCTCTGCTTTGATTACTTGACAAACAAATCTGATTCTTTTCACTTTTCTTTTATTAAAGGAAATGGAAAGGCAGAGTGAATGTGAGAAAAATTTTTTTCTCTGGTTGTGCTGTGTGACATGTGGGATCTCAGTTCCCTGACCAGGGATCAAACCCATGCCTCCTAAATGGAAGTGCAGAGTCTTCACCACTGGACCCCCGGGGAAGCCCCATGTGAGAGAGAGTAACAAGATGAAAACAGCAGGGCCCTTAGGTGTTGGTACCAGACATGGAGGTTCCTAACGCAACTCCCAACTCTCTGGTTTGGTGCACGGTATAGAAAGTGCCTGAGGACTAAAAGGGAAGGACAAGGGAGGGGAGTGAGGGCAGGAGGGAAGGAGTGGGGAGGACAGACGCACACACACGCACGAATGGGTCCTGCTGTCGGAACGGCCCATGTGAGGAGCTGCGGGACGCCACGTGGAGGACAGGGCTGCGGCCGCTGCCCCAGCTCAGGGAGGGCGGTGGGGGCAAGTGCGTGGGTGAGGCTGACGAGCAATGAGAGACAGTCGAAGGACGGCCGGAGAAGGAGAAGGAGAAAAAGTGAGTGGTGCCCAGAAATGAAGAGAGAGGAGATCTGAGAAGAGGGCTTACAAAGCGCAAGTGCGGCAGAACAATTAAGACAACAGCAAAACCCACACAACTGGGCGACTCGGAAGCCAGAGGTGATCTGAGCAGGAAGAGGTAAGTATTCTGGTTTGAAATTCATTTTCAGCTGACTGAATTCTGGTACAAGAAATGAGTTCGAAACCTCTTCTAACTCCTACTGGGTGGACACTGAAGTTAGGAGTCACATAAAGTAATACCCAGGTGAGAGTTTTCAATTTTCTACATAGTGCTGTGTCTGTGTGTGTGTGTGTACCCAGAAAAAGATTTTAAATAACTATACACATTAAACTGGTTCTTGGAAACTCTGAAGAGGGGACTGGGATTAAAAGTGGTGGTCATAAGGAATTCAAGCCTGAGATCTAATTTTTAATATCCTTTATAAGTAGAATTTGCTCATGTACATACTTATTAAAAACTAATTTTAAAATAGAACTTTCTACAAAGGAGGAGATAGCCTGTTCCTCGGTCTCAGAGTTGGCCATGCACACGTGTGCTCTTAAGTATTCTCAGTCAGGGTGGGAGGGTCTTGGTTCTCAATGCAAACTATAACCTTACTGTGGTTTACATTTAAAAAACTACATCTTATATCTTCCAACTGAATAATCCTAACTGAAATTATCTTCATATGAAAAAATATTTTATATCAAATTAAAATTCAAGGGATTTGAATGTATGTCAACAGCCGGCTAAATTCTTTAGAATGTGTGGCCAATACAACCTTCTCTCAGGCAGGAGGGACTCTGAAATAAGAGCAGCATCAGAAGGACGTGACATGTGGACCCCGGGAACGTGAATGCTGAGGGGTGAGCAGTGGTGACTCTCTGAATTCTTTCAGACATTTGACACAGAATGCTCTCTCTATACTATTAAAAATCCTAACTAGATACACAAATTTATTGTTCAGTTATAAGACCATTAGTAATCAATCAAAAGTTAGTCACACCACTCATTTATTACTCTCTTCGATATAACAGAATATAATGAAGTCACATAGAATTTTTTGCTAAGAAATTTTCAATGCAGGGCTTAAGAGTTACTTTTACATGAAAGTCATAACTAGGAATATATATCATGATTTATACTTTTGAGTTCTCATTTGTCATGTCTAAGGATCATTTCTTTCTGATTCACACTGGAGAGGGAAAGCTTGGGGTAAAGATTAGTAGTACATTCACAAAACCCAAATAAGGACCTCTCCCTTGAAGGACCAGTGTCTAAACATGCTCCCTCCATCAAGGAACAAAAGAGAATAATCCACTTCATCTCCTGCGAGATGATGAGCTAGAGGGGACCCAGATGAGAAATAATACATGGAAACACCAAAAACAGATTCCAGCTGACTTGGAAGAATAAGTCGGGGTTTTTTGTTTTAATAGAGTAAGCATCCATATAAATTTAAATATAAAAATATATATCTGCACTTGGGCCTTGAATAACTTAAAATTTACAGAAAAAATTTTGAGATGAAACCATAACTATAAAAATAATTTCATAATAGAAATTAGTAACAGTATTTCAAAGTCTATTGGTTGTATCTGAGAAAACTTTTCCTGTTAAGAGATTTCAAATAAAGAATAAGGTAAAAACTGTCAATCCCTCAGTTGTTTCTTGATTAAGAATAACAAAGAACATGTCCGCAATCTCACAAAATTTATTCTCAAATTCACGGCTGCCTTTAAAACATTTTATTATAGAAAATCTGGACATCTATAGGTAATTTACTAGATTTGAGCCTCTTCTATTTTCACTTTGTTAGTCAACCATCTCCTCTAATCATCTTGAGAGTTCATTATATCAAAGAGTAAACTGATTACTAAAAATATGGACATCATAGCCTCAAAAACATTGGATTCTTTAAAAACTGCACACTATATATAGGCAACAAAACAACACTTTAGAAATCATATCCCCTGGTATGGCATCACTTTTAAAAGGTTTTAAAGAGTTCGAATAAAAAATCTCAAGCACAGATCCTTCATGTTTCCCATGGACAAAATGCTATTCTTTCTATTAATTTCATTTGGCTAAGAATACATGGCCAAAATGCTCCTCGCAACCTAATGCTTTGTGGTTAAGTGATATACTTCTAAAATCTACTCAGTGGCAATTTTTAAAATTAGTACAAAATCTTCTCTATTTAAAGATAGGAAGCTATTTCAGAGGAATTCTGTAATAAGTTTGTCATATCACACCAGGCATTCAACTCTAAAGCTATATTTTACACTTATGGCGCAGCAATAGCAATTGGCAAATTACACTGTTTAAAAAATATTTTCATTTTTGAAGCAAAAATATCATCAAATGAATTATTTATACAGGATTTAAAATATTTCTAATTTTCAGTTAAAGTTCTCATTACTAAAAATGATTAAAATAAGAGAAAAACTGCACTTATACAGGTAAATGATAATTTCCCTTGTTCCTTGGTTTCTTATTTAACTGAGAATGCTGGTTGAATTCACAGAAGCAAATGAGAGCACCCTAAGGTCAGGACTCCCTTGTGAGAGGCAATGAGAAAGAGCGAAAACTTTCACAGCTTGGAATTCGGTTGTTAAATACATCCTCTATTCTAGTCTTATAAGCTTTTCAGCTAGTAAATCAAAATCCCGTTATACACTAGGATAATATTCATGACAATTCTCTATATTTTATCTTCTTAAAATCAAAGACTCAATTCTAAAGGGTTAATAGAGGAACGACAAAGTAACTCTCTAGTTTGCATTTCCCATAATACTAAAATAAAGCTTTTTCTTTTAGTCTAGAAATGTGCTTTTTTAATACTGTGAAAAGCCTCTATGAATCTGTTTAACGTATTTATTTCTTTTCATCTATTCAGTGCCACTGGGCATAACATGTAACTCAGTGTGTGTTGATATTTTGCAAAGCACCACATGACTCACTGTACCTAATACACTCCATTAATCCTGTTTGGACAGCTGGGGCCAGGCGTTTGTTAGCTGCATTTTAATTGTCCCATCTTTCTTTTTCTTCTTTTTATTTATCTCTATGGCAAACTACTCAGGAATTTAATGTGTTGATCTTCAAAAAGCACATTTTGCCATTAATTTGTTTTCTTTGTATTAAAATGGTACTCAGCATGTAATTTTATTTCATAAAATCAGTATATGTTACTATTAACAATTAATCTTAAATAACAGTGCGCAGTGAATTTCATACATGATAAAATGGTAGGTTGGCTACATCACAGAAATTGTTGGACTTCCATAATACAAATGACAACAGCTACAAATCAACTTACAAAAATGTATTTTTCGGCATTTTCAAGATGAGCACACCATAAGCAGATGTCAAAACAATAACAAGTCCTATAACGCAACACAAAGGAAATAAGACCTCTTAAGTAAATGAGCTTTGTGTTAGTCTGTGGAAAGGCAGTCCCTTTTACACCTACACTTAGATTTCACTTTTTACTAAAATATGGAATTCTCTGTAAGAATTATGAAGATCACTATGATGCTTATACTTTCTTGGCACAGCCTGCATCCCTGAGAGCTATGAGTTTTAAATAAATAATGGAGGCAACATAAGAGCTAAAACAAAAGCAATTCAAAGTTACTTGCAATTTTTGTCATTAGCTAGTTGTTAAGGTTGAATAATGGGATTTTAAAAAATAATTTGTGAATGCTCAAGTCAAAATCTGAGACTAGAAAATGGAACAGAACTGCCTAGTGGAAACTTTCGTCTGAAACAATATTTAGCCAATAACTGAGAATACAGTCTGCTACAGTGTTTTACAAAAGATATGAACATCAAATGAAGATTTATTCAACTGTTTCAATGACAAAGTGGAAATGTTTTACTTTTAAAAGACGACCAAAATATTCTTGTACATCGAAAAATTAAGAAAACTGTATGAATGGCAGGCAAGTAAAAACTAAGGAGCTAAAGTACACCCTTTAAGTCAGTGTGGGTATGTCAGTGCTCTCAAAGCTCTCACTGCTTTCAAGACTATGCCCTGGACATAAAAGCAGCTTAAAGTACGTTTTACAGATTATCAATTTTTTAAACCACATACTAAATTATACGTTTTTAAAAACATTTCATGTAGGAAAAAATTAGTTTAATATTTTCTAGACATTAAACATTGTTTTATTTAAAACAAAAACAAAAACTTCACAGTTCCTCACTAGAGGACTCAAAAGCTTAACCAGTCAGTGAAAAAAAATAAAGTCTACCGTTTGGAAAGGAATATTTCTAAGCATTTGAAAAAAATCAATGATCTTTATTTGATAAAAGTGCTTGTTTTGGTACAGCCCTATATACAAATAAATTATAGAAGTAAAGGTATAAAATAACGTGGGAAGAAATAATTTATTTCAAAGAGTGATCTTTTGGGAAAAGTTTAGAAGTTTAGGAAGTTTAGAAAAGACACTTGAAAAGGTACAGACTTTACGTGAAAAGTTCTCATTTAAACTTACCCAGTGTTCTTGACATCACAGGCAGCGCGGAGCTCAAAACCAAGATTGACACACAATTCCCAATGATCTGTTATGAGAAATCAGGAAGGATATTGGGCAGCCACACAGTACACGCTTAAGTAAAATCCACTCACATACTGGCAAGTTACTGTACGTTCTAGTTACCTACAGTACTTTGCTAACTTCTTAATGATACTATTCAATACAGAAAACAAAGAGAACCAGAAAGGTTTTCTACAGACATTTAAAGTTCTATTGGTAAGTTCTAGAAGGTATTTATGGTACCTGACACAAAGAGAAAATTGCATTTTACATTAATGACAGAGGCTGATTTCAAAAGGATTCACCTAACAGGTTAAAAAAGAATTAATACTTCAATACTTATGACTCTGTTTTTAAAGCCAAGACTACAGCCCAGGATATACAATATCTACTTCTAATGTAAACTAAGAAGTAAAGCCAAAATCCAGAAATCTAAAACACCTAAACTCTAGCAATTCTATTTCAATATACCCTATGCTTATTCTTTCATTAAATAAAAGATGCCAGAAGCACAGATTAGCACTCACGTTTACTTATGCTAAATATCTCAAGAAGCTATAACATTTTAAATAGACAGAAAAAGATATGTAAAAATAACACCTTCCCTTTAGAATATGCTGAAAATAAGGAAAATGTCATAAAAAAAAAAAAAAAGAAGCCAGCCGCTCCTGTGATTCTTCATTGTCAGCCTGTGGGAATATTTTACAAATGCAGTCTCTATATAAGATAACAGCCTTTGTTACTCAGAAGCCAATGACATATTGTAGAAAGTCAAATTAGCCTCAGACTACAAAATGTTTCTGAATAGAACTCTTCCGTCTTGCTTTAATTATTCAAATTTGAAATACTTTGTCTCTACTACTTGTAGCAACTAAGTTCTTCAGATTTCAAACAAGCTCCCTGAAGTACAGTCAGCACAATCAAAGTTACTCATTAGCAATACGTTTTCTTTGCAGGAAAAAAGGGTCCTTTCAGGAGCCTTCTATAGCTGGTTAACAAGCTCTGCGGTTCTCCGCATTTACAAGTGAATGGACACCATCCAAATTAAACAGAGCACATCCTTTTCCCACTCATTCCGCATTTTGAAAATCTTCCAGTGTGTGTTTACGCAACTCACAAACAAATACCTAGAACCGCAAGGAACCATTCAGGGCGACCACTAAAAAACAGTCCACTTGTCCTGGAAGGCAAAGAGGGGCACAGCCACCTAAGACTTAAAAGGACCTTACCTTTGTCATGGTTGTGTCGTCCTTCTTGGGAATGAAATTTCCAAAAACTCGGAGGCTGTAGAAACCGACGACAGAGGACACCATGAGATAGCTGTGAGAATCAAGGAAAAAACTCCGAAGAATGTTTCCTCAAGTCCTCAACAGGCCCAGAGGAAAACAGAACAAAATGCCACTCGGAGTGCTTGAGGAAGACTGACTTGTGTTTCTTGCAGGAAAGTGTCTTAGTAAATTACCACTGTCCCAGAAAACTTGTTAACAGACAGAACTTCAGTTAAAGAAAGGATACAAAATCAAAATGATTTCAAGTGCAGCTCCCACAAAACCAAAAGCAGAAAGAGAAGCATTTCCTATTCCAGGCCCCTGGGGGGGAAAAAAACACTTTTCAGAATTCAGTGACACTATTACATTTGGTTTCCCTAAAATTGCTGTTTCATAAATATAGGACAGTTGAAATTAGAAATGTTTAATACCCTGGAATAACATCTAGGCTTTCAAAGGAGAATAAAACACGGGATGAGGCTGAACTCACCAGCGAAACCAGCCACATGGTAACACTCAACAAGCTCAAACGTTTCTGTTTCGTCTCAGATACAATTTAAGTCACTTATCAAATGACATGATGTGTGTGTGCGCGCGCGCGTGCGTGCGTGTCTGTGCACGCATGTTTAGTGGTGTCCAACTCTTTGTGACCCCATGGAATTTCCTAGATGAGAATACATCTGGAGTGGACTGCCATTTCCTCCTCCCAGGGATCCTGCTGAACCAGGGATTCAACCCTCGTCTCCTGAGTCTCCTGCACTGGCAGGTAGATTCTTTATCTGCGTTTATCGTTAAATCCTAAAATACTCTTGGGAAAAAAAATCTTTAAATATAATAGTACAGTAAGAATAGAACATTAATTGTCTGAACCCGGAGGCAACATATAAAAAGTATACAACTAAAGTCCGTCAGGAGTAAGCTGAGGACGGAAGACAGGGAATGCTCGCATCCCGTTACTGCTCGTCAAAGTTTCATCCCCTAAGGAGTTCAGGGATTTAATCAACACAGATCTTTCAAATGCAATGCTGCACCTTGTTTCCTAAACATTATATCTATTCTCAAAACCTACCTTTATCTGGAACTTAACAAAACAAGCAAGAAAAGCAGTATTTATTAAAAGGCCAGAAAGGCAAAAACTCATTTCCTACTGAAGTAGGGACAATTTTTTCTAAGCTTACTAATTAAAGCAACTCTCTGAATACGAACTATTATTCTGGTATCAGCTTCAATGACATGTAACAGATACACCAGGATAATTAGGAATATAAAGTCAGCCTAATGAAAAAAACAAAAAACAATAAATAACATTATACATATTATTTATACAACCTAATTTGTATAGGCATACAGAAGTTAGAATACTCATTGAAATTTCATATATAAATAAGGTAAGGGACAAAGAATTTGTCAATTTTTGTCAATCTTTTGAAGAAAAATAAATAATGCTAATAGAAATCTTATTAACTCGGATGGAAAACACCTTGGAAACATTCTCTGTCTCAAGAGAAGGCCTACGGGCAGGAGTAAGACGCTCGGATTTTATTACACAATCATAAACAGAGCCCACCACGTGTCTGTCCCTGCCCACCACGCGGGAAGGGAACGGTACACAAGTGTGTCGCGGGGCTTGGGCCTTCCCAGTGTACACTACATGCAACTGGGTTAAAAAGCGGACAGAGGTCAGCACGGTAGGGGACTCCCTGCTCCGTCACCGGACCTGTGTCTAAACAGTGACGAGGACGAGGCTGTGGGTGGAAGAGGGCTGCTCCCTGTTGCTGTCGGTTAGTGGATCAGGAACCTGGAGCAAGCTGGGAGGCTCCAGCAGTGAGAGGTGGTCAGGTGCTGAAGGCACTGGGGCAGGGAGTTAAACTGAAAATACTGCCCAAAGAATTCGCTTCTGTATCCTGGACTGAAGGAAAGGAATTAAGATAAATACTGGCTTTCTTCTGTGAGACAAAAAGTGGATCATGTGGTGCAGAGAGAAGAGGCGTGTAGAGAAGCAAAGTCTGCTACCGCAAAAGGCATCTCTCTGGCATGAGGGTCACTTCAGGCTGATTGTTTTTAAGAAACAGAAGACAGCCAGCCTTCCACTTTAGCCCGCCTCCGCTTCACCCCGTAACTGCCTGGAAGAGTGTGGACAGAGGCCCTGGTCCACGACGACCACTGTCGCCAGGCCCTCCAGGGTCAGGGCTGCGTGTGGTCCCAGGAACCTGGCAGGACCTAGAGACCAAAGTCTGGCAGGACCTAGAGACCAAAGTCTGTTCTGGGTCCCAACTGTTTACCAAACGGCTGCTTCTCCATCTCCAGGAGAACTGCCTTTATTCCCCGCAAAGTCACAAGCCCTACCCTCTTCTTCTCTAAGATGCAATATAAGCCTCAGTTACCTAGCTTGTCCTGGGGTCTCGTTATTCTTACAGCGCTCCCTTATACACATAATTGAAAGTTTTCTTCTGTTAATCTGTCTCATTTCAATTTAATTCTTAGACCAGACAGAAGATCCTAGAAAGAGTTAAGGAAATTTTTTTTCCCCCCCAAAGAATGAAAAGTCTGGAAAAGTTTTGAAGTCATTTCTACGGGGAAATGGCAAAGGTGCTAACTTCAAAAAGGTTAATAAAATGTCAAAACGTAAAGGCTACTTTAAGTATCCAAAGGTTAATAAAGACACCTAGAAAAAGAAAGGCTTATATGAGTATTTAGTGGAAATTACTTTCCATATGGAAAATATATATAAATAGACTAACTTCTGGAATTTAATAAAATCATTAATTTTTTTAAAAGAGAAAAAATTAATAAGTCAATTTGTGAAAAGATGTACATCTGACTCCCTCCAACAACTGAACATTTTGATTCAAGTTCACACAATGTCTAACTCTTCTGAAGCATGAGTCCTTACAACCATATTTGGATCTTTTGCAAACTTCAGTCGCTCAGTCGTGTCCGACTCTTTGCGACCCCATGGACTGCAGCACGCGAGGCTTCCCTGTCCATTGCCGACTCCCAGCGCTTACTCAAACTCTTGTCCATAGACTCGACGATGCCATCCAATCATCTCAACATAAACTCTTTATATTTCACTATTTCACAGAATATACATTTTCTTAAAGGATCACAAATATGAATTTCAGTAAAACAAAGATAAACTCTAATACAAAGTATAAAAGGAAACTCTGACACTTGATACAAGGCCCAGACAATCTAAAATAAGAAATTAGAAACAAAAAACATAGTTTATAAACACTGTTTACGAAAGCTCTTGCATAAAGAAGTTCACACAGCTTGAAGTATATACATACATAAAGGCGGACACTTCCATCTACCTATCTGAAGCGCTCGGGGCAGACACAGAAGACTTTAGCAACAGAAAGACACAGAAGACTTTAGCAACAGAAAGAAAGGCAGCAAGCGTTTTACTTTACCCTTGTTCCCTTTGGCATTGCTGTTTCATCAACCAACAGGCAAAGAATATTACAAGCCACCAAGAGGACAGAAATGGACTGCAACAGAAAAAGTAAACCATCAGTTCTGAATTTCAAAGACATTTTGCCAATATACATATATTAAAATCTCAGTAACCAACCAAATGTATGCTTTAGAATAGAGGAAAAGCAGTAAAGACCAAAATTCTACATATAAACCTGAAATAATGAGACCATAAAAATTTCAGAATAAATTCTCAAAAATTCTACAAAGTACTGTAATCTCAAAGCTTAAGACAAAAGCTAGTAACATAGGTCCGTTTATTAACCAATTTCACCAACTAGAAACCCCCAACTGCACATACTTAACAGATGGTTAAAATGTTATCAGAACTAATGCAATAATTTTCATACCCTATCACAGAGTTTGAGCCGGGTATCAGCAACACCATGTCTCTTCTTAATTTTCAATTGAAACAAAAGAATGAATTTCCTGCTTTTGTGAGGCAACAGATAATCTTGAGAACTTTTTAAAAATTCCCCTTAATTTTAATTCTTGCTCTATTGAATTTTTACCAAAAAAAAAAAAAAAGCATACATGGATTTTAAGCCTGTTGACAGAAAACCAGTTTACCTGAAAACATTTAGCTAAGGGAATTGCCATACACAAATGCTAAAGTAAATAGAAAATAATTTGCTTTATTTAACAGCAAATAAATCCTTACTGTCTCAATGAGGAGAAGAACCATAACAGCAGGATACACCAAGTTTCTTTCCCATGCTGAAGCCTTTTTGCGCCTCTCTATTAGAAGAAAAAACAAAATATAATGAATGTTTCAGCAATTTCTAAAAATTCTCTCCAGATTTACATTTTCATTCCCTACTGCTACAACCAGTATGTATTATTTTTACATAAATATTTTCCTAAAGCCATAAATTGTTTTTAATTTTCCTACACAAACTAATTTTAAAATCAGTTTGCTACATTAAATACAGCTCAATCCTATGATGCTCAAATCTTAACACTGCTAAGTGAAGTGAAAGTTGCTCAGTCATGTCTGACTCTTTACAACTCCATGGACTGTAGCCTGCCAGGCTCCTCTGTCCATGGAATTCTCCAGGCCAGAATACCAGAGTGGGTTACCGTTCCCTTCTCTAGAGGGATCTTCCCAACCCAGGGATCAAACCCAGGTTTCCCGCATGGCAGGCAGATTCTTTACTGTCTGAGCCACCAGGGAATGCTGCAAAGACATTTCAATTATTAATGAAATATATTGTGGATATACAGCTTACTCCTGAAAATACAGTTATCTCTGTATTTTTTTTAATTTACATATTTACATTCTGATAGTTTGACACACTGGCAGAAATCTGGAGTACCGGGTAACATGGGTAAGAATCCCCTCTAATCCCGAACCTGAAGATAAACACTCCCGGTTTTCTACAGGCTGGAAGCAAAACTCTACTTCTAGTACCTACGTCTACTTTGTCTCACTCCAATCCTTATGCCACAACTGGAAAAGCTGGATCACATTTAATTTTTTAAAAAGCAGTGTGTGTGAAGATATCAGAGAGCTGCCATGATGACGGAAGCTGAGGGCCATTCTCTGCCAGGTGAGCTGACGGGGCCTCAGTGTGCACCATGCTCCCGCACACAGCGCTTTCCAAACAGACCCACAAGGCTGGGGAATAACACAGACGCCGAGGGCAGAAGAGAACGATGCTGGAGCAAAGCTTCCAGCACGCACAACAGAGCCAGCGAGACACAAGCAGGGCTTGGAGCTACCAAGGCAGCCAGAATTTGAGAGGCTGTGCTCACAGGGAAAGGAGAGAGCAAAAACACTCAGCTGCTTTCCCCTTCAAGGCATCAGTGGCTCAGAGGCTCAGAAGAGGAACCAAAGGGGGCAGAAGGAGGCAGAGAAGCTGAGCACTGCTTCTGTCAGGCTTACACTGCATGAAGAAGATGGGGTCAGAGTCAACAACAGAGCAAGCAGGCTTTTAGCTGGACCAAAGACAAGCTGTACCCAAGGAGGAAGGACAAATCGGAAACAGACGAGCCCTCACGAAGACCGAAACCCAGTCTCAAATGACTTTAAGCCCAGACAGACTAGACTGACCTGTCCGTACTCTAACTGCCCCTACTCTAACTCTAACCAGAAGTGAAAGTAAATCCTCTCAATGAGAACAAAGCATCATGCAGAGTCGTTACAGTTTTGTATGAGAAA
The DNA here is from genome assembly GCF_055505025.1 of Bos grunniens. Lineage (NCBI taxonomy): Eukaryota > Metazoa > Chordata > Mammalia > Artiodactyla > Bovidae > Bos > Bos grunniens. The sequence goes on along the minus strand of NC_141168.1, from coordinate 2,018,219 downwards.
TGTTACCAGGAGGTAGGACAGAGAAAAAGAAGACAACAGAAGCAGACTTTCAGCAGATCCTGATACGGGACATAAAAGAAAACAACTTTACAGCAACTATTAATAACTGATATGCTTAGTATAAGCAACAAAATGGAAAATGTCACAACTTGAATCAAGAAAAATAACCAAATGGAAATTCTAGAGCTGAGAAACACTGTGACTGAAGTTCAGGGTCAACAGATAGTTCTGACAACAGTTGTATCGTGGCTGAAGACAGATCAGTAGAAAACATCAGACCAAAGCACATAAATTAAAAAGGAGAGAAAACAGAAAAATTTAAGAGTGAAAACGTCCAACATATTGTAACTGAAGTCTGAGGATATAAAAGAAAAGGAATAGCTGCGGTATCTGATGAGACAATGACCAACTGCCCAAGGGGATGGAAGACATTAAGCCACATACTCGTGAAATGCCCCAGATCTCAAGAAGGACAAATACAAAGTAAAGAAGGAACTGAAAGATAAGAATCACAGAAGATTACTTATCAGAAATAATACAAGTGAAAGACAGTGGAGTGATATATTTGAGCATCATCACCTAGGAAAACTCATTTTGTATACATACAAAACAGCTACTAAAAAAGTGAATAAATCCATGTTCATCCTTCCTCCAAACTAAAAGACATTCTTTATTAATGGTTCTAGGCAGACTGAAAGCTTGTAACACAGAGATTTCATAATTTTTACAAGTATTACAGACTGCAGTAAAGTCTTTAATAAGAAACAAAGTCCAATACATAAGTCGAGGAAAAAAGGAAAAAAATGTACAATACCTAATTTTTTCTTCAGAATCTTTACATTTTCAAGTTCTTGCTCCAACTCTGTTACATTATATTCCACTGATGAAGAGAGTCCTAGTGAAAGCAAGCACATTTTAGAAGTGGAACGGCAGAAAAAAAAAAAAAAAGAAGTGGAACGGCAGAGCCCAGAACAGGCAGCCTTCATAGTTAATGAAAATACAAAAAACACACTGCCAATCCTGATTACTGATAATGAAAACAAAGTCTGCTGTGATTCACAGAAACATACATCCACTTCTGTACCCCGAAAAACTTCCAAGTGCTTGCTGATTAAACTCTACATGATTCCTAGAAAAAGTCTTCTCTGGTAAAATTCTTATTTGATCTATTATTAATTTTTTAATTAATTATAAAAGTATCACGTGCTTGTAATAAAAAGTGAAAGATCAAAATTGCCTCCTCCTCATCCCACCTCCCGAACGGGACAATTTGCCAGCAGCTTGGGTGAGGCTTTCTCCATCTGCAAGTACATACTCACAGATACATATTTCATCATATTCACAGTCTTCACTATATATGTTATAAGAATAGGGAAAATCAGACATTATTTCACCACGTGCTTTCCTAGTTAATGATATGTCCATGCTGACAAACAGCCCCAACTTAACAGCCGAATAAATATTTGGGTATGGACATACGTCAATTTTATCCAGAATTATTCTATTTATGAATATTCAGGTTTTCCTCAATTTTTTTGCCACTATGAACATTCTTCTAGGCACATACAGCACATTCTGGTTTTATTATTTCTGTAGGACAGATTCTCAAAATTTAGACTGCAGAGTCAAACAATATGAGCATTTACAGTTTTTAAAAGGTATTTAAAGGTTACTTCCCCCTCAAATGTTGTGATTTATATTTCTAGCAACACTTCATCGTAACACATCTGATATCAAATGATTTCGCCCAACTGTAGGCTAACCTAAGTGTGCTAAGCACAGTGCTCTGAGCACCCATTTGAGGTAGGCCAGGCTAAACTGTGTTTGGTAGGTTAGGTATTTTCAACTTATGATAGGTTTATCAGGAGGTAACCCATCTTAAGTTAAGAAGATCTGTGTTTTCCAGTCTTCCCAGCAGTGGATATTGTAACTCCTGAAGTTATGCCGGTATGAAGGGTAAATGACATTTCCCGTTGTTACTTTAACACGCATGCCCTATTTATATTTTCTGCTGTTTCTCCAATAATTCCATGCGTGTGTGCTCAGGCACCTAGTCATGTCCAACTCTTTGCAACCTTATGGACTGCAGTCCGCCAGGCTTCTCTGTCCATGGGATTATCCCTCCAAGAATACTGGAGTAGGTTGCCATTTCCTTCTCCAGGGGATCTTCCCAATCCAGGTATTGCACCCACATCTCCTGCGTTGGCAGGTAGATTGTTTATCACTGAGACACTCAGGAAGCTCATTTCTATTTTATTTACTAAATTCTGAAATGAGCAAACTAACAACCCCCCACTACAACTGTACTTTGATTGATTAGCTTTTTCTCAATTTTTAAGATATTTTCATTATGTGTTTGTATTTGGTAAGATTTTGGGGCTCCTATAAAACTGTAGCATGTCCCTCATAAATCCCACCTTTTATCATTACATCATGACCCCCACTGTCTTTAATGCTTTTCTTTATATTCATCTCCACCCTTCAGACATCATATTGATAATTCTGATTAGATCAATATTCAATGTCTACATTATTACAATACAAATTTTATCCACTGCTTACCCATGTAATATACTACCATTAGCTTTCCTTTCTTCCATAACATTCTTTTTTACTCCCAGAATTAATCTTTTTTTTCCATTTGCTTAGCTTTTTATGCACTTACCACTAATTAAAAGCTAAACTTTCCTCCCAAATGTCTTTATTTCCTCCAGTAGCTTGCAAAGAAAAGATGAATGGGAGGTAATTTTTTTGAAACTATCCAAGTCAATATTAAAATTTGGTTAAACATAGATTACTTTTCATTTAAAAAATATAAATGAGGAATGACAAGGCGTGTGACTTACAGAGACTTAAATTCTCATCTTCTGTAGACGTCAAGTAATAGTTAATGCAGGAAAATCAAGAAATCGCAAGGGAGCCTCTCCCTTTAGTGTTTACAGATTTATTATTATTCATTAGCCAGGTCAAAACTACTTCTCCACCAGAACTGTGATGCCATTGCTCCACCGTCTGCCAGCTCCCAGTGATGGCGCTGAGCGGTGTGAAGCTCTTCTTCCTGCTGGGCCTGAGTGTGAACCGCTTCTCATTTCCCCCCTTGTCCAGGCGTCGGGAGTCACTCTTGTGCCCCAGCCTGGGCCCTGGGTGAGCACTTTCAATCCCCGAGCTCCTGTCCTCTAGGACTGGGACATCTGCTTGATTTTGTCATCCCCTCCATCTCATTTTCTCTGCTCTCCCCATTTGGAATTCCTATTAGTTAGATGTTAGATGTCCTGAACTGGTTCTCTAATATTCTAACTCCACCTTATTTTTGCCTATTTTGACCTATCTTCTTTATCTTCCAATCCTGTAGACATATTACCATTTCTAAATTTCGCCAGCTATTCCGTTTTTACGGAACCTTGGCCCTTCTCATGCACGCGGTCCCAGCCTCTCCTGGAACACTAGCGACAGATGTACCTGTGCGCGCTCTTCTCCTGTGCGTGCTCTGCTCTCCCCCAGCACCCTTTACTGTGTGCTTGTCTTGGTTCCTACTTTCCTGGGAGAAGTCTTCCTCTTAAGTCTGGTGAGTCTGAGCTGTCGGTTCATACTTAAGAAGGAAGCACTAAAATGATAATTTGATTTGAAACTCTACAATTGCAACAAGACTTCCTGTTGGGTGTTCCAGCGGGTTCTTCATGGGCACCCAACTGTTAGGAGCCTGGAAGGCTCTCCTGGACGGATGGAGTCCCCAGAGAAGACTCCTCTGATCTCCTTCTCAGGGTTTTAGAGCTCAGCTGTCCCAGCAAAGAGAGCCGGGGGCCCAGGCATTTAGTCTGTGAGAACTCATCGATCCACCACTCCCTGGCCCAGGCCCAGGCCACAGGCTTCCTTTCTCTGGAAAAGAACGCCCCCTACTGCTGGGGTGGGGAAGAGGCAGTGATCTGAGACCCTGGAGACAGGGATGAGATGGGGGACCAAACTCGTTCATGAGCAAGCTTCTCAGCCAGTCCTCCTGGTCTTAACTCGTCCCATTCAGCCCCACTTTGGAAGGTGTCTGCTGCTGCCACTTCGTGGACTTTCAGGGGTTGGGGTATTAATCAAGGACAGATGGTGTAGGATTCAGCTTCCTTGGGTCTGCTGAATTAGTCACTTCTAAAATTCTCTCAGGTCTACTAAATTTCAAAACATTTGTGCGGCCTTCTATGCTCAAGTTCTCCTTCTTTTAGGTCTGTGCTTGTCTGAAAACTCACCTCAAAAATAAGGAGATAGTTTCATGTAAGTCTGCACACTGAGAGGGCTGCAAGGCGGGTGTTCTAGCAGCGTATCAGTGACACCCAGGCCCTGAGCCCCGCTGCCCACAAGCTGGCTTGTGACTGAGACTGATGCCCTCCCTCCTTTCACGTGATTTCGTGATTCCTGTTTATTTTACTTTGCTTATCATTTCTTCTTTCCCCACCAAGTGGAATTTCTGTTTATTCTTTTCCCTCATGTTAATTTGACACTTCAGTGGTTACTTTCTCATTCTGAGCACACAGACTTAAGATTTATATTTGTTTCAACATAAAACCCTAGAGGGAAACCTTACTAGGTAACTGATCCCCCACCAAGGTGAAATTTCACAATGCTTTCTAGAAACCATTCTCCCACTGCTTTCCAGCCACCCCTCCTAAGCCATGGTTTGTGCTGAGGCGGTTTTAAAACTACTTAGGTTAGGGTTATTACTACATTTTTCCACTGGTATGGAGCTACCATACCCTTAATGACTAGAAAAGTACCTAGTCAGTAAACACACTGCTCTAAAATGAATAGATAGATGAATGCCTTTTTCTGTCCTAATAGGTACATGACATCTTTAGAAATGCATGAATTTTTAATTGCTATTTTCCCTGCACCCTTAAGACTCCAGAGTACTCAATAATCCTTAACAGGTGCTCCATGGGAAGTTTAATTCTTCTCTAATTCTTCTCTCTCTCTCCTTTGTAAGTGACTCTTCTATGTGAAAGCAAGTAAACCTTTTATCATCATTACCATTGTTCTTAGAATTCACGAATCAATAGGATAACTGGATCTTTTCGATTTCTTGCTAATAATCTTACCTGGGCCTCTGTGACCTTTTTCATGTGCACTCAGCTCTTTCCTCGGCTCGCTGACTATCTCTTCTGTTATTTACTTGCCTTTCCCCTGGTTGTTCTCTTCCTCCCTCTGGATATTACTTAGATGAGGTACATTAGCCCTGTAGTCCATGTCTGTTATTTTATTACTGATCTCCTTCTCTCTGTACTTTCCCTTCTCTCACTTGATTCCACCAGATGACTGATTCAGTTTTCAGAAGGACTGTATCATTTTCCACTGCTGCTGTAACAAACTACCATAAACTCAGTGACTTAAAGCAGCACAGATGTCTTGCCTTCCACTCCGGAGGTCAGGAGTCTACCTGGAGGCGGGGCAGGACTGCGCCCTCTGCAGACTCCAGAGAGAACCGGCTTCTGGAGACCGCCGGCACTCCTGGGCTTGGGGGCCTTACCTCGGGCCACTCCACCCTCTACTTCTGTGTCACGGCCCCTTCTGTGGCTGCCTGCCTCGTCGCTCACTTCTCACGCTGCTGTGATGACACGGTGCCTGCCCACCAGACCACCCAAGATAATCGCAACCCCCTCATTGAAGCAGTGCACAAGCCCTGTCCCCATGTAAGGAGACGCGCGCACAGGCTCGGGAGGGGAGGACCTGGACGCTTCCGCGAGACCCTGTTCTGTCTATCACAAGGACTACCTCATCTCTTGTCTACTAAATTTTAAAACTTGTCCCCACGTTCTAGGCAGTTTTTTTCTGCTCTAGTCATATCTCTTTGATAAACTGTACTGCTCTGGGGGGCTGAGTACGAATTCTCCTTCGTCTCTCCCAACAGCTGACTTCCATCAGAAGCACGGTCTCTAGATGCTCACCTTGGCCCTCACGCTTAGCCCTGAGCACACACCACGCCCAGACCTGCCGCTCCTGCTCCCTCATCCCTCTCCGGGCAGACCGGCCCTCGACCAGTGACAGACATCTGCAGGGCCAGTAACTGGAGTTCTTGGAGACTAGGGATAAACCGGCCAAAATACCAACTCGGGAGGAAGAAGACTCAGTGCTCTGGTGTCTCTCAGGCTACAAACAGTACTCCTTTCTTAAAGGCAGAGACTCAGGAGAGGGTTCAGGCCAACGGCACAAGGCACACGGCGCACTAAGCCCTCCTGTGGAACCAGAAACCTCCCGTCTCACCTGGGTTTCTAGCAAAGTAAGGACCGTCCCCGCTGCACTTCCGTTCTCACCACTGCCCATCACTAAAGAGACAGAAATCCAATCTTCTTCCCTTGGCAGAACCTGAGCTCTTGAAAGCACTAAAACGTTATACACTATTTCCAGAACTAATGAGTTTTTTGCTTCCCAGTATACAGTTGATTAGAGACTGGGGAGAAAGAGAGAGAGAGGTACTCAGGTAGTGTGCCCCAAACCACTGCACTGCTACTGCAAACCCAGAGCTTCTGGCAACCAAAGCAAAAGACAGACACTTAGGTTACAGAGTTGGTGGGTACTTCTGTATAACAGAGATTTACAGTCAGACGGCACAGCATTCTAAGATTTTCAAGTATCTTTGAATTTAATAGTCTTAGAGGTAAAGAACATTTTACTTTTCATTCCATTTCTTTATAAATTATATGGTATGCATCTGTAGCTAATGCTCACTTAACTTCTACACCTAAGAAATTACAAACACAATCCCAAACTATGTTTCATCCCCTATGCTTGTAAAGAAAAGCATAATCCCAGTAACCAGTTCACTGCTAGAAATAATAACCTATTATTCAGAATTTTGAAAGGGAATCAGAGTAGATAGTATTCCTGCTAACGTAAAATTAAAAGACATAAATGCCTACTTTGTGGGTGTGATATCTAACAAGCTCAGTACAGATGTCCAGGCCAATCAAAGTTTTCAAAGGAAAATAACTAAAGTGATGTTTCCGTAACACTGCTTTTATTTTTTTTGATGACACAATGCTAGACACACAATAGGTAGTTAATAAACACTGAGTGACCTGCACACTAAAATCAAGAATACATACTTATTGTCCTTAAAAGAAATTATGGTTTCACTAAATGACTAGATTTTCATCTGGAATAATACAAGTTTCAAAGACATCACCGCCTTTTACCGTATATCTCATTACCTACGTGAGAAAAGTAAGCTTGTTTGGGCAGAATATTCCAGTATAAAAGGAAATGATGGCTCTTGTAAGGAGCCGTGACACATCACAAACAAGTACTGGAATGTTATACAAACTTAAGTTATACCAACAAAATCACCAAAATATCCTAAAGAACTGTATTATCATTACTTTATTTCAAAATGAATCTAAAATGTTCAATGTCAGCATTGTCTAGTCAATAAGTCAAATTGGTAGACAAAACCTGTCTGGACTAGTCATGAAAAATAAAAAGGGATTCTCCAAGAAAACCACAAAGCAGCTCATTTAAGGTCAATTTAACGGTATTATTCTGTTTTCCTTCCAGCCTCAACATAAGACTTCACTACCTCAAAGGGAATTGTAAGAGCATCTATTTGCACTCCCCCTAGGTGATTGGCAGTTCACCACCAATTAGTTCAAAATTACACTGTTACTAGCATGCAATAAAAACAACACCTTTCATCTTTCTCACACAGGTAAGAATCCCTTCAGAGCCAATAACTTTGATCAAATGAGTATTTTTGATCCTGCCCCACCCGTCTCTTTGGATTCAGGAAAACTAATAGCTGAAGGCAACTTTTCCCAGCTTTATTCTTAAGCTGAAAAACTAGTGTGGCATTGAAAATATTTTCCTCCCAAGATAACAGAATTTCCCAAAGTCCTGCATTTCAACAATTAAGCTGTCCTCACACCTTTTCTTAATATGTAAGAGAGCCCTAACTGCCACATATTCATATATTAAAGGACAGACACTATTTACTGTACGATATATAACAGTGCATTTCTAAAAACCAATATAAATCTCCGAATGATTATGTAAATAATTCAAAGAATATGAAGCAAGAAAACAATCTCCCTAAACAAATCAGTAGGGAGGCCTGGCGTGCTGCGATTCATGGGGTCGCAAAGAGTCAGACACTACTGAGCAACTGAACTGAACTGAACTGAACTGAACTGAAACAATCCAGGGTCGTAAACTTAGTCTCCATGATTACTACTTGAAAACAGATGCCTCTAGTATATATTGTTTCATTTAACTTTTAAATTTAGTGTATAGACAAAAGAAAGCTAGTTATAAAATCCATTATCTAAGCAATTCTTTAAAGTTTTGATTATATTTAGTACTTTGAACTGACCAAAGTTATCTCTGTCACCAAGAATGTGAGGTCACTCAAATACTTTTCATTATTCCCAGTCACTTAGACAAACGAGTTTGTTGTTAAAACCCAAGACTCCTAATAATTCATAGAATGAACAGTCTCCATCCCCTAAGCAAATACCAATTACTATACACCATAAAGCCACTGGTGATTAGACAGGCCCCACAAAGCTTTTGAAAACTGAAGCCTGGACATGCAATCTCTAAAACATCCACCTGGGCATGAACAAACACCATTACCATCTATAGAGGAGACAGACAAGTCATATGCTCAAAAACTCTATTTCCATTTCTATTCCATTTGCAATGCTAGCATTTGTTAAAATAGTTTGTTTACTTCTGACATATGCACAAAAATATGGCTAGTTACTGAACCAAGTAATATGAGATTTTTTTATATCCAACACAATTTTGAAAATGCAAAATACTTTCATTATAAAATGATCACAGGCAATATGCAGAATATTAAACAACTTTAGGAACATTATATGAAACTGTACAATGAAAGGTTTGGCCCTTTTTTTTCCTACTTTAGCTACAAGGTGGTGGTGTACCCTAAGCCAGATAAGGTGTTAAGATTACTTTACTCTTGGGAACACCATCATAATCTGGGTGTGGTTACACAAGCAGCTCATGTGCATTAAACTCATCTCCTGCTAACAAATCTGGATCGTCTACACAGAGCAATCTCTCTCTCTCAGTTTCAGAGAATACATACTTGACTCTTGAATTATTCCAAAGTATTCTCCAGCTACTGGTACTGTATCTCTTCAGCCACCTCGCCTCATCCCTCCTTCATCTCACTATTTGGGCCATATTTTATTGTCATGGAAGTGATTCTATGGCTCAAGAAGCTGAATAAATTGTAACAAGATGTCTCCTACAGTTTCAGACCCTTGGACCCAAACGTCGGTGTCTTACTAAAAGAAACCATTTAATTAGTATTACCAGTAGAATTAATATTCTTTTCTGGGGCTTCCCTGGTGGCTCAGATGGTAAAGCGTCTGCCTGCAATGTGGGAGACCCGGGTTCAATTCCTGGGTCAGGAAGATCCCCTGGGGAAGGAAATGGCAATCCACTCCAGCACTCTTGCCTGGAAAATCCCATGGACGGAGGAGCCTGATAGGCTACAGTCCATGGGGTTGCAAAGAGTTGGACACGACTGAGCGACTTCACTTTCACTTTCTGTTAGTTCATAAAGTCAAGATATTACTAAATCCTTTCTTCTGTCACAGTATTGCCCCCAAAGGGGTCATTCAGTGTCAACAATCTTTGCTATGTATGTTCTTGATGAAAGTCAGTATCTGATCAACTTCAGACTACTACTCCCAGAGTCTGGTAAATCTGAGTTACTCTTACATCAGTGGTATAGCCAACAGAATAACCACTGCAAGACTATAAAAGAGTGCTGAGGGGAAGTCAAGATGAAAATAGCACAGAGGACCTGAGATGAAGCCCAGCGCGTCCTTACACCACGAAGGGTGCCGTGTGAGAGACATCACACAGCCAACCACGCTTCCCATGACGACGGGAGAGCCTCTGACCGGACGCCGCCACTCTGAGCAAGCACAGACTGCCTGGTAAACTTGGCTGAGGGATAAACAACAAGCTTCTAGAACTACAGGTTACTGAGTTCCACAAAAAATGAGGATGTATGGGAGTTTTTTTCAATCTTTTACTTTTCATAATACAAAGATACAGCAAAAATGAAATCAGTACATCTTCTGTGCTCTTAAGAATAAAGAATTAGTACAAACTTCAATGGAAAAAGCTTTTAAAAAGATTAGAATGAAGCAGGAAAGTAATTGCCACCAAAGGTGATATACTAACTTTTTATCATGAAGATGAAAACAGTACATAAAAAATGGAATTGAATCATTAAGTTCAAAGGCTATTTTAAAATAAATCACATTAAAAGAACTGTGAAGGTTTTGAACTTAAACAACAAAATATAATTCCTGTTCATTAGGTACTTCTAAAGTTACCCAGTACACCCATAGGCTATACACACGAAAGCTAATTATTTCAATTAATGCTGCTGTGCGACTTAAACATTTAAACAGGCTAATGTATATGTATCTTAATCCTGGGAAGGAATTACAAAAGATTTTCTACCAAGATTAATGTAATGGGACTTTCTGTTGGGCCACTCTTCAGGGGTCCTGGAGTAGAGATGGGCTGTGACTGCTCCAATTTCATGGCTTAACAATGAGGGAAAATCGCTTTCTTTCTTTTCCTTCACTGACACTAATCACATGGTCTCCAGCTCCCCCGTCTTGGCTCGTCTCCAGAGGTCTCTACAATGGGCTTTCTAAACACTGTTCCATGCGGTGGTTTTTTATGCTATCACCAAATTTCACTTCTTCATTCTTCACATCTACAGTAAAATGACATAGCACTGTGTGAGCTTTTCATCTGTCCACTTACTCCCAGCCCACCACGTGCCTGGTGGTATCAGAGGATCAGGAAGAAAACCAGCATACAGCCCTGCCTGCTGAGTTCCTATTCCAGGCAGGGAGAAGGGCAGTATGAGAAATGAGCAGTACATCAGTGACCAGAAAGTGCTGTACAAACAAGGGGAAGGAGAAAAGAAGTGCCGGGGGGAGGCAGGCCTGGCAGCACTGGCCGCGAGGCTTACTGCGGGAAGGCCTATGGGGAAAGGGCCTGGCAGGTAAAGAGCTGAGAGGCAGAGGCAGGGGCCGCAAGGCGCCTACAGGAGCCGGGGGCAGCCGGGAGCCCACGAGTGAGGGAGGGCTGACCCTCAGTGCTCTCCCGCCTCTCAGGCCGAGGATGGGCGCAGGGAGCCGACGGGGATCTGCACCGGCTCAGCCAGTGGTGGCTGGCCGTCGCTCAGACCAGGGAGGCCACGGGGCGAGGGGGTAAAGCGTGGTCAGATGCTGGAGAGGCTTTGAAGCCAGAGGCGAAAACTTCGCGAAGGAGCCCACACAGGAATGAAGAGCCGCCAATGAATTCGCCTGGGCACCTGAAGATTGGGTCTGCCACCTGCAGGGACAGCTCCGTGTGAACAGAGGCCTACTGAGCTGATTTTGGACGAGAGGTGTTCAGGATGCCAACTGGACAACCCAGTGGAGTGCGCACTAGACCCCCGGCTCCTCAGAGCTGGGGGCCAGCAGCCACGGCGCCGGAGGGCTGGTCCGGGAGGGCGGCAAACAGAGGCGCGCCAGGACCGAGGCACGCGGTGGCCCACGTGAGGTGGGGGGCCGGGTAAGACCCAGCAACGCAGGCTGAGCAGCAGCAGCCCGTCAAGCTGGAGGGCAAGGAGCGTGTCGAGAACAGGAAACTGAGCGGAGTGGTGGCATCCCCGGGAGAAAGGAGAGCCGGGATGAGGGCTGCGGGTCATGGCCAGCACGGCGCCAGTGCTTCGGTAGCCACAGAGGCGGAAATGAGCCCAGAGCATATATAAACTGGTTGTAACATGGCATTAACGTACCGCCCTGGCTCAAAACTCACACACCTGTGCTTTGACCTCTAACTAGAGGGAAGGAGCTTTCTGAGAGACTGTTCCGAAGTTGTAATCCTCAATCAGGCTCGACTAACATTTTCCACTTCTTTCTTCGATCGACGGATTGTTTCTGTGGACACTCCCTTTCCTTACTCCTTTACTTGTTCTCTCATTCTGTTGAGAAAAACCACGGTGCTTCCCCACACCGACGGAAGGGAGCCAGCTGCTTCTGTGAGACAGGCGGCAGCCAGCCGAACTCTGCAGCTGGGAGAAGGGACGCAGCCCGCTGCACCGGGGAGGGCCAGCCGCAGCCTCGGCCCAGCGGCGGGGCGGCCAGACGCAGCGCGCGCAGGCAAACCCAGGCGAGGGGCGAGCGTTCTGACACAAGAGCTTCTGCTTTCTTGGCAAAACAGGAAGAAAAGTATCAGCTGAGAGTGACAGCGAAGGAGGTCTGAGAGAAGAGAAGACGTGAGCAGTCGTCTAGAGACTGGTCAGACAGCAGAGAAAGGTCAGGCGGCCACAGTAGGCAGTGAACGGCCATGCGGGAAGAGGACGCGCAGAGCGGGCTGGACCGAGGCCACAGTCTCGCCAGGCGTGAGCACAACACGGGGAGTGCGAAGGGGCCTGAAAGCGCACACGGGGCACTGGCTGTGACGACAGCCTGGCACCAGTGTAACTGTGGTGAAGCCTGGGGACGAGGGGGATGCGGGGGCAAGCGGCGGTGGCGAGAGGTTACGAGGGTGAACACACGGGATGTGTGAAAAGTCTCAGCACTGAGTGGCTGCAGGAAGTGAGTTGGAGAAGTCAGAGCTGGGCGGCAGGTGCTGAGGTCACGCCAGCACCTGAATGCGTGCACACGACGAGGCCCGTGCTCGCATGGCGGCAGTAAGCAGCTCCAAGAGAGGGCTCCAGGGGCTTCCCAGAGGACTAGCCGGCATGGCGGAGAGAGCGCTTGTGAAAGAGCAGACAGCGCGAGTCCTCCAGCAGGGAGCAGGCAGAGCCTGGGAGGGGAGGGTGGCTGGAGAGAGGAGACGCGCTCAGTCAGGTCAGGGTCTGCAGACACAGATTCAGCGTCTGACACAGCAAGGGCAGCCCAGGCAGGCTCCAGGAGGAGCGCCAGAGGGCGGGCAGCAAGCAGGACCCCACTGGGGGCTGCTGGGGAGCTGAGACTTCAGGACACAGGGAAGGCCGAGCGCTGCGGGCCTGCCACCGGTCCGGGCTCTGCCCCAGAGCCGGCGCAGGATGTCCCAGGGGAGGGGACAGTGGGAACCAGGGGCAGAAACGGCCTCAAGGAAACGTGCAGACCAGCGTCTGAGACCACAGGACAGCCCCGGGCTCCTCGGCCGGACGGGAAAGAGGCCAAGGGCAAAAGGCACCGTCACTCCTGCCCTCTCCAGTGCGGGTCTGCACAGGCTCCCTCCCGCTCCAGAAACACACACACCACCTTCCTCCAGTTCTTGTCAGGTCCTTCAGCCCTGGACGCAGCCTTCACGCAGTCTCACCACGTCCCTTCCTCTTCTTCAGTTAACTAGCCCACGATCTCAAGACTCGGGTTCTAAATTCACCTGCACAATGTCTGGTGCTTAGAAAAAGAAGAGTGGTGAAGAGAAAAGAGGGGAGAGAGTGGGGCAGGCTGGTAGCAGGACGGCTTCTCTGTAATAGTGTGCCAGTTAGCTTTACTTTGTTACTGTCTCTTAAAAAATAACACTATTAACAACACAAAACCTCTAGCACCATCAAGTGTCAAGGAGGAGCAGTGGAGAAGTCACAGGCAGGCAGTGCATCCCAAAGCTGTGCTGATAACTTAAATGCCAGCATGGAAACCGAGCTCAGGCGTATAATGACTACCACAACAAGTCATCATATCTTCCAGAACAAAATAGTGTTATTCCCACAATTAAGTCCCTTTTGACATCAAGTATCATGTTTTATCAGGTAACCACAAAGTTGGGATCAGAACAAACCATGCAGATGTCCCCAAGCTACACACGATGCCCGTCACAGCCCACGAGCACCAAGAAAGCACAGCCAGCGTGCCCTCAGCAAACACTACCACAAGTTCTGGGCTGGATCACCACTGTAAGCTGTAGCTTTTAAAATCTTTTACTCTATCCCGAAATTCTTTTTAATAGCCCAGACTAAAAACTTAAACTTCAATATTTAAAAATAATTTAAAATATACGATAACTATTACAACAAAATCTATGTGACAGAGCACTCTATTAAACCATGGGATGACTGCCATCACTAACCTCCTAGTAGTGAATATGTGTTCAGTCACGTCTGACTCTACAGCCCTTTGGACTGTCACCCACCAGGCTCCTCTGTCCACGGGATTTTTCAGGCAAGAATACTGGAGTGGGTTGCCATTTCCTCCTCCAGGGGATCTTCCCAACCCAAGGATCAAACCCACACCTCCTGTGTCTCCTGCATTGCAGGCAGATTCTTTACCCACTGAACCATTGGGAAAGCCCTACTAACCTCCTATGATCTATATTTTCTTAAATAGCAAATTACAAAATAGGGTTTTGTTCCATCTTGGCTTTTCTTCCCTCTGCACAACTGACAAATATACTTACTGAAGCTCATAATTCTTCATCTGTATTAATCAAAATGTCCATTTTGCTTCAGAACCCTCTATATTCCACCTTCAACAGTCCAGAGCGCTAACCAGCAGCAAAGAGCAAAGCGACAGCTGTATCCCAACATGTCCCAACACACAGTCTCCCTGGAAAGACCCTTAATGACCACCAACAGTCAGAAGCAGCGCATCGCCTCCCAAAACGGCAGAAAATTAAAGCGCACTTAGCACTGGCAATCACATCATCCTTTTTTTTTTTTTTAAGTCTTTACTGAATTTGTTACAATATTGCTTGTTTTACCTTTTGGGTTTTTGCCTGCAAGGCACCTGCAATCTTAGTTCCCCAACCAGGGATCGAACCTGCGTCCCCTGCATCGGAAGGCAAAGGACTGCCAGGAAGTCGCAGATCATATTATTCTTAATCCCCTGCAAGCTATACCATTACTGTGTTAGCTGGGATGTTTTGTATATTTTGGCTTTGCCTCATTGTATACTACCTCAAACTCCTGGCAAGTGTTTTCCTCTTCAATTTCTTTAGCTATAATGGAGCCACTTTTTATTTGAGGAGCTAAGGATCTAGAGAAATTCTGGAGAGACTTTTTTTCTCCACTGTTGAAGGACAAAATGAGAAAAGCCTACATTTTGGGGTTTCTTTTGATTAGCCTTATTTCAAATTCTTTAATTCACAGAGCTCTGTATATTACCCTTCCTAGATCTGAGCCTCCTGATCTGTAAGACAGAAGTAGTATGTATATAAGCTGAGACATAACCCCACACCGCAGGGGGCAGCTAGACATGGATTCTGAATGATTCAGGCAGATTTAGTATACAATGGCGTGATTACCTAAATAAGACAAGTTCATTACAATATTAACTATTTTAATGAAATATTAGAAAGCTGACAGTATGGATTAAAGTTATAATTCTTAAGTTAAATAGGTTTAAATGTTAAAATAGCTTTAATAAAGTTAGAAGAATAAAAGATACATGTAGTTCCAGTCTAAAAGCTATCCATATCAAAGTATATAATTATTACCGATAAGAATTCTCTAGAATAGATACAATCCGAAATTCTTTGATCTAGGAATAATGTCTAATATCAACATTTTGGGGCTGATGATTTAAATTCACTATCTGTAACTGAAGAAAGTAGGTATCTTTCTTCCCATTTCTCAATACTGTGTAGTTAAAGTAACCTTCCATTTTATACCTACTCTTGAATTATGATTGTAAAATATAGTTAGCTATTTTAATAATCTGATCTCGGTGGTAGGTTTTCAACATTTAGAAGAAAACTGCGTAGGAGAAAAGACTGCAGGGTGAAAATCATTTGAGTAAAATAAAAAATTTTACTATGTCATTTCTCTGTTAAACTGTCATTACTCTTTTCTTTACTGGTTCATCATTTGAAGCCAAAAATGATCAGTAATGAAAATTTAAAATTTAAAGTCTTTGACAGGCTTATGTGGTTATCAGTTGGTAATGAACAGTATCCCCAAATGAGGACAGAGTTCCTGAGTACAACAATCTAATTTGGCCCCTTCTTATAGAATAAACACTGCTTTCTACCACACATTAGATATTTCAACAGGAGAGACACAAGGAAGGGATGTTACGGCTGCTAAGACAAACCTGCAACACGCCAGTAAGTCCTGACACGCGTGGTGCGTGAGGATCTGGTGGAGGACAGACACGCCTAGTGGCCAGTGTCCGGGCGCTGAACAGACCCTGCCAGATCACAGCGACTTTCAGTGGGCGCCTGGCCCAGCGCCGCTGCTCCTCAGCACACGGCCTCACCCGGGCAGTGCACGTGCTCCTCTGCGTCTCAGCCTCGGGCACCAGCACAAGGGCCTGAGGGGCTTGTCTTTCTCCCCTCAATTATCCGTCTTTTTAGAATTAACTAATGTTGTATTCTGGTCTAAATACGCAATAAATATAACAAATACATACCACTGAGTCGTCTCTGGAGTGCTTCTTCCTCTAGGGTAATGATATAAATTTGCTCATCCAGGTCTTCAAGAATCTAAATGTAAAGACCACACTATTGAATAATACATTACAAAAGCAGTGTTTATGAGAACATTTAGGCTACTTGGCCTATAATTTAGACAACCATTCAAATTAATAGGAATCTAAAATAAAAATGCTCAAACTATTCTATTTGCAAATCAAGTAAAAAGTCTTAGTACAGAGCTAAGCGAACTGAAAGCTGATTCTCACAAAATCTACATACATCTAAATTGGGGTTGTTTCAGTTTAAAGAATGAAAGAACTCTGCGACTCTCTCAAAGGCACACAAATGCAAGCACTCTAAACATCCAAAAAGCTGAATCAGTAATCTCTTCGTGCCCAAGCCAGTTCTCTGGAGCTGGAAGGAGCAGATCACCCAGTCCAATAATGGTCCAATAATCTACTAATACATTAACCTGCATGATGTGTAGAACAAGAAATCCATAAATGAAATCACTACCATTCATACTTTCCATTTACATCATCTTTATATACTAAAAGATGTCCACAAATATCAAACACTGGGATTATGAAAATTACCCCACAGACCGAACCCTACTGAGTGCTGAACACACACTCTCACTACCAGAGCATACAACATTAGTAAAATCAACCACCAGAAAAACCCACTAATCAACAGCCAATTTATATGGGATAGTCTCTGCACTGTCTTCATTACTGATAAAACCTAAAAGCTTTATTATCACAGGCGGGAAATTTATTATCACTTTGGCCACCTGATGAAAACAACTGACTCCTGAGAAAAGGCCCTGATGCTGGGAAAGATTGGAGGCAGGAGGAGAAGGGGACGACAGAGGATGAGATGGTTGGATGGCATCACGGACTCGATGGACATGAGTTTGGGTAAACTCTGGGAGTTGGTGATGGACAGGGAAGCCTGGTGTCCTGCAGTCCATGGGGTCGCAAGGAGTCGGACACGACTGAACTGAACTCATCACAGCTGGCCTCCTTGAGCCAATGTTAAGTATTTTCCTAGCTCTGGGAAAACTCCAAAAGAAGCCCAGAGCTGTTATTAATGTTGTGTCCTTCAACCCCAAACTACTTATTTCTCAGCAAAACAATAAATTGTGAGTTGATGGACAAAACAAAATGCTGGAAATCCTATATATTAATACATATATCCTTTCAGAACCCTGATGAGGCATTTTCAGAAAAAGGAATTTCAATCATGCAATCCCTATCAAGTATCAAAGCAATCCAATAATTCCCAGTATTTGAACAAATTTATGGCCTAGAGCTGAAAACAAAATAAAATAATTAAATAAGAATATACAGTAAGAAACAAGTAATTATAAGAGATGGCCATCTTGTGAGCCCAGGAGGAATGGGAAGAAAGGGGTGGCCCTCCCGCAGCAGCCGAGACCCCGACACTCCAGTCTCTGGAGGAAGAAGGGTCCATGGAAGCCCCAGGGGGAGCCCTTAAACAGGGCTGAGTCATCCAAGGCAGATTTCCCGCTGTGAGGAGAGCATGGGCCACACCTCTGTGGGCCGCAAAACAAAGTTCCTTTTCCATCAAGGTTCTCACCACTTTCTACTGTTTGGACCACAATAGACACCTTCCACTTTTCTCAAGGTCTAACACATACAGAGGGGCCCTCCCTGGTGGCTCACCCAAAAAGAATCTGCTTGCCAAACAGAAGACCTGGGTTCAATTTGGGCTGGGAAGATCCCTTGGAGAAGGAAATGGCAACCCACTCCGGTAATCTTAGCGGGAAAATCCTGTGGACAGAGGAGCCTGGTGGGCTACAGTCCATGGGGTCACAAATGAGTCAGAAATGACTGAGCAACTAAAGAACAATAACAAGAACAAGAACAATAACACAAAAGGATTTCTTCCAGCTGTGCAGCTGCCCACTGATGGCTCGCCACCACGGGGACGTGCTGGTGTGAGTGACACAGATGAAGCCCAGAGAAGCACAGATGTCTGCGTGAGGGCTGCCATGCTTCATCCCGTCATTCCACAGCAACCTGTGAAAAACAGACTCTTTTCACCCCACCCTGTAATACGCCACCAAACTAAGGTCTGGCAAAGGAAAGTTATCTGCCTTCAAAGCCTGTGCTCTTAGCCAGTCTGGGCTGATGGGGACCTAAATATAGATCAGACTTAGTCCTTGACCTCAAACAGCTTATATTCTATGTTCAGGATAGACATGAAAAAAAAATTATAGAATTGAAATCAAAGGCATAAATGAAGCTAAAATAAAATGTTACAGAAGTTCGGAGGAAGAAAGATTCCCAGCTTCTATCTGGGAAGAAAAAAGTCTTCACAAATGTTTTTGATGGCAGTAGCATAGTACCTGGTAGCTTCATTTACCAAAAGGAGAAAAGGCATTCCGATCAGAGCAAATGACAAGCAGAACACCCAGGTGGGGAGGTACAAAGTACACTCAGCAACAGAAGGGCTCGAACTCTCGTTCTTAATGTAGAACAAGCAGCGGCCCAGAGTCCCAGCTCCGAGAAGAGCCTCTGGGTTCAAGCCCTGCCCCATCCTCTTAGATCTGTGATCTTGTATAAGCTAACTGATCTCCCTAACTGCAGATAATTCAAGCATAAAATAAGAACACCATCACCAAACTTATGGGCTTATCATCAGGATTAAATGAAGTTATGAAAAATGAAATTAAATGAAGTACTCAGTGCATACATACAGCAAATACTTAATTACTAAATAAATAACATTATGAGATGTTAGAAATAAGTCTGAAGATGTTATTAATAACCGACAAGTTTGGGAGAAAATAAGCTTGGGGAGGGGACATAAATAAGTAGTTTGATTCTTTATCTGTTGGGTTTTCAACTCCATGGGGTATTCAATTATAGCATTTAAAATATACTGTAGTTTATATTCATTATCTTTTTCTCACTAGAAATAGACATTTAGAAGTGAGGTGGAAGTGGCAGAATGCTCAGGAAACCAGAGCAGAGCACCATTAACCCAAGGATAGAACTTGAAACATTTGCCTATTTTAGGGGGCAGAAAGTAGAAACGGAGAGAGAGATCAAAAAAAACAAAACATCCAGAGAATTAGGAAGAAACTAAATGAATACCATGTCACAAAACCTCTTTAAGAGGAAAGCAAATTTCAAGATTTAATAGCATATGTATTATATTTGAGTGTGTGCACATTTACATAACAGGTAAAAAAAATCCATTATTTTAAAAAATATGAAGATTGCCATTAAAAAAAAAACTTTCAAAATTAAGCAAACATTTCCTAAAAGAATGTCTACTATGATATTCTCTGCTTCTTTCCCTTGATGAATCACCCTGACAGGGAAGAAAACATATAATCATGATAATTTAACAAGTACAACTAGTGAAATACAGACAAAGGGGAATATGGAAATGCAACGCGAGAAGCTTCACTGTCGTGGCTGAGAGGAGTGAGGCAGGGCTCGGAGCTGGTGTCAGAGCCGGGGCTCCAGGGTGCTGCCAGGGAGCGGGAGCAGGCAGCAGGCAGTGGCGAGGGAAAGGCCCTCGCAGCCGGGCGTGGGAAAGGGGAAAACCCAGCATGCTCGGCACAGCTCGCCAGCTGGGAGGCTGACCGGAGTCACAGACACCCGGGAGGCCACGGCGGGAGGGGCGCTCCAGGAAAACCTAGGGCGGACAGGTGTGAAGGCCTTCTTACATGTGCACAGTTCAGACCGGAATATGCAGGCAATGAAAATAACGGGAGTGACAAGCTCTCTAGATACAGTAAGAATTATTTTCATATTGTTAAATACTTGACAAAATAGCTAGAAGCCAAAGTATGAGTGTGTGTGTCCAGTCGCTTCAGTCATATCCAACTCTTTGTGACCCCATGGACTGTAGCTCACCAGGCTCCTCTGTCCATGGGATTTTACCGACAAAAATACTGGAGTGGGTTGCCATTCCCTCCTCCAGGGGGCCTTCCCAACCCAGGGATCAAACTTGCATCTCCTGTGTCTCCTGCAATGCAGGCAGATTCTTGACCACTGAGCCACTGGGGAAGCCCAGAAGCCAAAGCAACTTAGGAACAAATCATCAAAACTACTATCAACTGAAAATTATTTTAAAATGAATATACAGTATTTCTGTGATTAAAGGGGAAGGTATAATTCAATTAATCAAGATATAATATGCAGACAAATTTTCAGGAAATAACTGCTTTGTAATTAAAAGAATATATATAGTAAACTTTGAAACATAAAAGAGTTATTACTATTTGATATAAGATCAGTTCAGTTCAGTCGCTCAGTCGTGTCCGACTCTCTGCGACCCCATGAAATATAAGATAATGGACACTTAAAATACCTCTAAATATCTGTGCACTTTGTCTTCAAATCTGTTAGAAGCATTTTCACCTGTGTGCCTCTACTTTGCATTTTAAGAGCAAAAACAAATTTGGTTTCCAAAGATGAGAAAACTGAAACCAAAACAGTAGCAAGTTGGGATATCAATATATAAAAATATTCTCTGTTTCTGAATGCTAGTTTAGAACCTGAGAGATGTTCAAATGTGTAAGTGTTTATTTAACAGACAAGACGTTTCACGACGACATACTCACTGTTGGCTTCACCAACAGCTGCCCCATGACAGTGAACATGCGGGAGAGGCCGACGGGAGTGCACACTGCGGAAGAGAGAGAGCTTCCTTCAGAGTTAGGAGAGACTGCGGGCCCAAGATACGCCAGACTCCAGGACTGCTGCCGTGAGAAGACGCTCCGTGCGAACCTAGGTCTCCCTGGTGTTCTGTCACAGGGCTCCTCATATCACCACTAGAGACGCTCGAGGGGCTGGCACGCGGAGGGTGGGCATTCTTGCACTTAAGGGAGACTTGTGAAGACCAAGGAGGGGCAGGAGATGCCAGACTCCAGCAGCTGAATCACAACAAGGGTTCTCACTTCAAAGAAGTCAAAGAAAACCAGCCAGAAAACAGGCTGCATTTCAAGTGCCAATGCTAACCACCCGCAAGTGACGACAATACACTGACGTCGTTTTACCCACACTCATCTGCTCACAGTGCTGCTGAGATACAATGTGATGCTTTAAGTAAAACAATACATATTGTGAAGAAAAAAAAGACCACGAATTCATCAAACAGAATTTGCCAGTTACCACTCAAAGACAGGAGGCAGTGCTGCAGCTGGGGCGGGGGCAACAGGGAGAACTGGGGAGCGTGTCTGACTCTGTGTTCCCTCCCTTTCTCTCTCCAGCTCTGCGCAAGAGGCTTTCTTTAGAGAAAACCAAAGGTATCTTATTGGTTCAAGGTTTCAGTTTATCAAAATTTGTCTTGAACATACAAAAAAAGTTAAGAGCCAACTTTAAAAACAAAATCTCCAAGCTGTTAAAGAACCTCATCAGGAAACTTGCCCATAATTTTCTAGAACACAGAACAACTCTGCTCTAACATCAATATTATGTCAGAAAAATACTTACAGAGAAGTAACAAGCATCCCATCAACGATATACAGGAATATAAATAAGGTAGGTAGAACTCCCAGAGATCTGTTAAAAAATGTAAATATTTTAGTACATCCAAAATACTGTGCATTAAGACACAGACTGACTATAGATAGTAAACATCATAATTGCCTACTTCAGTCTACTAAACCATGTAATTTCTAAATTGTACAATAAAAAGATCTAAAACAGAAGAACAGGAAATAACTCTTTTGCAAAACATGTTTAGAGAGAGAAAATAAGCCTCCATGGAATTTTAAGAACAGAAACCAATTAACCAAAGGGGGGAAAAAAAAGTCTGAAAAGCTGCTTGCTCATTCTATATACAAGAAACACATAAACATTCATTTCTTTCCTTAAACATGTCAAAAGACTTTTTAATTCTGTAAATTAACAATACGGATTAACTATACAAGGATTATTACACAATAATATACAAAGAATTATTTAAATGTTTTAAAAAGTGAATGTGTAATTATATTCCAAACCGTAGTCTCCCTTAGAGAAACTGGTTTAAACAAGTCAATCCGCACCATATAAAGATTCCATGCTGGCAGCGTCATTGTCAATGAGTGCTGAGGCTACCCACACGATCCCCAGAATAAGCAAGGCCAGGAGGATGAGCATGACCAGAGTTTCTAAAATTCGGGCTCGGATTCCCTGAAAAACACAACAAAGATTTAATTGTTTAATTTTAACACATGAACAACTGGGCTTCTGTCGATGTGAAAACAAAAATTCTTTGGAAGGGGAGGAAATTTATATTTCTCAGCAAGACAAAAAACACTAACTGCTTACTGTTTGTAATGTTCAGACTGACTTTTCTTTTGAAAATTATGTAAAACACCATTAAGCTTTGAAGAAAGTACCCAAAAAATTCTTTAAAAAAACATTTTGCAGAGCCATTTTAAACAATTAATTACTTTCCTAACACTTTCCACCACGAGAGTAGATTAACGAATTTTTATTTGTGATTCTTTTTTTTTTTTAATTTGTGATTCTAATCAAGGGATTACAAGGCTAATTAAGGCATGCTGCCAAGCAGTTCTGTGAACACCCAACTTGGTGAGAGCACAAAGCGCCATCTACTGGAGAAGGCAGGAATCCCGCCGGCTCCCCACAGCCTCCAGCGCCCTCTAGCGGTCGGATGAAGGCCTCTTCACGGTGACCCAGCCTCAGAAACCATGGGGACAGATGGTATCAATATTTGTATCAATTAGACATCACTCCTTTGTCCACATTAGATTGAATTTTTCACTAAATCCACCAGGATGGAATATAATAAAGAATCATTGTGTACAATTTTAAATATATAAAACAAATTCTGACCTTAGGGCAAACAAGAGGCCAACTTAAATTTGAAACCTAGGGGACTAGGCAAAAAAGAAAAACTTTCTCATATTCTTAGAAAGTCATCAAATGACTGAATCTATACTTAGATGTAAATATTCATATTGTTCTTTTGTACTGTAACATAACAAAATTATAAGTATATCCATGTTTCTCAAATCACGTAATATGTCCTTCCATATTAAAAACAGTCAAGATATGAGCTATATATAAAATCTAAAATATGGACTTATTTCCATTTTGCTCTAAATGTTACTTTCTAATTTCTGATTTACAGAAACAGGTTGCAATTAAATCACAGCTCCTCAAATTCAGTAAGAAAGGAAATGTCCGAAAGCCACGGCCAAGCATTCCCAGCCTGAAGTGATGACTCAGACTTCCCTTACCACAGGGTGGCCCCTTGTAGGTGAAAATGTATCAGGTAAAGAACCCGCCTGCAATGCGGGAGACCTGGGTTCAATCTCCGGGTTGGGAAGATTCTCTGGAGAAGGGAAAGGCTACCCACTCCAGTATTCTGGCCTGGAGAATTCCATGGACTGTATAGTCCACGGGGTTGCAAAGAATTGGACATGACTGAGTGACTTTCACTTCACTTCACTTCTTCAGAGTCAGTGCCCCTTACGTGCTCAAAGCAAGGGAGGCTGGTGAACCAGAGTGATATCACCTGCATCTGACTTAACACATTAGCTCTCACAGTAGCTACAACTCAAGTGAGAGGAAACAAGAACAGTCACAAAACAAACTACTAAAAGACACACTTCTACTTTTCTGAAGAACTCTGAACCTACACTTCACAACTTTCAAACCATTTAGGATACCAAAACATGACCACTACCTTTTAGCACTGATTTCTTTTTCCCCCTCTTCCTCTTTCTAAGCAAGAATCTTTTAATTACACCTTAAATATGATCTGGAAAGTCTATAAATAAAACAGATTAAAAGAGTAGGCTCTGGAGTGTATGTATTACAATCTCAGTTTCATCTCTTCCTGCCTCTGACTGCAGCCCAAATCCTGCCAGCCTCCAACTAGCCCACAGGAACATCTGAGCTCACAAAACACATAACACATGTCTGAAGTGTCATCATACATGAGCTAAAGAGCAGTGTTACTCAGAACTATGAGACTTCATGTCCAAAAACAGGCCATTTTACTACAATAATATGTTACAATTATTATACCCAGCAATTACAATAATGTAACATTAAGTTACAGTGAGTGCTATAATGATAATAAATTTGGGGAACCAGTCACCAGTAAGACTTACATACCTCCTCTGACATTTTGGTAAGAACTGGTGGTGATTTAGTTGCTAAGTCGCTAAGTCGTGTCTAACTCTTGCGACCCCATGGACTGTAGCTCACCAGGCTCCTCTGTCCATGGGATTTCCCAGCCAAGAATACTGGAGTGGGTTGCCATTTCCTTCTCTAAGAGATCTTCCCGACTCAGGGATCAAGCCAGAGTCTCTTGAATCTCCTGCATCTGACAGGTGGATTCTTCTACCAACTGAGCTACCAGGGAAGCCCATGGTAAGAACTGTTTCTTAGCAATTCAATCTGTTTTTCATCAGATCTGTTCCTCTGTGTTGGAAGGCAATGCTCCGTGGTTCTCTCCCACGTCTGAGCATCTCACCAGCAGAGGTGGGCAGTTCTCATTCTGGACCGTCTTTTCAAGGATATCTGCACAGCGCACGGCCTGGGAAGACAGAGACACTGTCTCTGCAGCAGAGGCAGGTCTGCCTCCTTTATATCGTCAAAGAGGAGGTCCCCCCACAGAGCAGAAGCCAGGCAGGTTTGCTGCAGGGTCCCCTCGGTGCGGGGCTCCGCAGCTGTGACACGAGCCCACTGCGGGGACAGCTTCCACTGGGCCGTGTCGTGCCTGTGGGCCCGGGGCCTGGGGAACTGGCAGGAACAGCAGGCTGCTGCACTTGCAGGCTGAGGAATGAAGTCTCCTGTGTTGGACCAGGAGTCTGTGTCTACAGCCAGTGTCTGTGAAGCTGGCCAACTAACCTGTCACCTTGCAAGTACCGTAATGTCTCAGATCCCGGCAGTTTCAGACAGCTTTGGGCAGCTTTCTGGGAAGAACAGACAAGGGCCCACACGGTTGGGTTCAGGGCCAGGATCGAGCTGTGAACCCTCTCACCCAGGCCTCAGACAGGCAGAAGTAAGGGCGCCCCGCCCCGCCCCGCCCCGCCCCGACGGCTGGCGCACGCGGGGGCTGACCCCTGGCCTGGTACAGCTCCCTCTCCCCTAAGTGGAGCAGGAAGGGGTCTTCTCGTGAGCATGTAAGAGCAAGCCCTGCAAGGCCAGCTGACAGGAACCGTCCTGCACCTACCATGGCTAAAGGGAACTGCTTTTCTATACACTCAGTGCCCTGCCATATTTTTCCAAAAGTTTTAGAGTAGATGTGGATGACTTAAGATACAGGAGAGCAGACTGTTGTCTTTAATCTTCAATATTTTCTTAAAATAGTAAATGTCCAAGAGTCTGGAACCCGAAAGAATAACTTTTTAAAAATATCCAAGTTTGGTTTATGAGACAGACAGTAGACAGGCCTGTTAAGAGCCCCAGCCAGAGTAGCAGACCACCGGGCTCAAGTCCTGTTTCCATCCCTGACCCACTGTGTGACCTCGGCCAAGTGCCTACACCCCGCCGTGCCCCAGCTTCCTCCCTTGTAGAATGAGTTTACTAGGGACACCCTACCTCACGCGTGGTCATCAGGACCACACGAGTGAACGTGTGCGGCGTGCTGAGCGCAGAGTCGGGTGTCATGACTCAAACTGTTGCCTCTGCGTCTGGAATCTCCAAGACTTGGGAATTCACCTATCTCTCATGCTTCTCAATTAAACGGAGACCACCATTCACTGCCAGCACATTCCCTTTTCCCGTCTACCATGTGCCACTGGAAGAAACCGGACTGACTCCCTCGCCATGTGAGCACCCAGTTCACCAGAGCTTCCCCAGCCACCGGAGGACCCGAGGGGCTCACACGGAACCCTGTCTCCATTCCGGGGCTGCCCATGCACCTAACCGGACCCCTCATCTCTCGGGCCCCCCTCCGAGACCTCACCTGGGGCAGCTGCCCCCTCAGTCCAGGACCTCCTCGTCTCCTGCGATCTCTCCACCCTCTAACCTGGCTCTGGGCCTTCCTCCTCATGCTCCTCCCTCCTCTGAGCCTCCCAAGCCCTCCAACCAGTCTCGCTTTCACTGGTCTAAACCCCATAGTGAACTAGCACATTTTAGTGATAATTCAGCATCAGTAATGTTCTAGTATTCCTGGCCCCTTTAACTTTCACCAGACCAGTTTAATTTCACCTGGAAGCTACAGCATTGCTCAAGAAATTTATAGAATCAAGAGAAATTTTTGATACTACCCTTCACAGTGGGACTTCAGTGTCACCTGGCAATCCTCACGCTGATCAGCAGCTAATACTTCCCTCAGACACATGTAAATGTCTTCCTGGCCTCGGTCCTAACCTCACACCCTGCGTCCTCCCGTGACAGCTGACCTTACCTGTCCCTTAGTGAGACCCCTCAGCTCCCTTCCCTTTGTCCTTCATCGCTGTCTCCATTCCTATGTCTTTCATTCTGTAAAGGAAAGTATCTCAGATTCCTTTTCTCTGATGGTGCAATCTTCAGTGTTCAGCCTTTCACAAGCTGTATCAGGGCTTCTCAAACACTAACGTGTGCAGATTTATTGAGGGGCTTGTCAATCCCTGCGTACCAGCCCCTGTGGCTCCCCGGCCCATTCTTGTGAAGGTGGTCGCCCAGACAGACTGCTCCCTTCTCTCCTGGACGATCCTGCCTCCTCACATGGCCAACAAACCTCAAGTTTATACCTTTAGTCCAAATCACACCAGAGGCCAAGGTCCATAATCTTAATCACCACCTCACCTTAGATACCTCACAGCAACTTTCAACTGAACCCGAAAATCAAACTCATCATGTTATCCCCTAAACCCGCTCCAACTCAGTGTCACATGCCTCAATAAATGGCACCATTATCCACTTTGTTGTTTTTGCCAGACACTCTGCAAACATCCGTGTCACCTCCTTCCTGCTGCACCCCACCCCATCCCAACACACACACACATCTGGACCCCAGTCCAGTCCAGCACCAAGTCCTTTTGATTCTTCCGTGTAATTACAGCTCAAATTCATCCACCTCTTTCTACTGCCATGGCATCTGTCTGGATGACACCCCAGCCTCCGAGCTACATCCTGGTCCAACATCCACACTCCTGTCTTTCCCTGACCTGCCGCCTATCTCGCATGGGAGTGTGTATCATCTCAGGATCACTCCACTTGCTAACCTGGGAAACAGACGCGTTACTGCGACAACAAACAGCAAGGCTCAAGCCTCACCAGCGCCCCTCTCCACCTGAGGGCCCCCACAGGCACATCCCTGAAGCCGGGCCTTGCTCTTCCTTCTGCTGTTTAAACAGTATGCAAAATAGTTAGCGACACAAACAAACTGTTTAGGGTTAACTAGTACAGAACAGCACTGTCCAAAAGCTATTTCTGTGATCAAGGAAATGCGCTATTCCGTGCTATCCAATAACACAGCTAGTCACTGTGGGTGTACACTGAGAACCAGAATAACAGAACACAGCCCTTATGACTGAAGAGCTGGTTTTTAATTTTATGAATCTTAGTTACCTTAGATGTATACAGCCGCACGTGGCTACTGGTTACCACACAGGTCAGAGAGACTGCTGACGGCCTGCTTCGGACAGAATCTCATGTTTAGCACTCTCTGTACTCTCAAGTACTTTCTGGCCATTTTCCTAAATTTAACCTTGATATAAAATTCTCTGAACAAATCTCTCTGTGGTTAACCATTATATGTGAAAGTTTTTCTTGAAAGAAACGAGCTGTATCATTCCAAGAGGATGCTTTTTCTATTATAAATATATGAATAAAATCAAGAAGAAACGTCTGAAATGTACACTCACATGCTTAAGCAGCCAAATAAGAACATTTAACCAGATAAACCTCTGCAGTCAAAGCACATGCACTCTTCAAAAATCTACTCCAAATTGATCACCATTTCTTTTGAAAGTAACAACTCATAAAAATAAATTTTCTCATTTTCAGTTATTAATCTAAATTTTTTAAAAAGAGTAAATCAGGAATTACAGAAAAGGCTGCCACAGAGCAAGTCACTGCAATTACAGATTATGGTTATACTTGTTTATGAAATACTGAAGAAGACTGACGTCATCAGAAACAACTGTCATACTTACCTGATCCACTATGAGGCGAGGATAATTGTTTTCCTTTTGTTAATTCTATTCCCTTTTCATGATTAAATGGGACAAAATCAGCCCAATATGAAATCAATTAAGTATCACATTTATGAGCTTTAGCAAAACCAACAGAAAAGCATAACAAATCTGTTCATTAAATGCAATGTGGCAGATTTTCCACCTTCAACAAAATCAGAATAGAGAGAGAAAGGGTGAAGGGAATAAATAATCACACTTTATTTGTTCATTTAGCATCGACCGGCTCATGTCTCAAAAATACACAAACTGTTATTATTACCTTTCTTTAGAACACTAAAATAGTGCCGCGCCTGAAGAGCACAGGCTTTGCGGCATGTAGTGTGGGGTTTTTAAACTTTTGTGTGTGGTTCTGTTTACAAAGAAATGAAAAGCATTGTGAGAGCTTTTATCACTACCATTAATCACCAGCAGGACGGCATATAAGCAAAAAACTAGGCCTACTGCTCATCTTTCCATTAGGAGTCAGAATCAAGGGCTAGGACGCCCCCAGGGGAAGCTCCCTATCAACTTCATTCTTGCATAAGCTGAGCTAAAAGATGTGCCAGATGTCAGCATAAGGGACTGAAACATCCTGCAATCGACAAAGTGGCAAACACTGTCAGAGTTGAAGCAGGTCCCCTGTTCATCTCAAAAAGTAAGAAATGTCTCCAGAATATGAGATCACAGAACTACTCGTCATCAACAGTAACACTTGCTCACACAATTCTGAATGTTGTACCATGCCATACAGTACTAGGATTTCATGAACTTCATAACATTTTTATAAATACTTGTCTAACCCAGCCCCCAAAAACATAAATCTCAGTTACCTTAATGAAACACCATCCCTTTTATTGAAATCATAGTATAATAAGCACTCAGTGTATTAGTAAAAAAAAATAAAATAAAACTTCAAAACAAACTACTTTCTTTCCGCCAAGGAAACATTGTTTTTAAGAAAAGTAAGCTATATACTTAATTACTTTAATTTCATACTAATTGTAATGGAAATTACAATTATCTCAACATTTAACAGTTTAAATTAGATTAAATAGGCTAGTAAAGGCTAAACACCAAATTTTGGTGCTGGTCAATTATATATTAAATGCTCTGCGCTGAACATCAATAAAGTGAAAATCACAATATATTTACAAAAGCTCTAATGGTAAACTGTTATGTTTCTATGGTGATGAACATTTAAACAAGATTTTGCATGGACATCTTGACCTCTTGGAAGGTATGTAAACACCACTTTATATACTATGTCTCCACCCATCAGAAAAGCCTGGGAAAAATTTCTACATTCACAGAACATTTAAAATAAATATCAAGCCATTGTTTCCATTCAACAAAAAGGGTCTCTTAGTAACATTAAGATAAGGTTTGCTCAGCATGACATCAAGACAGCACCAAGCATACACACAGTCGTCTGGGTAAGATCGATAGAAGTACTAATAAAGAACAGAACATAAAGGCAGGTATTAATTATTTTCAACCATGAAAAAACTACAAACAAGCATCCCTAGAGAGTCAAACATTTCCCCCTTTGCTCCCAAAGAAATCATTAAAAGGAGAGACAAAAAGCGTTTTGGTCCCAAGTCAAAGAAAACAGCTTTGTGGAAAGCATTGTTAAAACTCTAGAATGAAATGCTTTTTAATGTTAATATTTTCTGCAGTTTATTATATATACACATATCTATTTACTATAGTCATACAGGAGGAAAATTGAAAATGCTGAGACTCAAGGTATTGAGACTTGACAAAAAGGAAGCATTTTAGGGTACATTAAAATAATAACACCAACACTGCTAGTTCATTGAACTAAGATGTTCACTAGATTTAAATTAATGGGCAGAAATTCTCAGGATTTTAAACAAACAAAATCCTCCAGATTGCAAGTAAAATAAACAAATAGATACCGTGAATTTCCAACATGTAAATGAAAGAACTGAATTGTAAAAAGACTGCAGGGACTTTCCATCAAAATGTTTAAATATAACTCTAAATTGGGGAAAAAACATTTGTCAGTACACTTGATCACATCAAAATAAACTAACGGTTGGCCAGTAACAACCTTTTCTAATTCTAACTCTGTTCTAGTAATTCTTTAGTAAAACCTGACGGAAAAGAAGAGAAGGGAACTATGTGCAAAGCTCCTACTGTGTAGTTGCTTTATATGTAATCACTGAATATTCAAAATAAAGGCAAATTTATTATAAATGAGAAACTCACACCCCAAAAATGCAATAATCAACCTACAGTCACTCTGTTCAAGGCCCGTCAGAGCTCTTTAATTCAGGTCTGTCAGCTTTTGAACCTGTGCTTTCTACCCTCAACACAAGACAGAAATACGGCCTAAAAGACAAACTGATATGGAAAGAGAAGGTAAGGGGAGAAGGCTTAAAACGCACTAACAGTTCTAGGAAACCTATAATTTTAGTAAAGAAACTAATGCAAAATATACAAAAGCTTCTTTACCAGAATACCAATTTTTCAATTCCATTTCATGCTGAGCAAATGCTCAGCCCTTTAACAGAACATTGTAGCCATTCCCTTACTAGTCCTTTCATAAAACACCCAGGCACAAGCTTCAATAACAAACAAACGGAAAGAAGGATCATTAGGTTTATTATGATATTACATTAGTAAAGTAAAACGTATAAGACACTAAAGGATACACTATAACATAAAAGCAATTCCACATGGTAATTTAGGTAACAGTGTCATATTGCTTTTGTGGCAAAAAGTATACTTACACAAAAAGCACTAGGAATTCCAAGACACCACAGAAGAGCTATCCTTATGACACTGAACTAGAACGTACAAACTAGAGAGAAGTCAATGCCTGGCTTTGAGGCTTCAAAGGACAGGCTGACTCTCTTAATGCTGGTGATGACTAAGTTGAAGGCAGTGCTCACTGACCATCTGAAAATCCTAGGGCCCTTAAGAATGATGCTAAATCTGCTCTGCCTGTGCTCTGTAAATGGAACAAAGCCTGGACGACAGCACATCTGCTGACAACATGCGTTACTGAAGATTTTAAGCCCACTGATGAGACCTACTGCTCAGACTAAAGTCAAAGTGAAGTTGCTCAGTCATGTCCAGCTCTTTGCAACCCTATGGACTGTAGCCTACCAGGCTCCTCCGTCCATGGGATTCTTCAGGCAAGAATACTAGTGTGGGTTGCCATTTCCTTCTCCAGGGGATCTTCCCGACCCAGGATCGAACCTGGGTCTCCCACATGACAGGCAGACACTTTACCCTCTGAGCCACCAGGGAGGATTCCTTTAAAAAATTACTGCTCATCGACAATGTGCCTGGTCACCTAAGCGCTCCAATCGAGATGTACAGAGAGATTCAAGTTGTTTTCATACCTGCGAACACAACATCCATTCTGCAGCCCACGGATCAAGGAGTTATTTTGACTTTCAACCCTTGTTATTTAAGAAATACACTCTGTAAAGCTTTGGCTGCCACAGACAATGATTCCTCTGATGATCTGGGCAAAGTTATTTGAAAATCCTCTGCAAAGGACTCACCATTCTAAATGCCATTAAAAACATTCATGATTCATGGGAAGAGGTCAAAACACCAATATTAACAGGAGACTGGGAGAGGTTGGTTTTGACCTTCACAGATGACTCTGAGGGGCTCAAGACTTTAGTGGAGGAAGTAACAGCAGATGTGGTGGAGACAGCAGGAGAACGAGAAGTGGAGCCTCAGTATGTGACTGAATTAATGCTATCTCATGATTAATTTTCACAGAAAAGCACTGCCTCTTAGGCATGAGCAGAGAAAATGGTTTCTTGAGATGGAATCTATTCCTGGTGAAGATGCTGTGAAGACTGCTGAAATGACAACAACGATTCAGAGTGTTACATAAACTTAGGTAAGGAGCTAGCAGCCAGGTCTCCAAGGCCTCCGATTCTGAAATAACATCTGCGACGGGTCAAATGGTGTCACACAGCACCGCATGCTGCGGAGAGAGGAAGAGCCAATCAAGGTGGCAGCCACAGCCACCTCATTTTAAGAAGCTGCCACAGCCACCCTCCTTCAGCAACCTCCCCCTGATCAGCAGCCAGCATCAAGGCAAGACCCTCCAGCAGCAAAGATGCTGACTCGCTAAAGACTCAGACGATGATTAGCACCTTTTTTAGCAAAGAGGTGTTTTTAAATTAAAATACGTACACTGTTTTCAGACACAGTGCTATTGCACGTTTAATAGACTACAGTATAGTATAACCATAACTTTCACATGTACTGGGAAGCCAAAAACTCATGTGACTCGCTTTACTGCAATATTTATTCTCTTGTGGTGGTCTGGACAGAAACCCACAGTATCTCCAAGGCTGTCAGTCTGTCCAGGGTGTAGGTATGTCTATTAAATACCTTCGATATCCACCCAACTTAAAGGAACATCACCACAACCACTGAGCACCTGTGTAGCCCTCTGAGCCATACACACCTGCAGCGCCAACCTGGTAACCACCAATCTGAACCGCTGTGCTCATCACTTGCTTTTTTTGAAAAGGCAGAGAAACCG
The DNA here is from genome assembly GCF_055505025.1 of Bos grunniens. Lineage (NCBI taxonomy): Eukaryota > Metazoa > Chordata > Mammalia > Artiodactyla > Bovidae > Bos > Bos grunniens. The sequence goes on along the minus strand of NC_141168.1, from coordinate 1,985,199 downwards.
GAGATCACAGTGCCACAACATCCACTGGATCGTGGGAAAAGCAAGAGAATCCCAGAAAAGTATCACTTCTGCTTCACAGACCACACCAACGCCTTGACTGGGTGGATCACAACAAACTGTGGGAAATTATTAAAGAGATGTGAACACCAGACCACTGTAGCTGCCTCCTGCGAAACCTGCAGGTCAAGAAGCAACAGTTAGAACCAGACATGGAACAACGGACTGGCTCCAAATTGGAAAAGGAGTACATCAAGGCTGCTTATTTACATAACTGATATGAAGAGTACATCATGCAAAATGCCAGGCTGGATAAAGCACAAGGTGGAATCAAGATTGCCAGGAGAAATATCAATAACCTCAGATATGCAGATGACACCACCCTTACAGCAGAAAGCAAAGAGGAACTAAGGAGCCTCTTGATGAAAGTGAAAGAGAAGAGTCAAAAAGTTGGCTTAAAGTTCAACATGCAAAAAACAAAGATCATGGCTTCCAGTTCCATCACTTCATAACAAATAGATGGGAAAACAATGGAAACAGTGACAAGACTTTATTTTCTGGGCTCCAAAATCACTGCAGATGGTGACTAGAGCCATGAAATTAAAAGACGCTTACTCCTTGAAAGAAAAGCTATGACCAACCTAGATGGCATACTAAAAAGCAGAGACGTTACTCTGCCGACAAAGGTCTGTATAGTCAAAGCCATGGTTTTTCCAGTAGTCATGTACGGATGTGAGAGTTGGACTATAAAGAAAGCTGAGCGCAGAAGAATTGATGCTTCTGAATTGTGGTGCTGGAGAAGACTCTTGAAAGTCCCTTGGACTACAAGGAGATCAAGCCAGTCAATCCTTAAGGAAATCTGTCCTGAATCTTCAATGGAGGGACCGACGCTGAAGATGAAACCCCACTTTGGCCACCTGATATGAAGAGCTGACTCTTTTGAAAAAGACCCTGATGCTGTGGAAGATTGAGGGCAGAAGAAGGGGATACAGAGGATGAGATGGCTGGATGGCATCACCGACTCAATGGACATGAGTGTGAGTAAGCTCTGGGAGATGGTGAAGGACAGGGAAGCCTGGCGTGCTGCAAACAGTCGGACACAACTGAGCAACTGAACAACAATGTGTAACATAAAATTTACCATTGTAACCATTTTTAAGTGTACAGTTCTGTGACATTAGGTACATTCACAGAGTCATGCAACCATCACCACCATCCATCTCCAGAGCTTCTTATGTGCTCAAACTCTGCACTCATTAACCACTCACTCTCCATCTGGCCCCAGCCCCAGCCCACCCACCATCTACTTTATGTCTCTATGAATCTGACTACACTAGGATGCTCATATAAGTGAAATCATAACAGTATTTGTCTTGTTGTGTCTGACTTTATTTCACTCAGCATAATGCTCTCGAGGTTTATCTGTGTTGTAGCATGTCAGAATCTCCTTCCTTGTTAAAGCTAATAATATCCCACTGTATGCACAAACCACAATTTATCTATTAATCCACTGATGCACACTGGGGCTGTTTCCAAGTTTGGTTATCTATTATAAATAATCCTTCCATGAAAATGTGTGTATATATATCTCTGGAGTCCTTGCTTTCTTTTGTGTACATACCCAGAACTGGAATATCTGGATCATATGATAATCATATTTTTAATTTTTTAAACAACCACTATACTATTTTCCACAGTGGCTGTCATCATCTTATAGTCTGACTGACAGTGTACAAGAGTTTCAGTTCCTCAATATCCTCACCAATACTTGTTAGTTTCTGATTTTTTTTCCCTAGTAGCCAAATGGAGAAGGATCTCCCTGTGGTTTTGATTTGCATTTCCCTAACGCCTAGTGATGGAGAAGGCAATAGCATCCCACTCCAGTACTCTTGCCTGGAAAATCCCACGGATGGAGGAGCCTGTAGGCTGCAGTCCATGGGGTCACTAGAGTCAGACACGACTGAGCGACTTCACTTTCACTTCTCACTTTCATGCACTGGAGAAGGAAATGGCAACCCACTGCAGTGTTCTTGCCTGGAGAATCCCAGGGACGGCGGAGCCTGGTGGGCTGCCGTCTCTGGGGTCCCACAGAGTCGGACATGACTGAAGCGACTTAGCAGCAGCAGCAGCAGCAATGCCTAGTGATATCAGGGTCTTCTCATGTGCTTATTGGCCACTTGTACGTCTTCTTCAAAGCAGTGTCTAAGTCCTTTGTTCCTTTTTAAGGATTTGATAGAGTAAGATCCATCACCATGTTCTTCAAAATTGTTTTGGCTATTCTTGGTTCTCTGCCTTCCATAGAATTATACTATCTCCTTGTCATGTGCTGTAAGATAACCTTAAAATTTTTAGTAGAGTTGTATTGACTCTAAAAAAAACCTGAAAACTGGTATTCTTATCATATAAAGAAATTCATAAACATAAAAAAGCTACCCATTTACCTAGCTTTAACATCCTTCAATATGATTTTTTCTTTCCGTATATTATTTCAATAAGTTTTAAAAAATCATTTGTTGGGTTTATTTCAACATATCTTAGTTGTCTTGCTATATAAAAGATATCTGTAATTAGATTTTCTGTTTGTTGTTTTTATTGATTTTTCTGTATTAATCCTACATCCAGCTTCCTTGCTAAATTTTCTTATTTGAATTATAATTTATCTTTAGATTCTACAGGATTTTTCAAAAGACAACGTCAACTGTTAATCAAGACTATTTTGTTCATTCCTTTCAGTTCTTCCTTTTCTGGCCTAACTGTGGCTGGTAAAGACCTCTACTACAGTGCTATCTGTCACTAGAAATATAAGTACTCAAGATGGCTCTAATTATAAAGTAAATGCTTTTAACACTTTACTACCAAGAAGTGCCAGCTACGGGAGTAGGGTGGACCCCCACTTAGTGAGAGTGTCCCTCAGCTCTTGGTCTGCTTTTAACCACGATGGTCATCCATTTCATGGATGTGTTCTGTGTCTCTTCTGAGGTGCTCACTTGATTCTTTTCTCTCATTTACTCTCCTAATAGGAATTACAGTCATAGACTTTCTAGTGTTAAACCAACCTTGATAGCTGAAATAATTCTTTTGAATGATGATCTTTTGTGTACACAGTTGGATTCAGCTTAATATTTCCTGATTCATAAGAATTCATGAATAAGAATGGCTATAATGTTCCTTTCTCATACTAACCATGTCTGCTTTCGGCATCAAGATTATACTAGTTCCATAAAACACAACTGTGCAAGTTCCATCTTAAGATCGCTGGACAAATTTGATGCAATTGTAGTTATCCATTTTTTAAAGCCTGTAGAAACATCCTGGAAACTGTCTCGACTTTTTTTTTTTTTATCAGAATGACTTAACAGAACTTTCATTTCTGGCAGTACTGAGAACAAGGCATCCTTAATTCCCTCTGCCAAGACAACTCTAAACTGCTACATCAAATATTTTCATATCTCTCTGGAATCTTCTTTTTGTCTATTAACTCTGAGAAGTACATCGAATTTGGTACCTCTCACAATGTTGACTTTTCCCAGTTGTCTGGTCACCTTCTGAGTCCCTGCTCATCTTTAGCACACAAACTTTTTGTCCTGCTGCTTCTTCCTCTACCACCTCCCGCCTCTGGTGACGCTGGGTCTGAGAGTGACTGGGTGAGGCCTCTCAGGACCCTGTGCCCTGGTGGGCCTGTAAGCGTTTACCAGATGATCAGCCCCCAGGACCACAGGCTCTGTGTAAGTGTTCCTGGAGCTCGCTGGAGGCAGCTCCGCTCTGAGCACCCGGTCCTTCCTGTTCTTCACATCCTTCAGCACATGGTTTTAATTTCTGTTAAAACTAGGCCCAAGAAGAATTTGAGGAACACACATACTTGGATATCCAGAAATATTAAAATCAACCTGCTAACAGATGCAAAACTGGATAACATCCTGTGGGACAATAAATGGAATGCTGGGTGCTATCTTTTGTGCAGGGAAGAAATCACTTACAGTTTCTATCAGACAACTTAATTTGCATCGGGCTTAGTTTCCTCCAGCTTCACTCTAACCCTAAGGAGATGAAACACAGCCAGGTCAACAGAACACTAGTCAAGGGGCACACCCCTGCAGGACCACACAATCCCCAGCATCCACTGGCAATACCCAGGGTCTCCTCCATCCGTTTCCAAGTCTTGGACAATTTTCCCTGGCACTAGAAAATTTATGTACACAAAATAATTTATTAAAATAAAGGCATAAAATATATGTATACACTAATTATGATTACACAATAACCCAAGTGCAAATGCTGAAAGGTAATTTGGAATTATATAAAATACAACATGGGGTTAATTGGCTTTCTCTAGACTTGTTTAAATTATAATTAAAATATTAATGAAAAACCAATAGAAGTTACGATATACAGGAGAATCAGCCAAAATCATCAACCTTGTGAATATGCTTCATGCAAGCAAGTAAGAACCAGGAAAATGAAACGTTAAAGATCCTAGAATACAGACACATTTAGGAAAGGTTTATATACATTTGCAGAAATCATCTTGGAATCCTGAGAAGGAATTTCTAAACACTAGATTGGAAAAGATCTTCTTTAAGCAACTTTAAGGTCACAAGGTCCTAAAGGTCCTAAAGGAAATCAACCTTGAATATTCATTGGAAGGACTGATGCTGAAGCTGAAGCTCCAATACTCTGGCCACCTGAGGCGAAGAGCTGACTCATTTGAAAAGACCCTGATGCTGGGAAAGATTGAAAGCAGGAAGAGAAGGGGACGACAGAGGATGAGATGGCTGGATGGCATCACCGACTCGATGGACATGAGTTTGAGCAAGCTCCGGGAATTGGTGATGGACAGGGAGGCCTGGCCTGCTGCAGTCCACGGGGTCGCAGAGAGTCAGACACAACTGAGCAACAAGGTCACGAGAGGCCAAAACAGCTACAAAGCTAAAGAGGAGAGGCCAAAAGAAAAGACTGTGCCACACACTTGCTGATGGAATCAGAGCCAATCCAAGCAGAGACCACAGAGCCTCCGAGGTCTGGAAAAATGAACAAAGAATGCCCCAAAATTAACAAATAACTGAGTTTCAGACGAAGGGTCCATAAAGCTAATAGGTAGAGAGACAGAGGAATCAGGGACATCAATTCAGGCTGACAGTTAACAAACACATAATTTTTTACCACAGAAAACAGGAAAAGCATGTAATAAATAAATAATCAATCAGTTGTACTGTCCCCAGCAGCAGCAATAGTACCTAACATACAAAAAGTGGTCAATAGGAATTAACGGAATGAACTAACAATGCTAGAAGACAATGCCGTCAACAGAGCAGCAACGCTGAGATCGACGATAGAGAGCAAATGGGACCAAATCTATAGAGAAATGTCCAGGGGAAATTACTAAAAAACAGAGTGAAAATAACAAGAGAATAGTGATTCCAGGTAGTACAAGCTGCAAAAAGTCCAAAAATACGTGTAATTATAAGATTTAAATATTAATATTAAAAATAATAGGTAATAGTAATATCACTGTGTATATTTCTTTAGAATAACTGAGTAACAGAAAAGTTTATTTAGCTTCACTCTTTTTAATCACCTCACAAAATTAACTACAGATAGATTTAAATATTAGATCTTTGTAAAAACTCTCAGAAAAGATAGCTAAAATAGAATAGACTATATTACTCATCCTTGGCTTTGAAGGAATAATAACACTTTAATAACGTAAACCAACATCAAAGTACTAAGAAAGTGTAAGTTTAAAATGGAAAAAAGTGAGGATAAAGTGAAATCAGGTTTTGTTGGCCTAGTTGTATGTCTGTTGTCAAGTAGTAAAGAATCTGCCTGACAAAGAAGGAGAGGCAAGAGATGCGGGTTCCATCCCTGCGTCAGAAAGACTCCCTGGAGAAGGGCGTGGCGACCCACTCCAGTACTCTTGCCTGGAGAATCCCATGGACAGAGGAGACTGGCGGGCTACTGCCCATGGAGTCACAAAGGGCCCGACATGACTGAGCACACATACACACACTACCTGAGTTTTCTCATACAATTAACTGAAAGGCAATACCCCTTGTTATCAATAGGACCAGCTCAAAATTTTGTATGTTTTATGAATCTTAAAGTACATTAAATAAACTTTCTAATGTTTTAGAAACCAACATTATATATTTATAAACACTTTAAATTAAAATTTGATTATACATTATGCTAAACTGATATTATACTTCAGGCTGGGTGATAAAATGATACATCAGTTCAGTTCTGTTGCTCAGTCATGTCCGACTCTGCAACCACATGGACTGCAGCACACCAGGCCTCCCTGTCCATCACCAGCTCCCAGAGCTTGCTCAAACTCATGTCCATCGAGTCGGTGATGCCATCCAACCATCTCATCCTCTGTCATCCCCTTCTCCTCCTGCCTTCAATCTTTCCCAGCATCAGGGTCTTTTCCAATGAGCCAGTTCATTGCATCAGGTGACCAAAGTATTGGAGCTTCACCATCAGTCCTTTCAATGAATATTCAGGACTGATCTCCTTTAGGATTGACTGGTTTGTTCTCCTTGCAGTCCAAGGGACTCTCAAGAGTCTTCTCCAACACCACAGTTCAAAAGAATCAATTCTTCAGCATTCAGCTTTCTTTGTGGTCCAACTCTCACAGCCATACATGACGACTAGAAAAACCATAGCTTTGGCTAGACGGACCTTTTTCAGTAAAGTAATGTCTCTGCTTTTTAATATGCTGTCTAGGTTTGTCACAGCTTTTCTTCAAAGGAGCAAGCATCTTTTAATTTCATGGCTGCAGTCACCATCTGCAGTGATTTTGAAGCCCAAGAAAATAAAGTCTGTCACTGTTTCCATTGTTTCCCCATCTATTTGCCATGAAGTGATGGGACCAGATGCCATGATCCTAGTTTTTTAATATCTTATAATTGATAAAATGCTGAAAATGATACACAATACTTTGAAAAAACTGTTAGGCTCATTTCTTGGCTTGGCACCCCTCAACAATACAGGTAGTAATATCGAACCCCACCTCCTGTGAGGTAGAGGCCTGTGGACTCTCAGGGGACTTCTGCTCAGAGCTAAGGCTGAAAGAGAGAGAGAGAGAGAGAGTGTGTGTGTGTGTGTGTGTGTGTGTGTGTATAACAAGTCTGCCCTTTTGCTGAGGGCTTTCAGTGGAGCTTGTTTCAACTCCCAGGCAGGCTAAACAAATGACTTTACAAGTACAGTGCTGCTCAGTCGTGTCTGACTCTTTGCAACCCCATGGACTGCAGCCCGCCAGGCTCCTCTCTCTATGGAATTCTCCAGGCAAGAATACTGGAGTGAGCTGCCAAGCCCTCTCCTCCAGGGGATCTTCCTGACCCAGGGATCGAACCCAGGTCTCCTGCACCGCAGGCAGATTTTTTATCACCTGAGCCACCAGGGAAGCCCAAATAAATATGAGTTTAAGTGCCCCCCAAAATAGAAGATTTTAACAATCCTAACTCTAGCCACTTGGATGAGCTCTCGTCCTACAGACCTATTTATGTAAGGCACTCTCTGCTGCTGCTGCTAAGTTGCTTCAGTTGTGTCCGACTCTGTGCGACCCCATAGACGGTAGCCTACCAGGCTTCTCCGTCCCTGGGATTCTCCAGGCAATAACACTGGAGTGGGTTGCCATTTCCTTCTCCAATGCAAGAGAGTGAAAAGTGAAAGTGAAGACGCTCAGTTGTATCCGAATCTTAGCGACGCCACGGACTGCAGCCTACCAGGCTCCTCCGTCCATGGGATTTTCCAGGCAAGAGTACTGGAGCGGGTTGCCATTGCCTTCTCCTAAGGCACTCTCTAGTCAGCATTAAATCTGACATTTAATTTTACTTTCAAATAAAATTCACTACAACCAAGGGTAGCCAGTTTTCAACTTCCCCAAAAAAAGTTTTCGCAAAGAGACTCTAATTGATGATAATGATTATTCCTATAAAACTGTTTTATGTATATCAGAAGTATTAGGGCCAGTTTAATTAAAAGTATAATTAGTTTAAAGTCTGAACCTGGTGATTTTTTATTTCCTCCTTACCTAAACTTCTTACTTAATAGATAATGAGACATTAGTTGGTAATTTAATTATCATATAAAATAAAGTTTAAAATTCAGTTACCTATTAAATATAATACCTTTTTTTATGACTACACTGTTACAAGATAAAACCATTTCTATTTCAAAAGTAAATGAAGCTGTGTTGCCGCCACTCTAACACCTCCTGTTATTTGCTATCACGTGTGAAGCGACCCCACACCAACCTTCCTGGTGCTTCAGCTTTAGCTTGCGCACAGCTGGCACCTTCAGGCCTCTGATAATGATGCCACTTCTATCTGCACCTCAGTGCTTTACACACAGGTCAGGTGGGGCACCCAAAGACAAGGCCAGACTGCACTCCACTGTACAGATGCAGACACTAAGAATCGAGCCTGGACGTTCAGGTCAGCAAAGAAGACTCAGCAGTTAAGTCCGGGTCTTCTGAATACCAGCGCTTATGGTGCTGCCACTGTCAGATTAGATCAGATCAGTCGCTCAGTCGTGTTCGACTCTTTGCGACCCCATGAATCGCAGCACGCCAGGCCTCCCTGTCCCTCACCAACTCCTGGAGTTCACTCAGACTCACGTCCATTGAGTCAGTGATGCCATCCAGCCATCTAATCCTCTGTCGTCCCCTTCTCCTCCTGCCCCCAATCCCTCCCAGCATCAGAGTCTTTTCCAGTGAGTCAACTCTTCACGTGAGGTGGCCAAAGTACTGGAGTTTCAGCTTCAGCACCAGTCCTTCCAATGAACACCCAGGACTGATCTCCTTTAGGACGGACTGGTTGGATCTCCTTGCAGTCCAAGGGACTCTCAAGAGTCTTCTCCAACACCACAGTTCAAAAGCATCAATTCTTCGGTGCTCAGCGTTCTTCACAGTCCAACTCTCATATCCATACATGACCACTGGAAAAACCATAGCCTTGACTAGACGAACCTTTGTTGGCAAAGTAATGTCTCTGCTTTTGAATATGCTATCTAGGTTGGTCATAACTTTCCTCCCAAGGTACTACTAGGCAAATAAAGGGAAAATCTAGCCATACAGTAAAAATCTCTCCTCTTCTGATAACTGGAAAGTATCACATTATTACGAAGTGTGCAGGAACTGAGCAACGTGCTCTAAAAGCACAGCTGCTCTTTAACAGCAACTGATACTGTCGCTGACATCATGCTGTAGTTGCCGCCATCGTGCAACTGTACCAAGAAGGGTGATGAAATTAACATTATTCCATTAACTAAATGATTTTTAATTCAAAATCGTTTTAAACTCAAATAAGTGTTAAATAAAATAAATGCAACCTTTTCTTCAAAATAACGCTTTTATGGGTCTTTCTCTGAGACCCTGTGCGTCAAGCTCCAATGTCTGAAGTGCTCAGTTTGTATTATTATGATCACGCCTTTTACAGTAGAGTCACAATGCCAAAAGGAGCCCTGTACGTCACAACACTACCAGAACCAAATGTTCTGAAAATAATCATTCTTATCCATATTGTTTCCACAGAAAAAAACTAGACCCTCAACTGAAGGAAGGTAGAGGAATTCTTTTAATAAATTACTGAATGATTTTTTTTTTCTTGAAGGTGTTGGGAAAATCAAATTAACACATAACAATAGCTAGTGAGATATGACTCCATTTTCTGTAATAAACACCATGATCAAAACGAGACCCAAGGTAAATTTCCTTGAAAGGTCCCCAGCAGGAGCTTCCCTTTTTGCATGTGATTTCCTCTCACCCACAAAAACCAGGCCAAATATGCGCATGTGCCACTAACACTAAGCAGCACTTCCTCAATCACTCATTTCCAACAATTTATGGATGATCACAGTGGCAAAAACGAGCAAAAATAATGAAAGAATGCAATGGACTTCCTACTCATTTCTGTGTCTTTTTAAGATGGAGGCCTGATACAAATTAGCCACTGGGGGGAAAAAGTCATCTGGTCATAAAATACAGTACAAGGTCACTTTTATGTAAGTTTGCCAAAAGGGACATAAACCAGGACAATTTCAAACTGTGACACAGGATAGAAACACATTAAAGCGATGTCTGTTCCTCCTCCATTGTGCTGTCACGGTGCTCAGCTTTATAGGCCTTGCAAGCACTGGCACCCAGCTCTTCGCTTCCACCTGGCCAGTCTAATTAATTAAGAAAGGAAGTTACCTCAGATTTTGTCCTTTCTGCTTTTATTATCAAGCACTTTGTTTGAAGTTCGAGGAGTTAACCTCTTAATCCTACAGACCGTGTGCTATGTTCTGGACATTTGGGGATGTCTGGATGGCTTCGGTAATTGGTCAGGATGTTGCTGTCACTTATGTTAAATTTTATGCCACAACTTCAAATCAAAAATAGGCATTAATGTGAGGCACAGTATAAAGTTACTCCCAGAAACATCTCTGGTTCATGAAATAATCTGTCATCGAGATTTTTTTTTTACTTTCATTAAGTTGTTAAAATTTTTTCCCTCATAACACTTTATTTTCTTTATGACATTTTAATTCAAAGTAAGATGTTAGGTTACAATATGAAACAAACATATTCCTAACTCCCGTTTAAACCCTGGCTAGAGATCGCAGAGTCAGACACAACTGAGCGACTGAAGTGAACTGAACTGAGATTAGACCGGTTGATTATGCAATCGAAAAACATCTCTGACATCATCTGAAATAATCCAGAGGTCCCTCAGAGGCAGCGTGGGGAGAGTTACACAGGTGACCTGAGTATGACAGGAACAGGAGCGCGGTCAGCCCCAAGACCCTCACACTCTGGTGCATGACTGAGCGGCCAAGACAAAAACTGTGGGAGAACACCTCTACCACAAAACAAAAACAGAACCCACCAGACACAGCCTCTTCATCAGAGCTGAAACGTAAGATGCAAGCAGAGGGCAGGTTCAAACACACATGAACACACGTGAGGCTCACTACAGTACAGACAGGTGACCACGAAATGATCTAAATACACATCAACACAGGCAATGCTCACTACAATATAGACAGGTGACCATGAAATCATCTCAACTAGATTAATATTTAACTACTAACAGAATTCCAAAGTAAAAGTTACCTTCTTACAAAAAACAAAACAAAAAAGCCTACTTTATCAAAACCACTTATATTCTCCTACCCTTGAGAATTATAAAGAAGGGAAAGAGCTAGGAGATGGACCCAATAAAAAGAAACATGGGCCAAGGCCGCGAGAGAAGAAAGGCGATTTAAGGCCCTTAAAAGGACACGGTCAACCCCCAGGCCTAAAATGTCCTGTTTGAATTAACATAGTGGTTTAATTAAAAACTAAGTAGAGAATTCTGCTTAATTTGATTCTCAATTCGAGCTCTGCATCCGCCATGGCCAGTGGCCAATTTCCGCATCTCGGCACGATATGCAAGGGGCTGCTTTAAAATCGACTGCCCAGGGGAATCAATGGGAGTTTGGTGGGGCCATGTGCCGTTCAGGGGCTCCACCAGACTTCGACGCAGTAAAACAGCACCAGGAGGGAGGCCAAAGGGAAAAAAAGGAAATTTCACTTAACCATGTTACAAGTTTGTCATTACTCAAATTATTGTGCTCAATCTACCAATTACGGTGCTTTCTAAAGCTCTCCTCAAGGTCGCCTTGGAAGTAGATGTGTCAAATGTAACCAATGAACAAAGCGCTTTAAAGGGATCCACATCAAAATGTCAGCAGCCCACCCCCTTCATCTGAGCAGTGGAGTTCCTCGCTGTGGTACAACCTATGGTAGTACCACCTGTGGAAAGCACTGGAGATGTTACCAAACATGTTCAGAGTCTGTGCAGTAAATACAAATGGTCGTATGTAACAGGATGGCACAATACTGCAAGCACAAATACACCTAACACATTAGACTGAAATAGACAATGCTAATAATAACCCCTGAAACTTCCGTGTAACTGGAAAAGGTAAATATTGTGAATAACATTCCATGATTACTCAGACTTTAAAGCTCTCTAAACATTTCTAATAAGGTCTAGATGCAAATTCTTTTTAAATTTTACTGAAATATATTTGATTTACAACGTTGTGTTAATTTCTGCTGTATAGAAAAGTGACTCAGTTATACATACATATATATTCTTTTTCAAATTCCTCTCCTTAGGTTTATCACAGAATACTGAATATAGTTCCTTGTAGATGTACGTTCTCTTAGGCAGTTTTGATTCTGCTTCAGTACATGCCATTTCAAAATGGGAAAAATAATGTGGAATCATAAAATTGTCTAATAATACGTGAATAATTAAGAGCTGACTGCTGTATTTCGTTGCTTCCCAATGATCTATGCATGTAACACTGATGCTTTCTAGAGTACTTAACAGTCAAATGCACGAAGCTCTAAGATAGTGACAATAATACCCGACATTTACTGAGTTCAGTCCTGGGTTATGTGTTTCACGTGGACAATCACTTCTCATTCAGTCTTCCAGACGAACGGTGAGGTAACTATCATTACTAGACCCACTCCACAGAAAGAAAACCTGAGGTGCAGACGATGCCGCCAGCCCAGGCAGCCGGACACTGAGGACAGACTCTCCCCCACAGTCCTGCAGCCTCTCCTCCACACCCCCGGCCCCAGACCAAGAGGAGAACTATTCTGCCAAGCCGCAACCCACCTCCCTCCTTCCTTCAGCAGCATTTATTAAAGACCACACACTTTAATTTGGTTTCTACAACTCCCATTCATCCCCCAGCTACCAGTCTCATAAGTGGGAGCCATCCTGAGCTCTGCTCCCCCCGCCCCTTTAAATCCTCGGCTGTATCTGGGAATTAACAGGATGGGTCATGCCCACTGCATCCTACAATCTCTGGGTACATCAGTCCCCTCGGAGACCATGAGATGTAGCTAGTGGCTGGAGGGACTCTGAGGAAACATACTCAGAGATGCACTCAGAAAAGGCATTCTTTTAATCATGTACAAAGAGACTAGAAGTAAAAAAATTGGAAGGAAGAACTGCTGTGTAATTGTAGGCACAAAATATCTCTACTTACCTTCTTATACCTCTCCTCAAGCTGTCTCCCCTCTGACCTTGGTGGACATGCATCAACTGTTTTTAATTCTACAGATGGTGCTAACTCTGCTCCGACAGATTTAGCCAAGTCCCTTTTCCAGTTGGTTAGTTCACAACAAGGGAGGACGATGATCTGGACGCAAGAGGTCTGTCCATATTGCACACTGTTTTTAAAATAATCTATTTAACTAATAACCAGATTTCTACATAAAGCATAACCTAGGGATCATAGCTTTAATCTCCAAATATGAAAATGCATTTATAACACTGAGCTTTACGGAGTTTCTGAACTTGATAAGATGACTCATGAGACAGACGGGGGGTGGGGGAAACTCTGTGTGTTTGAAGCACAGACAAGGCCCTGTTAGTGACTCTGTTTGACAGTCAGGGGCGTGACTGATTCGGGGTGGTAATGTCCCCACAGAGCGCTCTGCATGTCCACTGCATGTACTCCTTCCCCAGGGACGTATGCTGACATTCTGATACATGCATTTATCTCTAAACATGCTTAAACAGAACAGTAGATGCAAAAGTCTCGTCAGCAATCCTGTGCCGACTCCCTGGTGTCTACAGCATTAAAACCCAGACTCTGGCCCAGGACGCGGGCCTCAGGGTCTGATCCTGGCCAGTGCTCTGTCCCTGTTCTCCACTCTGAGCTAAGCATCGGCCACTCCCTAGTTCAGGCAGTGTCTCGGCCTTTGCTCAAGCCTGGATGCTCACCTGCAAGTCTCAGCTCATGCGCAGGATAACTCCTCCCTGAAGTCTTCCCAATTCTCTAGGCAAACCAAGACATCCCTCCCAGAGCAGCTTGGTGTATCAAAGTTCCTCCAGCATCTCTGACTTCTCCCTGTGTGAATCCCTTGAAGGCAAGAACACTGTCTTTTCGTTTCTGTACCCAGCAAGCTCCTCTAACAGCACAGGAATTACTGCTCAGTAAGGGCCTAGTAAAACTCTGCCAAGTGAACGACTACCCATCAAAAGGCTCCCACATTCTACAGAACTTGCTTTCTCGAGTGTCTCCGATGACCTCGTTTCTTCTTCTCCTCCGATGACCTCTTTCTTCTCCGATGACCTCTTTCTTCTCCGTGACCACATTCTTTCCTTTCAACCCCTCTTTGACATTCTGTTCCTCATTCCAGTCTCCTAGAGCTCCATCTTTCGGTTTCCAGACCACACCCGCTCTGTTCACTACTACCTGCCACACCCCTGCAGCACACCCCTTCCCCCTTGCAGCACGCCTCTGGCCCTCCACCCCTGGGCCCCTGGCCGGCACTGCCCAGCAGGTACCCTGCTGGCTGTACCTGCACTCCCCACCGTGCTGACCTGTGAAGAACTGCACACTCTAGGAAGGTAAGACACAAGCTCTGGGTCTTAGTTTGAGTTCTGCAGTGGTAGATATGAGGTTCTTAAGACAATTTAGTAACATTAATACCCTTGGATATAAAAGGAGAGTTTGAACTAAATCCCTTTCAACAACAAAACTTTCTATAATTCTCAAGAAATTATGTTTTTTATTTTTTAATTGTTATGTTTTCTATTTGTTTAAACTGAAACTGTACAAGTTGTTCCCATTACATGGATGACTTAAATAATTTACATGTATCATTATAAAAAGCAAATCAAATATATAAAAGCCAATGTTCTCAATGCAGGTTTGACCACCATACACAACCACCCACTCTGATCTCAGAAGATTCACCAAATATGAAAGCAACCGTATACCACAGTATGAATATGAATAACTCTAACTAAAAGTTAAAAAGGTGTAATGTGTCTGTAAACTGTAACACTAGAACTCATTTCATCAAGTTTTAAAAGTCACTCAAAAAGTATTAACTACTGAAATCCTTCCATTATATTCCAAGCTTTTATAGCAAAGAGCTCCACAAGCTATAAATGGACATGTTGCTCCCTTCACTTTAAAATGTCCTACTATTCAAGGACAGAGGGAGTGAGTCCCACTTACAAGTTCTGGATTAACTGTCTAAGATGCTCTGGCAGTCCTCTCTGCCCACTTCTCAGCCTCCCACACTCATCTCGCAGTAAGTCACGGAACCTGGGAACCTGACAATCCAGGGCAGCCTGGTAACATGCTGCCCTCCTGCAGACACTGGGTGTGAAGCCACTTCTGCATCAAGATACAGCTTCAGATTTTTATTTACACTAAATGACAGTATCGAGGAGAAGAATAACAGCTGTTGTATCGGCTTATTCATTCTGCAAAAGAGCTCTCCACCAGCTCTGCACATACTATAAAAAGCATTCAAAGGTCAAACGGTGACTTCCTTCCTGTGGACACTTTTATTAACTCAATGTGTAACATTATTAACATTATTGTAAAAGCATTATTAATATTAATAAGGCACTGCTATTATTAAATGTTTTACATTTCAGTAACAGTTGCTTAAGCCTACTATTTCTAGTTCAACAATGAATGACATTTACTTCTTCATTTAAGAAATTTAATTCTAAATTACTTAGAATTAATTAATTCTAAATTAATTTACTTACCTTTTTCAGACCAGCAAAACCTTCTGATTCCAGAAAGAAAAAGGCAAAGGGCATCAACACAAATAAACAAAGATTGGAAAAGAGAGAAGCAAGGTTCCACAAACCTATGAGGATAACAATAAAGGAAAGATGAGTTAGATACGGACAACCTTGTCAAAGAAAACTGCTGTGCTAAATTGTGCTATCAGTCAAAGCTCTGTGCTTTTTAATAGTAAAAACTAAACATAAACTTAATAGAGAGGCCTAACAAAGGACCTAAACTTAGAAATCAGAATAATAATTACATATTTCTGTAAAATCTTTATAACTCTGCAACTGTACTATTGGGAAAAGTCAATATAGAAACTACTGATTTTTCCTCATGCTCTAAAATAAATTCACTAAACATATGACATATGCAGCAATCCAAAGACAGAGCCTCTTCAGACATATTGGCACCTGAATATTTAAATTAGAGCCAGCAGCATTTATTGAGCACTTAATAAATGCCAGATACTCTACTAACCATTTTACATGTATTATCTTGGTTAATTTAAGCCTCATAAAACCCTAAAAGTAATAATTAGCATTTATTGAGCCCTCATGTGCCAAGCACTGTTCTAAATGATTTACAGATATTATACAAACTCATTTAGTCTTCACAGCAATCCCCCAACATGACAGAGGCTGGTTATATAAAACCCGCCAAGCCTGCAGAGCCTGCGAGGAGCTACACTAATTCCTGGGATTTTTAAAAACGACCGCATCAGAGAAGTTTAGTAAGCAACTCCAACTGGGAAAGAAAACTTGAGAGGCAAGCGAGTTCACATCACCTTTTCCCTTTCTAGCACATTCTACACTCATAAAATCACAATAAAAAGCAACTGAGATGATAGTAAGAGTTGATTTTTAAAAATACAGAACTTTAGGTATCTTGTTGGGATATCTGGACCAGCAGCTCACTTTTCATAGGTAATAGACTCAACTTTAAAACTGATGGCTATAATCTTCATTAAAATTTATACAATCAAAGATAAAAATTATGCTAAGCATAAATTCAACACACTACATACATTTAAAATCCAATGCTTTTGAAAACGGGCAACTGATGTTCTTCCAGGACCCTTACGTATATGGCACTGTTCCAGGCACTGGAGATGTAGCAATGAAGGAAACACACACCTCTGCCCTCGGGGACCTTCCATTTCAGACACATGGAGATTACACACTGAGCTCTCAGGGAACCAAAGCAGACAGCTCCCAACTGCCCTGGCTACAGACCCATATACACGTTTCCTAACAGCCCTAAACCCTTTCTGGAACAGCATGGAATATAAACAAAAAGAATTACTGCAGCACTTGTACAGGTTACCTAGAGAGATGTACTTCCTTTAGTAAACACGGTGATATAATTAAAAATCAATTTGCAGTTTCTTATTCAAAAATCTAGATAGGTTGAATGATTTTACAGTATATATTTATCTTAGCAGGAAACAGAATGTTTTACAAAGTGTCTTCAAAAACAACGTCTCATATGTTTCAGAGGGAAAAACTTTTAAAAATAAAAATTGTTCTAAAATACTTAACCACTTTTCAGTCTTAAAAAAAAAGATGCTAAAAATCTTAATCTTCTTCAATCAGAGGGCTTATAGTTACAGCCAATTGTATTGTGTTAATAACCAGGAAAGACACATAAGGATGGTGACCAAAGGGACACACAAGACTTCCAGACAGACCTGGGTTCGAGCCCCTGCACTTTCACATGACAACCTTCTAAGTCACGGGATCGTCATCTACACGAGGCTGAGGATCATGTCTGTAGGTGATGCTGAGAAGTCAGTGAAATAATGCATGGACAACCAGCACGTCTGTCACAAAATAAGCACTTAATGACTTTTTGCCTTTAATAGCCATCACAACCCGAGGCTGCTGACACACGGTGCTGACTAGCTCCCGCACCGAGCTACCGGGCTCTGCGAGCGCCCGTGTTCACTTGATGAAAAAGCACGACGCATATAAAAGGCAAAAATATTGATCTGTAGCAAATGTGCTGAGTTATTATTGACACAGTGTGTATAATTTATTGACAGTTTATGACTTTATTGACATAAAGTGTACAATGTCATACAATTTGACAGTTACGTCCCTGTAACCAAGATAACAAATGCAACCGTCACTCCCAAGCCTCCTTACCATTTATAATCACTGCCTCCTGCACTCTCTACCCTACTCTATACTCCAGGAGTCAGACTCTGCACTTTATAAAAAAAGTATAATTTTTATAAAAAACTAAAATTTTCTATGCACGGTAAATGTAGCATATGCTGTTGTTTTTGTCTGGCTTTTGTCACCTGGCACGATTCTGTTGAGATTTTTTCAATGCTGCGGCACATCGGTAGCCTGCCCCTTTGTATCAGATTGGATTCAGTCAACCACACTTCATCCATGTCCCTGCAAACTGAGCTGTGGCTCTCACAACTCAAGTTGTAGTTTATACAACACAACTTTATACATAAACTTGAGTTTTATACACTCAAGTGCAAGTCATATGGACACAAGCTTTCATATCTTTTGGGTAAATACATGAGCATGTAATGCCTGACTCATAAAGTAGGTGTGTTTCTTAACATTTCAAGAAACTGCCAAAATGTTTTCCAAAGCAGGTATACAATTTCACATACCCCCCCACAGAGTTGAAGTCTCATCCACATTTTGACAAAAAAAGGGTCTTTTCAGCTTCAGTCGTTCTCACAGGTGCACACTGGGATCTCATCACCGCTTTAATTTGCATTGCCCCCATGAATAATAATGTCAAATCTTTTCATGAACTTATCTGCCATCCATTTACAACTTCTTTGCTAAATGTCTCTCCAAATGTGTTGCCCACTGTTTCATTGGGTTGTACTTAAGTGAGTTTGGCAGCTCTTTATACACTCTGATTACAAGTCTTTTATCAGGCATATGATTTCCAGATACCTTCACCCACTCTGTGAATTATCTTTTCATCCTTAACGCGATCTTTCAAAGAACAAGATTTCCTAATGTTGACAAAGTGCAATTTATCAATGTTTTCTTTACAGATCATGCTTTAGCTATCTTGCCTAAGAAATTACAGTCTAACCCAATGGCAAAGACTTTCTCCTATATTTCCCTTCTACAAGTGTTACAGTTTTACATTTAAGTCTATGATTCTTTTGAATTACTTTCTGCATGTGGTGTCAGATATGGACTGAAGTTCATTTTTAAACCTATGACTATTCAATTGCTCCAGTACCATTTATTGAAAACAGCCTCTTCCACCAAACTGCCTTTACATCTTTGCTAAAAAAAAATTTACAATATGTTTGGATGTGTTCCTGGACTCTGTATTCCATTACTTAGCCTATCTGTCCATCTCTGTGTTGATGCATGCAGCAGTGTCAGTTACTATGGCCTTAAACTTGGAGTCCTGCAGTCAGTCCTCCAATTTTGTTCTCTTTCAAAGGCGTTTTGGCCAGTCTAAGTCCTCTAAATTCCCATCTAAGTCTTAGGGCAGTTTTTCAATTTCCACCCCACCCCCCAAAAAAAACATGCTGGCACTCTGACTAAGATGGCGTTGAACCCATGGGTCAGTGGGGAGAACCGGCATACTAATGGCTTCCTTAACACTGCTGTCTTCTGGTCTGTGAACACAGCAGCACACCTCTCCAGGTACTTCAGCACGCGTTAATTCTCCTCAGCAGTGATGCCTCGCTTACAGTATTCAGGTCTCACGCATCCCTAACCACTTCACATTTTTTGTTCTACTGTATATAAATGGCTTTGGTTTTTAAATTGATTTCCAATTATTCATTGCTAGTGAAATGCAATGGTGTTTTATACATTGATCCTATATCCCTGCAACCTTGCAAGATTCACTGATTAGTTCTAATCGCTTTCTTAGAATAATTTCCATCAGAATTTCAATAGTCATGTCATCTGTTATTAGAGACAGTTTTACTTTTTCCTTTGCAATCTCATTTATTCTTTAAAAACCGCCAGAACAGAAGTAGTGAGAGGGGAAGCTCAGGTAAAAAGCATTCAGCCTTTCACTATTAAGTATGGTGTTAGGGTTTTCACAGGCTCTTTATTAAGATGAGGGAATTCCCTTTCATGCCTAATGTGATGAGAGATTTTATCAGGAATGGACACTGAATTCTGCATATATTTGGTGACCATATGAATTTCCTGCTTTAGTATGCACATATGGTAAATTAAATTCACTGCTTTTGTCAAAAGTCATGATATATTATCCTTTTTATATATTGTTATATTTGCTAAAATTATGTTTAAAATTTATACATCTATGTTCATGAGGGATATTCACCTATAGTTTTCACATATGTCTATCTGGTTTTGCTTTGGCATCAGGGTAATGCTGTCCTCAGAGTTGGGAAGTATTATCTCATTTTCAAATTCCTTAAAAAGTCTGTGTAGAACTGGCATTATTTCTTCCTTCAATACTTGGGAGGACTACCAATGAAGTCTTCTAAGCCTAGAGTTTTGTTTGTAAGAATGTTTGAAACATCCCCACAATGCCTGAGAATGTTTCAGTAGTTTTCGCCTTTCAAGGAATTTTTCCATTTCTCTAAGTTGTTGAATTTGCTGACGTAAAGATATTCATAATACACACGAATTATGTTTTTAACAGCTGTAGAATCTGTAGTGATATCCTGATACTGATAACTGGTATCTGCTTTTCTAATCTGGCTAAATCTTTATCAACATTACTGACCTGCTCACTGATTTTCTCTATGCTTTCTGTTCTCTACTTTGTTCATTTCTCCTCCCATATTTTTTATTTCCCATCCCCTTACTTTGGGATTCATTTGCTCTCCTTTTCCTAGTTTCTTATGGTGGACACTGTACGAGACCTTTATTTCATTTTCTAAGAACAGGTATCCTTGTATTATAAATTTTGGAATGCTTCACTTTGATTTTCATTGAGTTCAAAGTACTTTCAAATTTCCCTTTTATTCTTTGAGTTACTGTGAAGGATGTTATTTAGTTACCAAATGTTGCTGTCACTGATTTCCCATTTAATTTTATTGTCCTTCAGTTCAGTTCAGTCGCTCAGTCGTGTCCAACTCTTTGCGACCCCATGAATCGCAGCACGCCAGGCCTCCCCGTGCATCACCAACTCCCAGAGTTCACTCAAACTCATGTCCATCGAGTCAGTGATACCATCCAGCCATCTCATCCTCTGTCGTCCCCTTTTCCTCCTGCCCCCAATCCCTCCCAGCATCATGGTCTTTTCCAATGAGTCAACTCTTCGCATGAAGTGGCCAAAGTACTGGAGTTTCAGCTGCAGCATCAGTCCTTCCAATGAACACCCAGGACTGATCTCCTTCAGAATGGACTGGTTGGATCTCCTTGCAGTCCAAGGGACTCTCAAGAGTCTTCTCCAACACCACAGTTCAAAAGCATCAATTCTTCAGTGCTCAACTTTCTTTATAGTCCAACTCTCACTCCATACATGACCACTGGGAAAACCATAGCCTTGACTAGACAGACCTTTGTTGGCAAAGTAATATCTCTGCTTTTGAATATGCTATCTAGGTTGGTCATAACTTTCCTTCCAAGGAGGAAGCGTCTTTTAATTTCATGGCTGCAATCACCATCTGCAGTGATTTTGGAGCTCAGAAAAATAAAGTCTGACACTGTTTGCCCATCTATTTCCCATGAAGTGATGGGACCAGATGCCATGATCTTAGTTTTCTGAATGTTGAGCTTTAAGCCAACTGTTTCACTCTCCACTTTCACTTTCACCAAGAGGCTTTTGAGTTCCTCTTCACTTTCTGCCATAAGGGTGGTGTCATCTGCATATCTGAGGTTACTGATATTTCTCCTGGCAATCTTGATTCCAGCTTGTGCTTCCTCCAGCCCAGTGTTTCTCATGATGTACTCTGCATAGAAGTTAAATAAGCAGGGTGACAATATACAGCCTTGACGTACTCCTTTTCCTAATTTGGAACCAGTCTGTTGTTCCATGTCCAGTTCTAACTGTTGCTTCCTGACCTGCATATAGGTTTCTCAAGAGGCAGGTCAGATGGTCTGGTATTCCCATCTCTTTCAGAATTTTCCACAGTTTATTGTGATCCACACAGTCAAAGGCTTTGGCATAGTCAATAAAGCAGAAATAGATGTTTTTCTGGAACTCTCTTGCTTTTTCCATGATCCAGCGGATGTTGGCAATTTGATCTCTGGTTCCTCTGCCTTTTCTAAACCAGTTTGAACATCCGGAAGTTCACGGTTCACGTATTGCTGAAGCCTGGCTTGGAGAATTTTGGGCATTGTTTTACCAGCGTGTGAGATGAGTGCAATTGTGCAGTAGTTTGAGCATTCTTTGGCATTGCCTTTCTTTGGGATTGGAATGAAAACTGACATTTTCCAGTTAGAGAGCATCTTTTATGACTTCAAGTATTAAAATGTGTTTAATGACACTGAATATGGCTTTCTTGGTTCACATTCCCAGAGTACTTGAAAAGAATGTATATTCCACGACTGTTGGGCAGCGTTTCATCAATACAACTTAGGCCAAGATAGCTAATTTTATTCAGGTCTTCTATATCCTTAATTTTTCCTGGCTACTTGTTCCATAAATTATTGAAAAAGGGATAGTACATATCTGAACATAATTGTAACTTTGACTATTAATCCTTTCTTAAGTTTTTGCTTCATGTGTTTAATAGTGGAAGTCACTCAGTTGTGTCTGACTCTTTGCAATCCCATGTACTGTAGCCCACCAGGCTCCTCTGTCCATGGAATTCTCCAGGCCAAAATACCAGAGTGGGTAGCCATTCCCTTCTCCAGGAGATCTTCCCAACCCAGGGATTGAACCCAGGTCTCCCACATTGCAGGCGAATTCTTTACCATCTGAGTCAACAGGGAAGCTATGTAGTAAATAGGCATTTTTTCAGTAGATAAGTTTATTACTATGTTCTTTTAATGAATGAACCCGTTCATTATTATGAAATGATCTTTATGCCTGTTAACGTTTTTACCTTTCTCTGATAATAATACACTAATTACTTCATCTTCCTTTTTGTTAGAATTAGTATAGTAAATCTTTTTTCTCCTATTGCCGTTAATCAGTGTGTGTGTGTTTACATTTAAAGCAGGTTCTTATAGGCAGCATATATTTGTGCTTTCTTTTTTATTCAATTTAATAATCTCTGTCTTCTAATCAGAATGTTTAGACCACTGATGTTTATTGCCATGATCAGGTTTAAGTATATCAATTTGCTCTTGGTTTTGTATTTGTTCCACTGTTTTGTCCTCCCTTTGCCTTCTTTTTCTGTGATCCTTTGGATTAAGTGTTGTTATGATACCATTCTATTTCTTCTGCTTGCTTATTGACTATACTTCTTCTTTGAGATACTTTAGGGTTCTTTGGGGTTTATCATATACACCTTTAAATCATCACAATCTGCCTGCAAGAGGTACAGCAACACTTGACACACAGCACTGAAGACGCTTACAGCCTACGTCCACTTCTTTCCTCCCGCCCTTGTGCTATTGGTGGCATGCGCTTTTACTTGCGCATTATAAAACTCACAATACATTGTTACTGTTTGTTATTTAAACAGCCAATTCTCTTTTCATAAGACTTATGTGATAAGTACTCTTTTGTATTTACCCGCAAATCAGCCGCCTCTAGCGCTCCTCATTCTGTTTCATAGGCCCAGGTTTCTGTCTTCTGCCACTCTGCCTCTGTTCGGAGGGCGCCCCTTATTTTTGGTACTGTAGGTCTGCAGTGATGGGCTTTCACCTTTTGTACATCTGAGACTGTCTTTATTTTGACTCTGTTTGGAAAAGCATCTTCACTGGATACACACCAGGCTGGCAGGGCTTTCTTCTCTCAGTGCCCCGGAGACGTTGCTGCTCTGTCATCTGTCTTGCATTTTTTCCCACAAGAGAGACGCTGTGATTCCCATCACTGTTCCTCTGTATTTTATATCTTTTTCTCTGATTTCTCCTTATCACTTGTTTTGACCAATCTGATGATGTATCTTGACAGGTCTCTTGTAACCGGGACAAGTTGAGCTTTTGAATAAGAGGGTTTGCAGTTTTTAATCTAATCTTGAAATTTTTCTGCCATTAGTTTTTCAAATATTTTTCTTAACCCTCTCTCCTTCAGGAACATCAATTATATCACTGATGCCCTGGTTTTCAGTCATTTTTTTTTCTGTTTCTTTTTTAGACAGTTTTCTATTGCTATGTCTTAGAATCCACTGATCTCTTCTGTAATATCTAATCTGCTTTTATCCTATCCACTACATTTCACGTCAGATATTACAGGTTTCATCTCTAGAAGTTTATTTGGTTGTTTTTTACATCTTTCATGTCTCAATACGTTCAGTCTTTCCTCCAGTTCTTGGAACAAATGAAACAGAGTTACAAGAAATGTTTCAGTGTTCTTATTTACTAATTTTGAATCTGTGTCAATTCCAAGTTCTGACTGACTTTTCTCTTCATTATGGGTTGTATTTTCCTGCTTTATACTCAGCTGTAGGCTCATGGGAGGCAGAGCAAATTCCCAAAGATATTCACGCCTTAATCCCTGGAGCTGTTACCCAGTATTATTAGTGAATATGCTACACGGTATATTTGTTTTTAGGGCTTCTGTAACAAAGTCCCACAAATGGGACAGCTTCAAACAATGAGAATTTATTCTCCCACCGTTGTGGAGGCTAGAGGTCCAAAATCAAGGTGTCAGGAGGACCACACTCCTTGCAGAGGTTCTAGGAAGACCCCTTCCTTGGAGGTAGCACACTCCTGGCCTCGTAGACGCATCACTCCAGCCTCAGCCTTTGTCTTCACATTCTGCCCATTGTGCAAGTCTCTGTTTTATCTTCTTGTAAGGACACTAGTTATTGGACTAGGGCCCACCCTAATTCATCGTGGCCTTAATTTACTAATTATATCAGCAAGGATATTATTTCCAAATAAGGTTATGTTCTGAGGTTCTAAGCAGATGTGAACTTGGGGGAAACACTTTCAACCCAATACTCATGGAGACAAGAATGTTGCAGATACAATTAAGGCTGTGGACTTCAATAAAGAGAGACAGGGAAACCATCTTGGATAGGCCAGGTGGGTACAACCTAACCAAGGAGTGTTTAAAAGCAGAGAACGTTCTCTCAGAGGAGTCAGGAATGCAGCAGAAGGGTAAGTCAGGGAAGAACTTGACACAGCTTTGCTAGGGATGGAGGCGGGGGGCGCTGTCACATGGAAAGCCTGAGGAAAGAGGCAGGTGGCCTGCAGGGCAGAAGGCACCTGGCTACAGCTAGCAGGGAAGTGGGGCCGCAGGCCACAACTAAAGAACCAAACTCCACGACTTGAATGAATCTGGAAGCAAATTCTTCCCCAGAGCCTCCAATAAATATACTATCTGGGAAAACCTTCACTTCAGCTCATGAGATTCTAAGGGCTCATGAGACCATGAGGGCCCTTTTTGGTCTGCCAAAAAGAGAACATCTGTTTCACACGATTTTCTTAAGGGCCATGTTTAAGCTGAGAATATGATAGCCCATTAATTCTATCCATCTCAGTAAAACAAAATGCTTAGCTGAGCTTCTGACCAGTTTGGAAAACACTAAAACAGAACACCTTAGTACATCCGAGCCTAAAGATACCAATATGTCTTTCAAATACAGAAAGTCTTTAACAAACCGGACTTCAGTAAAATGCTGAACAGACTCTGTGCACTTAGCGCACAAGAGAGTCACACAACTCATGGTTTAAGGCCTTCCCAGGCCTGGCAGCAGATGTCTAAGTGAGGGGCACTTTATGTCTGACCAGCCTGGGATCGCACCTACCAGCTTATACAAGACCTAGAAAAGGGACTCGCACTCTGCCGTCCTAGTTCATGTATAAATTGGGCTAAAACATAACTCACAGAGCACTCATGAACAACAGAAGAGAAATAACATACCAAAATGCTAAATTATCATCAGTGCCTCTCCTGCCCTGTCTCAACATAATGCAAATGGTCCAAAATCCTGAAAATTCCAAAGCACATCAGCAATTAGGCCAGACAGGTGGCGCCAGTGGTAAAAAAACAACAACAACAAAAAAACAAAACCATCTGCCAATGCAGGAGACATAAGAGATGCAAGTTCAATCCCTGGGTGGGGAAGATCCCCTGGAGGAAGGCAGGCAACCCACTCCAGTATTCTTGCTTGGAGAATCCCATGGACAGGGGAGTCTGGTGGGCCACAGTCCATGGGGTCGCAGCTCTCGATCCTTTCCTTAAAGAACAATTCTCATTAATTACACCAAAAAAAGCTTACACAACAATACTCTGTATTTTAATATGGCATTAAAAGTACATGAAAACAACAATGACAAAAAACAGGCTCAGAAAATAAACTGCAAAGAAATATACCAAATTATTAACAATGTGAACACAGTAGAATTATGGATGATTTTTTTTCTTCCCACTGGCCTACACGTTCTAAGCCTTCTATAAGGGGCATATAAAGACCCTTAAAAATCATATTTAAATTCCTTTGTGAAACTCAAAATCCTCCACACCACTGTATCAAATAACTTCCCCACAAAATGCCTAAGAAGGGCAGAGAGCAGCAAAGCTTAATTGAGATGCAGATGCTAGCTGGGTCCCCAGTCAGTCACAGATCTCAGTCTACTTACTTTCTAGCCTCGCTAAGCACAATTCACATTCTACCCTCTGCAAAATCACAAATTATGGAGTGGCAGCAGCTTCAGAGGGTGCACTCAAATAGTTTCAACCATGAGTATAAACCTTGAATGCTTCACTATACTTTTATAATCAGGGGGAAATTTTTATTTAGGCTTTGTAATTTGAAACAATTATCATCCATGTTATAAAGGAGACATCATTATTGCTGATTTCTAAATATACAAAGTATATATATATACTTCTAGAATTTATCCTTCTGATCATTATGTGTCCCTTTCATGTAGTGAAAAACACAAATTCAAATTCTTCTCTAGAAATCAAAAGTTGAAAAATTTAAGTCTGCCTTTGGCTAAAGATCACAAATCCGGAAAAATATCTATTCTAACTAACCAACACACTTAAAACGAAGATAGTCATGAAAATCTAAATAAAGAAATCTTTATCAATAAGTGAAGAAAACAGGATGATCACAAAGATTCTGAATAACAATTCATTTAAGTTTGTAATGAAACTGGTGTCTTCTTTTATGTACTGAACTTTATATATTACTATAACACATATAATTTAATTTTTTTAATTTTCCCCCACTTCCCTCTTTCCAGGAAAGTCAACATTACTGCTGATGGTTCTACCAACCACAACTGCAAAAAGAGATATAACCACCACCACATTTATTTTTTTAAGAAAAATTCAGTTAACACAAAGAATTTGAAAGTTGATGGTAATATTCTAGGTAACAGTATAATCACCTATGTAAATAACCAGCTTTTTAAAAAATCTAAATAATTAAATGCAAAAAATTAAATTTATTAACCAGAATAAATGTGAAACCTTCAGACTCAGCTCATGCTAATTTAATTATCAAATCTGCACATATAAGAAAGTTAAAGTTACTATGAGAACATTTAATTAGAAAAATAATAAAGCTACTATACACTAAGTTGTCATTTTATTTTTGAAAACTGTAAAACTTAACATGGGGTCGCAAAGAGTCGGACACGACTGAGTGACTGAACCGAACTGAACTGAAAACTTACCAAGTTTTCAGCATTCTGCAAACATATATCAGACACACATAAGCATCTCTTAAGAATACGGTATAATTTTGATAAAATGTTCTTAAATTAAAAATTAGGGCTAATACACATAACATACTACTACCACCACCTTTATTGTATTATATATTATTACTTACCAATTTGTAAAAGAAAAAATGTTAGCTAAATTTCTCTACTTCAGAAAACTAAAATCATATGCTCCAACACAGTAGAACCCTAAAAATTCAGAAAACTTGCAGTTTATCTAAATCAGTTGCAATGACAACTGTTTTGAAAGACATTCAATGTCTATCCCCCAAAGAGGTATCTAAACAAACAAAAGCTATTTAACAATTCCAGAATACTTAGTTCAAAACTCAACCCAGCCAAACTGAACTTCCAGATCACCAATGGATACATTACCCTCTAGCTCCATCTGCTGGAGTCACAAAATATTTCAATACAAAATACAACACTATGAAGCAAAAAAAACTATCACTTTTTATCACACAGACAAAAAACTTCATTCATTTAAATTAGAAAATTAATTCAAGTTCAGCCATATTCAATAATTTCCAAAGCGGTAAAACTAAGTTAAAACCATATTTCACTGGAATTGAAGATCTAATCCAACTGCCAAAAAGTGACATACAATAAAAAAAATTCCAAGAAAGCATAAGCTTTAAAGGAAAGACTACAAGTTTGCTCTTGAATAGTGAGTGCTGTGAGAACCTCACAAGTATAGCTTTTGCTTCTGTACTTGGAAAACAAAACAAAAAGAACAAATTTAGCAACAAGCTGTGAAACATTTTAACTCTGTTTTTAAAATTAAAAAAGCAAGACACATCTACTGTAGAAATACTATAAATGCAAACACCAAAACAAAATTTTTTATAAAACATAAATTTTCTATATTATATAATCCTACCACTCAAAGAAAAACTTTTTTTCAACATCTTTCTATATAAACACATATTCATCTGCATCATCATCTATAATGGTAAAAAAAGCACTCCACTGTCTGGATCTACCAAAATTTAAGCAAATCTCCTACTTAGATTGCTTTTTATTTTCACCATTATAAATAATAAATATCAAGTAACTATACAACTAGAATAATGCACATTATAATAAATGACTGAATTATTGAAACCAATTAACTAGAAATTGTTAGTAATATTTAAAGATGATACCTTAAAATTTAGTAAGAACTGACTTTTGATTTAATGTTTATACATAAGTAAACATGATACCTATTTTTCCTTTTTAAATTTAATTGATTATAATCTAAAAGTTTGAATTTTTTGACCTTCTGAGGGTCTTGAAAATGTATAAAACAAAGATGGATTTGGGGCTGTCCTTGCATCATGGCCAAAATATCACACTGGCTCTTCTTGCTGACAAATCAAAATATGGCACACACACCTTGCAAAGTCAAGCCAGATTCATTGTCGTTATCTTTCAACAGGCTGAATCTTCAAATGGTCAATCATATTACAAATGTGTATCTCTGTCTGGTCATAAGTGAGCATAGATAGCTTAGCTGAGAGAAAATACCCCAAAAACTGAAGAATTATTTCCTTATTTAACTTAAGGTTATAACTTGATTCTATCCAAAGGTATATGAAAGTTTCATTTTCATTTTAAATCCACATGCATGAAAGTATCAGTTTGAAGTGGATAAGTCAGTGGCACTTAGTGTGTTTACAACGCTGGGCAACGACCTTCCTCCAGTCCCAAAGCACTCTCCTCACTCAAGAAGGGAGAGCCACTAAGCAGCTGGGTGGTGGTTCATCTGGAGAATTCCGTGCTTCTCCACTTACTAATAGTGAAGATACAGAAAGTGAATACAATGGACACTTTCTTTTATTTTTATTCTTTCACTATTTTAATTGTAATAATAAATTAGAATTAAAAATAATACAATTGTAGCTACCATTTTAACTTGTCTTCTCGGTCCCTTCTGTACCATCCTATAATAAACTACAGTCACTGGCATGTCATGGCCCACACCAAGGGAACAATGAACCCATCTCTCTCAGCACCCAGCTGACAGTGACAGAGAGCCCCAGCTAAAACCATCAGTGAGCAGAAGACTATCAACCTGACCCACTCCAGCTCCAATACCATTTCTATATTATGTTTTCGAAGAAAATGTTTTAATAATTTTCTCATTGTAGACACAGCTACATCTTACTGAAAGATAGCAATTTAGAACTAAGTTTAATGTTCTATTTATTCATGTCACTGAATTTTGGCCCAGAACCCTGTAATTGCAAGGTAATACAGTTAACATGAAACATTTCAAACACATGTCCAAGATCCAACCCTGTATTCAAGCTAAACTGAGTACATTTAGATATCAAAGCACTGACAACACGTATTTTAGCCTCTAATCCTCATGTGATTTACACATTAAAGGCACAATCATTCCATACTGATAATTATTCAGAATAAGCCATTAAATTTATTTTCAAATTAAGTCCACTCTATCAAAGTATTCCTAATAATACAATTAATAACTGTTACTCATCCAATCAATGAATCTTTACTTGTCCCTGTGCAAGAACCAGGACACGTGCCTCATGGGAGATTAAGAGAATTTAAGACATGTTCCCAGGCCTCAAAGAATTTAGCATAAATTTATAAAACATTTAACAAAAAAGACAAAAAATAATTCAAGAAAACCCCATAAATGTCACAAGACAGCAAATGTTAGCACATGAACACGGACACCATCACTGCCCTGGGTAAGAGAAATCATCAGACATTCCGGGACTACTGACTCTGACTCTGAAATGACACTACCCCCAGGGGACCCAAAACGTCACCCAGGTCAGAGCAGGGGCCTGTGGAGGTCAGGGGGTCAAGGGAGTTTAGCTGAGGCTGCACACGTCTCAGTGGGTCCCTGAACCTGTGCTGCAGTTCTTTCCCCAGGTCTGAAATGCCTAACCGGAATGGACGTGCTCAAATGCAGGCAGAATCCCCACACAGTTCCGTGACCTGCAGAATAAGAGCTATCACAGTGAGAAAGGCCAAGCGGAAGCCACTAGAACCACCTCTAACGTGGAAACCATAACCCACAAGAAATCCCACATTCCTGAAGGTAAGGTGGGGAATGAGAGGGGGCTGACTCTCACATCCCCAAGAGGGACCTTGGAGAATGACTGTAGGTTCTTAGCAGCTTAACCAGAGAGCGACTGTCAACCAGGGGGTGCTACGGTGACGCTGCTGCAGCAGACACGGCTTCACTGCAAGGGCAAATGAACACATGTCCTGGTACCTGGTATGCCACCAATGTGACAAAAGCTTTTTTCCTCCATCCCTGGCCATGAGGCCTGCACTGGCAGGCGGGTTTTTCACCACTGGGGCCACCTGGGAAAGCCCACCCATGAGGCCCGCAGGAAGCAGTCTGCTTTCGGCTGGTAAAGCAGACAACTCATCTTCACTGTCCTGACTTCGGGGCCCAGGTCCTCTCGGCCCTATGTCACAGCTGAGTTTGAGGGATCTCCATCACCATTCCCTCCCAGGGGACTGCACCCTGCTCCACTACACAGATGACAGTACGCTAGTCAGACCCAGTGAGCAAGCAGCAGCGACGACTCTAGAAAGCACACGCCTAGTGTAAAATACCCAATAGACTGAGGTATCAAAACTCTTCTTGTCAAGAACAGGACGAGCATGTCAAAGGCCAACCGGGAAGGAAACATTTGCAATTAACCTGACAGTTAATACTTAAAAACTTACAAAAATGGACACAAGAAATACAGGGGGAAATTTACTAAAAAACAAATACAAATGACCGAAAAATGTGCTTTGTAAATGCCCACCCTCACTAGTAATTAAAGAAATGTAAATTTAAAAGGGGAAATTTCTCATCTATTCAATTCCATTAGGTTCCATCTCATTATCTACTCAGTTACGTGTCCACATGCACACACACAATACTCAAGGGTTTAGGTGACAGCAACTCTCTGAATTGTGAGACTGTAATACAAATTTTCTTCACTATAAATTTTGCTTTCCAAATTTTCTACAGCAAGTATGTATTTCTTTAAACACAAACACAAAGGGGTAAGAAAAGATGTAGTTATTTGTATAAACTCCAAATGGGTTAAACAGTTACATGCAAACAAAACCACTTTTTTAAAGAACAAGAAAAAAAGGAGTATTTGTCACATCTCATGAAGGGAGATCATCTTCTAAATACAAAAACAATTACAGAAACCAAAGGAAGAAAAAGACTGGACACATAAAAAGCAAAAATCCTGCAACCAAAAACGCAAAATTAAAAACATAACCAGAAAAACATATTTACAAAAATCTGATAAACAGCTGATGCATTTCACACATAAAGAGATAACATAATTCAATATGGAAAAAGGTGGGCAAAAGACAATGAAACACATAGAAAGATGTGTGTGTCAGATCTTTGTATATATTTCACAAATTAAAATGCCCTACCTCACTAAACATTTCCAGAAAATCACAGAGCCAAGACTGAAATTCAGATCTATTTTGCTTCAAAGCAATATACCACACTGCCAAAATAAGTCATTATTTTTTTAACCACATTAATTTTTAAATCAGTTTTCACTCCAATCCCAAAGAAGGGCAATGCCAAAGAATGCTGAGAGCTACCATACAACTGTGTTCATTTCACATGCTAGCAAGGTAATGTTCAAAATCCTTCAAGCTAGGCTTCAGCAGTACATGAAAAGAGAACTTCCTGATATACAAGCTGGATTTAGAAAAGGCAGAAGAACCAGAGATCTTAATGGCCAACATCCACTGGATCACAGAGAAAGCAAGGAAATTCCAGGAAAACATCTACTTCTGCTTCATTGACTATGCTAAAGCCTTTGACTGTGTGGATCACAACAAAATGGGAAAATCCTAAAAGAGATGGGAGTACCAGACTACCTACTTACCTCCTGAGAAACCTATATGCAGGTTAAGAGGCAAGAGTTAGAGCCAGATATGAAACAACGGACTGGTTCAAAATTGGGAAAGGAGTACATCAAGGTTGTATGTTGTCACCGTGCTTATTTTACTTCTATGCAGAAAACATCATGCAAAATGCTGGTCTGGATGAAACACAAGCTGAAATCAAGATTGCCAGGAGAATAAACAATAACCTCAGATATGCAGATGATACCACTCTTATGGAAGAAAGCCAAGAGGAACAAAGAGCCTTTTGATGAAGGTAAAAGAGAGGAGTGAAAAAGCTGGCTTAAAATTCAACATTCAGAAAACGAAGATCATGGCATCTGGTCCCATCACTTTGTGGCAAATAGAAGGGGAAAAAGTGGAAACAGTGAGAGATTTTATTTTCTTGGGCTACAGAATCACGGTGGACGGTGACTGCAGCTCCATGGCAGGAAAGCTATGACCAACCTAGACAGCATATTAAAGCGCAGAGACATCACTCTGCTGACAAAGGTCCACATAGTCAAAGCAGTTTTCCCAGTCATCATGTATGGATGTGAGAGCTGGACCATAGAAGGCTGAGCACCGAAGAATCGATGCTTCTGAACTGTGGTGCTGGAGAAGACTCTTGTGAGTCGCTTGGACAGCAAGGAGAGCAAACCAGTCAATCCTAAAGGAGATCAGCCCTGAATATTCACAGGGAGGACTGAGGCTGAAGCTGAAACTCCAACACTTTGGTCACCTGATGAGAAGAGCTCACTCACTGGAAAAGACCCTGATGCTGGGAAAAATTGAAGGCAGGAGATGGGGGTGACAAAGGAAGAAATGGTTGGATGGCATCATCAACTCAGTTGACGTGAGTATGAGCAAACTCCGGGAGATAGTGGAAGACAGAAGAGACTGGTGTGCTGCAGCCCATGGGGCCACAAAGAGTAAGACAAGACTTACCAACTGAACCACAACAACAACAAATTCTGAAGTCTGTCCTTGACAAAACAGTTTCTCCCCCTTCTATCACACATTCTGAAATGACTACAGAAATGAACAGCAAAGAAATAAAATAAACTATGGTAAGCTTTTTTTTTTTTAAGGTCTGAAATGGAGGTTGAATTCTGACATATCCAGATAAATCAAAATTCTCTTGCTAAATAATTAAATGAAAATGTATTTATCAAAATCACAGTATAAATGCTGTTTCTTGTAGAAAAGCTTTTCACAACTAAGAATCAGACTAGTAAGTAAAATCTGATTTTCTGATTTTATGAAGGACTCAAATAGTTTACTGAAGGAAGATCCACATTTTTATGGAAAATAAGAAAGGGAAAAATTTTAAATATAGTACAGTATAAAATGAAAACACTAATTGTGATTATATTAAGACATATATACTAACCATGAATCAGGGAGCCATTCAGCCACTGAATATAGTAGTTTTGGGGAAAAGAAAGCAGGATTTCGTTGCTGATTATCGAGAAGGGTAGA
Source organism: Bos grunniens (assembly GCF_055505025.1). NCBI lineage: Eukaryota > Metazoa > Chordata > Mammalia > Artiodactyla > Bovidae > Bos > Bos grunniens. The sequence continues at coordinate 1,951,525 of NC_141168.1, read as the reverse complement.
AGCAAGACTGCTCCAGCCGACACTGCCAGAGTGAAGGTGCTCAGGAACAGCCTGGAAGGAAGGGGAGAGCCAGCGTCAGCAGAGGCCGGGCCGGCGGGGCCGCAGAAGGCGCGCAGGGGCAGGGCCCAGCTCTGCAGCACTTACATCCCAACAGAGCCAACACGCATCTCGGTGAGTATACGCAGTTGGAAGACAAACGATATACATATGGTCCCAGAAGTTAAACTAGACCAACTCTAAAACTCACCTGTGAAAAGACCCTTAAGTCTACCAAGTGGGCCTAAAGCAGACAGAGACTGGAGACAGCGTACTTCACACATTTATGAAGAATAAATTGTAGTCTCATTCCTCTTTTAAATTTAAGTATTTATTTCACAATTGCATTTAATTAACAACGCTGGCAATATATGCTAAGAGCAATGCAACAGCTGTTTCAGGTGAAAAAAATACTTGTGAAAACAGTATGAAAAACGACTTAAGCTAAAATGGTTATTTCTGGAATAAAAACTTACAAAGCCATTGGTCTACTATCTCTTAAAATAGGTAAAGGTTAAATAAACTATATAATAACTTGTAGGGAACTATTAAACAATATTTAAAAGATGATTTTGTCATTTTTTAAAATAGGATAGCTCAAAATGTGTAATATGGAAAATGTCTAAAATAAAGTTGAAAAGCACAGACAATAAATATAAACCACGCTCTCTCCCATCCCTCTCCCCCAACATGTACATTTTCACACAGGAAAAGAGGTACATTAAAAAAATCTAGCATAATATATAACAAGTCCTAGGAGAGGGTCCATAAGGGGCTTTCACTTTCTCAGTTATACACGTCCAAAATGCTTAAAATTTTAATATCTAATTTTTAAAGTTTTTTGAAGACTAAAATGACACAGGAAAATGGAACCTCCCTCACTAAAATTAGAGATGAAATTTTAATTTAATATCCATTCCATTAAATTTAATGTAGAAAGAATGTGAAAATACATGTAAGAAAAAAAAAATCATACTAAATGCTCAAAACACATCTAACAGAGTAACTTTGAGGCCAGTGCCATCTTGTGGCAACTAAGAGAAGTGTTTTCCTACTTAAAAGCCAAAGATAACCTCCCCTGTTTAGCAAATGACTGATAAACTTTTTAATGTAGACATATGATACATGTCAAAAATACAATTCAACTCAAGCACAGGAGTAGGCTTACCAAGCGGTTGTGCTGGATGCACAGCCTGTTTGCTGGGAGAAGTGGGGCCCCATCTCCATCCCAGCTGCACTGCCAGCTCAGTCACCTACCCCCAGGTGACCTCCCGCGACCTCCTCTCTGTCCTCCGCCTGTGACGGCCACCTCTGCTCCCTCCTTCGCACCCACAGGCCCCGCCCCCTGGTCCTGCACAAGACTGCCAAGCCATCCTCCCGAGCCCCCCTGGCCACAACAGGGCCCACACACTGTCAGGCTCACCCACCCTCCTCACAGGGAGCAGGTTCTCAGCCTCCATGTGTCTGGGCAGTCGGCCCTCTCCCTTGGGGCCCCTCTGCGTCCCGTGCCCCATGAAGCCTTCCCAGCCCCTCTACCTCCTGACCCTCAGCACACTGGCCAGCAGCCCAGCTGTAGAGGCCCACCGTGGCTCCCAAGTGTAAAGCTAGGAAGTGTACATGACCAAGGAGCAAGTGTATGAGGACACACAAATGGTTTTGAAATCAAAAGTTACCCAGAAATCCTGAATATATAGTCACCATAAATATAACAATGGACCTTACATCAAAAACCTTCTAGAAGGTATTGTGACTGGCTTTAGAGATACAAAACAGGGTCATACCATCTGCTGCCCTTGAATGGCTAGGAGAACTATCCATAAAACGCTGATGCCGCACCGCTAAATGCCAACAAGGGGGCCTCAAAGTAGGGCCCGGGGTCAAGCCAGAAAATGCAGACATGGTGACTGCTTATACACCTGCAGAAAAGTGTTCCTCAGAACTGAAGGCAGTTCTAGAAACATTGCCTTCTGAAATGGAGCAGACTGACGACAAAGCCAACAGGACTTCCTGGTGCGGGCTGAGAGAGGCTAAGGGATGACCAAGACCTTCTGTTGGCTCCTTAAGCAGCAAATTTCAACAAATAATCAGTCCACAAGTATCCATGTGTTTGCTTACATGTACTTTCTTAAAAAGGCTGCTGTAATACTTTAAAGTTGTTGTAATACTTTAGGTGAATTTTTTCCATATTTCTGCCCAAAGGGCAGTATTAATGAAAATTCATGACTCTAGAATTAGAAACACGAGAACTGAACATTAAAATACATACGAAATCCTGTTGACTATGGCATCTTCATCTTCTTGTTCATCTGCAAAAATGTTCAAGGCATTAATATTTTTATCTTCCAAGAAAATGCTTCATTAATTTAAAAAAACATAAAATATAAACCTGAAGAAGCAATTTTCCAACTCTAAATCTCACTAAATCAGATAGGATAGAATATGGTTAAAGAACAACAAGAGTCTTTTGACTGATCAATCCTGATTAACAAAACTCCCATATATAAATCAACATCTTCCAAATCTTTAGTGCTCAGGGAAATAAAACTCAGTATAACCTTGGAACCACATTCAAGTTGACTGTTATACGAAGTCAGTGAAATTGCTAATGAATGAAATTTTCTGGTTGATAATGTGTGTTAGTAGCTCGGCTGTGTCCAATTCTTTGTGATTTTGTGGACTGCGGCCACCAGGCTCCTCTGTCCATGGGATTCTCCAAGCAAGACCACTGGAGTGGGTTGCCATTCCCTGCTCCAGGGCATCTTCCTGACCCAGGGATCAAACCCGGGTCTCCTGCATTGCAGGCAAATTCTTTACCATCTGAGGTACCAGGGAAGCCCCTGGTTGATAATAGCCAAAAAAAAAATTTATTATAAAATTAAAATTCAGAATCTTAGAACACACACACTTTTCTGTCATTTCAGCCTATTGTTAGTAATGGTAAGAATGAGGATTTTACCCCAAACCACCCTGTACACCACTGCCTTGACACCGCATCATTCTGTTCCAGTTACAGACAGAAATACACGCGCTTTGTGTCTCTTTCAAGGAGCAGATGGCCCTTGCTCGGGTGCTTCCTCGCCCTACCCTCTCCCTCTCTCGTGGCGGTTGGCCATCTTTTTAGTCCTCCCACATAATCTTACCAGCTAAGGAGACTATGATCCAATTACAAAAATATTACACAACACCCCAGCCCTTCTTTCTCCTCAACACCTCACTGGGGGTGTCCTCAAAGGCTCTCTGTGTGGGGCTCTGGAATTCTGAGTAGCCACCTGCTTCAGTGACAGTGGCATATTTGGGCCATTCTCTTAGTCCAAACTCTTAATTACTGGCTGCCCAAAATACTTCTATAACCAGAGAGACCACAAAGTACCATTGTCACAATTAATTTTTATATTGTTGTACCTACATTTAATCAACCACAAAATCTTGAAGAGTGTTTTAATAGCTTCACATCCATTTCAGTTCTGTTGCCAACACTCTACCAACCAGGTCCAGGGTCTTCTTTACTCTTCTGTGATTACTCTAAAACACGTCTAATAGATCTCCTGTTTTCCTGCTTATCATCCCCTAATTTCCTCTAAAACAATGCATGGTTCATTCCTTCTCTCTCTCTCCCTTGTTCAATGTACATAATCTATGAAGCTTGATGCCAAGACATCTTTTAAAGGAGCTAAGACACTGTCTTGGATCCCAGTTCTTCAAAATTTTGAGAGATTAAGGAATCCAAAGAGTATTTCAGTGCAGTCACAAAGCCAAGCAGTGCACTACAGCAAGCACTATTTCCTGATTTCTTTAAAAATTCTTAAAGTTTAATATGATAACATAAGGAATCTTTAATATATGAAATCTTTAAATATTCACATGGCACCTACGATTAGCCTAGCATCACAAGTGGAAATCTTGTGATTTCAAAGAAGTAGCTCAAATTTAACAGAAGTCAGTAAAGTAACTAGTTATTTTATTAAAAAAACAATGGTTAGTTACTTACAAAACTCTGGCATAAAAATCTGTATTCATTTTAAAAAAAGATATAATGGTCCCCCAGTGAGATAAGGATACATATGAAAAAATAAAAGAATAACATAATACATAATTGAATGTTAAATGGTATTATGCATGTGTGCTAAGTCGCATCAGTCACATTGGACTCTTTGCGACCCTGTAGACTGTAGCCCACCAGAATCCCCTTGGCTCCTCTATCCAAGGGTATTCTCCAAATAAGAATACTGGAGTGCCATGCCCTCCTCCAGGGGATCTTCCTGACCCAGGGATCGAACCTTGTCTCTTTACATCTCTGCATTGGTAGGCGGGTTCTTTACCACTAGCACCATCTGGGTATTATGGACACTCTAAAGTCTATACCACTTTAGAAAGAAACAATATTCTGGTAGTGAGAGAAAGAATGGGGTAGGAGTGATGGGGGTGAGTATGCTCAAATTCAGAGCTGAGGAACCAAACATCCTCATAAACTCTGGAATTTCCCAGACACTGAAGAGCCCTGGGCTATTCTTAGTTGAATATAAGAATGAGGATAAACAAGGGCTCAGGGCTAAGCAGCAGACCTGGGTCTGACTACTGACCCTGCAAGTAGTCAGATTCCCTGGAGGTTATTTTCAGTGCTCTTAGTATCAGGCAACTGCCTGCCGCAATCACAGGCATAAGGAACACACTAACCATGCTGATGGTGCCGTGCGGCCATGGAACATGTCTAGACCGCATGGCATTAGAGTCAAAGCGTTCATTAGCGTGTGTCTGCTTACCTGATTTTCTCTTGTATCTTGTGATGATGAAGTAGGAGACAATGTAGAGTATGGCAAAAATAAGGAAACAGATCTGAAACAAAAAAATGTAACACATTTACTTTTTTTGCATACCTTTTTAAGTAAAACAAAATAGATCTTTGGTATTTATAAGGAAAAAGAATTTAATCTATTACATAGTAAAAATTTTAGCTAATAAAAAGTATTATGAAGTATTAACTTATACAAGCTAGTCAGCTCAGTCTAAACCAATGGACATTTTTCTTTTCATAAATTGACCAAGTTGTTTTAAAACCATGGAACTATTGTTAAGAACGAGACCATCACTGACAATTTTGAAAAGTAAACTCATGAGATGCTACTATCCCCACCAAATATTAAAACACACTCTGAAGTTTCAATAACATTTAAAGAGTAATGCTGGCACCAAAACCTGACAATCAATGAGATAGATTCAATTATAGGAAAATGTGGACTTCCCTGGTGTTACAGTGGATAAGAATCTGCCTGCCAGTGCAGGCGACACGGTTCGATACCTGGTCCAGAAGATACAGGTGCCATGGAGCAACCAAGCCCATACACCAGCACTGCTGAGCCCTTGCTCTCGAGCCCAGGGGCTGCAAGCCCTGAGCCTGTGCGCTAGAGTCTTTGAGGCACAGCCACTGAGCCGCGTGCTGCAACCGCTGGAGCCCGTGCCCCGGGAGCCCATGCTCCACGAGAGGAGCCACCACGATGAAAAGCCTGCCACAACGAAGAGCAGCCCCTGCTCACTGCAACTAGAGAAGCCCATGCAGAGCAACGGAGAGCCCCACACACAACCAAGATCAAAATAGAATTTGTTTTAATTTTTTTAAATGTATGTACCATGGTTATACATACAAGAGGCCTCACACATCAATGTGGGGTGAGGATTATTCAATAATCACACCACATATCAAAACAAACAGCAGTTTCACAAAAAAGTTTTTCAATATTAAAGTCCTTTTAATTTCTATCTTATCTAGGGTATGGCAGGCAAATAGGATGGGTGAAGGAATGGCAGACCTCATGTCAGTTACCGACCAAGTGTGCTTGAAATAAAGGCTTAACGGAACTGTGGACCACACCAGAAATGTTTTGAAGACTCTCAAATGAAACCATTCCAGGGGATGATAAAGCTGAGAGATGTCCCTTGTACGTGGGTTTCTGAAGAAGGGCTGGAGGCCATAAGACGGAGAACGACCTTGGACTGGACAGTGCACAGCCACGGAGCAGGGCAGTGACATGATCCCACACACTGCAAAGGGCTCAGTCGAGTCACAGCGTGGAGACTCAACCAGAAGGGGAGCAACAGGGCAGGGAGCACAGTCAGGAGGCACTCGGTGATCCAGAGGAGAGGTCACGCAGACTCTGCAGTGCAGGTGACGAGGAGGGAGGCTTTGAAAGCAGACTTGACAGGACTTGCAGGGCTAAACACTGGGTTCTTGGCCTGAGAAACTGGAAAGACAGAGTTGCCATTTCCTGAGTCAGGGAAGATTACAGGAGGAGCAGTTTGGGGGTAGAAATAAGAAGTAGAGTTTACACTGTCTAATTTGAAACATGTATCATTCACTCAGGAGAGGAGCGGTGGAATGGGCAGTTGGATATAAAAATCTGTGCAGTCCAGTGGGAGGGTCCAGGCTCGGAGGAAGAAAAGACTCAGCAGCAGGAGACAGTACTTAAAGCCGTGAGACTGAGTGAGCTTTCCACTGTAGTGGGGAGTGCAACTCAGAAGAGAAGTCTGAGAACAGAGCCCGGGCTCTCCAGTATTTAGAAGCCAGCTCAACAGAAGGAAACAGCAAAAGCTGATGGAGAAGCAGCGGTGAAGACGAGACCGATGTACTAAAAGCCAAGTGGAGAGTTTATCCAGGAAAACAGAATTATCGACTGTGTCAAATGCTGCTAACAGGTCAAGTAAGATGAGGACTGAGAACTGACAGCTGGATTTAGCAACATGGAGGTCATGGACGACCTTGACAAGAGCGGCCTTTCTGGAAGGGTGGAGACAAAACCCTGACTGAAGTGAAATGGAACAAGAAGGGAGAAAAACTGGAACAAGATGGAAGTAGTTCTCTCCAGGAGTTTTATAATGAAGGGCACCACACAAAGGCGATGAGAAACAGACTCTTCAGACGGGTTTTTTAAGATGAGAACAGTTACACAATTGTTGGAACGATCTACTGCTTACTCACTGATGCAGGAAAGGCAGAATCTCTGAAGAAAGGCACTCAAGCTGAGGGGCCACAGACACAAATTTATGCACAGTGAAGGGAGGAGGAGAGGCAGGAGCCGAGGGCATCCGAGTCCCGCTGCAGGCGGCAAGGAGATGGCGGCGGCAGCGCGAGCAGCTTCTATTTTCTCAGTGAAAGAGAAGCAAGCACATCAAATGAATTGCCCATGAGGGTGGGACAAGACATACGCACATCTCACAGGATAATCGGAGGTAAATGCAGTGGAGAAACACCACAGAAGTGGTGTTTAAAGTTTAAACAAATGTTTAAAGAAATGGTCTTTAACGTTCCAGGCAAGCCCAAGCCTAAACTCGAAGCAACACAGGAAGCCTGACGATGCTACACAACGTGAGATGAGAACTTGATCCTCAGATGCTGAGGCAGGTGTAGGCTGAGCTCCCATGAACCATCACAGGCATGATGACTCTAACAGGTACCTGTCTCGCTGTATTCTCCCTGTTCAATGAACCCATGGTAGGCAAGGTGCAAGCAGGGAAGCTGGAAGACAACTCAAGGACTTGCAGGAACCGCAGACACACTTATGCTCTCCTGACTGGCAGAGCAGCCGCAGCAGCAGAAGTGCTGTGCCCTCTCCGCGTGGCTGACCCAGCGGACACGCCGTAACACGGCCATGACATACCACAAGGGCTTGTTCAGGTGGAGCTCATCCACACTTTCAGAACAACAGTGGCCAGCGGCCAGGTGGGCCCATCATGGTGTGTACGCGCAGAGCTGTAAGTGAGCTCAGCTGTTACACAAGCACATATTTACAAAACATGGGGCCAGAGAGCCTGACCACCGCCACCGGGCCAACTGCTCTCTGCCTACATTCCACCCCCTCAGGGTCTCTCACTTCACAATCTACATGCAGCCTATCTTCCGCAGTCTTCCCCTAGTGAGTAACCCGGACCTTACAGGACACGGCCTTCAGAGTACACACTGCTCCGAGTCTGGGACGGGCCTCCACAGGACACACTGCTCCGAGTCTGGGACAGGCCTCCACAGGACACCTCTGCACCAACCAGCCCACGTTTGTATCCGTGTACATAAGCTTCCCTTGTAGCTCACTTGGTAAAGAACCTGCCTGCAATGCAGGAGACCCAGGTTCGATTTCTGGGTTGGGAAGATCCCCTGGAGAAGGAAATGTATCCCACTCCAGTATCCTTGCCGGGAAAATATCATTTACAGAGAAACTTGATGGGCTGCAGCCCATGGGGTCGCAGAGAGTTGGGCACGACTGAGTGACTAACACTTTTCCCAGAAGGGGCCCCTCCCAGCTCAGGCCCCTTCGGGTCTTCACACTTTCAAAATGGGGTCTCCCATGCTATCCCTCTACTTCTCTCAGTAAGGACCCACTAAACCCTCCCCAGGCACCGGGCCCACTCCTTCACCTTCAAAGAGGGGATTTTTGCAGCATTCACAGCTCACATCACGAGTCTGTATCCTCGGGGTCTCAGCCCACATGGCGAGCTCGTGTCCCCACCCAGTCTCTCGCTGCAGGCACTGACATTGCCTTTCCACTCTCAGCTGTACCATGGGCCTCACTAACAAGCAGGGATATGCAGTCTCGTAAAGTCCCACAACCTCTGTTTGAGTGAGGGGTGAGTGGTTATAGACGCCAACCATTCTATTTCGTCCCCAGAACAAATGATACATACTGTCCACCCCTATGCTCCAGATTCACAAAAGCCATGCTGCCAAGGGTTCCCCTTGCCTTTGCCAAAACCATTTACCCAAGTCGACCAACTCCAGCTGAGTGTATGGTCGATACATCGTGAACTCAGTCACACTGGGGGCCACTTGAGGATGCCCCCTCGAGGATGCCCCGTGGGCCACAGGCTTCTCATGCTTCCCTTTCTGCTGCACCACGGGCCTCACTGCCAACCAGGGACCCACAGGTTTCACAATGCTCATGGTCGTCGTCGCTCATGACTTCCCTGTCAGAGGAGCTGGGTCCTCAGGGCCATGCATCTTGTGCCCCAGTGCACGCAGACGCTGCTCCAATGAGTCTCTGCAACTCATGCAGCTGTGCGGCATCACAGAGGGCACCATGCACACCCACCTTCAGGGCGGTTGGGAAAATCCACCTCAGACTGCCAGCGAGAGAGTTCACTTTAGGCAGGCTGATGAGGAGTCCACGCGGAAAGCCCCTTTAAGGAGGAGGCGGACATTCTTTCTTTTTCACATTCTTTTGCCTTAGACATGTAGGCCTCGTAGGCAGCAGCATCTCTTGTTCAAGGACAGGCTTTTTTGGAACTCAGAACGTACGTTAAGGGAGGAAGTCTGGGTAGAACTGCCACAGCCTTGAGCTCTGGGTTCACCGGTTCCTTCTGGCTAATCCTGTGTTGGTGTCATCCCAGGATGACATCCCAGGATGACCCTTACGGGAAAGGGTCTGGGCAAAATTTTTACAGCCTTCAGGTATTTTTTCTATTCTCAGCAGCTAGCAGAAAAGTACATAATGCTCTGCTTAAACTAGCAAGGCAGGTAATCTTTCTACCCCCTTATGTCTATGTCAGGAGCTTTTTCTGTCACTATTACTTAAATAAAATTTCTACTACACAAAGCTCTGAGTGACTGAGACTGTCTTTGGTCCCAGAGTTAAATCTTCTCCTTCGGAGACAACAAATTGGGTGGAAAACTGTTCACCGCACGTGTACGCTATCATGACCATCTTGAAGGTCCGTCCGGGATCCCAAGACAAGGTGCAGCTATCATCTTGGGGGCTAAGCTATAAGCCACCACCGGCAGCAGTCCACGCCACCTCGTTGAGCAAACGGGAACTCCCCACCTGTAACACCTTTTTAATGGTAGCCAGTGAGCCATCCGCTACTCCCCTGTCTCCCAGCAGGGGCTGTGCCAAGAGGGCCGCGGCCACCTGGTGCCACATCCTCTGTGGCGGCCGCTGGCTGCCTCCATCCACTGCAGCCTCAGGCTCCTGCACCTGCTGGCTGTCCTGCTGACCATGCCAACCGTCTCGCTGTTCACACTGTGTGCTGAACCCAGGGTAGGCGTGGCGCGAGCAGGGAAGCTGGAAGGCAACTCGAGGAGCTGCAGGAACTGCAGACAACAACCACAGGCAGCCATGCTGGAGCTCCTGTGGCTGACCCAGCCATATGGCAGCCATAGGGCGCACACAGGGCTCTTCAGCTACAGCTTCCACATGTTTACAGAACGAAAGTGGCCCGTGACCCAGCGGGCCATCATGCCGTGCCTGTGCAGTGCTGGAAGCGCTGGCCTGTTACACAACCATGTACTTACAAGACGGGGCGAGAGCGAGGGGCTGTGGGCAGAGAGCCCAACATCACAGCCTGGCAGTCACTCTTTCCCTACCATTCCCTGTTCTCTGTCCTCCCCTTCACGGCCTCTACTTGTGGACTTCCACTTTTCACCAGCACTCACTCACTCTCCCAACCACTTAGCGCACTTCACACCCACTGACCAACTCAAAGCACTTCTGGCAGCAGGCAGCGATGAACCAACAGCCAAATCACTCTTTATGATTTCACATGCCCTCTGAGCAGCACCCTGACATCAGCGATCTTCCTTCTTTTCTGACTCTTCTCCCAGACTCCACCACTAACTGGCTTCCCTTTTCCTGCCAGCCTTTAAACATTCTTCTGGTCTATGATTTCTGAGTAGAGCCAGAATCTTCTCCCAGGGTTTTAACCACCAACCCTCAGAAAGCCCTGGACCACTGTTTGAGAACCACTGGTTTAGGGTATCAGCAAGAGTGAGTGAAAGAATGGGCCATAAAACCCAAGTGGGTTGGGAGAAAAGTGAACCCAAGTGACGGACAGGAGTGGACATGCCAATCCACTGAGGTTCCTGGGAAAGAAGCAGCTGTAAAAAAAGGACTTGCCCAAGGAAGCTGGAAGACTAGCAAGCCGTGATTAAAGCATGCTGCTTTAGGATTTTTTAAATTAGTAAGTAAAGCTGGTACTAGAAGAGTAGTCTCAGGAGTCCCAAGATGTCTGTGCAGCAAAGTGGTAGATGAGAAGTCATGAACGTTAATGGACAAACAGAAATCAAGGAACCAAGATGCATGGCATGAGATAGACAAGACTAACGGAAAACAACCCCTCTGAGAGCAGAGTAAGGCTAACAATTATAAAGACAAATGGACATTTTACTACTTTGGAAATAAAAGTTTCTATGAATATAAACTGTATCAGACTGGAACAAAACAGTCACAGAACTAGTTAGACTATTTCTCTAGCTCCAAAGACGGGACTGGGAGCAGGTGCTCCTTCTCAAATGAGCACATCTTTAGCAGAGACAGACCCACAGGGACGCGTAAAATGAGAACAAGGCACGCCGGGGCCTCCTATTCTCCTCCCTCCAGGGGGACAAAAGGAAACGCCTAACTGAAAAAGGGGGCACCGCAGCTCCTCGCCTCGAAAGGTGAGGCATGCCGGTAGAAAGGGAGAGGGCGGCTCCGAGGGCCCTCTGAGGAGATGGAGCTCCTCTCCCCAGACAGGGAAGGGAGCACAGGGCTAGCCGAGCCTGAAGCAGCGGCCCGCGCGCCTCTGCTCTCTGCCAGCCGCCCCACAGCAGCCCCCACTGGGGCCCCACGGCCTCAGTCCCTATGTTGAGCAAGAATGGCCAGGCATCTGGAAGCTGAGTTCCCAGTCACGGGAAACCTAATAGAGGTATTCCTAAAGTCTGCTTTATATCAACTTCAGCTTTTGGATAGGAAAAAAAAAAAGTGAAAAGCAAAAATCTCCTTCAGCTCAGCATGTCTTACTGAGCTATACAGAGGCGGTGTCCACCCCAACCGTGAGCAGCCCCGCCCAGCTCCTGCCTCCCCGGGGACCACAATCAGCATCCCAGCACTGAGCCAGCACGGCTGTGAACGGTGTCCGTGAGTATCTGGGCTTCATCAATTTATTTTGTGTGTCTGTGAGCAAGTGACTGCTTCTCTGCTCTGTGCCATTTCAGCTTAGGAAGGCTTTCCTAGGACGCTCTTCTTTCACATGTTCGGAAAAATCTATAATATTAAATTGTTACAAGCAAATATACTTAAATTCCAGGTGTAAGATTTGAACCTAAATTCAAACTAGTGCATCAGAATCAAACTGTACTACAAGTTCTTTATTTAAGACTGATGGGCTTCAGCTAATTTAAGATGACTACAGGAATAAACATTGTCAGAGTGATGGGTACAAATGGCCTCAGGGAGAGCTACCACTGAAGGGTTTCTAACAAAACCCTGGGGGAGGAGACAAGTAAACTGTAACTAAGCCAATAATCACATTCTCCAGCAGAGCCAACAGACCTGGCTTTATCTTAAAGTTGCAAAATCAGAAATCAGAGATGCTTAATATCCTTTAAGTGAACCAAACAATAACTAAAATTAAAATTATAATTCTTTCAAATTACCTTAAGAGCCAGACTATAGTAAAACACAAGAAAACACAAATAATTACAAAAATAACAAAGATTAAACATATTAAAACCATAATTGTAAATAAACTACTAAAAGGAAACTCAGATTAAGACACAGCTAAAATAAAGTGACTCAGAGGGATGAAAACTAAACAATAAACAGGGACACACCAAGCAGATGCTAACCACAAAGAAAGCTAAAACGTCACATTCTTGTCCCCTCAGACAAGGCTGCATTAAGACAAAAAGTGTTAAGACAAACTGGGGCACTCTGTCAACAATGGGATAACCCATAATGAGGAAATAATCTTCATGCACCAAAAGGCGCAGCACCAAAATACATTTTTTAAAACTAAATGGCAACGAATAATAAAGCACTACTTTGCAAGCATGCTGAATCACTTCAGTCAGTCGTGTCCGACTCTTTGCAACCCCATGGACTGCAGCCCGCCAGACTCCTCTGTCCATGGGATTCTCCAGGCAAGAGTACTAGAGTGGGCGGCCACGCCCTCCTCCAGGGGATCTTCCTGACCCAGGCACTGAACCCAGGTCAATCGGCATTGCAGGCATTCTTGACTGAGTCACCAGGGAAGCCCTAAGTGCCCCGTATTCTAGCACTCCACTTCCCAAGCCCCTCACAACCATGAGAAAATTCTGGCTCCGTGGATTTGCCTATTTTGGATATTTCATATAGAAGAATCATACAATATCTGACTTTTTGTGTCTGGCTTCTTTCACTAAGCATGTTTTCAAAGTTAATTCATGTTGCAACATGTATAAATACATCATTCCTTCAGACTTTTTATAGTAAAATAAACCCCTATTTGATGAAAAACACACTGCATTCTTGTTGCTAGCAGCCACAAGCATTCTGTTCAGATATACTTGAATATGTACACAAGGGTATATGCACAAAGATGTTTATTGCTTCACTGTAATTGCAACAAACCACCTTTCAAAACAGAGAAAACGACCAGTGCTCTAGTTCCACGATTAATCTGAATACAAAACACACGCTAACATCTGCTCTTCTAACAGTGACTAACGAGGCCTATCACGATAAACTGCCCAATGTCTTTCAATCTATGCTTCAACAAAGAAGAATCAGTATTTCCTCACAAAAAAATTACACTTGAGACATTTAACAAGGAGTAAATATTCCCTCTCTCAAGATTAACGCAGCAAATTTCTAGTGCATTAACGTCATCTACAATATTACATTTTATTACTTGTTCTTGAGATTTTTCAGATTCTATACATTCTTACAATGCAAGTCAGGAGCAAGAAGTTCTTTAAATCCATCCTGAGACCCGTCTGAGAAAACACAGAGGAAGGACAGTGTTACCTGTCCTCCGGGCTCTTCCTCCACTCGTAGCCCTTCTTACCACACAGCCTCCCCCCTGAATCCCCACAAACCCCTCGTTCACAAGCTGGAGCACAGCAATGATTTCTACTGAATGCTTCATGGAAATAAAACTGGTCTCCTAAATCTCCTAAACTTTGTATAATACTTACTATATTTTAGGCATATTGGGAGTACTAACACAAATAGGAACGATCTTGACAATCTCCTGAATCCTGCTGAGTGCCTTGATAAATATTTTTAAAATAAACTGAGTAAATCACACCCCCTTCCCACTGCTAGTTCCTCAGCCTCAATCAGGTATGCTCAGGGAAAAGGGAAGACACTCTGAACTGGATGACAGGTGAGAGTTTAGATGAGACTGGACTCGACTGTTCAATATGTGAAAGTGACTATAAAGCTGTCAGATGAGCCCCAAGTTGTCATCGGGGTACGGTACAAAGATCCAACGGAGTACCGCTGCAAGCAGCAGGGGGAGAATACTCAGCTTCTTTATAGCTGTTTCCTAGACACCATGTTACAAAGCAGAGACATCACTTTGCCGACAAAGGTCCATATAGTCAAAGCCATGGTTTTTCCAGCAGTCATGTATGGATGTGAGAGTTGGACCATAAAGAAAGCTGACCCCCGAAGAATTGATGCTTTTGAACTGTGGTGCTGTAAGGAGATCAAACCAGTCAATCCTAAAGGAAATCAACCCTCAATATTGGAAGGACTGATGCTGAAGTTGATGCTCCAATACTTTGGCCACCTGATGCAAAAAGCCGACTCACTTGAAAAGACCCTGATGCTGGGAAAGACTGAGGGCAAGAGGAGAAGGGGGCAATGGAGGATGAGATGGTTGGATAGCATCACTGGCTCAATGGACATGAGTTTGAGCAAACTCTGGGAGATGGTGAAGGACAGGGAAGCTTGACGTGCTGCAATCTATGGGGTCGCAAAGAATCAGACACAACTGAGCGACTAACACTTTTCATAGGTATTTTGTGATATTCTTTACCAAGTTGAGGAAGTTCCCCTCTACTTCCAGTTTACTGAGAGTTTTTATCATGAATGGATGCTGGATTTTGTCAAATGCTTTTTCTGGATCTACTGATACCATCTTATGATGTTTCTTCTTCAGCCTGTTGATGTAAACAATGACATTAAGTGGTTTTTGTAGTATAATTCCAACAGTGTATAGTTCTTCTATACACTGCTGGACCCCATTTACTAGTATTTTCTTGTAGGATGGTGCATCTATGCTCATGAGAGGTATCAGTCTGTAGTTTTCCTTTATTGCAGTGTCTCTGGCATTAGGGTAATGCTGACCTCATAGAATGAGTTAGGGAGTTTTCCCTCTGCTTCTATTTTCTGTAAGAGATTGCACAGAATTTATATCACTTCTTCCTTAAATATTTGGGAGAATTCACCAGCCAAACAATCTGGCACTGGTTTTGGAAGGTTAACAGCTGATTCAAGTTCTTTAGTAGATACAGACCTACTCTAACTATCTGCTTTTCCTTGTGTGACCTCTGGAAAACTGTATCTTTGAAGGAATTTGTTCATTTCATCTAAGTTTTCAAATCTGTGGGCACAGAAATGTTCATAATATCCTGCAGTATCGTTTCAATGCTAATGGAATATGTGCAATGGCTGCTCTTTCATTTCTGATTCTAGTAATTTGTGTTTTTCCTGTTTATCTTAGTTAGCCTCAGTTCAGTTCAGTTCAGTCACTCAGTCGTGTCCGACTCTTTGCGACCCCATGGACTGCAGCACGCCAGGCCTCCCTGTCCATCACCAACTCCCACAGCTGCTCAAACTCATGTCCATCGAGTCGGTGATGCCATCCAACATCCCATCCTCTGTCGTCTCCTTCTCCTCCTGCCTTCAATCTTTCCCAGAATCAGGGTCTTTTTCAATGAGTCCGTTCTTCACATTAGGTGGCCAAAGTATTGCAGTTTCAGCTTCAGCATCAGTGCTTCCTATGAATACTCAGGACTGGTTTCCTTTAGGGTTTCTTTTCCCTTCCAAGTACTTCAGAGCTTCCCAATTATATCTGTGTTACTGATCTGCAGTTTAACTGGACTGTGGTGTGAGAGCAGACACTGTGTGGTTTCCACTTTTAAGGTGTGTTATAAAGCGTGGTACATCTTGGTGAACGTTCCATGCGCGCTTGAGAAGAATGTACACTGTGCTACTGTTGGATGAAGGAGTCCATAAATGCCAATCAGATCCAGCTGACCGACCGTATTATTTGGTTTAACTATATATGTATATGCTTACTGATTTTCTGCCTACTGGATCTGCCGACTACCAACAGAGGGGGTGCTGCAGTCTCCAGCCATGGTAGGTGGATTCACCCGTTTCCTTTGGCAGCTCACTTAGTTTCTGCCTCACATATTGTGATGCTCTGTTGTTACACGCATACACATTAAGGACTTTATGTCCTTTAGGAAAGCTGACCCTTTATCATTATGCATTGCTCCTTTTATTCCTGACAATGTTCCTTGCTCTGAAGTCCACCTTGTCTGAAAGTAACAGCTACTCCAGCTTTCTTGATTAGTTAACACGGTGTACCTTTCTGTATCCCTTTACTTTTAGTGTGTGTGTGTGTGTGTGTGTGTGTGTGCGCGCGCGCGCGCATGCACGTGTACATGCTCAGTTATATCCAACTCTTTCGACCCCATGGACTCTAGCCCACCAGGCTTCCCTCTCCATGGGATTCTCCAGGCAAGAATATTGGGCTGGGTTGCCATTTCCTCCTCCAAGGGATCTTTCCCACCCAGGGATTGAACCCAAGTCTTTCATTGGTAAATTGATTCCTTACCACCAGCACCACCCAGGATAACACACTTTTAATATATCTGTATCTTTATATTTACTGGATTTCTTATAGACAACATACACTTGGGGTTTTTAATTCACTCTGACAATGTCTTTTAAGTGATTTATTTAGACCATTAAAGTAACCACTGATATTGTTGTTTTAATAGTTATCATAGTTTTAACAATTTTCTATTCATTGACCATGCTGTTTAGATTTTTGACTTTAGTCTTTTTCTGCCATCTCTGGTTTAAACTGAGGATTTTATGCGATTCTATTCTCTTTCTTCTGTTAGCCTAACAGTTATACTTCTTTATAAATATTTTTGTTGGCTGCCCTAGAATTTACAATTAAATACACTATACTGCTTCACAGGTAGTGCAGCTACCTTACAGAGTTTTCCCAATTCCTTCCACCTGTCCCTGTAACATTACTGTCATTCATTTTACTTATCCACAAGCTAATCACTGGATACACTGGTGCTATCACTTTCAATAAACTGTTACATGTTGGATCAAAATAAGAAATTTATTTAACTTTAATTTATCCTGAATACTTTTTCTTTTTTTATGTAAATCTGAGTTTCTCACCTAAATAATTTTCCTTCTCTCTTTAGAACTACTTTTAAAATTTCTTGTCAAGCAGGTCCATTAGCAACTACTTACCTCAATATAGCACAGGGAACTATCTTAAATATTTTGTAATAACCTATAATAGGGCTTGCTTTTTCCATGATCCAGGGGATGTTGGCAATTTGATCTCTGGTTCCTCTGCCTTTTCTAAAACCAGCTTGAACATCAGGAAGTTCACGGTTCACATATTGCTGAAGCCTGGCTTGGAGAATTTTGAGCATTACTTTACTAGCGTGTGAGATGAGTGCAATTGTGCAGTAGTTTGAGCATTCTTTGGCATTGCCTTTCTTTGGGATTGGAATGAAAACTGACCTTTTCCAGTCTGAAAGAGATTGGGAATACCAGACCACCTGATCTGCCTCTTGATAAATTTGTATGCAGGTCAGGAAGCAGCAACAGTTAGAACTGGACATGGAACAACAGACTGGTTCCAAATAGGAAAAGGAGTTCATCAAGGCTGTATATTGTCACTCTGTTTATTTAACTTCTATGCAGAGTACATCATGAGAAACGCTGGACTGGAAGAAACACAAGCTGGAATCAAGATTGCCCGGAGAAATCTCAATAACCTCAGATATGCAGATGACACCACCCTTATGGCAGAAAGTGAAGAGGAACTCAAAAGCCTGTTGATGAAAGTGAAAAGTGGAGAGTAAAAAAGTTGGCTTAAATCTCAACATTCAGAAAATGAAGATCATGGCATCCGGTCCCATCACTTCATGGGAAATAGATGGGGAAACAGTGGAAACAGTGTCAGACTTTATTTTTCTGGGCTCCAAAATCACTGCAGATGGTGACTGCAGCCATGAAATTAAAAGACGCTTACTCCTTGGAAGGAAAGTTATGACCAACCTAGATAGCATATTCAAAAGCAGAGACATTACTTTGCCAACAAAGGTCCATCTAGTCAAGGCCATGGTTTTTCCTGTGGTCATGTATGGATGTGAGAGTTGGACCGTGAAGAAGGCTGAGCACCAAAGAATTGATGCTTTTGAACTGTGGTGTTAGAGAAGACTCTTGAGAGTCCCTTGGACTGCAAGGAGATCCAACCAGTCCATTCTGAAGGAGATTAGCCCTGGGATTTCTTTGGAAGGACTGATGCTAAAGCTGAAACTCCAGTACTTTGGCCACCTCATGCGAAGAGTTGACTCATTGGAAAAGACCCTGATGCTGGGAGGGATTGGGGGCAGGAGGAGAAGGGAACGACAGAGGATGAGATGGCTGGATGGCATCACTGACTCGATGGACGTGAGTCTGAGTGAACTCCGGGAGTTGGTGATGGACAGGGAGGCCTGGCGTGCTGCGATTCATGGGGTCGCAGAGAGTCGGACACGACTGAGCGACTGATCTGATCTAATCTGATCTGATCTGATAATAGGGCTTCCCTGGAGGCTCAGGGTTAAGGAATCCCCTGGAGAAATGACAACCCACTCCAATATTCTTGCCTGGGAAATCCCATGGACAGAGGAGACTTGTGGGCTACAATCCATGGGGTCGCAAAAGAGTCGGACATGACTTAGTAACTAAACAACAACCTATAATGGAAAAGAATCAGAAAAAGAAAAGACAGACATAACTGAATTACTTAGCAGTACTAACTGATTGAAACTAATACAAGATTATTGTAACTTTAATGGCATTTTCCCCTGCTTTTTGACTATGAAAATCGTATTTTCATTTTGTACTGGGCCCCAAAACTTAGGTAGCCAGCCCTGGAAAAATTTGAAAACATGGTACTTCCTGGAGAGCAAGTACAGAATATGAAGGAAAAAGTCCTCATCAGCTTGTTCTTTTAAGATCTACACATTAAGTTGGCAAAGCTACATCAGGTTCCCTTAGTAACTAGTAGAACTCTGAAACTGGCTAGCAACTCACAACCAGGTACTCCCAGCTGCTGCTGCTGCTAAGTCGCTTCAGTCGTGTCCAACTCTGTGCGACCCCATAGACGGCAGCCCACCAGGCTCCCCCGTCCCTGAGGTTCTCCAGGCAAGAACACTGGAGTGGGTTGCCATTTCCTTCTCCAATGTATGAAAGTGAAAAGGGAAAGTGAAATCGCTCAGTCATGTCTGACTCTTAGCGACCCCATGGACTGCAGCCTACCAGGCTCCTCCGCTCATGGGATTTTCCTGGCAAGAGTCCTGGAGTGGGGTGCCATCGCCTTCTCCAACTCCCAGCTAGGACTTGATGATTCTCCCATAGAAAATAAACAACTTCAGAAAACATTAACATCAGAGAAGGCCACTCTATGACCATAATGGATAAAGAATAAATAAGATCACTCTGTAGTTATGCCTGAACAAAGACAAAAAATGTGAACTCTGTCCAAATCATAAACATGACTGACCATTCCTCATCCTGGCAAATATGAATGACTTGCATCTTTACCAACTGCAGCATGAGCCTCACTCAAGTCTTTTTTCAGTCTGTGTGCTCAGTTGCTCAGTCGTGTCCAACTTTTTGCTACTCCATGGATTGTAGCCTGCCAGGCTCATCTGTCCAAGGAATTTTCCAGGGAAGAATACTGGAGTGGTTTACCATTTCCCATTCCAGGGGCTTTTCCTTCTACACATAATCTATTAAGATATCCAGTCATAGGGCTTCCCTGGTGGCTCAGTAGTAAAGAATCCCCCTACCAAAGCGGGAGACACAGGTTTGATTCCTGATCCAGGAGGATCCCACATGCCTCAGAGCAACTAAGCCTGTGTGTGCCACAACTATTGAGCCCGTGCTCTAGACCCAAGGAACTGCAACTACTGAACCCACACTCTGCAGCCACTGAAGCTGTGCGCCCTGAGCCTGTGCTCTGCAACAGGAGAACCGCTGCAACGAGAAGGCCGTGCACCACAACGCGAGAGAAGCCCCCCGTTCCCCAGCTAGAGACAAGGCTTTGCACAAACAGACACCCAGCACAGCCAAAAATAAACAAATAAAGGTTTTAAAAGATTAACCTAATTCTGTACACCTGAGGTCCAAAAGGAAAAGGAAATAAAAAGACAGTAAAAACAAGAAAGGAAATGGATCATTACCACCTCATAGTAGCAGCTAAATGTGACCATTATAGTAATTGACAAGAGAACTCTGAAATATTCATAATATTAAAGATTCATAATACTAAAGTAAGATTATTACATGAGCTTTTTAAAATTAAATACTATACCACATACAAAAAACTAACTCAAAGTGGATCAAAGACCTCAAAAATGTCAGTTAAAACTATACAACTCTTAGAAGAAAACATAAGGGAAAATCTTCACAGCACTGGATTTGGCAATAATTTCTTGGATAGAACACCAAAAATACAGGCAACAATGACAAACAAGTAAATAAATAAACAGGGCTTCACCAAAATTTAAAACTTTAGTCCACCAAAGAATACTATAAATAGAGTAAAAAGGCAACCCACGGAATGGAAGAAAACATTTTCAAATCACAAAGGGATTAATATCCAGAATATATAAAGAACACCTAAATCTTAACAAAATAACCCAATTCAAAAATGGGCAAAGGACTTTAGATAGACATTTCTTCAAAGAAAATATACAAATGTCCAAAAGCACATAAAACATGCTCAACATCACTAACCATCAGGGAAACACGAATCAAAATCCTAACGAAATGCCACTGCACACCTACCAGGATAACTACTACTTTTTAAAAAAACAGAAAACAACATGTGTTGGTAAAGACACAGAGAAACTGAAACACTGGCATATTACTGCTAGGAATGTAAAATGGTCCAGCCACTGTGGGAAACAGTATGGCAACTCCTCAAAAAATTAAACATGGGATTACGATGAGATCCACAAATTCAAACTCTGGGTATATCCCTAAAAGAATGGAAAGCAAGGCCTGGAACAAGTATTCATGCCCCCATGTTCGCAGCAGCATCATTCACAGTAGCCAGGGAAACAACCCGAATGTCCCCTGTAGGATGAACGGATGAGCAAAACAAGGTTATACACACAATGGAATTTTATCCAGCCTTAGAAAGGAAGGAAATTCTGACACATCCCTCAACATGGATGAAACCTGAAAACATCATGCTAAGTGAAATAAGCCAGACACAAAAGGACAAATATTGTATGACTCCACTTACATGAGTTACCTGGCATAGTAAAATTCAGAGAGACAGAAAGTAGAACGGTGGTTACCGGGAGCTGGAAGGAGAGAGGAACCAGTTTCTTTCTTTTTTTTTTTTTTACCAGTTTCTGATCAAAGGGAACAGTTTCAGTCTGGAATGACGACAAAGTTCTGGAGATGGCTGGTGGTGATTCACAACAATGCAAAGGTGCTCAGTGTCACTGAACAGCACACTTAAAAACGGTGAACTGTAAGTTGTGTATTTTATCTTTTGGCAAAACAAAAAAAGTTGAATAATTTACAGAACTGACACCATGGCTGTCAGAGAAGAAAACTAACAGGAATCCAAAGTGGAAAAGAAGTTAAAATTGTCACTGTTTGCAGATGACATGATATTATACATAGAAAATCATAAAGATGCTGCCAGAAAACTGCTGCTGCTGCTGCTGAGTCGCTTCAGTCGTGTCCGACTCTGTGCGACCCCACAGACAGCAGCCCACCAGGCTCCCCTGTCCCTGGGATTCTCCAGGCAAGAACACTGGAGTGGGTTGCCACTGCCTTCTCCAATAGAAAACTACTAGAGTTCATCAATGAATTAGTGAAGTTGCAGGATACAAAATTAACCCATTGCTGACCAGGGGATTTTTGAAGAAACTAACGCCTATGGCCGGCAACTATTCTTTGGGCCAGTCAAAACTTCTGTTATTTCACTAACACTTTGCAGGCTGTTACATTCAACAGTTATACCTGACACACCTGTAAAGTCTTCTAACTTCATGAAATGCTGTCTTTAATCCACAATTCTGTAGAAGCAAAGGCTCATTCTCTGCATTATCATGAATTTCATTTTCACTTTCCGTATCAGAATCAATCACTAAGGTTTTCTGTCTTTTTGTTCATCCAATATTCACATCGTTTGAATCAGAACTAAACTCTGAAGAATGATCATCTTCTGAGGCACAAGTATATATATTGCTTGAACAATCAGAGAAAGTATCTGCATAAAACTCACTGAAAAATTCTTCACTCAAAATTTTGCAGCGCGTCACTTTTGAAAATTTTACGTTTGTAATATAAACACAAGGTTGATTGGAACAAAAACCTAACAAAGCAAAATGTGAATGATAATGACAATCATTAAGTTGTATAATGAACCCTTGATCAATTTTAAGCTCCAGCAACTTTGCACGGTGATGTTAATTGTGTGTGTGTGTGTGTGTGAAAGTCACTCATTCATGTCCGACTCTTTGCGACCCCATGGACTATACAGTCCATGGAATTCTCCAGGCCAGAATACTGGAGTGGGTAGCCTATTCCTTCTCCAATGTTAACTGTTTCACTCTCTAAAAACCTATCAATACATCTCCAGTCAATAATGTTCAGGTAACAAAAGCTATATTACTATATTTCCAGTTAATACACAGAAATCTCTTGCATTCCTATACATTAACAACAAAAGATAGAAATGAGAATTAAACACTTGGGAATAAACCTTCCCAAGGAGGCAAAACACCTGTACACTGAAAGCTATGAGACGCTGATGAAAGAAGTCAGAGATGACACAGATGGGAAGATACAGCATGTTCTTACATTGGCAGACTCAGCACTGTCAAAATGACTATTCTACCCAAGGCAATCTACAGATTCAATACAATCCCTATCAAATTACCAATTTCATTTTTCAAAGAACTAAAACAAAAAAATTTTTAATTTGTATGCTAACACAAAAGATCCCCAAATAGCCAAAGCATTCCTGAGAAAGGAAAATGGAGCTGGAGCAATCAGACTCCTTGACTTCAAATTATACTACAAAGCTACAGGAATCAAAACAATATGGTACTGGCACAAAAAAACAGAACTATAGATCAATGGAATGGGATAGAAGGCCAGGAAATAAATTTATGCATCTATGGTCAGTTAATCTATGACAAAGGAGGCAAGAATCTAAAATAAAGAAAAGACAATCTTTTCAGTAAGTGCTGCTGGGAAAACTGGACAGCCACATGTAAAAGAATGAAATCAGAACATTCTCTAACACCATACACAAAATAAACTCAAAACGGATTAAAGAGCTATACATAATAAGGCTGACACTATAAAACTATTAAGAGAAAACATAAGCAGAACACTCTGACATAAATCACAGCAATATCTTTTTGTATCCACCCCCTAGAGTAACAAAAATAAACAAATGAGACTTAAATAAACTTAAAAGCTTTTACACAGCAAAGGAAACCATAAACAAAATGAAAAGACAACCCACAGAACGGGAGAAAATGCCTGCAAATGAAGCAACGGACAAGGGGTTAATCTCCAAAATATACAAAGAACTCATGGAGCTCTGTATCAAAAGAGCAAACAACCCAATCTAAAAATGGGTGTGCTCAGTTGCTCAGTCATGTCTGACTCTTTGCAACCCTATGGACTGTAGCCTGTCAGGCTAATCTGTACGTGGGATTCTCCAGGCAAGAATACAGGAGTGGGTTGCCATTTCCTCCTCCAAAAGATGGGCAGAAGATCTAAATAGACATTTCTCCCAAGAAGACATACAGATGACCAAAAAGCACATTATAAGATGCTCGATATCACTGATTATTAGAGAAATGCACATCGAAACTACATTTAGGCACCACCTCACACTGGTCAGAATGACCCGCACCAGAAAATCTGCAAACAATAAATGCTGGAGAAGGTGCGGAGAAAAGGGAACCCCCCCACACTGTTGGTGGATGTGTAAGCTGGTACGACCACTATGAAGAACAGTATGGAGGT
This sequence comes from Bos grunniens, assembly GCF_055505025.1. Lineage (NCBI taxonomy): Eukaryota > Metazoa > Chordata > Mammalia > Artiodactyla > Bovidae > Bos > Bos grunniens. The sequence continues at coordinate 1,927,439 of NC_141168.1, read as the reverse complement.
TCCTTAAAAACTAAACATGACAGTAGCATATGACCCAGCAGTCCCATTTCTAGGCATGCATCCGAAGAAAATCAGTTTGAAAAGATACATGACCCCCAGTGTTCACTGCAACACTACTTGCAATAGCAAAGACATGGAAGCAGCCTAGATGTCCATCAACAGGGGAATGAATAGAGAAAATGTGGTACACACATACACTGGACTACTGCTCAGCCATGAAAAAGAATGAAATGATGCCACATGCAGCGACATAGATGGACCTAGAGATTAGCACACTAATTGAAGTCAGAAGGAGAAAGAAAAATATATTTCACTTATACACAGAATCTTAAAAAAAAAAGATACAAATGAACTTATTTACAAAACAGAAACAAACTCACAGACTTCAAAAACAAACCTACTTTTAAAAATAAATGAAAAAAGAACTGGTGACAAGTCCTAGAAAAAATCAAGCATTTATACTCACTCTAAATATGAATACTTCAAGGAAGGAAAGCCAAAGACTGGAAATTCACTAAGCTTGGTCATTGTCTGCACTGGTTCTGCAGCAACAGAGTATATCTAGCATCCAAGGGTCCTGGGCCAGGAGAGGTAGGGGTGAGGAGGAGCAGAACTAAGGAATTCTAGAATCAGTGTCAAAACTGAGTTGTTTCTAGGATAGTGGACAAAAAAAATAAAGCTCCTGGCTACTAAAATATGGGTACTTTTCTAAATCCAAATAAAAGAATATCTGATTAATCTAAAATACAGCCAAAATAGACCAATGGAACTGCACAGAGTTTCAGTTAAATCCCACAAATATACAGTTACTTAATTTGTGATTGGGCCTCCCTGGTGACTCAGATGATAAAGAATCTGCCTGCAACGCAGGAGACCTAGGTTCAGTCCCTGGGTTGGGAAGATCCCCTGGAGAAGAGAATGGCAGCCCGCTGCAGTATTCCTGCCTGGCGAATTCTATGGACAAAGGAGCCCATCAGTACAGTCCATGGGGTTGAAAACAGTTGGACGCGACTGAGTGACTTTCACTTTCAATGTGTGACTAAGGTCATAAATACTGCTGAAGCGATGAGACATCCAAGTGAGAAAAAATATATATAACTCCTACTTTATAACATACACAAAAAATAAATTCCAGATGAACTGTAGGTTTAAATAGGAGGTAGTTTTTGTTCAGTCGCTAAGTCGTGTTCTACTCTTTGCAACCCCATGATGGGACTGCAGCACTCCAGGCTGCCCTGTCCTTCACTATCTCCCAGAGTTTACTCAAACTCACGTCCCTTGAGTCAGTGATGCCATCCAACCATCTCGTCCTCTGCCGCCCCCTTCTTTTGCTTTAAATTTTTCCCAGCATCAGGGTCCCCTCCAATGAATCAGCTCTTCACATCAGGTGGCCAGATGATAGGAGGAGTAAATCAATAAAGCATTTAGAGAAAAGCCTAAGACAGCATCTTCTTAACCTTGGAGTAACCAAAGATTTTTTTAAACAGGACATAAAAAAATCACTAGTCATAAAAGAAAAAATTCTGATAAAGTGAACTATATTAAAACTAAGAATTTCTGCTCATATCATTAAGTGAAAAGGAATCCACTGAATGAAAAAAAGATTTACTATATAGATACACATATATATACATATATGTGACTAAAGGATCATACCCAGAAAACACAAAGAACTCTTGCAATCACTATCAAAAACATAAACAAGTTTAAAAATGGGGAAAAGACCTGAAGACTCTTCACAAAAGATTTCCAAATGGCCAAAAAAAAAAAAATGAAAAGATGCTCAAATTCTATCATCAGGGAAATGCAAAACCTTTTGTGCAATAAATACCATGACACTCATCAGAATGGTTAATTTTTTTAAAAAAATGCTAAGTATTTGTACAGATGAGAAGCAAATCACACCTCTTCTACAGTGCCAGTGGGAGTGTAAACTGGTACAACCCACTTTGACAAACTACTTCAAAGTATCTACTAAAGATGAACAAACCCACAACCTATAACCTAGAGGTCCCATGCTTAAGTGCAGACCTAACAAATGCATACACTCATTCGCCAAAAGCCATGTACAAGAACACTGGTAAACAGAACCTGAAAACGATGGAAGCGCCCACCAACAGTAAAATAAAAATAGACTGTGCTAGAGCCACACAACTACAGCATTATGGATGAATTAAAACCACGTCCAACAGAGAGGAATTTCACAAATGCCGATGAGTGAAAGAAATCAGACACAGAACAGTGCATACCATAAGGTTCCGTGTATGTAAGTTCAAAACTAAGCTCACCTGTTAAAGCCAGGACAGTGGTTTCTCTTGGTGGAACAGAGAGGAACCAGACAAGGAAAAGGGACGGGCCTCTGGGATGCTGGCCATATTGTTTTTCAGTCTGTGTTCAGGACTACAACAGTGTGTTTAAAGTGCTTCAAGCTGGGCATGGATGATTATGTACTTCTGTTTATTTCAGCTTCAAGTCACACATTTAAACGAAATATGCTGTATCAGAGTCCACCAGTTCAGAACTGATATTTCTTTATTCCAAGGTATGACTTGGCAGAGTGTTCTCAAGTTTCTAGATCACTAACTACACAAACTAGGCAATTCTCAACCAGCGTTTTCCACCTAAACCAAGAGACTGACTGAGTCTGAGAGGAGGAAGTTAGAAGGAGGAGGTAAACACAAATACCCCAAACTTACATGTTTTACATCGTTATGGAAACACAAATCACACAACCGTAACGCGCTCCAGTGCCAGCAGGGAAGGTGAAACATCAAAGTGGGTTGCTAAGGCCAAGCCTGCTTCCCGACCCCTGGCAGCAGCACAGAAGGACAGGGGACCAACAACGGATGACTCCCTTCAGATGCTGCTTCCAGAGCACAAAGGACTTCTGCTCGGGGCCCTCAATCCCATCCACCTTGGGTCTTCACACCCAAACGCCAGCTTTCGGAAAGGCGTGTACTAACCAGGACGAGGGTCCTGGCTGGGCTGCGGAGGCTCGCTCCTGGCAGGGCTAGGAGACCAAGCTCGGCCCTTGCCCGGCGTCTGCGAGGGCTGCCCAGGTCCTGCTGGATACCCGACCGCACACTTGCCTACTGTGCCGGGCCACGGGGGGGCCGGGCCACGGGGGGGCGGGCCACGGGGGAGTCAGACCCCGGGGGTGCCGGGCCACGGGGTTGCCAGGCCAAGGGGGAGTAGGGCCACGGGGGGAGCCGGGCCATGGGGGGAGCCGGGCCACGGGGGAGCGGGGCCACGGGGGTGAGGCCACGGAGGGGAGCCGGGCCACGGGGGAGCTGGGCCACGGGGATGCGGGCCACGGCTGCGGGGTGGGCTGCTGGGCCGTCGTCCGCCGCTGGGAGGGTGACCGGCTCAGGACAAGCCCGGGGCGAGCAGGACGCAGGTGGCACCGAGCACTCCCGGGGGCGGACAGGTGATAGCCGGAACCGCGCCGGGATAGGGAGCAGGTTGGCGCGGGGTGGGGGTCGGAGCCTGGGAGAGAGGCGCGCCGCCGGGACCCTGAGGGAAGAGGGGAGGCCCGGAGGGGAGGGCAGGTGGGCGGAGGCGGGGAGAGGCCGACGAAGCGGGCGGAGGGCGCTCACCGTGGACTCCCGCACTTGGCTGTGAAAGTGCTGCTCCCGCGCTGACACCTCGTCCTGCCCTTCCATCCTCCTTCATGCCCGCCGCCTCGCCGCCCGCGCGCTCCGCCGCACCATCGCCTACCGGCTCGAGGGGCTGGACGGCCGCCCCGCCGGCCGGGACGGGAATAGGCGGACAGTCGGCCGCTACACGGACGGTGACCACAACCCGGGCTGCTGCCACAGCCGCCGTCTCAACCGCCGCCTGAGGAGAAGCCGCTCGGTCTGCCGAGGGCTGGCGCCTCGCGGGCCGGGGCGGGGCGGGGGGGCGGGGCGTGACGTCAGAGGAAGGCGCCGTGCGTCAGAGGAGCGCGCCGAGGGCCCCTGAGGGGGCGTGAGGCCGGGGGCGGGGCCTAGCGGGTGGGACTTGGGGCCACGCCCCTCGCGGGAGCCGGCAAATTCCAGCTTAGAGCCGGGCGAGGAGCTACCTGTTGGTGTCGGGTCTCGCGTGAGCGCGAGCTAACGCGGGCGGGCGGCGCGCGTGGGACGACCCTGTGTGCCAGCTGCAGTGCGCTCTCCTCACCAGCACCGGCCCCGCCAGTTTCCTGGGCGGTGTCCGCTGGGAGGTCTCCGGCGGGAACCGTCACTCCGCCCAAGTAAGTAAAAGGGTCGGAAAGCCCGGAAACCTGGTTTCACTGGATCTGACCAGCGGTCGGGCTGCCACTGGCCTTGGACCTCTCCACCGGGAAGACGTAGATAGCCCTGTATGTGCGGCCCTTGCCGGATCGGAGGGCGGGGGTGTTCTCGGGCCCCCCAGAGGCCCTCCACCCAGCAGTTAGTTTGCGGACCCGCAAGGGTTCCAAACAGAGGTAAAGTTAAAAAGTTAATCGCTCAGTCGTGTCCGACTCTCTGTGACCCCACGGACTATAGCCCACCAGGCTCCTCTGTCTATGGGATTCTCCAGGTAACAATATTGGAGTGGGTTGCCATGCCCTTCTCCAGGGGATCTTCCCGACCCAGGGATCGAACCTGGGTCTCCTCATTGCAGGAGGATTCTTTACCATTTGAGCCGCCAGGGAAGCCAATCATCTATAGTCCTGTATGGCAGCTGCAGTCCGCTCCCCTCACCAGCACCAGCCCCGCCAGTTCCCTGGGTGGTGTCAGTCCCCTACAAAAGTTCTCCTCCCAGTGCCCAGTCCCGAAGTCCAACAGAGTTACCCTAGGTGTCCCGCTAACACAATCGGCTGTTACCACTGCTTTGGGGGCTGCCCTGGTGGCTCGGACAGTAAGGAATCGGCCTGCAAAGCAGGAGACCCAGGTTCGATCCCCAGGTTGGGAGGATGCCCTGGAGAAGGGAATGTTTACCCACTCCAGTATTCTGGCCTGGAGAATCCCAAAGAGTCAGACACGACTGAACCACTAACACACAACAACCACTGCTTTTACAGTTGCTTCTGAAGGTCCTGGGCTTGAAACAAACATTCTGTGTCACTGTACTCTACACAATTCTGTAAAGTACACAAAAGCACAGCTACTTGTACAGGAGGCACACGAGGGACAGTGTAAGCCAGACATGTGAACATGTTTGGACATGTGAACACAGGTTCGCTTTTTGAAAGTTCACAACTTGAAGGTTCAGATGTAGGGGCCTTGCTGTAGTTCACCCCCCTTCTGCATTAAATACCTGTTGTTGTTTTGCAATAAAGATGACTTCAAAGGAATATTTCATTTAACTTTTAGATTTGGGGAGTATAAGAAAGCCACTTAAATTACTATTGCCTGTGAGCTTTCATCATCTCTAAGAATTCTTAGGAAATGAGACAGTCTATAGATTGCTTGCAGATTATTTTTATGATGTAAATTTATTTTGAAGTATTTTTTTGTGATTTTGAATTAAAATTTTTTTCATGACTCCAACTCTTTTTTATGGCCCCTGAAAAGCTTCTAAGGCCTCCAAATACTGTGCATAGAACGCCTCATGCCAGAAAGTGGTGGTGAGGACTTGGAGAGCATGAAACTTGTCCTGAGCCAGTGCTGCTGCTGTCATAGGCGTATAAGAAACCAGGAACTACTTCCAACTAATTAAACCCTGTGCTCATCTTTATTTTGTATAAGTCTCAGTGCCCTAAAGAACCATGGAAAGACAAAGAACTATCTGTTTTTCTGAACACCCAGCTTCTGAGAGCTGAGTTACATACCTGCCTGAAATGACCTGGATAATTTCTGGAGTAACGTCTCCAAAGCAGAGATTAATGAGATCCGATTTAAAATGTGTGAGATTTAGACACATATTCTAGAAAGTCAATACATGTGGCATTTCTGATCTTTCAGCACTCCAACCATCTAGACCTTTTAATTTCCTTTTATTCAGCTGTCTGCAGAGGTTCGCTTGCATTTGATCTGAGTTGTTTCCCTGTCTTTGGTACTTAAAACAGTGAGCCCGGGGAGTAGACCTCAAAAATGGCCACAAGCTCTTCCCTCTACTCTCACCCCTTTGCCTTATGGCTTTCCCCTCCTCCTAGCAAGGAGCAGAGTCTGTTTTCCACCCCTTGAATCTGGGTCTGAACATGTGACTTGCCTTGGCCAAAGGAACATCAAAAAATAGGATACTCCTGAGACATGCTTGTGTGTTTGGGCTCGCCCCTTCTGACAGCCCCTGGGCACCCTCCAACTGCCACTGTGCACTATCGTCCCACCCAGTTGGAGGTATCTCTGTCACCCCAGCTGACACTCGCTTTTCTGCATCCCCCTAAAATAGGAAGCCCCCACACACAGTTTTTCGCCTCTGCTGGAAGCACTGCAGTGCAGTGTTCTCATTAACTGTAGAACAAAAATCAAACTCCTTCACCAGCACCCAAGACCTTGACTTTGGGACCCCATTCTGCCCTTCCAAGTCCTCCCCACTTCTCTGCCTAAAGAGCCCTTTCCTGCAGCCTGGCTTCCTCCTCTCACCAACCCCCTGGGTCTTCCCATTGCCAGCCCCTAGAACATTCACCACTTCCATGCCCTCTTTCCTCCTCTTCAGATTCAGAGCTATCACTATTTACTGTCCACACTGAGACCTTCCTTCCCCACAAAGTCTTTACGGGGCAGTTCCAGTGTTTACTCACTCATTCATTCAAACACACGAACACACAAGGAAAAGAAGACGGCTTCAGTCCCAGCTCTGGGGGAGCTTAGAGTCCAAGAGAACCGAGGGCACACAGCATTCATCTGACACTTGGCACACACGTCCTTGTGTTTCATCTCAGCATTTCACATATCTGCGTCCACCCACAGTCAGAGTGCAAGCTCTGTGAGGTCTAGAGTATCTCTTCTTGCACTCTGTAAACTTCTGTGTACTTCCTACAAAACTCTTAGAAAAGAAGTGAAAGTCATGTCCAACTCCTTGCAATCCCACGGGCTATACAGTCCATGGAATTCTCTAGGCCAGAATAATACTGGAGTGGGTAGCCATTCCCTTCTCCAGGGGATCTTCCTAACCCAGGGATTGAACCCAGGTCTCCCGCATTGCAGGGGGATTCTTTACCAGCTGAGCCACCAGAGAAGCCCCATATCTATTAGAATGCTTTGACAAACATAGACGCTTCGCAGGTGTTTATTAGCCGATAGGTTGGTTACCGTGAGAAATTTCCCAAAGGCTTCTTCAAACTTCAGTAAGTCTTCAGAGCTACCGATGTAGACAGTTGTATGGTCCTTGCCAGTGTGTTCGCCATGATGACTTATGTGTCCACAGGTGAGAATACTGCTCCTCGCTGTGTACTCTGGTTTCACTATCATGTCGGGTCTTTGAACCTGCCAGGATTTGGGATGGTTTCCTTCATTCCACTACACCGTGCTTTGATTCTAGCTTGATTACAATGAGACCAAATTTCTAAGACGTAAGGACATAGAGACCAATTTTTTTTTTGTCTTTATACCCCGTACAAAACCCAGCCAAGCAACGTTCACGCATAACCCGAGTTCCTTCCCGCCTCTGTTAAAGGGCTTCTTTCTTTCCCTTATCCAAGCCCTCACAGTGGAGAGATAAACAAGCAGAAATCTACTAGCAAGCCAGCTGTCTATCCTTAGTGAAAAACACAAACGAACTGTGACACACTCATGAAATGGAATTTTACCTGCGTGAAAAATCCTCAGACCACAGCTGCAAGCAACAATCCGGTGAGCCTCTACATCCGTGCTAAACAGGAAAATCTCCCCCAGCTTCCCAGCTCACTTAGAATCAAACACTAAGACCTCTAGGCACCCGGGAACCCACCCCTGCCCACCTCTGCAGCCCCCCTACCACGCCCCCATTGCCTCTGTCCAGAACATACTTCCCATGGATCACTACTGTGCCCTCGTCACTTAACATCACAGCGTGAATGTTATCAACACAAACCGACCCAGAGGCTTGCTCACTTCACCTTGTTCTCTTTTCCTCTAAACAGGACTATTGTTTATGTATGGGCTCATTTTCTGTCCAGTCTAATTTGTTTGGTTCGCTATTTTCCATCGCCAAGCACAGTTCCTGTCAAATACCAGGAGCTCAGTAAATCTTTCTTAGATCAAGAACTAAACGTGTGCATGAGAGAGAAAGAGAGAGGTGACGGGATGAGGGGCGGGGGGGATAAAGAGAGAGAGAGATGGGGTGGCAACTAGCTTTTGTGGAATAACCGCTACACTCCTGGCTTCTCATGTGCGTTGTGTAACTTAACCATCACGGCAACCCTGTGAAGTAGGCGCTGTTGGCTCTGTTTTACCACTGAAGACCCTGAGAAGAGGGGAAGTGACCTGACCTGTTCACACAGTCCACATTCGAACCCAGGTCCGTCTGATCACTAACTCCTGTCCTTCCCACAGCACAATTGCCCTTGTGCTGTTGGACTGTTCCTTGGACTATACAGTCCATGGGGTCGCAAAGAGTCAGACACGAGTGAGTGACTTTCACTTTCACAATTGCCCCTTGTCATGCAGTAAAACCACAGCCTGAGTTCATTGTGGGTGACACAGAGGAGAACTTCTAGGTGCCTCTGTTGGAGATTCTGCCCTAACCACTCATCTCCCCTCCCCTGAAGTTTTCTCACCCTTACGTGTGCCTGAGTACGTACTGAAACCTACCGGTCCATCCAGGCTCCCTCTGCCCAGAGCTGCAGAGGCGGTATAGTGCTCAGGGCTCTCCAGAGGAAAAGAGCCAAGAGGAGATGCAGAGAGACAGACACAATGGACAGACAGACATACAGATAGACAGAAGGATAGGCAGATGGACAGACAATATAGATAGACTGATAGACACCATGGACAGATAGACAGACGGATAGACAGATGGATAGATGGATAGGCCAAAGGGGTGGCTACATAGATAGATGGACAGATGGCCACAATGTGCTTCCTACTTCCGTTCTCTTATTAAAAGCCAAAGTTTCTTGGGAAGTGGTTGATTCTAGGGCTGAGGCAAGAAATATACAAGATAAGCCAGGAGCATCTTGTAGTGCCAGAAAAGAAGAAAGTGATCAGGGAGTTCCCTGACAGTCCAACGGCTAAGACTCCATGCTCTCACTGCCAGGGTCCTGGGTTCAATCCCTGGTCGGGGAACTAATCCCACAAAGGACACAGCCAAAAACAAGAAACAAATGTTGATCAAAACCCAAATCAATAAAGGTACGGGGGTGTGACAGAGGGACACAGGCACCAACCTGAGAGTTAAAGCAAAAATAATTTGAACATAAAAATAAATAGCAAAGTATTGGGTTAAATCAAAGTATAAAATAAATATTCATGAGTCAGTATTGATACAAAAAAACATTAACTTTGTTAAATTATTCCCCTCGGAGAAGTGGACTTACCTCCCCACCCCTAAGTGTCACTAAATGTATTGACCTGCTTCCAAAAAACAGATAAAAGGAGGAAAAGTCAAGTAACTGCAGAGGAGAAACCTGGGGGTCAGTGTGAGTACCAGGAGCAGTGAGTCACGGTGGCAGCATGCCCCCTTGATGTGGGTAATGAGAATGGCCCTTCACCCATGAGGTCTTCCTCCCCAACACACACCCTCACTCCAACCATGAGAAAAACGTCAGACCAACCCAAACTGACCTGTGTTCTACAAAACACCAGACCAATACACCCCAAAGTCGTCAAGGTCATCAAAAATAAGGTCAGTCTGGGAAAGTGTCTCAGTCCAAGGCTCAGGTTGACAGTGTATCAACACTGGTTCGTTGGTGGTGATAAACGCACTGGAGTAAGAGGAGGAAGCAAGGGAACTTGGATATGGGGGACACGGGGACTCACCATCTTTGCAACCTTTCTGTAAATTGAAATTTTAAACTTTATTTTTTTAATAAGGAAGAGAAAGAATACCAGGTAGCTTTTAAAATCTCCAGGAGGATCAGAGAACCAGATTGAAGGAATGATGCCCAGTCAAGCACTGGTCCCTTGAAGATCCCAGTGCACCATTTCTGAGCATGAACATAGCATGTCCACAACTTACTTGACGGCAGTCATTGGTTTTTTAATTTGACCGAGTCATGCAGCGTGTGGGATCTTAATTCTGCAAACAGGAGCCAGACCCATGCCCCCTGCCTTGGAAGCGAAGAATCTTAACCACTGGACTGCCAGGGAAGCCCCCTGACACTGTTATAAGTGCAAGCTCACTCTGCTCCCCGCACAACAAAACCTTAGGAATCTGAGAGACAAGGTGGCCGAGAAGACCTCTAGTCTGTGACATTAGACATTAGTCTGTGTCTCAAAATAGCCATCTCATGGGGGTCTGGTTGCCAGGTTCTTTTATAGATCAGAGGTGAGGGAGGTGAGGAAACAAAAATGTCTTTGTCAGTCACTTGGTTGTATCCAACTCTTTGCAACCCTATGGACTGTAGCCCACAAAGCTCCTCTCTCCATGGGATTCTCTAGGCAAGAATCCTGGAGCGGGTAGCCATTTCCTTCTTCAGGGGATCTTCCCCACCTAGGGATTGAATCCAGGTCTCCTGCATTGCAGATGGATCCCTTACTGTCTGAGTCACCAGGGAAGCCCCAAAAAGGCCATTAATCTTACAAACATCAACTAGAATGTCAAGCCTCAGGCAGGAGAAGTGTTAACTTCTTCCTTCCTGCCATCCACAGGCAGACAGGGTTCTGAACGAAGGCACTTTAGTTGAACAGTCAGGCGGGGGGCGGGGTTCTCTGAGGTGGGCCATTATGTATGCTTATAATAGCAACAGCAAGGAAAAGCAGGTCAAAGCAACCGTTCCAACATGGAGGCCGTTGCTGTTGCTCAGTTGTATCTGACTTTTCAGCTCCGTGGACTATACCCGACCAGTTTCCTCTGTCCATGAAATTCTCCAGCTAAGAATACTGGAGTGGGTTGCCATTCCTTTCTCCAGGGGATCTTCCTGACCCAGGATCAAACCCGTGTCTCCTGCAGTGCAGGTAGATTCCTTACTGTCTGAGCCACCAGGGAGACCCAACGTGGGGACAGACCTGGCCTCTCCCTGCCTTCTAAGACTCTCTTAAGTCACTCCTAAGACCTTTCCTCCCCGGACCCTGGCAAACTGGCAGAGCCTGGGTCATGAGCACACATCTGAGTGGCAAAGGAAGGGAGAGATGTTTTCCCTTTCTTTCACGGGAGGGGTCCCTGCTTCATAGGGAGGGGAAGTCCCCTGACATAGGAAGGGGCTTCGAATACTGTTCAGCCAAAAGGAATTATATGGTCCAAAGACAGAGTTCTCTAATGGCCCAGTGTGATCCAAGTATAAAATCTAAATTGTAAAGACATGAATGGACTTCTGAATTTTGGTAGGTGATGACCATCCAGTGGTTTGCTGGAGGCCCCCAGCACTGGTTTGTGGAAGCCAGTGTTTGCTTTTAGGAATTCCGCAGTTATTAAGCACAACATTATTTAAGACTAAATTAGATAAACGTTGTTGTTTAGTCACTCAGTCGTGTCTGACTCTTGTGACCCCATGAACTGTAGCCCACCAGGCTCCTCTGTCCACGGGATTCTCCAGGCAAGAATCCTGCAACGGGTTGCCATGTCCTCCTCCAGGGGATCTTCCAGACCCAGGGATCAAACCTGGGTATTCTGCTTGGCGGGCGAATTCTTTACTGCTGAGGCACCAGGGAAGCCCTATATAAACTTACACTTAATTAATTATATTTCAAAAGGTAAAAGCTACTGAAAACCCATCATGTCCTAATTACTTTATTATACTTTCCTTGAGTCTACTTACATCTTCTTTACATTGACGTGCTGCTCCTTGTGCAGTGACCTCTCACTGGGAGCTGGGATCGGCCGTGCCAGGAGCCAGTGGAAACCAGGAAACTTACACCATGGAAACCAGGAAACGCTGCAGACCAGAGCCTTTCCTGCCCCCTTATCAAACTGGTTATTAGTTACAGCACACCAATGAAGCCAGCAAAGATTTTAGAGCCTAAGATGAAGATTTTCCATATCGTGGGCTGAAGTCAAACAACAGATGGTCAGAGTGGTCATCCTTTCATGGAAACTGAGCGAAACTTGCTGATGGGGATCATCTCAAGTGTCTGGAGCACTGGACCAAGAGGTCTCCTGAGGGAGAATCAGGAAAACAATCCTGCCAGTGCCAGCCGGCAAAGTCGATCAGGTCCCGAGAACGTGCACGGTGGGGCTGAGAAAGAAAACTACAGCAAAGGAATACTTACAACAAAGATGGGGTCGAGAGGTTCAGACACGTCTCCACAAAGGGAAGCGGTCTGACACCGGCTTTATTCAGCATCTTATATTTATACAGGAGAGCGTGAGAAAGACAAGACAGTTGACAATTTTTCTTGGTTGACCTATACATCTTACAAACAGTTACAAGAAATCTTGAGAGCATGGGAATGGCACCCTGTTATTATTTCTTGCACCAGATAACATTTCCCTGCGCTTGAGAAGTTTGCACAGAACTCCAGGTGTCTGCAGTAAATATTCGCCTAATCTCTGGGGTGGCAGGACAGAGAGCTATGTTTGCAAGCAAACCCTCAAGGACTGAGGCAGCTCCCAGAGCTGTGTCCTTCAGACAAAGGACCCCGTTCTCACGGGCAGCTCCCCGCATCTCCCCCTTCTCTTTTTATATAGGCGCACACTTATGTTTTTTTAACCACAGACCATTTCCATAGATGGAAGCCTTTATCATCCATAGATCATCAATCAGTTTTTTAATTAAACAAGGTACAAGAAATAAAAGTTATGGACTGACCCTCCCAGCCCACCAGTTGGAGAAGGGGAGGGTCGGGAAAATAAGCCCAGTAAGCACTTGAATATTCTTCAGAATGTGCAGTATTAATCTGATTTAAGATAATTAATAAGGTTATCAGGAAGCTTAAAGGCGATATTGAATCGCCCTGTACAGCAACACGATTTTGTGCCTCTCGCATCAATGTCTGAAGTTGTTGTTGAGATGGTAATTCATCATGCTCTTGAATCGCCAATCTCCTCATCTGGTTTACTAGAGATCGTCTCCGCCGTGCGTACCAACCTTTCCGGCAGCCAGCGCGGCGCTTCGGCATCTTGTGGGAAAACACAAACATGTCTTCGTCCCCAGATTATTACAGGATCTGGTCCATACCATTTTCCCACAAGTGGGTCTTTCTAAAAGACTTTAGGTCTTATTGTTTGTGCATCAAAGTTCCAAAATCGCTGTGTTGTTGAATGGCCACTTATATCCAATTGTAAAAAATTTAGAACAAATGAAGCATGGTTTAGAGAATTGGAGGGGGTAATGAGATACAATTCCCCCTTCTTTAGTTTTTGCAATTGATGTGTGAGAGTTTGATGTGCCCATTCAATAATTCCTTGACCTTGAGGATTATAAGGGATACCCGTTTTATGTGAGATAGACAATTGTGTACAAAATAGTTGAAAATTTTTTCCAGTGTATCCTGGACCATTGTCTGTTTTTATGGTCTTAGGGGTTCCCATAACAGCAAAACATTTAATGCAATGAGCTATACAATGTTTGCTAGCTTCTCCAGATCTAGAGACGCATGTAAAAAGCCGGAGACGGTGTCAATAGTAACGTGAACAAATTTTTGTTTACCACATTCAGGAATATGGGTAACATCTATTTGCCATATATCGTTTGGCAACAGTCCTCGGGGATTAACTCCATAATGGGGGACGCTAAAAAATTGAGGACATGTTTGACATTGTTTAACAATCTGTCTGGCAGCTTCTCAAGTAATGTCAAATTGAAGTCTTAAGCTATTGCTGTTTTGATGGTGTAAGCTGTGGGAAGTTTTTGCCATTTGTTCCAGTGAAGGAAATATCATACGTGTAGCTTCGTCAGCCAAAGCATTGCCTCGTGCTAAAGGTCCAGGAAGTCCAGAGTGAGCACGAATATGACCGAAATAGCATTTATTAACTCTGGAGCAAATTAAATGTTGTATATCACGAAAAAGAGTTTGGATAGTAGAATTCAGGGTACCAATAAATGGAACAGTCTCAATAGTGTTTAAGGCTCTTATGATATATTGACTGTCAGAATATAAATTAAATGGAGCAGAGATTTGTAATAGAGCCTGAAAAACGGCAAATAGTTCTACTTCTTGAGCAGATTTATAATTAGTATGCCAGGTGGCAGGATTGTCCTATATAATCAAACTAGCTATTCCATTAGAAGAGCCATCAGTAAATACAGTTAGGGCGTCGGCAAGGGGCTGAGAAACAACGATTTTGGGGAAGAGAAATTGGTGATAATGAGCAAATTGCAAAATTTTATCTGAGGGATAATGATTATCAAGCCATCCACTAAACTTGACAAGCCGAATTGGCATTTTCATAAGCAAGCTGTTTAGCCAACACCATTCCCGCCTGCTTATCCCCTATCATTTTCCCAATTGCCTCAAGCAGGCAGGCAACAAAATCCTGATATGGTTCATCTGGCCCCTGGCGAATTTTAGATAAATCTTCAGTCTTTTTATCAGAATTTGGAAGTTTTTTCTATGTTTGTAGAGCCGCAGAACTAATCTGAGGGTAGGCTCCAGGCAAATAATTAAGTTGATTATTAGTGTCTCAATAATCTCCCTCTCCCACCATCATTTCATAAGTGGTGTTCAGTCCCTGTCGCCGATTGATATCGGCTGTGATCCCACACTGTTCAGCAAACTCAGATTTACATAGTAAATAATCTCCTCCAGATAGACAAGCCCGAGCAACCTGTTTCCAATCATTGGGTGGCAGATTTTGATTTCCTAAAGCCTCTATAATAGCCTGAGTAAACGGTGCAGTTGGGCCGTATTGGGCACAAGCCATTTTTAACTCTTTTAGTTGCTTAAAGGGTAGCGGTTCATAATACCTCTGCTGTTGAGCATTTTCAAATACTGGATAGATTCCTGAAAACCCGGGAATATGTTCTCCTTCATCATTAGCTCGCTTAATCGCTTGTTGAAGAGGAGATAATAATATCTCACTTCTAATTTTTATGTTTTCACCGGGCAAAGAAGCAGGGATAGATATAGGCTCTCGTGGTTCTACAAAAGGCGGTGGTGGGTCGAGCCCAGCAAGAACCGAGGGAGGATATGTTGGAGGCACAGGCTGGCTGGAGTGGGAGTCTCCCTGTGCATCCTTTTTTACTGCTATAACAATTTTCTGAATTAAATTCTCCAGCTGTTCTTCAGAAAGCCCTGAATGCTTTAATTCCCCTTTTCCTGAGGGGGGTTGCATGCTAACCATCATCTCCCAAGGCATATCCTCTCTATGGTACTGAGCCGCTTGTTCATTTAACTCTTCCTGTTCATCAGAGCTTAACACATCATCACTCCCTCCAGCCTTACAAGCTGTTCTCTCAGGCACGGCATAAAGCGGCTCAGGCGGAGGGGCGGAAGGCTCTGCAACTTTGGGTTCTGTGGAATCCCGGAGGGCCGTTTGAATCTTATGTCTCTCATGTTCAGGATCCAGACAGTCTCTTATGAGAGTCCACAAAGAGAAAGCATCCACAGGGACACGATTGGGACCATGTAAGGAATAATATGTCTGCAATTGTTTTCCTACTTTTTTCCAAGTTTCCAGACTAACTGTTCTTTCCTCTGGAAACCAAGGACAAACTTCTTCTATAAAAAGCAAAAACTTCTCTAGCTGTAACTTATTTACATGAATTTTCCTGCATTTTAACATAGTTTTCAACATATGTACAGATGACTGGCGGCTATTGCCTTGTCCCATGATTTATTACTCTCGACAATAACACTCCCTGCCCTTTACTTCAAATGATTAGGAATTCCTCCTTACTTACCTCAATCTTGATGGGCAGCAGCTGTTGTCGCGCTCTGATTCCCAGGTCCCTGTTCGGGCGCCACCTGCCAGTGCCAGCCAGCAAAGTCGATCAGGTCCTGAGAACGTGCACAGTGGGGCTGAGAAAGAATACTACAGCAAAGATGGGGTCGAGAGGTTCAGACACGTCTCCACAAAGGGAAGCGGTCTGACACCGGCTTTATTCAGCATCTTATATTTATACAGGAGAGCGTGAGAAAGACAAGACAGTTAACATTTTTTCTTGGTTGACCTATACATCTTACAAACAGTTACAAGAAATCTTGAGAGCATGGGAATGGCACCCTGTTATTATTTCTTACACCAGTTAACATTTCCCTGTGTGTGAGAAGTTTGCACAGAACTCCAGGTGTCTGCAGTAAATATTCGCCTAATCTCTGGGGTGGTGGGACAGAGAGCTGTTTGCAAGCAAACCCTCAAGGACTGAGGCAGCTCCCAGAGCTGTGTCCTTCAGACAAAAGACCCCGTTCTCACGGGCAGCTCCCCGCACAATCCTGAATCTGTGAAAGTGCATAAATGTTGAGAAACACCTATTACTGTAGGCCAGTGAAACACCAGCAGTTTGTTTACTTTTTGGTGTTAAGGGGGCAAAACGAAGTCATTCTTCCCTAATGCAGGAGGGCAGTGTGCAAGTCCAGGTGAAACCATTTACCTCAGACTGGGACTTGAACCTAGCCAAAACCCTGCTTGGGACTTGAACCCATGTGACCGGGACTCAAACCCAGCTAAAACCTTGCTTGGGACTTGAACCCATGTGGCTGGAACTCAAACCCAGCAAAAAACCATGGTACCTGGTTTCAGGACCTAATGAAGCTCAGGTTCTTAATGTCTCATTAAAGAAAGAATTCAGTGAGAGATAGTGACAGGTAAGAAGTGGATTTATTCAGATTCAGAGAGAAGCACACTCCACAGACAGAGTGTGGGCCATGACAGAGGATGGGTGTGGCCCTGAAATTTGGCGTGGTTAGTTTTTATAAGCTGAGTAATTTCATATGCTAACGAGTGGGAGGATTATTCCAACCATTTTTGGGAAGGAGTGGTTTCCAGAATTTGGGCCACTGCCCACTTCTTGGTCTTTTAACAGTGCCTTGGAACTGTCATCTGACAGATGACCATTATATCTATACTGTGGGCAGGAATCCCTTAGAAGAAATGGAGTAGCCATCATAGTCAACAAAAGAGTCCAAAATGCAGTATTCGGATGCAATCTCAAAAACTACAGAATGATCTCTGTTCGTTTCCAAGGCAAACCATTCATTATCACAGTAATCCATGTCTATGCCTGAACAGTAATGCTGAAGAAGCTGAAGCTGAACTGTTCTGTGAAGATCTATAAGACCTTCTAGAACTAACACCCAAAAAAGATGTCCTTTTCATTATAAGGAACTAGAATGCAAAAGTAGGAAGTCAAGAGATACCTGGAGTAACAGGCAAAGTTGGCCTTGGGATACAAAATGAAGCAGGTCAAAGGCTAACAGAGTTTTGCCAAGAGAACACATTGGGCATAGCAGTCTGTTCTTCCAAAACACAAGACTCTACACATGGACTTCACCAGATGGTCAACACCGAAATCAGATTGAGTATATTCTTTGCAGTAAACATGGAGAAGCTCTATACAGTCAGCAAAAACAAGACCAGGAGCTGACTGTGACTCAGATCATGACGTCCTTATTACCAAATTCAGGTTTAAATTGAAGAAAGTAGGGAAAACCACTAGACCATTCAGGTATGACCTAAATCAAATCACTTATGATTATACAGTGGAAGTGACAAATAGATTCAAGGGATTAGATCTGATAGAGTGCCTGAAGAACTATGGGTGGAGATTCATGACACTGCACAGACGGCAGTGATCAAGACCATCCCCAAGAAAAAGGCAAACAGTCAAAATGATTGTCTGAGAAGGCCTTACAAATAGCTGAGAAAAGAGAAACTAAAGGCAAAGGAGAAAAGGAAAGATATACCCGTTTGAATGCAGAGTTCCAAAGAATAGCAAGGAGAGATAAGAAAGCCTTTCTCAGTGATCAGTGCAAAGAAATAGAGTAAAACAATAGAATGGGAAAGACTAGAGATATCTCCAAGAAAGTTAGAGATACCAAAGGAACATTTCATGCAAAGATGGGTAGAATAAAAGACAGAAATGGTATGGACCTAACAGAAGCAGAAGATATTAAGAAGTGGCAAGAATACACAGAACAACTATACAAAAAAGATCTTCATGACCCAGATAATCATGATGGTGTGATCACTCACCTAGAGCCAGACATCCTGGAATGTGAAGTCAAGTGGGCCTTAGGAAGAATCATTACAAACAAAGCTAGTGGAGGTGATAGAATTCCCTTTGACTATTTCAAATCCTAAAAGATGATGCTGTTAAAGTGCTGCACTCAATATGCCAGCAAATTTGGAAAACTCAGCAGTGGCCACAGGACTGGAAAAGGTCAGTTTTCATTCCAATCCCAAAGAAAGGCAATGCCAAAGAATGTTCAAACTACCGTACTCATGTCACACGCTAGCAAAATAATGCTCAAAATTCTCCAAGCCAAGCTTCAACAGTACATGAACCTTCCAGACATTCAAGCTGGATTTAGAAAAGGCAGAGGAACCAGAGGTCATTTTGCCAACATCCGTTGGATCATTGAAAAAGCAAGAATTCCAGAAAAACATCTACTTCTACTTTATGGACTATACCAAAGCCTTTGACTGGGTGGATCACAACAAACTGGAAAATTCTGAAAGAGATGGGAATACCAGACCACCTGACCTGCCTCCTGAGAAATCCGTATGCAGGTCAAGAAGCAACAGTTAGAACTAGACATGGAACAACAGACTGGTTTCAAATCGGGAAAGCGGTACATCAAAGCTGTATATGGTCACCCTGCTTATTTAACTTCTATGCAGAGTACATCATGGAAAATGCCAGGCTGTATGAAGCACAAGCTGGAATCAAGATTGCCAGGAGAAATATCAAAAACCTCAGATATGCAGATGACACCACCCTTATGGCAGAAAGTGAATAACTAAAGAGCCTCTTGATGAAAGTGAAAAAGGAGAGTGAAAAAGCCAGCTTAAAGCTCAAAATTCAGAAAACTAAGATCATGGCGTCTGACCCCATCACTTCCCCACAAACAATGGAAACAGTGTCAGACTTTATTTTTCTGGGCTCCAAAATCACTGCAGATGGTGACTGCAGCCATGAAATTAAAAGATGCTTGCTCCTTGGAAGAAAAGCTATGACTAACCTAGATAGCATATTAAAAAGCAGAGACATTACTTTGCCAACAAAGGTCCATCTAGTCAAAGCTATGGTTTTTCCAGTAGTCATGTATGGATGTGAGAGATGGTCTATAAAGAAAACTGAGAGCTGAAAAATTGATGCTTTTGAATTGTGGTGTTGGAGAAGACCCTTGAGAGTCTCTTGGACTGCAAGGAGATCCAACAAGTCAATCCTAAAGGAAAAAGATCAGATCAGATCAGATCAGTCACTCAGTCGTGTCCGACTCTTTGCGACCCCATGAATCACAGCACACCAGGCCTCCCTGTGCATCACCAACTCCCGGAGTTCACTCAGACTCACGTCCATCGAGTCAGTGATGCCATCCAGCCATCTCATCCTCTGTCGTCCCCTTCTCCTCCTGCCCCCAGTCCCTCCCAGCATCAGGGTCTTTTCCAATGAGTCAACTCTTCGCATGAGGTGGCCAAAGTACTGGAGTTTCAGCTTTAGCATCATTCTTTCCAAAGAAATCCCAGGGGTGATCTCCTTCAGAATGGACCAGTCTGTTGTTCCATGTCCAGTTCTAACTGTTGCTTCCTGACCTGCATACAATTTCTCAAGAGGCAGATCAGGTGGTCTGGTATTCCCATCTCTTTCAGAATTTTCCACAGTTTATTGTGATCCACACAGTCAAAGGCTTTGGCATAGTCAATAAAGCAGAAATAGATGTTTTTCTGGAACTCTCTTTCTTTTTCTATGATCCAGCAGATGTTGGCAATTTGATCTCTGGTTCCTCTGCCTTTTCTAAAACCAGCTTGAACATCAGGAAGTTCACAATTCACATATTGCTAAAGCCTGGCTTGGAGAATTTTGAGCATGACTTTACTAGCATGTGAGATGAGTGCAATTGTGCAGTAGTTTGAGCATTCTTTGGCATTGCCTTTCTTCGGGATTGGAATGAAAACAGACCTTATCCAGTCCTGTGGCCACTGCTGAGTTTTCCAAATTTGCTGGCATATTGAGTGCAGCACTTTCACAGCATCATCTTTCAGGATTTGAAATAGCTCAACTGGAATTCCATCACCTCCACTAGCTTTGTTTGTAGTGATGCTTTCTAAGGCCCACTTGACTTCACATTCCAAGATGTCTGGCTCTAGGTCAGTGATCACACCATTGTGATTATCTGAGTCGTGAAGATCTTTTTTGTACAGTTCTTCTGTGTATTCCTGCCATCTCTTCTTAATATCTTCTGCTTCTGTTAGGTCCATACCATTTCTGTCCTTTATCGAGCTCATCTTTGCATGAAATGTTCCTTTGGTATCTCTGATTTTCTTGACGAGATCCCTAGTCTTTCCCATTCTGTTGTTTTCCTCTATTTCTTTGCATTGATTGCTGAGGAAGGCTTTCTTATCTCTTCTTGCTATTCTTTGGAACTCTGCATTCAGATGTTTATATCTTTCCTTTTCTCCTTTGTTTTTCACTTCTCTTCTTTTCACAACTATTTGTAAGGCCTCCCCAAACAGCCATTTTGCTTTTTTGCATTTCTTTTCCATGGGGATGGTCTTGATCCCTGTCTCCTGTACAATGTCACGAACATCATTCCATAGTTCATCAGGCACTCTATCTATCAGATCTAGGCCCTTAAATCTATTTCTCACTTCCACTGTATAATCATAAGGGATTTGATTTAGGTCATACCTGAATGGTCTAGTGGTTTTCCCTACTTTCTTCAATTTAAGTCTGAATTTGGCAATAAGGAGTTCATGGTCTGAGCCACAGTCAGCTCCTGGTCTTGTTTTTTGCTGACTGTATAGAGCTTCTCCATCTTTGGCTGCAAAGAATATAATCAATCTGATTTCGGTGTTGACCATCTGGTGATGTCCATGTATAGAGTCTTCTCTTGTGTTGTTGGAAGAGGGTGCTTGTTATGACCAGTGCATTTTCTTGGCAAAACTCTATTAGTCTTTGCCATGCTTCATTCCATATTCCAAGGCCAAATTTGCCTGTTACTCCAGGTGTTTCTTGACTTCCTACTTTTGCAGTCCAGTCCCGTATAATGAAAAGGACATCTTTTTTGGGTGTTAGTTCTAAAAGGTCTTGTAGGTCTTCATAGAACTATTCAACTTCTGCTTCTTCAGCATTACTGGTTGGGGCATAGACTTGGATTACTGTGATATTGAATGGTTTGCCTTGGAAACGAACAGAGATCATTCTGTTGTTTTTGAGATTGCATCCAAGTACTGCATTTCGGACTCTTTTGTTGACCATGATGGCCACTCCATTTCTTCTGAGGGATTCCTATCCGCAGTAATAGATATAATGGTCATCTGAGTTAAATTCACCCATTCCAGTCCATTTCAGTTTGCTGATTCCTAGAATGTCGACATTCACTCTTGCCATCTCCTGTTTGACCACTTCCAATTTGCCTTGATTCATGGACCTGACATTCCAGGTTCCTATGCAATATTGCTCTTTACAGCATCGGACCTTGCTTCTATCACCAGTCACATCCACAGCTGGGTATTGTTTTTGCTTTGGCTCCATCCCTTCATTCTTTCTGGAGTTATTTCTCCACTGATCTCCAGTAGCATATTGGGCACCTACTGACCTGGGGAGTTTCTCTTTCAGTATCCTATCATTTTGCCTTTTCATACTGTTCATGGGGTTCTCAAGGCAAGAATACTGAAGTGGTTTGCCATTCCCTTCTCCAGTGGACCACATTCTGTCAAATCTCTCCACCATGACCCGCCTGTCTTGGGTTGCCCCACGGCCATGGCTTAGTTTCATTGAGTTAGACAAGGCTGTGGTCCTAGTGTGATTAGATTGACTAGTTTTCTGTGAGTATGGTTTCAGTGTGTTTGCCCTCTGATGCCTTCTTACAACACCTACCGTCTTACTTGAGTTTCTCTTTCCTTGGGCGTGGGGAATCTCTTCACGGCTGCTCGAGCAAAGCGCAGCCATTGCTCGTTACCTTGCACGAGGGGTATCTCCTCAACGCCGCCCTTCCTGACCTTCAATGTGGGATAGCTCTTCTAGGCCCTCCTGCGCCTACCGTGTCTCCAGGTAACTCCTCTGGCCTCGGGCGTGGGTTGCTCCTCCCGGCCATCATCAGTCCTAAATATTCACTGGAAGGACTGGTGCTGAAGCTGCAACTCCAATACTTTGGCCACCTGATGCAAAGAACGGATTCCTTGGAAAAGACTCTGATGCTGGGAAGGCAAGAGAAGGGGACGACAGAGGATGAGATGGTTGCATGGCATCACCAACTCGATGGACTTGAGTTTGAGCTAGCTCCGGGAGTTGGTAACGGACAGGGATGCCTGGCCTGCTGCAGTCCATGGGGTCGCAAAGAGTCCGACGTGACTGAGCGACTGAAATGAACTGGAGCTGTCATGGCACCTCTGGGTGTGTCATTTCACTTGCTGATTGAGGATCAAGGTCCAGTGTTGTCTGCCATCTTGGTCCCATTTGATTCTAATCGGTTTATGTTGTGTCCTTGGGCTATGTCATTCTTTCAGAAGCTGTGCCCTGCCCCTTTCCCTCCTGTTACACAGGTGCAGAGAGGGGACAGAGGTGCTGGTCTGAGTCTATTCATTTCCCTGGGCCACCATAACAAAGTACCCAGGCTGGGCAGCTTAAATGAAGTCGCTCAGTCGTGTCCAACCCTTTGCGACCCCATGGACTGTAGCCCATCAGGTTCCTCTGTCCATGGGATTTTCCAGGCAAGAGTACTGGAGTGGGTTGCCATTTCCATCTCCAGAGGATCTTCCCGAACCAGGGATCAAACCCAGGTCTCCCGCATTGTAGGCAGACGCTTTACCGTCTGAGCCACCAGGGAAGCCTAGACTATAGGAATTTATCTTCTCACAATTCTGGCGGCTGGAAGTCTGAGATGAAAGTGTGGACAGGGTCATTGCTCCCATGGCCTGTCTCCTCCTCATGTCTTCACATGGCTATCCCTCTGTGTCCATCTTGTCGACATCGTCAGATGTCAAATGGGATAGGAATGTGGTCTCAGATCTCACAGTCCTTAATTTGAATGTCAACTTCACCACGTCTCAGTTTCAGGACCTTGGACAGGTTATTTACCAGCTCCGCCTTTTCTCTTATCTATAAATGGAAATGGGCTTCCCAAATAACCAAGTTGCTTTCCTGATGTGGTTATTCTAACTCCATGACACATTCATAAAGTGCATAAAGTGCAAGGACACTGTAAAAGTGCACTACATCCTCACCTCATCTGAAAAGCCAGGATCTAAGTGTGGGCTGCGCTGATGTTTACATGGTGGGCTATGTATTTATGCTGCTGCTTCAGTCGTGTCCGACTGTGCGACCCCATAGACGGCAGCCCACCAGGCTCCCCCGTCCCTGCAATTCTCCAGGCAAGAACACTGGAGTGGGTTGCCATTTCCTTCTCCAATGCATGAAAGTGAAAAGTGAAGTTGCTCAGTCATGTCCAACTCTTAGACCCCATGGACTGCAGCCCACCAGGCTCCTCCATCCATGGGGTTTTCCAGGCAAGAGTACTGGAGTGGGGTGCCATTGCCTTCTCTGATGTATTTATGAAACAGTCACAAATTTCTACGAAAGTCATGGCAAACGTGTAACTCTTGTGTAGGAGACTAAAGACTAAAGAATGCTTTTTAAAAATTTTAATAATTTTCAGCCATGCCACGAGGCATGCAGGATTCTAATTCCTTGACCAGGGATTAAACCCACACCCCGGCAGTGGAAGCACAGAGTCCTAACTACTGGACGGCCAGGGAAGTCCCTGAAAGGATGCTTTAAATGGTTGAAAGTAGCTTTAACTTGCCAAGAAATCGTCTGGCTATAGTTCCGTAAGAGCTGAGACTTACAAGGACTAATCAGAGGAAACAAAGGGGCGTAGATGGGAATTAGCCGGGGGAAATTGCAGGGAATCATGGGAATTTAAATCCACAGCTAAAAATAGCACTCTCCTCCACTTCCTGTTCAGCTTTTGGTGTCAGTTTCTGATTTTAACAAGATTCTGTCTTAGATAAATCATGTGGATTTCACCCACCCCTCTCTAACTCTCACTGCGGTATAAATAAAGAGATGATCAAGAGTCTGCCAGCAGCAGAAAGGAGAGAAGAGGCCTGAATAATTCCTGTGTGCCCAGAATTTGTCCTTTTTTCCCTCTCCCTTCACCACGTGCTGGTGGCTTTCCTTAGTGTGCACCCGCAGGCCCCAGCCTCTCCACAGTACCCATCCGACAGCCACGGAACACACGACCCCAGGAATCCCAAGACAACAAGAGACTCGCACAGACGCCTTTCAAGTTTGTCCCGGGCAGTGCACACACAGAAGCACTGTGCCTCTGAGCAGGACGGGGGGAGCTCCCACCCAAGTACGCTGAATGGCAGGAAGGGAAGCAGCAGTGGGAGAGGACCTGGTGCCCCAGGGCAGCGATCGAGGAGGGGGACAGGACGCACAGACGTGGAGCATGTGTCCTGGGCCCTCCGCAGACCGCCCTACGGAGAGCAGCTCCAGCCCCGGCAACGTCCACCAGCCAAGAGCAGAGAGCAGGCCCCCACTCCCCCAAAGTCCTGCTTGCGCCGGTCTTTTCCAGCCTTGGCACAGGTGACCGAAAGGAAGCGGCCTGGTTGAGAAAATGTTCTTGTTGCAGAACCAGCTCATAAACTGCTCTCAGAAAGGGCAGTGAGAGCTTTGGAAAATGGATGCTGAACTTTCAACACTTTTTACACTAGCTTTTAAATTGCTTTCTAAAAAATTGCTTAAATTGCTTTCTAAAGAAGAAAGGGTATACAGGAAGCAGTGACCAAAACCATCCCCAAGCAAAAGAAATGCAAGAAGGCAAAGTGGTTGTCAGAGGAGGCCTTACAAGTAACTGAGAAGAGACGTGAAAGACAAAGAAAAGGAAAAGAAAGATATACCCATCTGAATGCAGAGCTCCAGAGAACACCACGGAGACATAATAAAGCCTTCCTAAGTGATCAACGCAGAGATAGAGGGAAACAATGGAATGGGAAAGACTAAAGATACCCTCAAGAAAATTAGAGATACCAAGGGAACATTTCGTGCAAAGACGGGCACAATAAAGGACAGAAATGGTATGGACCTAACAGAAGATATTAAGAAGAGGTGGCAAGAATAAACAGAAGAACTCTACAAAAAAGATCTTCATGACGCAGATAACAATGATGGTGTGGTCACTCACCTAGACCCAGACATCCTTGAGTGTGAAGTCAAGTGGGCCTTAGAAGCATTACTACAAGCAAATCAAGTGGAGGTGATGTAATTCCAGATGAACTGTTTAAAATCGTAAAAGATGATGCCATTAAAGTGCTGCACTCAATATGCCAGCAAATTTGGAAAAGTCAGCAGTGGCCACAGGACTGGAAAAGGTCGGTTTTCATCCCAATCCCAAGGAAATGTAATGCCAAAGAATGATCAAACTACCATACAATTGTGCTCATTTCACATGCTAGCAAGGTGGTGCTCAAAATCCTTCAAGTTAGGCTTCAGCAGTATATGAACAGATAACTTCTTGATTTACAAGCTGGATTTAGAAAAGACAGAGGAAGCAGAGATCAAATTGCCAACATCCATTGGGTCATAGGGCTTCCCTGGTGGCTCAGCTGGTAAAAAATCTGGCCACAATGCAGGAAACCTGGGTTTGATCCCTGGGTTGGGAAGATCCCTTGGAGAAGGGAACGGCTACTGACTGTGGTATTCTGGCCTGGAGAATTCCATGGACTGTATAGTTCATGGGGTTGCAAAGAGTCAGACAGGACTGAGCAACTTTCACTTTCACTTTCATTGGATCATAGAAAAAGCAAGGGAATTCCAAGAAAAAAAACTTCTGCTTCACTGACTATGCTAAATCCCTGTGTGGACCACAGTAAACTGTGGAAAATTCTTAAATAGATGGGAATACCAGACCACCTGTCTCCTGAGAAACCTGTGTGCAGGTCAAGAAGCAATAGTTAGAACCAGACATGGAAAAATGGACTGATTTAATATTGAGAAAGGAGTATGTCAAGGCTGTATATTGTCACCCTGCTTATTTAACTTCTGTGCAGAGTACATCATGCAAAATGCCAGGCTGGATGAAGTACAAGCTGGAATCAAGATTGCCGGGAGAAATATCAGTAACCTCAGATATGTAGATGACACCACCCTTATGGCAGAAGCAAAGAGGAACTAAAGAGCCTCTTGATGAAAGTGAAAGAGGAGATTGAAAAAGCTGGGTTAAAATTCAATATTCAAAAAACTAAGATAATGGCATCTGGTCCCATCACTTCATGGCAAATAGAAGGGGAAAAAGTGGAAACATTGGCAAATTTTTTTCTTGGGTTCCCAAATCATTGCAGATGGTGACTGCAGCCATGAAATTAAAAGATGCTTGCCTCTTAGAAGAAAAGCTATGACCAACCTAGACAGCATATTAAAAAGCAGAGACATCACTTCCTGACAAAGGTCCATATAGTCAAAGCTATGGTTTTTCCATGTACAGATGTGAGAGTTAGACCATAAAGAAAGTTGAATGCTGAAGAATTTATGCTTTCAAATTTTGAAAAAGACTCTTGAAAGTCCCTTGGACTGACAGGAGATCAAACCAGTCAATCCTAAAGGAAATCAACCTTGAGTATTCACTGGAAGGATTGATGCTGAAGCTGAAGTTCCAATAATTTGGCCACCTGATGGGAAGAGCCAATTCACTGGAAAAGTCCCTGATGCTGGAAAAGATTGAGGGCAAGAGGAGAAATGGGCGACAGAGGATGAGATGGTTGGATAGCATCACTGACTCAATGAACATGAATCTGAGCAAACTCCAGGAGATAGTGGACAGGGAAGCTTGGCGTGCTGCAGTCCATGGAGTCACAAAGAGTCAGACACAACTTCATGACCGAACAACAACAAAGAGGAAAAAGAGAAAAGTATGAGGAAGGCATGTTTAAGGAGTCAGGCCTTCTCCTGTTCCTTTTTTGCCTCTGGGCACACCCAAGGGAGTAAAGCTATCTCGGCTGTCTTACAGGTACCCTACTCCACCCTTCTTACCGCTTGGTGGGTCATCCACTCACTAGTCCTTATTGCATGTATTTAACCAGTCATATGTGGATAGACATTCAGGTTGTTCAGAGTTTTGTATTCTTGTGTAAATGATGTTGTGCAAAGATCCTTCTACATATTTATTTGCACACTTGTACAAACCTTGGAGGTGGTCCCCCACATCCCCCATGGGAGTTTCTTCTCCTTTGCTCCCTCCTGGGAGTTTCCAGATGAAGTCAAAGCAGCCCCGGTGCTGTTGGCAAAGGCTACATCACGCCCAGTCCTTGGTGTTCTCTGGAAGGAATGATGCTGAAGTTGAAACTCCAGTACTTTGGCCACCTCATGCCAAGAGTTGACTCATTGGAAAAGACTCTGATGCTGGGAGGGATTGGGGGCAGGAGGAGAAGGGGACGACAGAGGATGAGATGGCTGGATGCATCACCGACTCGATGGATGTGAGTTTGAGTGAACTCCGAGAGTTGGTGATGGACAGGGAGGCCTGGCGTGCTGCAGTTCACGGGGTCGCAAAGTGTCGGACACGACTGAGCGACTGAACTGAACTGAACTGAACTGACGTCACGCCCAGGCCACCTCCCAGGAAAGCGTTCCATGGGGGACCTGGTGGAGACAGAGCCAGAGCTGCCTGGCAAGGGGGTGGGTCACACCTGAGTCTCCACTCGTCACCAGGCCTGGGAGAGGAAACAGTGCCCATAGACGAGTCAGGGAATCCACCAGGAGGATGCAGACCTCACCTGGGCAACCCCAGGGGCTGCAGCCCCAGCCACAGGTCCCCTGAGGACAGCTGCCTACCTGGATCCACAGCCTGCAGTGAGGCTCCCCCCCTGCCGCTGAGGTGTAACCCTGAGAGCCAGGCCCAGGAGTGAGCGCGTGGAGACGGGGAGTGGGCTGGGGTTGGGGGTGGCTCCACTGAGAGCATCGTCTTGTCTCCGTGCTGTGCTTGCCGCGTTCCTTTCAAACCTTTAACTTTCCAGATCAGCTTTGCTGTAGTTTGTTGTTATCCCCGAACCCCTCCAAATCCTCTCAGTCTTAGGTTGGATTTGAGTTACGGAGAATTGCCTTTTTTTTTTACATTGGAGTCTTCCTGTTTAAAGCAAGGAATAGTTTCGTGAGCATCTAAGAGAACTGACATCTTTGTGTTGGCTCTTGGCTCTGGGGTTGCGAGCCATGCCCAGCAGCCAGGACCCTGAGAAGCTTCTCCAAGACTTCTGCTCGCTGAAGTCTGGTCTGCCCAGGGCTCCTCGCGCCCCAGGGGGCAGCGTTTCCACACGGCGAGCCCAGGGTCACTGACAGCAGAAGACGCCTCACCAGGGCCCCTCTGCCAAGTGTTACTAAAGGAGCTGGAAGGGCTCATCTGTGTGGCTTGTAAACCTGGTCAGAAATATCTTGGTCACCTTTAAGGGCTCCTGGGCACTGGCATTGCTAAACATCCTGCTACTGATGTTCTTTTACAGCATCTTTAAACCAAGTTTCAAGTGAGTGTCATAAAAATGCCTCTATCCAGGAAGTCAGCGCCGTAAAGTGTGAAAGCAAGACGGAGAGTGCGCGGGGCCCCCTTACGTGCCTCCAGTCTGTTGCGGGTGCCAGTTCATCAGCAAGCCACCAGGACGTACAAATGCGCGTCAGGAGCGGTATGAAGAGGGCCCGGGGTCGCGGTGGGGCCTGGAGGGCGGTGTGAGGAGCTGCGGCCTGGGAGGACAGAAAAACACTCCCTCGTGAGCGGCGCTCGCTACTCTCCAGAGCCGACCTTACCCGGAGGCTTCTGTGACCGTAAAACATCCAGACGGGACCTCCCTGGTGGTCCAGTGGCTAAGAGTGTGCGCTCCCAATGCAGGGGGCTGGGTTCAATCCCCGGTCAGGGAACTGGACCCCACACACAACTAAAGCTCTCTGGCATGCTGAATGCTGCAACTAAGATCCCGTGTGACCAAACAAATTAATCAAGTAAATAATACGCATTTTTTAAAACTCGAGCCAAACATACACAAACAGCCCGAGCCCCTTGCGTTGCGTGTGTCTCACTGTGCCTTGCGCGCGGAAGTTCTTGACGTGGTGGTGGTTTTGTGCATTTGTCTCTCTGGGCACAGTTCTCTAAGGGCAGCACCCGCGCCTGCAATTCCCCCCTGCAGCGCCTAACACCTTCTCCCAGAGCTTCTCCGCAAAGGCCTGCTGTCGACCGCGACCCGGAAGTCACAGCGGGAACAGGACCACAGAGGTGGCTGTTGTTCAGTCACTCAGTGGTGTCCGACTCTTTGCCACCCCATGGACTGCAGCACGCCAGGCCTCCCCGTCCATCACCAACTCCCAGAGCTTACTCAAACTCATGTCCATGGAGTCGGTGATGCCATCCAACCATCTCATCCTCTGTTGTCCCCTTCTCCTCCTGCCTTCGATCTTTCCCAGCATCACGGTCTTTTCCAGAGGTAGCTGTTTGTCTCCAAGTCAAGAAATCTTCAGGCACTGGCAGTCCAGTAATTAGGACACCCCGCTTCCTGCAGGGGGCGCGGGTTCAATCCCCGGTCGGGCAACCAAGATCTCACATGCCCAGCGGCCGGGTCAAAAAATTACCAAAAAAACAGAAAGCTTCAAACGAAGCTCAATGCAAGAACCAAACACAAGCGTTGCTTTGGAAAACGCTTCATCAACCTGATGTTTGTCTTATGGGAGCGGAGTGTGTTTGGGCTTGAGTGTCAAAAACGTTAGCAGAGGGTGGGGTGCCACTCCCAGACAAAGGCCGGGGCCGCCCTTCGCTCCCCGGCGGTCCGCAGTTGGTCCTCCGGAGGGTGTTCTGAGGAGGCGCCCCGGCACCGCTAGGGGGCAGGCGCGCCAAGCGAAACGCGCTCTGCCGAGTCCGCGCCGGGCGCCGGCGATTGGTCCTCCCTGCCCGTGGGCCTCCGAGCCGTCAATCGCTCGCCTCGCCAGGGTTCCGGGTTTTGAGCCCCCGAGCCGTCACAAATCACAGGACTGGCATGTTTTGCTCCAAAGGTGATGCTGTGTATCCTACTTATCTTTACACTGCATTTTTCCTGAATCATAAGCGGACCCTGGGTCTTAAGGCGATTTCTTTCAGTGAAAGAAACCAACAATGTTGGTTTCACTAAAAGGGAGCGGTTGAGAGTGGAGAGAGCTCTGCGGTCCAGCCCCTGGTTCCGCCTTTACAACTCACAGATTCTCCCAAAGTGAAGAAAGCCTAATAAGCTACAGTCGTTCACTGGAGAAGGAGCCTTAAAATGAGAATCTATCCTAATTTATTAGCACTTCCCAAACTGGACTTATTTTATCGCTAACAATGTTTTACTTTTATGTGGCATTTTGTAGCTCACCAACCACATGCTATCCATTATTTACAATAACCCAACAGGATAAACTAGGATGAGCATCCCTTTTTAACAGAAGAGGAAGCTGAAATATGTTATGGTGAAGTAACTACCCAGTTAGTATAGTAGTTAGCAAGTTAAAATAATTTGCACAGTGAATAAACCACAGAGGCAATACCAGCCTTCAGATCTCAGTTTCAAGTCCAGAACTCGCTTTCCCATTCTCTGCAGCCGTCCCAGGAGAAACAATGAGTCATAGATGCAGAGACAGAGATGGAGTCAAAGTGCAGAAGAGGCAGATGTAGAACTCTCACAGCTGGGGATGTGGGTGGACATGTTAGAGATGTAGTTACGGTTTTGCTATGGATTTCAACATAGATGTGGTGATGGTTGCGGGTGTAGAGGTAGAGACCCAGTTACAGAGACATGGAGATGGAGGTGGGGAAGGAGAGGCAGATGGAGATGGAGGTATAAAATGGTCGTTGAGCGGGCCAGTGCTGAAGGAGACCAGTCCTGGGTGTTCATTGGAAGGACTGATGCTGGAGCTGAAGCTCCAATATTTTGGCCACCTGATGTGAAGAGCTGACTCATTGGAAAAGACCCTAATGCTGGGAAAGATTGAAGGCAGGAGGAGAAGGGGACAACAGAGGATGAGATGGTTGGATGGCATCACCGACTCAATGGACATGAGTTTGAGTAAACTCCAGGAGTTGGTGATGGACAGGGAAGGCTGGTGTGCTGCAGTCCGTGGGGTCACAAAGAGTCACACACAAACTGAGCGACTGAACTGAACTGAGCTGGCCACATTAATAATTCTAACATGCAGCTAGAAACCCCTGGGCCTGGATGCTCTAGTTCCAGGCCATTCCCTTCTGTCCACAGAAGGTCTGGTTTTAGGGAGACAATGCCATGGAAATGATGTCTGCCAGGCTGGAGAGTTCTGGGAGTGCGGTTCTATGTACTGAAAGGGATGATAAAAATCCCCTTTCTCTTGTTCATCAAAATCAGCCTTTAATATATTTAGAAATTTTGGAGCTTCCTGGGACAGTCTAGGATATTAGTTTATACATAATCCTACTTTTTCCTTATATATCTGAGAATAAAAGATGAAACTCAAAGAAAAAAATGAACAGTTAAAAATATGTTATATTTTTTACTAGTATGAAATTAAATTATGTTTTAAGAGTTCCAATACATTTCTAACTGTGGTAGATTTTAAGGTAATTATGTGTCTCTTCGGTAATATATTTGCTATCAACTTATTGCATAAAAGGATTGCTTGTGAACGTAAGATTATTTTTAGATTTATAGCCCTTTCAAGTGAAAAAGAGGTTTTTCAGGAGTACTTCCGATCTCCAGTGTCTGGTGAATTTTCCATTTGCCATCAATAATACCGCTTACAAAAATCCCCCTTCATATAAATCCAGCCTGACATTCCTATAATGCGCAGTGCAAAAGAGTGCTCTTAGGGCAAGAAATAATCTGTGTGAATTATATCAGGCCAGCATGTTGAAAACATTCATCCCGCAATTTATGAATTCAGATGCTCCCAGAACATGTTTTGGTATTCTAACGAGATGTAGGTGTTTTCATTGGCTATCTTGATAAATGTTTATTGTGGGCACAGTGAAAACTGCTGATTTGAAAAAATATTTCTGTAGTCATTTTTTTGGCCTGCCTCTAACGTTTATTACTCACAAGATCAAAACTGTATGGCACTATTACCCAGCCTAGGGCTTCCCAGGTAGCTCAGTGGCAAAGAATCTCTCTGCCAATGCAGAAGATGCAGGAGACATGGGTTCGATCCCTAGGTCGGTACAGTCCCCTGGAGATGGAAGTGGCGAGCCACTCCAGTATTATTGCCTGGAAAATTCTACGGACCGAGGAGCCTGGCAGGCTACGATCCACGGGGTCGCAGAGTCAGACACAACTCAGCGACTGAGCACACACGTTACCCAGTCTAAGGTCGTTTTCATTGTTTTGATTTTTCCAATGTAAAGACACTGTTAAAGGCACCAGTTGAAACTTTGCCATTTGGCTGTCTCTGCAGGTGTATTGGAGGCCTCAGTGTCCCTGGACCACTCCGCTGCTGCCTGGGTTCAGTCTGTGCAGCATGGGTTTGGAAAGAACCTGGGTAAGTTGCAGAGGTCCAGTTAAAGATGCCTTTGTGCATTACGTCATGCTGTGTCACTTACGGCCTTATGTCACCGTTACAGTGTGGCTATCTTGTGTTGTGCGTCGTGTGTTGCTGCGTTATGTTGCTCATGCTATATATCATATCAGACTACTACATTATATTGTTTTAGCCTATAGAGCTATGATTGCAATAGACAAAAATTATAATTTTGTCTGAGTTGAGGATGGAGTAAGTGTTTGGGCTAAATGATACTCTGTCCGCACTGTCTGCATTCCCTGGATAGTTGGTACGCTCTTCACCTTCTGGGTTTTGATTTCTTTAGTTGGCTGTTTTGAAAATTAAAGGCTGAGAACTCAATGCTCACCCAGCCTCCTGCCTTTATATAAGTGTGTGTATGTGTGTGTCTGAGTGTGTTCTTTATGTAAGTGTTTGTGTGTGTGTGTCTGGGTGTGTTCTTGAAGATCTCAGAGGGCTGGGATTCTGTTGGGTTGGCCCGGAAGCTCATTTGGGTTTTCCTATCCAGATGAAGATTTTGGCCAACTCAGTGTGATTGTTCCTGGTGACCAGCCCTCCCGACTGAGCCCCTGAGTCATCAGCCTTCACTCACACAGATGCAGAAGCTGGCAGACGCTCTGACTTCCCCTCTAAGGCTGCCCACTCAGTGCTGCTCACGATGATGGCTGTCTCGCTTAGCTCCTGGCTTGTGTCTTGGGAGTGGAATTTAGTCTGTTATCTGTATTACAATTACAAGGAAAAAAACATGCAAATAGATGTGTAACATAAAGTGAGGGGTTATTTTTGAAAGTCACCCAGCCAGCTTCTACAGTCAGGTCATTGATGAGAAACCATACACTTGTTTGTGAAAGATTGTTCCAGAAGCATTGGAAATCCGAGTAGGAATAAGTCAGATTAATTTTCAAAATTCACAGGGATAAACTTTTCATTATGAAATCGTGAATGTTCTCTTCTATTTAAATTCAGATGTGGTTAGCTCCTTTTAGATATGTTACAATAATAAATAGTAGACTGACGGGGTGGCAGTGAATATCCTTGATCCCTGTAAATAATTAGCTTGGTCGGCCTATAGAGCATAATGTCTAACCTTGTAAAAATCCCAGCCTTCTAACTCTGTCTCATTAGCAAAAGTAAATAAGTCTGTGTTGGGCCCACAGACTAACACAGCAACCCAGTATTGTCCCAGGACCGGCCAGACGAGGGGAGCGCGCTTGCTGGCGGTAGTTATCAACCGGCTTTCCCTCTTCCCACAAGGAGCGGGACGTGATTAGGTCAGCCGCTCTCTCAGTTATTCCGGTGGTCCATACAGCCAACAGCAGAGGGGCAGACAAAGGACCTGCTTCTCCGGGGCACCCCAGAAGGGTGGCAGAGAGCTTCCCTGCTTCCCCGAGATGGGCCATGGGGCTTCAGTGAGATGACGCCAGTGGTCAGTGCGAACGTGGCACCGGCCCAGCCAGGCGCAAGCTGCCCAAGCTCCTCGCTTTAGTGCTCCCCTAGACGCACCCACACCCTCACTCTTGCCTCAGGCTGTTTACAGAGTCACTCTGTCATGGTCCATCCACTGATACCTGCAGAGAAGGAGAATCCCGCTTCCTCTGTGCACAGCGTCTGCACACGCCTGACCCATCCTAGGACATAGGTGTCCTTCCTCCGTGTTCTAAGCAGTGTGACCGATGTCTTGCTTGGGCTGGAGAAGACGTCTGCAGTTGCCCTCTTCTTTTTCTTTCTAGTTTCATCCATTCAGCTCACCAGTATTGACTTTCTCTGTACTCTACGCTATTCTGCAAAAAAATAATAGTGAAAGTCATTCAGTTGTGTCCAACTCATTGCAACCCTATGGATTGTAGCCTGCAAGGCTCCTCTGTTCATGGGATTCTCCAGGCAAGAATACTGGAGTGGGTTACCATTCCCTTCTCCAGGAGATGGGCCTGATCCAGGAATCAAACTCCAGTCTCCTGCATTGCAGGCAGATTCTTTACTGTCTGAACCACCTTAGGCACTTAGAATATTTGCATAAATAAAGTTGGTAAATAGATACTTACATAAATAGACAGTGCTTACAGCTCAGCTACCCTATGCTTGAAGTGAAAGCGAAAGTTGCTCAGTTGTGTCCAACTCTGGATTCTTTACCAACTGAGCCAACAGGAAGTCCTGGAATCCTGGAGTGGGTAACCTATCCCTTCTCCAGCAGGTCTTCCCAACCCAGGAATCAAAGTGGGGTCTCCTGCGTTGTAGGCAGATTCTTTACCACCTGAGCTATCCAGGAAGCCCAAAACAGTGAAAGTGTTAGTCACTCAGTCGTGTCTGACTCTTTGCAACTCCATGGACTGCAGCCCACCGTGTTCCTCTGTCCATGGAATTCTTCAG